>NW_028327188.1:6817866-7476115 GCF_987537825.1 Furipterus horrens
TAAGTGCAACAACAACTTTTAGAAAGACATACATGAGAACCAGATAGCATCTCATATCTTCAGTTCAAAGAGCTACATCTGTACTTTCAGTAGTACATGCGTTACTCTGCACGTAAAACAAGATATGTCGAAACATCGCTATCTCTGATTCTGCCTTCAATGGCAATGCCACCGGTCACTATCTCCCACAATGTATGCCATCACCGCACGGACAGGGAAGAGAAAGCAATAACTTCTGTTATAATTGCTAGAAATTGTGATGTTCTCTCCTGTTTCAAATAATGATGCTTTGCCTGATATAATTTCTAAGCTAGGTCTCTTTGAAAACACGGTATTTTCAGAGTTTCACAGTGAATTACCAAGAAACAACATAGGAAACCACTGTGAACGGTGAAGTCACATATAAATCCTTTGGTGTGTCAGGTGAAACACACTACCCAAAAGACTCCAGCGTTCCTGAAACCAGTGTTTGCTCTTTAGTCTACTGTATCAACTCGAAAGCTCACTGAAGCATACAATGAAGCAGAACAACAAAGGCACAGCAAGGGCATAATTCCATCTGTTGAAATCGTTTGATTATCTGTATATGGTGGTTAGAATTTCATCTGGTTGAAAACTGTTGCTGGCCTGCTTCGGAACACAGTCTTTATGAGTTAAAAATAAAGGCAACATCAACTTTTAGAAAGACATACATGAGAACCAGATAGCATCTAATATCTTCAGTTCAAAGAGCTACATCTGTACTTTCAGTAGTACATGCGTTACTTTGCACGGAAAACAAGATATGTCCAGACATCGTTATCTCTGATTCTGCCTTCAATGGCAATGCCACCAGTCACTATCTCCCACAATGAATGCTATCACCGAACGGACAGGGAAGAGAAAGCAATAACTTCTGTTATAATTGCTAGAAATTGTGATGTTCTCTCCTGTTTCAAAGAATGATGCTTTGCCTGATATATTTTCTAAGCTAGGTCTCTTTGAAAACACGGTATTTTCAGATTTTCACAGTGAATTACCAAGAAACAACATAGGAAACCACTGTGAACGGTGAAGTCACCTATAGATCCTTTTGTGTGTCAGGTGAAGTACACTACCCAAAAGACTCCAGCGTTCTTGAAACCAGTGTTTGCTCTTTAGTCTACTGTATCAACTCGAAAGCTCACTGAAGCATACAATGAAGCAGAACAACAACGGCACAGCAAGGGCATAATTCCATCTGTTGAAATCGTTTGATTATCTGTATATGGTGGTTAGAATTTCTTCTGGTTGAAAACTGTTGCTGGCCTCCTTCGGAACACAGTCTTTATGAGTTAACAATAAGTGCAACAACAACTTTTAGAAAGACATACATGAGAACCAGATAGCATCTCATATCTTCAGTTCAAAGAGCTACATCTGTACTTTCAGTAGTACATGCGTTACTCTGCACGTAAAACAAGATATGTCGAAACATCGCTATCTCTGATTCTGCCTTCAATGGCAATGCCACCGGTCACTATCTCCCACAATGAATGCCATCACCGCACGAACAGGGAAGAGAAAGCAATAACTTCTGTTATAATTGCTAGAAATTGTGATGTTCTCTCCTGTTTCAAAGAATGATGCTTTGCCTGATATAATTTCTAAGCTAGGTCTCTTTGAAAACACGGTATTTTCAGAGTTTCACAGTGAATTACCAAGAAACAACATAGGAAACCACTGTGAACGGTGAAGTCACATATAGATCCTTTGGTGTGTCAGGTGAAGCACACTACCCAAAAGACTCCAGCGTTCTTGAAACCAGTGTTTGCTCTTTAGTCTACTGTATCAACTCGAAAGCTCACTGAAGCATACAATGAAGCAGAACAAAAAAGGCACAGCAAGGGCATAATTCCATCTGTTGAAATCGTTTGATTATCTGTGTATGGTGGTTAGAATTTCTTCTGGTTGAAAACTGTTGCTGGGCTCCTTCGGAACACAGTCTTTATGAGTTAACAATAAGTGCAACAACAACTTTTAGAAAGACATACATGAGAACCAGATAGCATCTAATATCTTCAGTTCAAAGAGCTACATCTGTACTTTCAGTAGTACATGCGTTACTCTGCACGTAAAACAAGATATGTCGAAACATCGCTATCTCTGATTGTGCCTTCAATGGCAATGCCACCGGTCACTATCTCCCACAATGAATGCCATCACCGCACGGACAGGGAAGAGAAAGCAATAACTTCTGTTATAATTGCTAGAAATTGTGATGTTCTCTCCTGTTTCAAAGAATGATGCTTTGCCTGATATAATTTCTAAGCTAGGTCTCTTTGAAAACACGGTATTTTCAGAGTTTCACAGTGAATTACCAAGAAACAACATAGGAAACCACTGTGAACGGTGAAGTCACATATAGATCCTTTGGTGTGTCAGGTGAAACACACTACCCAAAAGACTCCAGCGTTCCTGAAACCAGTGTTTGCTCTTTAGTCTACTGTATCAACTCGAAAGCTCACTGAAGCATACAATGAAGCAGAACAAAAAAGGCACAGCAAGGGCATAATTCCATCTGTTGAAATCGTTTGATTATCTGTGTATGGTGGTTAGAATTTCTTCTGGTTGAAAACTGTTGCTGGGCGCCTTCGGAACACAGTATTTATGAGTTAACAATAAGTGCAACAACAACTTTTAGAAAGACATACATGAGAACCAGATAGCATCTCATATCTTCAGTTCAAAGAGCTACATCTGTACTTTCAGTTGTACATGCGTTACTCTGCCCGGAAAACAAGATATGTCGAGACATCGCTATCTCTGCTTCTGCCTTCAATGGGAATGCCACCCGTCACTATCTCCCACAATGAATGCCATCACCGCCCGGACAGGGAAGAGAAAGCAATAACTTCTGTTATAATTGCTAGAAATTGTGATGTTCTCTCCTGTTTCAAAGAATGATGCTTTGCCTGATATATTTTCTAAGCTAGGTCTCTTTGAAAACACGGTATTTTCAGAGTTTCACAGTGAATTACCAAGAAACAACATAGGAAACCACTGAAACGGTGAAGTCACATATAGATCCTTTGGTGTGTCAGGTGAAGCACACTACCCAAAAGACTCCAGCGTTCTTGAAACCAGTGTTTGCTCTTTAGTCTACTGTATCAACTCGAAAGCTCACTGAAGCATACAATGAAGCAGAACAAAAAAGGCACAGCAAGGGCATAATTCCATCTGTTGAAATCGTTTGATTATCTGTGTATGGTGGTTAGAATTTCTTCTGGTTGAAAACTGTTGCTGGGCTCCTTCGGAACACAGTCTTTATGAGTTAACAATAAGTGCAACAACAACTTTTAGAAAGACATACATGAGAACCAGATAGCATCTAATATCTTCAGTTCAAAGAGCTACATCTGTACTTTCAGTAGTACATGCGTTACTCTGCACGTAAAACAAGATATGTCGAAACATCGCTATCTCTGATTGTGCCTTCAATGGCAATGCCACCGGTCACTATCTCCCACAATGAATGCCATCACCGCACGGACAGGGAAGAGAAAGCAATAACTTCTGTTATAATTGCTAGAAATTGTGATGTTCTCTCCTGTTTCAAAGAATGATGCTTTGCCTGATATAATTTCTAAGCTAGGTCTCTTTGAAAACACGGTATTTTCAGAGTTTCACAGTGAATTACCAAGAAACAACATAGGAAACCACTGTGAACGGTGAAGTCACATATAGATCCTTTGGTGTGTCAGGTGAAACACACTACCCAAAAGACTCCAGCGTTCCTGAAACCAGTGTTTGCTCTTTAGTCTACTGTATCAACTCGAAAGCTCACTGAAGCATACAATGAAGCAGAACAACAACGGCACAGCAAGGGCATAATTCCATCTGTTGAAATCGTTTGATTATCTGTGTATGGTGGTTAGAATTTCTTCTGGTTGAAAACTGTTGCTGGGCGCCTTCGGAACACAGTATTTATGAGTTAACAATAAGTGCAACAACAACTTTTAGAAAGACATACATGAGAACCAGATAGCATCTCATATCTTCAGTTCAAAGAGCTACATCTGTACTTTCAGTTGTACATGCGTTACTCTGCCCGGAAAACAAGATATGTCGAGACATCGCTATCTCTGCTTCTGCCTTCAATGGGAATGCCACCCGTCACTATCTCCCACAATGAATGCCATCACCGCCCGGACAGGGAAGAGAAAGCAATAACTTCTGTTATAATTGCTAGAAATTGTGATGTTCTCTCCTGTTTCAAAGAATGATGCTTTGCCTGATATATTTTCTAAGCTAGGTCTCTTTGAAAACACGGTATTTTCAGATTTTCACAGTGAATTACCAAGAAACAACATAGGAAACCACTGTGAACGGTGAAGTCACCTATAGATCCTTTTGTGTGTCAGGTGAAGTACACTACCCAAAAGACTCCAGCGTTCTTGAAACCAGTGTTTGCTCTTTAGTCTACTGTATCAACTCAAAAGCTCACTGAAGCATACAATGAAGCAGAACAACAACGGCACAGCAAGGGCATAATTCCATCTGTTGAAATCGTTTGATTATCTGTATATGGTGGTTAGAATTTCTTCTGGTTGAAAACTGTTGCTGGCCTCCTTCGGAACACAGTCTTTATGAGTTAACAATAAGTGCAACAACAACTTTTAGAAAGACATACATGAGAACCAGATAGCATCTCATATCTTCAGTTCAAAGAGCTACATCTGTACTTTCAGTACTACATACGTTACTCTGCACGGAAAACAAGATATGTCGAAACATCGCTATCTCTGATTCTGCCTTCAATGGCAATGCCAGCGGTCACTATCTCCCACAATGAATGTCATCACCGCACGGACAGGGAAGAGAAAGCAATAACTTCTGTTATAATTGCTAGAAATTGTGATGTTCTCTCCTGTTTCAAAGAATGATGCTTTGCCTGATATAATTTCTAAGCTAGGTCTCTTTGAAAACACGGTATTTTCAGAGTTTCACAGTGAATTACCAAGAAACAACATAGGAAACCACTGTGAACGGTGAAGTCACATATAGATCCTTTGATGTGTCAGGTGAAGCACACTACCGAAAAGACTCCAGCGTTCTTGAAACCAGTGTTTGCTCTTTAGTCTACTGTATCAACTCGAAAGCTCACTGAAGCATACAATGAAGCAGAACAACAACGGCACAGCAAGGGCATAATTCCATCTGTTGAAATCGTTTGATTATCTGTATATGGTGGTTAGAATTTCATCTGGTTGAAAACTGTTGCTGGCCTCCTTCGGAACACAGTCTTTATGAGTTAACAATAAGTGCAACAACAACTTTTAGAAAGACATACATGAGAACCAGATAGCATCTCATATCTTCAGTTCAAAGAGCTACATCTGTACTTTCAGTAGTACATGCGTTACTCTGCACGTAAAACAAGATATGTCGAAACATCGCTATCTCTGATTCTGCCTTCAATGGCAATGCCACCGGTCACTATCTCCCACAATGTATGCCATCACCGCACGGACAGGGAAGAGAAAGCAATAACTTCTGTTATAATTGCTAGAAATTGTGATGTTCTCTCCTGTTTCAAATAATGATGCTTTGCCTGATATAATTTCTAAGCTAGGTCTCTTTGAAAACACGGTATTTTCAGAGTTTCACAGTGAATTACCAAGAAACAACATAGGAAACCACTGTGAACGGTGAAGTCACATATAAATCCTTTGGTGTGTCAGGTGAAACACACTACCCAAAAGACTCCAGCGTTCCTGAAACCAGTGTTTGCTCTTTAGTCTACTGTATCAACTCGAAAGCTCACTGAAGCATACAATGAAGCAGAACAACAAAGGCACAGCAAGGGCATAATTCCATCTGTTGAAATCGTTTGATTATCTGTATATGGTGGTTAGAATTTCATCTGGTTGAAAACTGTTGCTGGCCTGCTTCGGAACACAGTCTTTATGAGTTAAAAATAAAGGCAACATCAACTTTTAGAAAGACATACATGAGAACCAGATAGCATCTAATATCTTCAGTTCAAAGAGCTACATCTGTACTTTCAGTAGTACATGCGTTACTTTGCACGGAAAACAAGATATGTCCAGACATCGTTATCTCTGATTCTGCCTTCAATGGCAATGCCACCAGTCACTATCTCCCACAATGAATGCTATCACCGAACGGACAGGGAAGAGAAAGCAATAACTTCTGTTATAATTGCTAGAAATTGTGATGTTCTCTCCTGTTTCAAAGAATGATGCTTTGCCTGATATATTTTCTAAGCTAGGTCTCTTTGAAAACACGGTATTTTCAGATTTTCACAGTGAATTACCAAGAAACAACATAGGAAACCACTGTGAACGGTGAAGTCACCTATAGATCCTTTTGTGTGTCAGGTGAAGTACACTACCCAAAAGACTCCAGCGTTCTTGAAACCAGTGTTTGCTCTTTAGTCTACTGTATCAACTCGAAAGCTCACTGAAGCATACAATGAAGCAGAACAACAACGGCACAGCAAGGGCATAATTCCATCTGTTGAAATCGTTTGATTATCTGTATATGGTGGTTAGAATTTCTTCTGGTTGAAAACTGTTGCTGGCCTCCTTCGGAACACAGTCTTTATGAGTTAACAATAAGTGCAACAACAACTTTTAGAAAGACATACATGAGAACCAGATAGCATCTCATATCTTCAGTTCAAAGAGCTACATCTGTACTTTCAGTAGTACATGCGTTACTCTGCACGTAAAACAAGATATGTCGAAACATCGCTATCTCTGATTCTGCCTTCAATGGCAATGCCACCGGTCACTATCTCCCACAATGAATGCCATCACCGCACGAACAGGGAAGAGAAAGCAATAACTTCTGTTATAATTGCTAGAAATTGTGATGTTCTCTCCTGTTTCAAAGAATGATGCTTTGCCTGATATAATTTCTAAGCTAGGTCTCTTTGAAAACACGGTATTTTCAGAGTTTCACAGTGAATTACCAAGAAACAACATAGGAAACCACTGTGAACGGTGAAGTCACATATAGATCCTTTGGTGTGTCAGGTGAAGCACACTACCCAAAAGACTCCAGCGTTCTTGAAACCAGTGTTTGCTCTTTAGTCTACTGTATCAACTCGAAAGCTCACTGAAGCATACAATGAAGCAGAACAAAAAAGGCACAGCAAGGGCATAATTCCATCTGTTGAAATCGTTTGATTATCTGTGTATGGTGGTTAGAATTTCTTCTGGTTGAAAACTGTTGCTGGGCTCCTTCGGAACACAGTCTTTATGAGTTAACAATAAGTGCAACAACAACTTTTAGAAAGACATACATGAGAACCAGATAGCATCTAATATCTTCAGTTCAAAGAGCTACATCTGTACTTTCAGTAGTACATGCGTTACTCTGCACGTAAAACAAGATATGTCGAAACATCGCTATCTCTGATTGTGCCTTCAATGGCAATGCCACCGGTCACTATCTCCCACAATGAATGCCATCACCGCACGGACAGGGAAGAGAAAGCAATAACTTCTGTTATAATTGCTAGAAATTGTGATGTTCTCTCCTGTTTCAAAGAATGATGCTTTGCCTGATATAATTTCTAAGCTAGGTCTCTTTGAAAACACGGTATTTTCAGAGTTTCACAGTGAATTACCAAGAAACAACATAGGAAACCACTGTGAACGGTGAAGTCACATATAGATCCTTTGGTGTGTCAGGTGAAACACACTACCCAAAAGACTCCAGCGTTCCTGAAACCAGTGTTTGCTCTTTAGTCTACTGTATCAACTCGAAAGCTCACTGAAGCATACAATGAAGCAGAACAAAAAAGGCACAGCAAGGGCATAATTCCATCTGTTGAAATCGTTTGATTATCTGTGTATGGTGGTTAGAATTTCTTCTGGTTGAAAACTGTTGCTGGGCGCCTTCGGAACACAGTATTTATGAGTTAACAATAAGTGCAACAACAACTTTTAGAAAGACATACATGAGAACCAGATAGCATCTCATATCTTCAGTTCAAAGAGCTACATCTGTACTTTCAGTTGTACATGCGTTACTCTGCCCGGAAAACAAGATATGTCGAGACATCGCTATCTCTGCTTCTGCCTTCAATGGGAATGCCACCCGTCACTATCTCCCACAATGAATGCCATCACCGCCCGGACAGGGAAGAGAAAGCAATAACTTCTGTTATAATTGCTAGAAATTGTGATGTTCTCTCCTGTTTCAAAGAATGATGCTTTGCCTGATATAATTTCTAAGCTAGGTCTCTTTGAAAACACGGTATTTTCAGAGTTTCACAGTGAATTACCAAGAAACAACATAGGAAACCACTGGGAACGGTGAAGTCACATATAAATCCTTGCTGTGTCAGGTGAAACACACTACCCAAAAGACTCCAGCGTTCCTGAAACCAGTGTTTGCTCTTTAGTCTACTGTATCAACTCGAAAGCTCACTGAAGCATACAATGAAGCAGAACAACAACGGCACAGCAAGGGCATAAGTCCATCTGTTGAAATCGTTTGATTATCTGTATATGGTGGTAAGAATTTCATCTGGTTGAAAACTGTTGCTGGCCTCCTTCGGAACACAGTCTTTATGAGTTAACAATAAGTGCAACAACAACTTTTAGAAAGACATACATGAGAACCAGATAGCATCTCATATCTTCAGTTCAAAGAGCTACATCTGTACTTTCAGTAGTACATGCGTTACTCTGCACGGAAAACAAGATATGTCGAAACATCGCTATCTCTGATTCTGCCTTCAATGGCAATGCCAGCGGTCACTATCTCCCACAATGAATGTCATCACCGCACGGACAGGGAAGAGAAAGCAATAACTTCTGTTATAATTGCTAGAAATTGTGATGTTCTCTCCTGTTTCAAAGAATGATGCTTTGCCTGATATAATTTCTAAGCTAGGTCTCTTTGAAAACACGGTATTTTCAGAGTTTCACAGTGAATTACCAAGAAACAACATAGGAAACCACTGTGAACGGTGAAGTCACCTATAGATCCTTTTCTGTGTCAGGTGAAGTACACTACCCAAAAGACTCCAGCGTTCTTGAAACCAGTGTTTGCTCTTTAGTCTACTGTATCAACTCGAAAGCTCACTGAAGCATACAATGAAGCAGAACAACAACGGCACAGCAAGGGCATAATTCCATCTGTTGAAATCGTTTGATTATCTGTATATGGTGGTTAGAATTTCATCTGGTTGAAAACTGTTGCTGGCCTCCTTCGGAACACAGTCTTTATGAGTTAACAATAAGTGCAACAACAACTTTTAGAAAGACATACATGAGAACCAGATAGCATCTCATATCTTCAGTTAAAAGAGCTACATCTGTACTTTCAGTAGTACATGCGTTACTCTGCACGTAAAACAAGATATGTCGAAACATCGCTATCTCTGATTCTGCCTTCAATGGCAATGCCACCGGTCACTATCTCCCACAATGTATGCCATCACCGCACGGACAGGGAAGAGAAAGCAATAACTTCTGTTATAATTGCTAGAAATTGTGATGTTCTCTCCTGTTTCAAATAATGATGCTTTGCCTGATATAATTTCTAAGCTAGGTCTCTTTGAAAACACGGTATTTTCAGAGTTTCACAGTGAATTACCAAGAAACAACATAGGAAACCACTGTGAACGGTGAAGTCACATATAAATCCTTTGGTGTGTCAGGTGAAACACACTACCCAAAAGACTCCAGCGTTCCTGAAACCAGTGTTTGCTCTTTAGTCTACTGTATCAACTCGAAAGCTCACTGAAGCATACAATGAAGCAGAACAACAAAGGCACAGCAAGGGCATAATTCCATCTGTTGAAATCGTTTGATTATCTGTATATGGTGGTTAGAATTTCATCTGGTTGAAAACTGTTGCTGGCCTGCTTCGGAACACAGTCTTTATGAGTTAAAAATAAAGGCAACATCAACTTTTAGAAAGACATACATGAGAACCAGATAGCATCTAATATCTTCAGTTCAAAGAGCTACATCTGTACTTTCAGTAGTACATGCGTTACTTTGCACGGAAAACAAGATATGTCCAGACATCGTTATCTCTGATTCTGCCTTCAATGGCAATGCCACCAGTCACTATCTCCCACAATGAATGCTATCACCGAACGGACAGGGAAGAGAAAGCAATAACTTCTGTTATAATTGCTAGAAATTGTGATGTTCTCTCCTGTTTCAAAGAATGATGCTTTGCCTGATATATTTTCTAAGCTAGGTCTCTTTGAAAAAACGGTATTTTCAGATTTTCACAGTGAATTACCAAGAAACAACATAGGAAACCACTGTGAACGGTGAAGTCACCTATAGATCCTTTTGTGTGTCAGGTGAAGTACACTACCCAAAAGACTCCAGCGTTCTTGAAACCAGTGTTTGCTCTTTAGTCTACTGTATCAACTCGAAAGCTCACTGAAGCATACAATGAAGCAGAACAACAACGGCACAGCAAGGGCATAATTCCATCTGTTGAAATCGTTTGATTATCTGTATATGGTGGTTAGAATTTCTTCTGGTTGAAAACTGTTGCTGGCCTCCTTCGGAACACAGTCTTTATGAGTTAACAATAAGTGCAACAACAACTTTTAGAAAGACATACATGAGAACAAGATAGCATCTCATATCTTCAGTTCAAAGAGCTACATCTGTACTTTCAGTAGTACATGCGTTACTCTGCACGTAAAACAAGATATGTCGAAACATCGCTATCTCTGATTCTGCCTTCAATGGCAATGCCACCGGTCACTATCTCCCACAATGAATGCCATCACCGCACGAACAGGGAAGAGAAAGCAATAACTTCTGTTATAATTGCTAGAAATTGTGATGTTCTCTCCTGTTTCAAAGAATGATGCTTTGCCTGATATAATTTCTAAGCTAGGTCTCTTTGAAAACACGGTATTTTCAGAGTTTCACAGTGAATTACCAAGAAACAACATAGGAAACCACTGTGAACGGTGAAGTCACATATAGATCCTTTGGTGTGTCAGGTGAAGCACACTACCCAAAAGACTCCAGCGTTCTTGAAACCAGTGTTTGCTCTTTAGTCTACTGTATCAACTCGAAAGCTCACTGAAGCATACAATGAAGCAGAACAAAAAAGGCACAGCAAGGGCATAATTCCATCTGTTGAAATCGTTTGATTATCTGTGTATGGTGGTTAGAATTTCTTCTGGTTGAAAACTGTTGCTGGGCTCCTTCGGAACACAGTCTTTATGAGTTAACAATAAGTGCAACAACAACTTTTAGAAAGACATACATGAGAACCAGATAGCATCTAATATCTTCAGTTCAAAGAGCTACATCTGTACTTTCAGTAGTACATGCGTTACTCTGCACGTAAAACAAGATATGTCGAAACATCGCTATCTCTGATTGTGCCTTCAATGGCAATGCCACCGGTCACTATCTCCCACAATGAATGCCATCACCGCACGGACAGGGAAGAGAAAGCAATAACTTCTGTTATAATTGCTAGAAATTGTGATGTTCTCTCCTGTTTCAAAGAATGATGCTTTGCCTGATATAATTTCTAAGCTAGGTCTCTTTGAAAACACGGTATTTTCAGAGTTTCACAGTGAATTACCAAGAAACAACATAGGAAACCACTGTGAACGGTGAAGTCACATATAGATCCTTTGGTGTGTCAGGTGAAACACACTACCCAAAAGACTCCAGCGTTCCTGAAACCAGTGTTTGCTCTTTAGTCTACTGTATCAACTCGAAAGCTCACTGAAGCATACAATGAAGCAGAACAAAAAAGGCACAGCAAGGGCATAATTCCATCTGTTGAAATCGTTTGATTATCTGTGTATGGTGGTTAGAATTTCTTCTGGTTGAAAACTGTTGCTGGGCGCCTTCGGAACACAGTATTTATGAGTTAACAATAAGTGCAACAACAACTTTTAGAAAGACATACATGAGAACCAGATAGCATCTCATATCTTCAGTTCAAAGAGCTACATCTGTACTTTCAGTTGTACATGCGTTACTCTGCCCGGAAAACAAGATATGTCGAGACATCGCTATCTCTGCTTCTGCCTTCAATGGGAATGCCACCCGTCACTATCTCCCACAATGAATGCCATCACCGCCCGGACAGGGAAGAGAAAGCAATAACTTCTGTTATAATTGCTAGAAATTGTGATGTTCTCTCCTGTTTCAAAGAATGATGCTTTGCCTGATATAATTTCTAAGCTAGGTCTCTTTGAAAACACGGTATTTTCAGAGTTTCACAGTGAATTACCAAGAAACAACATAGGAAACCACTGGGAACGGTGAAGTCACATATAAATCCTTGCTGTGTCAGGTGAAACACACTACCCAAAAGACTCCAGCGTTCCTGAAACCAGTGTTTGCTCTTTAGTCTACTGTATCAACTCGAAAGCTCACTGAAGCATACAATGAAGCAGAACAACAACGGTACAGCAAGGGCATAAGTCCATCTGTTGAAATCGTTTGATTATCTGTATATGGTGGTAAGAATTTCATCTGGTTGAAAACTGTTGCTGGCCTCCTTCGGAACACAGTCTTTATGAGTTAACAATAAGTGCAACAACAACTTTTAGAAAGACATACATGAGAACCAGATAGCATCTCATATCTTCAGTTCAAAGAGCTACATCTGTACTTTCAGTAGTAGATGCGTTACTCTGCACGGAAAACAAGATATGTCGAAACATCGCTATCTCTGATTCTGCCTTCAATGGCAATGCCACCGGTCACTATCTCCCACAATGAATGCCATCACCGCACGAACAGGGAAGAGAAAGCAATAACTTCTGTTATAATTGCTAGAAATTGTGATGTTCTCTCCTGTTTCAAAGAATGATGCTTTGCCTGATATAATTTCTAAGCTAGGTCTCTTTGAAAACACGGTATTTTCAGAGTTTCACAGTGAATTACCAAGAAACAACATAGGAAACCACTGTGAACGGTGAAGTCACATATAGATCCTTTGGTGTGTCAGGTGAAGCACACTACCCAAAAGACTCCAGCGTCCTTGAAACCAGTGTTTGCTCTTTAGTCTACTGTATCAACTCGAAAGCTCACTGAAGCATACAATGAAGCAGAACAAAAAAGGCACAGCAAGGGCATAATTCCATCTGTTGAAATCGTTTGATTATCTGTGTATGGTGGTTAGAATTTCTTCTGGTTGAAAACTGTTGCTGGGCTCCTTCGGAACACAGTCTTTATGAGTTAACAATAAGTGCAACAACAACTTTTAGAAAGACATACATGAGAACCAGATAGCATCTAATATCTTCAGTTCAAAGAGCTACATCTGTACTTTCAGTAGTACATGCGTTACTCTGCACGTAAAACAAGATATGTCGAAACATCGCTATCTCTGATTGTGCCTTCAATGGCAATGCCACCGGTCACTATCTCCCACAATGAATGCCATCACCGCACGGACAGGGAAGAGAAAGCAATAACTTCTGTTATAATTGCTAGAAATTGTGATGTTCTCTCCTGTTTCAAAGAATGATGCTTTGCCTGATATAATTTCTAAGCTAGGTCTCTTTGAAAACACGGTATTTTCAGAGTTTCACAGTGAATTACCAAGAAACAACATAGGAAACCACTGTGAACGGTGAAGTCACATATAGATCCTTTGGTGTGTCAGGTGAAACACACTACCCAAAAGACTCCAGCGTTCCTGAAACCAGTGTTTGCTCTTTAGTCTACTGTATCAACTCGAAAGCTCACTGAAGCATACAATGAAGCAGAACAAAAAAGGCACAGCAAGGGCATAATTCCATCTGTTGAAATCGTTTGATTATCTGTGTATGGTGGTTAGAATTTCTTCTGGTTGAAAACTGTTGCTGGGCGCCTTCGGAACACAGTATTTATGAGTTAACAATAAGTGCAACAACAACTTTTAGAAAGACATACATGAGAACCAGATAGCATCTCATATCTTCAGTTCAAAGAGCTACATCTGTACTTTCAGTTGTACATGCGTTACTCTGCCCGGAAAACAAGATATGTCGAGACATCGCTATCTCTGCTTCTGCCTTCAATGGGAATGCCACCCGTCACTATCTCCCACAATGAATGCCATCACCGCCCGGACAGGGAAGAGAAAGCAATAACTTCTGTTATAATTGCTAGAAATTGTGATGTTCTCTCCTGTTTCAAAGAATGATGCTTTGCCTGATATAATTTCTAAGCTAGGTCTCTTTGAAAACACGGTATTTTCAGAGTTTCACAGTGAATTACCAAGAAACAACATAGGAAACCACTGGGAACGGTGAAGTCACATATAAATCCTTGCTGTGTCAGGTGAAACACACTACCCAAAAGACTCCAGCGTTCCTGAAACCAGTGTTTGCTCTTTAGTCTACTGTATCAACTCGAAAGCTCACTGAAGCATACAATGAAGCAGAACAACAACGGCACAGCAAGGGCATAAGTCCATCTGTTGAAATCGTTTGATTATCTGTATATGGTGGTAAGAATTTCATCTGGTTGAAAACTGTTGCTGGCCTCCTTCGGAACACAGTCTTTATGAGTTAACAATAAGTGCAACAACAACTTTTAGAAAGACATACATGAGAACCAGATAGCATCTCATATCTTCAGTTCAAAGAGCTACATCTGTACTTTCAGTAGTAGATGCGTTACTCTGCACGGAAAACAAGATATGTCGAAACATCGCTATCTCTGATTCTGCCTTCAATGGCAATGCCACCGGTCACTATCTCCCACAATGAATGCCATCACCGCACGAACAGGGAAGAGAAAGCAATAACTTCTGTTATAATTGCTAGAAATTGTGATGTTCTCTCCTGTTTCAAAGAATGATGCTTTGCCTGATATAATTTCTAAGCTAGGTCTCTTTGAAAACACGGTATTTTCAGAGTTTCACAGTGAATTACCAAGAAACAACATAGGAAACCACTGTGAACGGTGAAGTCACATATAGATCCTTTGGTGTGTCAGGTGAAGCACACTACCCAAAAGACTCCAGCGTTCTTGAAACCAGTGTTTGCTCTTTAGTCTACTGTATCAACTCGAAAGCTCACTGAAGCATACAATGAAGCAGAACAAAAAAGGCACAGCAAGGGCATAATTCCATCTGTTGAAATCGTTTGATTATCTGTGTATGGTGGTTAGAATTTCTTCTGGTTGAAAACTGTTGCTGGGCTCCTTCGGAACACAGTCTTTATGAGTTAACAATAAGTGCAACAACAACTTTTAGAAAGACATACATGAGAACCAGATAGCATCTAATATCTTCAGTTCAAAGAGCTACATCTGTACTTTCAGTAGTACATGCGTTACTCTGCACGTAAAACAAGATATGTCGAAACATCGCTATCTCTGATTGTGCCTTCAATGGCAATGCCACCGGTCACTATCTCCCACAATGAATGCCATCACCGCACGGACAGGGAAGAGAAAGCAATAACTTCTGTTATAATTGCTAGAAATTGTGATGTTCTCTCCTGTTTCAAAGAATGATGCTTTGCCTGATATAATTTCTAAGCTAGGTCTCTTTGAAAACACGGTATTTTCAGAGTTTCACAGTGAATTACCAAGAAACAACATAGGAAACCACTGTGAACGGTGAAGTCACATATAGATCCTTTGGTGTGTCAGGTGAAACACACTACCCAAAAGACTCCAGCGTTCCTGAAACCAGTGTTTGCTCTTTAGTCTACTGTATCAACTCGAAAGCTCACTGAAGCATACAATGAAGCAGAACAAAAAAGGCACAGCAAGGGCATAATTCCATCTGTTGAAATCGTTTGATTATCTGTGTATGGTGGTTAGAATTTCTTCTGGTTGAAAACTGTTGCTGGGCGCCTTCGGAACACAGTATTTATGAGTTAACAATAAGTGCAACAACAACTTTTAGAAAGACATACATGAGAACCAGATAGCATCTCATATCTTCAGTTCAAAGAGCTACATCTGTACTTTCAGTTGTACATGCGTTACTCTGCCCGGAAAACAAGATATGTCGAGACATCGCTATCTCTGCTTCTGCCTTCAATGGGAATGCCACCCGTCACTATCTCCCACAATGAATGCCATCACCGCCCGGACAGGGAAGAGAAAGCAATAACTTCTGTTATAATTGCTAGAAATTGTGATGTTCTCTCCTGTTTCAAAGAATGATGCTTTGCCTGATATAATTTCTAAGCTAGGTCTCTTTGAAAACACGGTATTTTCAGAGTTTCACAGTGAATTACCAAGAAACAACATAGGAAACCACTGGGAACGGTGAAGTCACATATAAATCCTTGCTGTGTCAGGTGAAACACACTACCCAAAAGACTCCAGCGTTCCTGAAACCAGTGTTTGCTCTTTAGTCTACTGTATCAACTCGAAAGCTCACTGAAGCATACAATGAAGCAGAACAACAACGGCACAGCAAGGGCATAAGTCCATCTGTTGAAATCGTTTGATTATCTGTATATGGTGGTAAGAATTTCATCTGGTTGAAAACTGTTGCTGGCCTCCTTCGGAACACAGTCTTTATGAGTTAACAATAAGTGCAACAACAACTTTTAGAAAGACATACATGAGAACCAGATAGCATCTCATATCTTCAGTTCAAAGAGCTACATCTGTACTTTCAGTAGTAGATGCGTTACTCTGCACGGAAAACAAGATATGTCGAAACATCGCTATCTCTGATTCTGCCTTCAATGGCAATGCCAGCGGTCACTATCTCCCACAATGAATGTCATCACCGCACGGACAGGGAAGAGAAAGCAATAACTTCTGTTATAATTGCTAGAAATTGTGATGTTCTCTCCTGTTTCAAAGAATGATGCTTTGCCTGATATAATTTCTAAGCTAGGTCTCTTTGAAAACACGGTATTTTCAGAGTTTCACAGTGAATTACCAAGAAACAACATAGGAAACCACTGTGAACGGTGAAGTCACCTATAGATCCTTTTCTGTGTCAGGTGAAGTACACTACCCAAAAGACTCCAGCGTTCTTGAAACCAGTGTTTGCTCTTTAGTCTACTGTATCAACTCGAAAGCTCACTGAAGCATACAATGAAGCAGAACAACAACGGCACAGCAAGGGCATAATTCCATCTGTTGAAATCGTTTGATTATCTGTATATGGTGGTTAGAATTTCATCTGGTTGAAAACTGTTGCTGGCCTCCTTCGGAACACAGTCTTTATGAGTTAACAATAAGTGCAACAACAACTTTTAGAAAGACATACATGAGAACCAGATAGCATCTCATATCTTCAGTTAAAAGAGCTACATCTGTACTTTCAGTAGTACATGCGTTACTCTGCACGTAAAACAAGATATGTCGAAACATCGCTATCTCTGATTCTGCCTTCAATGGCAATGCCACCGGTCACTATCTCCCACAATGTATGCCATCACCGCACGGACAGGGAAGAGAAAGCAATAACTTCTGTTATAATTGCTAGAAATTGTGATGTTCTCTCCTGTTTCAAATAATGATGCTTTGCCTGATATAATTTCTAAGCTAGGTCTCTTTGAAAACACGGTATTTTCAGAGTTTCACAGTGAATTACCAAGAAACAACATAGGAAACCACTGTGAACGGTGAAGTCACATATAAATCCTTTGGTGTGTCAGGTGAAACACACTACCCAAAAGACTCCAGCGTTCCTGAAACCAGTGTTTGCTCTTTAGTCTACTGTATCAACTCGAAAGCTCACTGAAGCATACAATGAAGCAGAACAACAAAGGCACAGCAAGGGCATAATTCCATCTGTTGAAATCGTTTGATTATCTGTATATGGTGGTTAGAATTTCATCTGGTTGAAAACTGTTGCTGGCCTGCTTCGGAACACAGTCTTTATGAGTTAAAAATAAAGGCAACATCAACTTTTAGAAAGACATACATGAGAACCAGATAGCATCTAATATCTTCAGTTCAAAGAGCTACATCTGTACTTTCAGTAGTACATGCGTTACTTTGCACGGAAAACAAGATATGTCCAGACATCGTTATCTCTGATTCTGCCTTCAATGGCAATGCCACCAGTCACTATCTCCCACAATGAATGCTATCACCGAACGGACAGGGAAGAGAAAGCAATAACTTCTGTTATAATTGCTAGAAATTGTGATGTTCTCTCCTGTTTCAAAGAATGATGCTTTGCCTGATATATTTTCTAAGCTAGGTCTCTTTGAAAACACGGTATTTTCAGATTTTCACAGTGAATTACCAAGAAACAACATAGGAAACCACTGTGAACGGTGAAGTCACCTATAGATCCTTTTGTGTGTCAGGTGAAGTACACTACCCAAAAGACTCCAGCGTTCTTGAAACCAGTGTTTGCTCTTTAGTCTACTGTATCAACTCGAAAGCTCACTGAAGCATACAATGAAGCAGAACAACAACGGCACAGCAAGGGCATAATTCCATCTGTTGAAATCGTTTGATTATCTGTATATGGTGGTTAGAATTTCTTCTGGTTGAAAACTGTTGCTGGCCTCCTTCGGAACACAGTCTTTATGAGTTAACAATAAGTGCAACAACAACTTTTAGAAAGACATACATGAGAACCAGATAGCATCTCATATCTTCAGTTCAAAGAGCTACATCTGTACTTTCAGTAGTACATGCGTTACTCTGCACGTAAAACAAGATATGTCGAAACATCGCTATCTCTGATTCTGCCTTCAATGGCAATGCCACCGGTCACTATCTCCCACAATGAATGCCATCACCGCACGAACAGGGAAGAGAAAGCAATAACTTCTGTTATAATTGCTAGAAATTGTGATGTTCTCTCCTGTTTCAAAGAATGATGCTTTGCCTGATATAATTTCTAAGCTAGGTCTCTTTGAAAACACGGTATTTTCAGAGTTTCACAGTGAATTACCAAGAAACAACATAGGAAACCACTGTGAACGGTGAAGTCACATATAGATCCTTTGGTGTGTCAGGTGAAGCACACTACCCAAAAGACTCCAGCGTTCTTGAAACCAGTGTTTGCTCTTTAGTCTACTGTATCAACTCGAAAGCTCACTGAAGCATACAATGAAGCAGAACAAAAAAGGCACAGCAAGGGCATAATTCCATCTGTTGAAATCGTTTGATTATCTGTGTATGGTGGTTAGAATTTCTTCTGGTTGAAAACTGTTGCTGGGCTCCTTCGGAACACAGTCTTTATGAGTTAACAATAAGTGCAACAACAACTTTTAGAAAGACATACATGAGAACCAGATAGCATCTAATATCTTCAGTTCAAAGAGCTACATCTGTACTTTCAGTAGTACATGCGTTACTCTGCACGTAAAACAAGATATGTCGAAACATCGCTATCTCTGATTGTGCCTTCAATGGCAATGCCACCGGTCACTATCTCCCACAATGAATGCCATTACCGCACGGACAGGGAAGAGAAAGCAATAACTTCTGTTATAATTGCTAGAAATTGTGATGTTCTCTCCTGTTTCAAAGAATGATGCTTTGCCTGATATAATTTCTAAGCTAGGTCTCTTTGAAAACACGGTATTTTCAGAGTTTCACAGTGAATTACCAAGAAACAACATAGGAAACCACTGTGAACGGTGAAGTCACATATAAATCCTTTGGTGTGTCAGGTGAAACACACTACCCAAAAGACTCCAGCGTTCCTGAAACCAGTGTTTGCTCTTTAGTCTACTGTATCAACTCGAAAGCTCACTGAAGCATACAATGAAGCAGAACAACAAAGGCACAGCAAGGGCATAATTCCATCTGTTGAAATCGTTTGATTATCTGTATATGGTGGTTAGAATTTCATCTGGTTGAAAACTGTTGCTGGCCTGCTTCGGAACACAGTCTTTATGAGTTAAAAATAAAGGCAACATCAACTTTTAGAAAGACATACATGAGAACCAGATAGCATCTAATATCTTCAGTTCAAAGAGCTACATCTGTACTTTCAGTAGTACATGCGTTACTTTGCACGGAAAACAAGATATGTCCAGACATCGTTATCTCTGATTCTGCCTTCAATGGCAATGCCACCAGTCACTATCTCCCACAATGAATGCTATCACCGAACGGACAGGGAAGAGAAAGCAATAACTTCTGTTATAATTGCTAGAAATTGTGATGTTCTCTCCTGTTTCAAAGAATGATGCTTTGCCTGATATATTTTCTAAGCTAGGTCTCTTTGAAAACACGGTATTTTCAGATTTTCACAGTGAATTACCAAGAAACAACATAGGAAACCACTGTGAACGGTGAAGTCACCTATAGATCCTTTTGTGTGTCAGGTGAAGTACACTACCCAAAAGACTCCAGCGTTCTTGAAACCAGTGTTTGCTCTTTAGTCTACTGTATCAACTCGAAAGCTCACTGAAGCATACAATGAAGCAGAACAACAACGGCACAGCAAGGGCATAATTCCATCTGTTGAAATCGTTTGATTATCTGTATATGGTGGTTAGAATTTCTTCTGGTTGAAAACTGTTGCTGGCCTCCTTCGGAACACAGTCTTTATGAGTTAACAATAAGTGCAACAACAACTTTTAGAAAGACATACATGAGAACCAGATAGCATCTCATATCTTCAGTTCAAAGAGCTACATCTGTACTTTCAGTAGTACATGCGTTACTCTGCACGTAAAACAAGATATGTCGAAACATCGCTATCTCTGATTCTGCCTTCAATGGCAATGCCACCGGTCACTATCTCCCACAATGAATGCCATCACCGCACGAACAGGGAAGAGAAAGCAATAACTTCTGTTATAATTGCTAGAAATTGTGATGTTCTCTCCTGTTTCAAAGAATGATGCTTTGCCTGATATAATTTCTAAGCTAGGTCTCTTTGAAAACACGGTATTTTCAGAGTTTCACAGTGAATTACCAAGAAACAACATAGGAAACCACTGTGAACGGTGAAGTCACATATAGATCCTTTGGTGTGTCAGGTGAAGCACACTACCCAAAAGACTCCAGCGTTCTTGAAACCAGTGTTTGCTCTTTAGTCTACTGTATCAACTCGAAAGCTCACTGAAGCATACAATGAAGCAGAACAAAAAAGGCACAGCAAGGGCATAATTCCATCTGTTGAAATCGTTTGATTATCTGTGTATGGTGGTTAGAATTTCTTCTGGTTGAAAACTGTTGCTGGGCTCCTTCGGAACACAGTCTTTATGAGTTAACAATAAGTGCAACAACAACTTTTAGAAAGACATACATGAGAACCAGATAGCATCTAATATCTTCAGTTCAAAGAGCTACATCTGTACTTTCAGTAGTACATGCGTTACTCTGCACGTAAAACAAGATATGTCGAAACATCGCTATCTCTGATTGTGCCTTCAATGGCAATGCCACCGGTCACTATCTCCCACAATGAATGCCATCACCGCACGGACAGGGAAGAGAAAGCAATAACTTCTGTTATAATTGCTAGAAATTGTGATGTTCTCTCCTGTTTCAAAGAATGATGCTTTGCCTGATATAATTTCTAAGCTAGGTCTCTTTGAAAACACGGTATTTTCAGAGTTTCACAGTGAATTACCAAGAAACAACATAGGAAACCACTGGGAACGGTGAAGTCACATATAAATCCTTGCTGTGTCAGGTGAAACACACTACCCAAAAGACTCCAGCGTTCCTGAAACCAGTGTTTGCTCTTTAGTCTACTGTATCAACTCGAAAGCTCACTGAAGCATACAATGAAGCAGAACAACAACGGCACAGCAAGGGCATAAGTCCATCTGTTGAAATCGTTTGATTATCTGTATATGGTGGTAAGAATTTCATCTGGTTGAAAACTGTTGCTGGCCTCCTTCGGAACACAGTCTTTATGAGTTAACAATAAGTGCAACAACAACTTTTAGAAAGACATACATGAGAACCAGATAGCATCTCATATCTTCAGTTCAAAGAGCTACATCTGTACTTTCAGTAGTACATGCGTTACTCTGCACGGAAAACAAGATATGTCGAAACATCGCTATCTCTGATTCTGCCTTCAATGGCAATGCCAGCGGTCACTATCTCCCACAATGAATGTCATCACCGCACGGACAGGGAAGAGAAAGCAATAACTTCTGTTATAATTGCTAGAAATTGTGATGTTCTCTCCTGTTTCAAAGAATGATGCTTTGCCTGATATAATTTCTAAGCTAGGTCTCTTTGAAAACACGGTATTTTCAGAGTTTCACAGTGAATTACCAAGAAACAACATAGGAAACCACTGTGAACGGTGAAGTCACCTATAGATCCTTTTCTGTGTCAGGTGAAGTACACTACCCAAAAGACTCCAGCGTTCTTGAAACCAGTGTTTGCTCTTTAGTCTACTGTATCAACTCGAAAGCTCACTGAAGCATACAATGAAGCAGAACAACAACGGCACAGCAAGGGCATAATTCCATCTGTTGAAATCGTTTGATTATCTGTATATGGTGGTTAGAATTTCATCTGGTTGAAAACTGTTGCTGGCCTCCTTCGGAACACAGTCTTTATGAGTTAACAATAAGTGCAACAACAACTTTTAGAAAGACATACATGAGAACCAGATAGCATCTCATATCTTCAGTTAAAAGAGCTACATCTGTACTTTCAGTAGTACATGCGTTACTCTGCACGTAAAACAAGATATGTCGAAACATCGCTATCTCTGATTCTGCCTTCAGTGGCAATGCCACCGGTCACTATCTCCCACAATGAATGCCATCACCGCACGAACAGGGAAGAGAAAGCAATAACTTCTGTTATAATTGCTAGAAATTGTGATGTTCTCTCCTGTTTCAAAGAATGATGCTTTGCCTGATATAATTTCTAAGCTAGGTCTCTTTGAAAACACGGTATTTTCAGAGTTTCACAGTGAATTACCAAGAAACAACATAGGAAACCACTGTGAACGGTGAAGTCACATATAGATCCTTTGGTGTGTCAGGTGAAGCACACTACCCAAAAGACTCCAGCGTTCTTGAAACCAGTGTTTGCTCTTTAGTCTACTGTATCAACTCGAAAGCTCACTGAAGCATACAATGAAGCAGAACAAAAAAGGCACAGCAAGGGCATAATTCCATCTGTTGAAATCGTTTGATTATCTGTGTATGGTGGTTAGAATTTCTTCTGGTTGAAAACTGTTGCTGGGCTCCTTCGGAACACAGTATTTATGAGTTAACAATAAGTGCAACAACAACTTTCAGAAAGACATACATGAGAACCAGATAGCATCTCATATCTTCAGTTCAAAGAGCTACATCTGTACTTTCAGTAGTACATGCGTTACTCTGCACGTAAAACAAGATATGTCGAAACATCGCTATCTCTGATTCTGCCTTCAATGGCAATGCCACCGGTCACTATCTCCCACAATGTATGCCATCACCGCACGGACAGGGAAGAGAAAGCAATAACTTCTGTTATAATTGCTAGAAATTGTGATGTTCTCTCCTGTTTCAAATAATGATGCTTTGCCTGATATAATTTCTAAGCTAGGTCTCTTTGAAAACACGGTATTTTCAGAGTTTCACAGTGAATTACCAAGAAACAACATAGGAAACCACTGTGAACGGTGAAGTCACATATAAATCCTTTGGTGTGTCAGGTGAAACACACTACCCAAAAGACTCCAGCGTTCCTGAAACCAGTGTTTGCTCTTTAGTCTACTGTATCAACTCGAAAGCTCACTGAAGCATACAATGAAGCAGAACAACAAAGGCACAGCAAGGGCATAATTCCATCTGTTGAAATCGTTTGATTATCTGTATATGGTGGTTAGAATTTCATCTGGTTGAAAACTGTTGCTGGCCTGCTTCGGAACACAGTCTTTATGAGTTAAAAATAAAGGCAACATCAACTTTTAGAAAGACATACATGAGAACCAGATAGCATCTAATATCTTCAGTTCAAAGAGCTACATCTGTACTTTCAGTAGTAGATGCGTTACTTTGCACGGAAAACAAGATATGTCCAGACATCGTTATCTCTGATTCTGCCTTCAATGGCAATGCCACCAGTCACTATCTCCCACAATGAATGCTATCACCGAACGGACAGGGAAGAGAAAGCAATAACTTCTGTTATAATTGCTAGAAATTGTGATGTTCTCTCCTGTTTCAAAGAATGATGCTTTGCCTGATATATTTTCTAAGCTAGGTCTCTTTGAAAACACGGTATTTTCAGATTTTCACAGTGAATTACCAAGAAACAACATAGGAAACCACTGTGAACGGTGAAGTCACCTATAGATCCTTTTGTGTGTCAGGTGAAGTACACTACCCAAAAGACTCCAGCGTTCTTGAAACCAGTGTTTGCTCTTTAGTCTACTGTATCAACTCGAAAGCTCACTGAAGCATACAATGAAGCAGAACAACAACGGCACAGCAAGGGCATAATTCCATCTGTTGAAATCGTTTGATTATCTGTATATGGTGGTTAGAATTTCTTCTGGTTGAAAACTGTTGCTGGCCTCCTTCGGAACGCAGTCTTTATGAGTTAACAATAAGTGCAACAACAACTTTTAGAAAGACATACATGAGAACCAGATAGCATCTCATATCTTCAGTTCAAAGAGCTACATCTGTACTTTCAGTAGTACATGCGTTACTCTGCACGTAAAACAAGATATGTCGAAACATCGCTATCTCTGATTCTGCCTTCAATGGCAATGCCACCGGTCACTATCTCCCACAATGAATGCCATCACCGCACGAACAGGGAAGAGAAAGCAATAACTTCTGTTATAATTGCTAGAAATTGTGATGTTCTCTCCTGTTTCAAAGAATGATGCTTTGCCTGATATAATTTCTAAGCTAGGTCTCTTTGAAAACACGGTATTTTCAGAGTTTCACAGTGAATTACCAAGAAACAACATAGGAAACCACTGTGAACGGTGAAGTCACATATAGATCCTTTGGTGTGTCAGGTGAAGCACACTACACAAAAGACTCCAGCGTTCTTGAAACCAGTGTTTGCTCTTTAGTCTACTGTATCAACTCGAAAGCTCACTGAAGCATACAATGAAGCAGAACAAAAAAGGCACAGCAAGGGCATAATTCCATCTGTTGAAATCGTTTGATTATCTGTGTATGGTGGTTAGAATTTCTTCTGGTTGAAAACTGTTGCTGGGCTCCTTCGGAACACAGTCTTTATGAGTTAACAATAAGTGCAACAACAACTTTTAGAAAGACATACATGAGAACCAGATAGCATCTAATATCTTCAGTTCAAAGAGCTACATCTGTACTTTCAGTAGTACATGCGTTACTCTGCACGTAAAACAAGATATGTCGAAACATCGCTATCTCTGATTGTGCCTTCAATGGCAATGCCACCGGTCACTATCTCCCACAATGAATGCCATCACCGCACGGACAGGGAAGAGAAAGCAATAACTTCTGTTATAATTGCTAGAAATTGTGATGTTCTCTCCTGTTTCAAAGAATGATGCTTTGCCTGATATAATTTCTAAGCCAGGTCTCTTTGAAAACACGGTATTTTCAGAGTTTCACAGTGAATTACCAAGAAACAACATAGGAAACCACTGTGAACGGTGAAGTCACATATAGATCCTTTGGTGTGTCAGGTGAAACACACTACCCAAAAGACTCCAGCGTTCCTGAAACCAGTGTTTGCTCTTTAGTCTACTGTATCAACTCGAAAGCTCACTGAAGCATACAATGAAGCAGAACAAAAAAGGCACAGCAAGGGCATAATTCCATCTGTTGAAATCGTTTGATTATCTGTGTATGGTGGTTAGAATTTCTTCTGGTTGAAAACTGTTGCTGGGCGCCTTCGGAACACAGTATTTATGAGTTAACAATAAGTGCAACAACAACTTTTAGAAAGACATACATGAGAACCAGATAGCATCTCATATCTTCAGTTCAAAGAGCTACATCTGTACTTTCTGTTGTACATGCGTTACTCTGCCCGGAAAACAAGATATGTCGAGACATCGCTATCTCTGCTTCTGCCTTCAATGGGAATGCCACCCGTCACTATCTCCCACAATGAATGCCATCACCGCCCGGACAGGGAAGAGAAAGCAATAACTTCTGTTATAATTGCTAGAAATTGTGATGTTCTCTCCTGTTTCAAAGAATGATGCTTTGCCTGATATAATTTCTAAGCTAGGTCTCTTTGAAAACACGGTATTTTCAGAGTTTCACAGTGAATTACCAAGAAACAACATAGGAAACCACTGGGAACGGTGAAGTCACATATAAATCCTTGCTGTGTCAGGTGAAACACACTACCCAAAAGACTCCAGCGTTCCTGAAACCAGTGTTTGCTCTTTAGTCTACTGTATCAACTCGAAAGCTCACTGAAGCATACAATGAAGCAGAACAACAACGGCACAGCAAGGGCATAAGTCCATCTGTTGAAATCGTTTGATTATCTGTATATGGTGGTAAGAATTTCATCTGGTTGAAAACTGTTGCTGGCCTCCTTCGGAACACAGTCTTTATGAGTTAACAATAAGTGCAACAACAACTTTTAGAAAGACATACATGAGAACCAGATAGCATCTCATATCTTCAGTTCAAAGAGCTACATCTGTACTTTCAGTAGTACATGCGTTACTCTGCACGGAAAACAAGATATGTCGAAACATCGCTATCTCTGATTCTGCCTTCAATGGCAATGCCAGCGGTCACTATCTCCCACAATGAATGTCATCACCGCACGGACAGGGAAGAGAAAGCAATAACTTCTGTTATAATTGCTAGAAATTGTGATGTTCTCTCCTGTTTCAAAGAATGATGCTTTGCCTGATATAATTTCTAAGCTAGGTCTCTTTGAAAACACGGTATTTTCAGAGTTTCACAGTGAATTACCAAGAAACAACATAGGAAACCACTGTGAACGGTGAAGTCACCTATAGATCCTTTTCTGTGTCAGGTGAAGTACACTACCCAAAAGACTCCAGCGTTCTTGAAACCAGTGTTTGCTCTTTAGTCTACTGTATCAACTCGAAAGCTCACTGAAGCATACAATGAAGCAGAACAACAACGGCACAGCAAGGGCATAATTCCATCTGTTGAAATCGTTTGATTATCTGTATATGGTGGTTAGAATTTCATCTGGTTGAAAACTGTTGCTGGCCTCCTTCGGAACACAGTCTTTATGAGTTAACAATAAGTGCAACAACAACTTTTAGAAAGACATACATGAGAACCAGATAGCATCTCATATCTTCAGTTAAAAGAGCTACATCTGTACTTTCAGTAGTACATGCGTTACTCTGCACGTAAAACAAGATATGTCGAGACATCGCTATCTCTGATTCTGCCTTCAATGGCAATGCCACCGGTCACTATCTCCCACAATGAATGTCATCACCGCACGGACAGGGAAGAGAAAGCAATAACTTCTGTTATAATTGCTAGAAATTGTGATGTTCTCTCCTGTTTCAAAGAATGATGCTTTGCCTGATATAATTTCTAAGCTAGGTCTCTTTGAAAACACGGTATTTTCAGAGTTTCACAGTGAATTACCAAGAAACAACATAGGAAACCACTGTGAACGGTGAAGTCACATATAGATCCTTTGGTGTGTCAGGTGAAGCACACTACCCAAAAGACTCCAGCGTTCTTGAAACCAGTGTTTGCTCTTTAGTCTACTGTATCAACTCGAAAGCTCACTGAAGCATACAATGAAGCAGAACAAAAAAGGCACAGCAAGGGCATAATTCCATCTGTTGAAATCGTTTGATTATCTGTGTATGGTGGTTAGAATTTCTTCTGGTTGAAAACTGTTGCTGGGCTCCTTCGGAACACAGTATTTATGAGTTAACAATAAGTGCAACAACAACTTTCAGAAAGACATACATGAGAACCAGATAGCATCTCATATCTTCAGTTCAAAGAGCTACATCTGTACTTTCAGTAGTACATGCGTTACTCTGCCCGGAAAACAAGATATGTCGAGACATCGCTATCTCTGATTCTGCCTTCAATGGCAATGCCACCGGTCACTATCTCCCACAATGTATGCCATCACCGCACGGACAGGGAAGAGAAAGCAATAACTTCTGTTATAATTGCTAGAAATTGTGATGTTCTCTCCTGTTTCAAATAATGATGCTTTGCCTGATATAATTTCTAAGCTAGGTCTCTTTGAAAACACGGTATTTTCAGAGTTTCACAGTGAATTACCAAGAAACAACATAGGAAACCACTGTGAACGGTGAAGTCACATATAAATCCTTTGGTGTGTCAGGTGAAACACACTACCCAAAAGACTCCAGCGTTCCTGAAACCAGTGTTTGCTCTTTAGTCTACTGTATCAACTCGAAAGCTCACTGAAGCATACAATGAAGCAGAACAACAAAGGCACAGCAAGGGCATAATTCCATCTGTTGAAATCGTTTGATTATCTGTATATGGTGGTTAGAATTTCATCTGGTTGAAAACTGTTGCTGGCCTGCTTCGGAACACAGTCTTTATGAGTTAAAAATAAAGGCAACATCAACTTTTAGAAAGACATACATGAGAACCAGATAGCATCTAATATCTTCAGTTCAAAGAGCTACATCTGTACTTTCAGTAGTACATGCGTTACTTTGCACGGAAAACAAGATATGTCCAGACATCGTTATCTCTGATTCTGCCTTCAATGGCAATGCCACCAGTCACTATCTCCCACAATGAATGCTATCACCGAACGGACAGGGAAGAGAAAGCAATAACTTCTGTTATAATTGCTAGAAATTGTGATGTTCTCTCCTGTTTCAAAGAATGATGCTTTGCCTGATATATTTTCTAAGCTAGGTCTCTTTGAAAACACGGTATTTTCAGATTTTCACAGTGAATTACCAAGAAACAACATAGGAAACCACTGTGAACGGTGAAGTCACCTATAGATCCTTTTGTGTGTCAGGTGAAGTACACTACCCAAAAGACTCCAGCGTTCTTGAAACCAGTGTTTGCTCTTTAGTCTACTGTATCAACTCGAAAGCTTACTGAAGCATACAATGAAGCAGAACAACAACGGCACAGCAAGGGCATAATTCCATCTGTTGAAATCGTTTGATTATCTGTATATGGTGGTTAGAATTTCTTCTGGTTGAAAACTGTTGCTGGCCTCCTTCGGAACGCAGTCTTTATGAGTTAACAATAAGTGCAACAACAACTTTTAGAAAGACATACATGAGAACCAGATAGCATCTCATATCTTCAGTTCAAAGAGCTACATCTGTACTTTCAGTAGTACATGCGTTACTCTGCACGTAAAACAAGATATGTCGAAACATCGCTATCTCTGATTCTGCCTTCAATGGCAATGCCACCGGTCACTATCTCCCACAATGAATGCCATCACCGCACGGACAGGGAAGAGAAAGCAATAACTTCTGTTATAATTGCTAGAAATTGTGATGTTCTCTCCTGTTTCAAAGAATGATGCTTTGCCTGATATAATTTCTAAGCCAGGTCTCTTTGAAAACACGGTATTTTCAGAGTTTCACAGTGAATTACCAAGAAACAACATAGGAAACCACTGTGAACGGTGAAGTCACATATAGATCCTTTGGTGTGTCAGGTGAAACACACTACCCAAAAGACTCCAGCGTTCCTGAAACCAGTGTTTGCTCTTTAGTCTACTGTATCAACTCGAAAGCTCACTGAAGCATACAATGAAGCAGAACAAAAAAGGCACAGCAAGGGCATAATTCCATCTGTTGAAATCGTTTGATTATCTGTGTATGGTGGTTAGAATTTCTTCTGGTTGAAAACTGTTGCTGGGCGCCTTCGGAACACAGTATTTATGAGTTAACAATAAGTGCAACAACAACTTTTAGAAAGACATACATGAGAACCAGATAGCATCTCATATCTTCAGTTCAAAGAGCTACATCTGTACTTTCTGTTGTACATGCGTTACTCTGCCCGGAAAACAAGATATGTCGAGACATCGCTATCTCTGCTTCTGCCTTCAATGGGAATGCCACCCGTCACTATCTCCCACAATGAATGCCATCACCGCCCGGACAGGGAAGAGAAAGCAATAACTTCTGTTATAATTGCTAGAAATTGTGATGTTCTCTCCTGTTTCAAAGAATGATGCTTTGCCTGATATAATTTCTAAGCTAGGTCTCTTTGAAAACACGGTATTTTCAGAGTTTCACAGTGAATTACCAAGAAACAACATAGGAAACCACTGGGAACGGTGAAGTCACATATAAATCCTTGCTGTGTCAGGTGAAACACACTACCCAAAAGACTCCAGCGTTCCTGAAACCAGTGTTTGCTCTTTAGTCTACTGTATCAACTCGAAAGCTCACTGAAGCATACAATGAAGCAGAACAACAACGGCACAGCAAGGGCATAAGTCCATCTGTTGAAATCGTTTGATTATCTGTATATGGTGGTAAGAATTTCATCTGGTTGAAAACTGTTGCTGGCCTCCTTCGGAACACAGTCTTTATGAGTTAACAATAAGTGCAACAACAACTTTTAGAAAGACATACATGAGAACCAGATAGCATCTCATATCTTCAGTTCAAAGAGCTACATCTGTACTTTCAGTAGTACATGCGTTACTCTGCACGGAAAACAAGATATGTCGAAACATCGCTATCTCTGATTCTGCCTTCAATGGCAATGCCAGCGGTCACTATCTCCCACAATGAATGTCATCACCGCACGGACAGGGAAGAGAAAGCAATAACTTCTGTTATAATTGCTAGAAATTGTGATGTTCTCTCCTGTTTCAAAGAATGATGCTTTGCCTGATATAATTTCTAAGCTAGGTCTCTTTGAAAACACGGTATTTTCAGAGTTTCACAGTGAATTACCAAGAAACAACATAGGAAACCACTGTGAACGGTGAAGTCACCTATAGATCCTTTTCTGTGTCAGGTGAAGTACACTACCCAAAAGACTCCAGCGTTCTTGAAACCAGTGTTTGCTCTTTAGTCTACTGTATCAACTCGAAAGCTCACTGAAGCATACAATGAAGCAGAACAACAACGGCACAGCAAGGGCATAATTCCATCTGTTGAAATCGTTTGATTATCTGTATATGGTGGTTAGAATTTCATCTGGTTGAAAACTGTTGCTGGCCTCCTTCGGAACACAGTCTTTATGAGTTAACAATAAGTGCAACAACAACTTTTAGAAAGACATACATGAGAACCAGATAGCATCTCATATCTTCAGTTAAAAGAGCTACATCTGTACTTTCAGTAGTACATGCGTTACTCTGCACGTAAAACAAGATATGTCGAGACATCGCTATCTCTGATTCTGCCTTCAATGGCAATGCCACCGGTCACTATCTCCCACAATGAATGTCATCACCGCACGGACAGGGAAGAGAAAGCAATAACTTCTGTTATAATTGCTAGAAATTGTGATGTTCTCTCCTGTTTCAAAGAATGATGCTTTGCCTGATATAATTTCTAAGCTAGGTCTCTTTGAAAACACGGTATTTTCAGAGTTTCACAGTGAATTACCAAGAAACAACATAGGAAACCACTGTGAACGGTGAAGTCACATATAGATCCTTTGGTGTGTCAGGTGAAGCACACTACCCAAAAGACTCCAGCGTTCTTGAAACCAGTGTTTGCTCTTTAGTCTACTGTATCAACTCGAAAGCTCACTGAAGCATACAATGAAGCAGAACAAAAAAGGCACAGCAAGGGCATAATTCCATCTGTTGAAATCGTTTGATTATCTGTGTATGGTGGTTAGAATTTCTTCTGGTTGAAAACTGTTGCTGGGCTCCTTCGGAACACAGTATTTATGAGTTAACAATAAGTGCAACAACAACTTTCAGAAAGACATACATGAGAACCAGATAGCATCTCATATCTTCAGTTCAAAGAGCTACATCTGTACTTTCAGTAGTACATGCGTTACTCTGCCCGGAAAACAAGATATGTCGAGACATCGCTATCTCTGATTCTGCCTTCAATGGCAATGCCACCGGTCACTATCTCCCACAATGTATGCCATCACCGCACGGACAGGGAAGAGAAAGCAATAACTTCTGTTATAATTGCTAGAAATTGTGATGTTCTCTCCTGTTTCAAATAATGATGCTTTGCCTGATATAATTTCTAAGCTAGGTCTCTTTGAAAACACGGTATTTTCAGAGTTTCACAGTGAATTACCAAGAAACAACATAGGAAACCACTGTGAACGGTGAAGTCACATATAAATCCTTTGGTGTGTCAGGTGAAACACACTACCCAAAAGACTCCAGCGTTCCTGAAACCAGTGTTTGCTCTTTAGTCTACTGTATCAACTCGAAAGCTCACTGAAGCATACAATGAAGCAGAACAACAAAGGCACAGCAAGGGCATAATTCCATCTGTTGAAATCGTTTGATTATCTGTATATGGTGGTTAGAATTTCATCTGGTTGAAAACTGTTGCTGGCCTGCTTCGGAACACAGTCTTTATGAGTTAAAAATAAAGGCAACATCAACTTTTAGAAAGACATACATGAGAACCAGATAGCATCTAATATCTTCAGTTCAAAGAGCTACATCTGTACTTTCAGTAGTACATGCGTTACTTTGCACGGAAAACAAGATATGTCCAGACATCGTTATCTCTGATTCTGCCTTCAATGGCAATGCCACCAGTCACTATCTCCCACAATGAATGCTATCACCGAACGGACAGGGAAGAGAAAGCAATAACTTCTGTTATAATTGCTAGAAATTGTGATGTTCTCTCCTGTTTCAAAGAATGATGCTTTGCCTGATATATTTTCTAAGCTAGGTCTCTTTGAAAACACGGTATTTTCAGATTTTCACAGTGAATTACCAAGAAACAACATAGGAAACCACTGTGAACGGTGAAGTCACCTATAGATCCTTTTGTGTGTCAGGTGAAGTACACTACCCAAAAGACTCCAGCGTTCTTGAAACCAGTGTTTGCTCTTTAGTCTACTGTATCAACTCGAAAGCTCACTGAAGCATACAATGAAGCAGAACAACAACGGCACAGCAAGGGCATAATTCCATCTGTTGAAATCGTTTGATTATCTGTATATGGTGGTTAGAATTTCTTCTGGTTGAAAACTGTTGCTGGCCTCCTTCGGAACGCAGTCTTTATGAGTTAACAATAAGTGCAACAACAACTTTTAGAAAGACATACATGAGAACCAGATAGCATCTCATATCTTCAGTTCAAAGAGCTACATCTGTACTTTCAGTAGTACATGCGTTACTCTGCACGTAAAACAAGATATGTCGAAACATCGCTATCTCTGATTCTGCCTTCAATGGCAATGCCACCGGTCACTATCTCCCACAGTGAATGCCATCACCGCACGAACAGGGAAGAGAAAGCAATAACTTCTGTTATAATTGCTAGAAATTGTGATGTTCTCTCCTGTTTCAAAGAATGATGCTTTGCCTGATATAATTTCTAAGCTAGGTCTCTTTGAAAACACGGTATTTTCAGAGTTTCACAGTGAATTACCAAGAAACAACATAGGAAACCACTGTGAACGGTGAAGTCACATATAGATCCTTTGGTGTGTCAGGTGAAGCACACTACCCAAAAGACTCCAGCGTTCTTGAAACCAGTGTTTGCTCTTTAGTCTACTGTATCAACTCGAAAGCTCACTGAAGCATACAATGAAGCAGAACAAAAAAGGCACAGCAAGGGCATAATTCCATCTGTTGAAATCGTTTGATTATCTGTGTATGGTGGTTAGAATTTCTTCTGGTTGAAAACTGTTGCTGGGCTCCTTCGGAACACAGTCTTTATGAGTTAACAATAAGTGCAACAACAACTTTTAGAAAGACATACATGAGAACCAGATAGCATCTAATATCTTCAGTTCAAAGAGCTACATCTGTACTTTCAGTAGTACATGCGTTACTCTGCACGTAAAACAAGATATGTCGAAACATCGCTATCTCTGATTGTGCCTTCAATGGCAATGCCACCGGTCACTATCTCCCACAATGAATGCCATCACCGCACGGACAGGGAAGAGAAAGCAATAACTTCTGTTATAATTGCTAGAAATTGTGATGTTCTCTCCTGTTTCAAAGAATGATGCTTTGCCTGATATAATTTCTAAGCCAGGTCTCTTTGAAAACACGGTATTTTCAGAGTTTCACAGTGAATTACCAAGAAACAACATAGGAAACCACTGTGAACGGTGAAGTCACATATAGATCCTTTGGTGTGTCAGGTGAAACACACTACCCAAAAGACTCCAGCGTTCCTGAAACCAGTGTTTGCTCTTTAGTCTACTGTATCAACTCGAAAGCTCACTGAAGCATACAATGAAGCAGAACAAAAAAGGCACAGCAAGGGCATAATTCCATCTGTTGAAATCGTTTGATTATCTGTGTATGGTGGTTAGAATTTCTTCTGGTTGAAAACTGTTGCTGGGCGCCTTCGGAACACAGTATTTATGAGTTAACAATAAGTGCAACAACAACTTTTAGAAAGACATACATGAGAACCAGATAGCATCTCATATCTTCAGTTCAAAGAGCTACATCTGTACTTTCTGTTGTACATGCGTTACTCTGCCCGGAAAACAAGATATGTCGAGACATCGCTATCTCTGCTTCTGCCTTCAATGGGAATGCCACCCGTCACTATCTCCCACAATGAATGCCATCACCGCCCGGACAGGGAAGAGAAAGCAATAACTTCTGTTATAATTGCTAGAAATTGTGATGTTCTCTCCTGTTTCAAAGAATGATGCTTTGCCTGATATAATTTCTAAGCTAGGTCTCTTTGAAAACACGGTATTTTCAGAGTTTCACAGTGAATTACCAAGAAACAACATAGGAAACCACTGGGAACGGTGAAGTCACATATAAATCCTTGCTGTGTCAGGTGAAACACACTACCCAAAAGACTCCAGCGTTCCTGAAACCAGTGTTTGCTCTTTAGTCTACTGTATCAACTCGAAAGCTCACTGAAGCATACAATGAAGCAGAACAACAACGGCACAGCAAGGGCATAAGTCCATCTGTTGAAATCGTTTGATTATCTGTATATGGTGGTAAGAATTTCATCTGGTTGAAAACTGTTGCTGGCCTCCTTCGGAACACAGTTTTTATGAGTTAACAATAAGTGCAACAACAACTTTTAGAAAGACATACATGAGAACCAGATAGCATCTCATATCTTCAGTTCAAAGAGCTACATCTGTACTTTCAGTAGTACATGCGTTACTCTGCACGGAAAACAAGATATGTCGAAACATCGCTATCTCTGATTCTGCCTTCAATGGCAATGCCAGCGGTCACTATCTCCCACAATGAATGTCATCACCGCACGGACAGGGAAGAGAAAGCAATAACTTCTGTTATAATTGCTAGAAATTGTGATGTTCTCTCCTGTTTCAAAGAATGATGCTTTGCCTGATATAATTTCTAAGCTAGGTCTCTTTGAAAACACGGTATTTTCAGAGTTTCACAGTGAATTACCAAGAAACAACATAGGAAACCACTGTGAACGGTGAAGTCACCTATAGATCCTTTTCTGTGTCAGGTGAAGTACACTACCCAAAAGACTCCAGCGTTCTTGAAACCAGTGTTTGCTCTTTAGTCTACTGTATCAACTCGAAAGCTCACTGAAGCATACAATGAAGCAGAACAACAACGGCACAGCAAGGGCATAATTCCATCTGTTGAAATCGTTTGATTATCTGTATATGGTGGTTAGAATTTCATCTGGTTGAAAACTGTTGCTGGCCTCCTTCGGAACGCAGTCTTTATGAGTTAACAATAAGTGCAACAACAACTTTTAGAAAGACATACATGAGAACCAGATAGCATCTCATATCTTCAGTTAAAAGAGCTACATCTGTACTTTCAGTAGTACATGCGTTACTCTGCACGTAAAACAAGATATGTCGAAACATCGCTATCTCTGATTCTGCCTTCAGTGGCAATGCCACCGGTCACTATCTCCCACAATGAATGCCATCACCGCACGAACAGGGAAGAGAAAGCAATAACTTCTGTTATAATTGCTAGAAATTGTGATGTTCTCTCCTGTTTCAAAGAATGATGCTTTGCCTGATATAATTTCTAAGCTAGGTCTCTTTGAAAACACGGTATTTTCAGAGTTTCACAGTGAATTACCAAGAAACAACATAGGAAACCACTGTGAACGGTGAAGTCACATATAGATCCTTTGGTGTGTCAGGTGAAGCACACTACCCAAAAGACTCCAGCGTTCTTGAAACCAGTGTTTGCTCTTTAGTCTACTGTATCAACTCGAAAGCTCACTGAAGCATACAATGAAGCAGAACAAAAAAGGCACAGCAAGGGCATAATTCCATCTGTTGAAATCGTTTGATTATCTGTGTATGGTGGTTAGAATTTCTTCTGGTTGAAAACTGTTGCTGGGCTCCTTCGGAACACAGTATTTATGAGTTAACAATAAGTGCAACAACAACTTTCAGAAAGACATACATGAGAACCAGATAGCATCTAATATCTTCAGTTCAAAGAGCTACATCTGTACTTTCAGTAGTACATGCGTTACTCTGCCCGGAAAACAAGATATGTCGAGACATCGCTATCTCTGATTCTGCCTTCAATGGCAATGCCAGCGGTCACTATCTCACACAATGAATGTCATCACCCACGGACAGGGAAGAGAAAGCAATAACTTCTGTTATAATTGCTAGAAGTTGTGATGTTCTCTCCTGTTTCAAAGAATGATGCTTTGCCTGATATAATTTCTAAGCTAGGTCTCTTTGAAAACACGGTATTTTCAGAGTTTCACAGTGAATTACCAAGAAACAACATAGGAAACCACTGTGAACGGTGAAGTCACATATAAATCCTTTGGTGTGTCAGGTGAAACACACTACCCAAAAGACTCCAGCGTTCCTGAAACCAGTGTTTGCTCTTTAGTCTACTGTATCAACTCGAAAGCTCACTGAAGCATACAATGAAGCAGAACAACAACGGCACAGCAAGGGCATAATTCCATCTGTTGAAATCGTTTGATTATCTGTATATGGTGGTTAGAATTTCATCTGGTTGAAAACTGTTGCTGGCCTGCTTCGGAACACAGTCTTTATGAGTTAAAAATAAAGGCAACATCAACTTTTAGAAAGACATACATGAGAACCAGATAGCATCTCATATCTTCAGTTCAAAGAGCTACATCTGTACTTTCAGTTGTACATGCGTTACTCTGCCCGGAAAACAAGATATGTCGAGACATCGCTATCTCTGATTCTGCCTTCAATGGGAATGCCACCCGTCACTATCTCCCACAATGAATGCCATCACCGCACGGACAGGGAAGAGAAAGCAATAACTTCTGTTATAATTGCTAGAAATTGTGATGTTCTCTCCTGTTTCAAAGAATGATGCTTTGCCTGATATAATTTCTAAGCTAGGTCTCTTTGAAAACACGATATTTTCAGAGTTTCACAGTGAATTACCAAGAAACAACATAGGAAACCACTGGGAACGGTGAAGTCACATATAAATCCTTTGGTGTGTCAGGTGAAACACACTACCCAAAAGACTCCAGCGTTCCTGAAACCAGTGTTTGCTCTTTAGTCTACTGTATCAACTCGAAAGCTCACTGAAGCATACAATGAAGCAGAACAAAAAAGGCACAGCAAGGGCATAATTCCATCTGTTGAAATCGTTTCATTATCTGTGTATGGTGGTTAGAATTTCTTCTGGTTGAAAACTGTTGCTGGGCGCCTTCGGAACACAGTATTTATGAGTTAACAATAAGTGCAACAACAACTTTTAGAAAGACATACATGAGAACCAGATAGCATCTCATATCTTCAGTTCAAAGAGCTACATCTGTACTTTCAGTAGTACATGCGTTACTCTGCCCGGAAAACAAGATATGTCGAGACATCGCTATCTCTGCTTCTGCCTTCAATGGGAATGCCACCCGTCACTATCTCCCACAATGAATGCCATCACCGCCCGGACAGGGAAGAGAAAGCAATAACTTCTGTTATAATTGCTAGAAATTGTGATGTTCTCTCCTGTTTCAAAGAATGATGCTTTGCCTGATATAATTTCTAAGCTAGGTCTCTTTGAAAACACGGTATTTTCAGAGTTTCACAGTGAATTACCAAGAAACAACATAGGAAACCACTGTGAACGGTGAAGTCACATATAGATCCTTTGGTGTGTCAGGTGAAGTACACTACCCAAAAGACTCCAGCGTTCTTGAAACCAGTGTTTGCTCTTTAGTCTACTGTATCAACTCGAAAGCTCACTGAAGCATACAATGAAGCAGAACAACAACGGCACAGCAAGGGCATAAGTCCATCTGTTGAAATCGTTTGATTATCTGTATATGGTGGTAAGAATTTCTTCTGGTTGAAAACTGTTGCTGGCCTCCTTCGGAACACAGTCTTTATGAGTTAACAATAAGTGCAACAACAACTTTTAGAAAGACATACATGAGAACCAGATAGCATCTCATATCTTCAGTTCAAAGAGCTACATCTGTACTTTCAGTAGTACATGCGTTACTCTGCACGGAAAACAAGATATGTCGAAACATCGCTATCTCTGATTCTGCCTTCAATGGCAATGCCAGCGGTCACTATCTCCCACAATGAATGTCATCACCGCACGGACAGGGAAGAGAAAGCAATAACTTCTGTTATAATTGCTAGAAATTGTGATGTTCTCTCCTGTTTCAAAGAATGATGCTTTGCCTGATATAATTTCTAAGCTAGGTCTCTTTGAAAACACGGTATTTTCAGAGTTTCACAGTGAATTACCAAGAAACAACATAGGAAACCACTGTGAACGGTGAAGTCACATATAGATCCTTTGGTGTTTCAGGTGAAGCACACTACCCAAAAGACTCCAGCGTTCTTGAAACCAGTGTTTGCTCTTTAGTCTACTGTATCAACTCGAAAGCTCACTGAAGCATACAATGAAGCAGAACAACAACGGCACAGCAAGGGCATAATTCCATCTGTTGAAATCGTTTGATTATCTGTGTATGGTGGTTAGAATTTCTTCTGGTTGAAAACTGTTGCTGGGCTCCTTCGGAACACAGTATTTATGAGTTAACAATAAGTGCAACAACAACTTTCAGAAAGACATACATGAGAACCAGATAGCATCTAATATCTTCAGTTCAAAGAGCTACATCTGTACTTTCAGTAGTACATGCGTTACTCTGCCCGGAAAACAAGATATGTCGAGACATCGCTATCTCTGATTCTGCCTTCAGTGGCAATGCCAGCGGTCACTATCTCCCACAATGAATGTCATCACCGCACGGACAGGGAAGAGAAAGCAATAACTTCTGTTATAATTGCTAGAAATTGTGATGTTCTCTCCTGTTTCAAAGAATGATGCTTTGCCTGATATAATTTCTAAGCTAGGTCTCTTTGAAAACACGGTATTTTCAGAGTTTCACAGTGAATTACCAAGAAACAACATAGGAAACCACTGTGAACGGTGAAGTCACATATAAATCCTTTGGTGTGTCAGGTGAAACACACTACCCAAAAGACTCCAGCGTTCCTGAAACCAGTGTTTGCTCTTTAGTCTACTGTATCAACTCGAAAGCTCACTGAAGCATACAATGAAGCAGAACAACAACGGCACAGCAAGGGCATAATTCCATCTGTTGAAATCGTTTGATTATCTGTATATGGTGGTTAGAATTTCACCTGGTTGAAAACTGTTGCTGGCCTGCTTCGGAACACAGTCTTTATGAGTTAAAAATAAAGGCAACATCAACTTTTAGAAAGACATACATGAGAACCAGATAGCATCTAATATCTTCAGTTCAAAGAGCTACATCTGTACTTTCAGTAGTACATGCGTTACTTTGCACGGAAAACAAGATATGTCCAAACATAGTTATCTCTGATTCTGCCTTCAATGGCAATGCCACCAGTCACTATCTCCCACAATGAATGCTATCACCGAACGGACAGGGAAGAGAAAGCAATAACTTCTGTTATAATTGCTAGAAATTGTGATGTTCTCTCCTGTTTCAAAGAATGATGCTTTGCCTGATATAATTTCTAAGCTAGGTCTCTTTGAAAACACGGTATTTTCAGAGTTTCACAGTGAATTACCAAGAAACAACATAGGAAACCACTGGGAACGGTGAAGTCACATATAGATCCTTTGGTGTGTCAGGTGAAGCACACTACCCAAAAGACTCCAGCGTTCTTGAAACCAGTGTTTGCTCTTTAGTCTACTGTATCAACTCGAAAGCTCACTGAAGCATACAATGAAGCAGAACAACAACGGCACAGCAAGGGCATAATTCCATGTGTTGAAATCGTTTGATTATCTGTATATGGTGGTTAGAATTTCATCTGGTTGAAAACTGTTGCTGGCCTCCTTCGGAACACAGTCTTTATGAGTTAACAATAAGTACAACAACAACTTTTAGAAAGACATACATGAGAACCAGATAGCATCTCATATCTTCAGTTCAAAGAGCTACATCTGTACTTTCAGTACTACATACGTTACTCTGCACGGAAAACAAGATATGTCGAAACATCGCTATCTCTGATTCTGCCTTCAATGGCAATGCCAGCGGTCACTATCTCCCACAATGAATGTCATCACCGCACGGACAGGGAAGAGAAAGCAATAACTTCTGTTATAATTGCTAGAAATTGTGATGTTCTCTCCTGTTTCAAAGAATGATGCTTTGCCTGATATAATTTCTAAGCTAGGTCTCTTTGAAAACACGGTATTTTCAGAGTTTCACAGTGAATTACCAAGAAACAACATAGGAAACCACTGTGAACGGTGAAGTCACATATAGATCCTTTGGTGTGTCAGGTGAAGCACACTACCCAAAAGACTCCAGCGTTCTTGAAACCAGTGTTTGCTCTTTAGTCTACTGTATCAACTCGAAAGCTCACTGAAGCATACAATGAAGCAGAACAAAAAAGGCACAGCAAGGGCATAATTCCATCTGTTGAAATCGTTTGATTATCTGTGTATGGTGGTTAGAATTTCTTCTGGTTGAAAACTGTTGCTGGGCTCCTTCGGAACACAGTCTTTATGAGTTAACAATAAGTGCAACAACAACTTTTAGAAAGACATACATGAGAACCAGATAGCATCTAATATCTTCAGTTCAAAGAGCTACATCTGTACTTTCAGTAGTACATGCGTTACTCTGCACGTAAAACAAGATATGTCGAAACATCGCTATCTCTGATTGTGCCTTCAATGGCAATGCCACCGGTCACTATCTCCCACAATGAATGCCATCACCGCACGGACAGGGAAGAGAAAGCAATAACTTCTGTTATAATTGCTAGAAATTGTGATGTTCTCTCCTGTTTCAAAGAATGATGCTTTGCCTGATATAATTTCTAAGCTAGGTCTCTTTGAAAACACGGTATTTTCAGAGTTTCACAGTGAATTACCAAGAAACAACATAGGAAACCACTGTGAACGGTGAAGTCACATATAGATCCTTTGGTGTGTCAGGTGAAACACACTACCCAAAAGACTCCAGCGTTCCTGAAACCAGTGTTTGCTCTTTAGTCTACTGTATCAACTCGAAAGCTCACTGAAGCATACAATGAAGCAGAACAAAAAAGGCACAGCAAGGGCATAATTCCATCTGTTGAAATCGTTTGATTATCTGTGTATGGTGGTTAGAATTTCTTCTGGTTGAAAACTGTTGCTGGGCGCCTTCGGAACACAGTATTTATGAGTTAACAATAAGTGCAACAACAACTTTTAGAAAGACATACATGAGAACCAGATAGCATCTCATATCTTCAGTTCAAAGAGCTACATCTGTACTTTCAGTTGTACATGCGTTACTCTGCCCGGAAAACAAGATATGTCGAGACATCGCTATCTCTGCTTCTGCCTTCAATGGGAATGCCACCCGTCACTATCTCCCACAATGAATGCCATCACCGCCCGGACAGGGAAGAGAAAGCAATAACTTCTGTTATAATTGCTAGAAATTGTGATGTTCTCTCCTGTTTCAAAGAATGATGCTTTGCCTGATATAATTTCTAAGCTAGGTCTCTTTGAAAACACGGTATTTTCAGAGTTTCACAGTAAATTACCAAGAAACAACATAGGAAACCACTGGGAACGGTGAAGTCACATATAAATCCTTGCTGTGTCAGGTGAAACACACTACCCAAAAGACTCCAGCGTTCCTGAAACCAGTGTTTGCTCTTTAGTCTACTGTATCAACTCGAAAGCTCACTGAAGCATACAATGAAGCAGAACAACAACGGCACAGCAAGGGCATAAGTCCATCTGTTGAAATCGTTTGATTATCTGTATATGGTGGTAAGAATTTCATCTGGTTGAAAACTGTTGCTGGCCTCCTTCGGAACACAGTCTTTATGAGTTAACAATAAGTGCAACAACAACTTTTAGAAAGACATACATGAGAACCAGATAGCATCTCATATCTTCAGTTCAAAGAGCTACATCTGTACTTTCAGTAGTACATGCGTTACTCTGCACGGAAAACAAGATATGTCGAAACATCGCTATCTCTGATTCTGCCTTCAATGGCAATGCCAGCGGTCACTATCTCCCACAATGAATGTCATCACCGCACGGACAGGGAAGAGAAAGCAATAACTTCTGTTATAATTGCTAGAAATTGTGATGTTCTCTCCTGTTTCAAAGAATGATGCTTTGCCTGATATAATTTCTAAGCTAGGTCTCTTTGAAAACACGGTATTTTCAGAGTTTCACAGTGAATTACCAAGAAACAACATAGGAAACCACTGTGAACGGTGAAGTCACCTATAGATCCTTTTCTGTGTCAGGTGAAGTACACTACCCAAAAGACTCCAGCGTTCTTGAAACCAGTGTTTGCTCTTTAGTCTACTGTATCAACTCGAAAGCTCACTGAAGCATACAATGAAGCAGAACAACAACGGCACAGCAAGGGCATAATTCCATCTGTTGAAATCGTTTGATTATCTGTATATGGTGGTTAGAATTTCATCTGGTTGAAAACTGTTGCTGGCCTCCTTCGGAACACAGTCTTTATGAGTTAACAATAAGTGCAACAACAACTTTTAGAAAGACATACATGAGAACCAGATAGCATCTCATATCTTCAGTTAAAAGAGCTACATCTGTACTTTCAGTAGTACATGCGTTACTCTGCACGTAAAACAAGATATGTCGAAACATCGCTATCTCTGATTCTGCCTTCAATGGCAATGCCACCGGTCACTATCTCCCACAATGTATGCCATCACCGCACGGACAGGGAAGAGAAAGCAATAACTTCTGTTATAATTGCTAGAAATTGTGATGTTCTCTCCTGTTTCAAAGAATGATGCTTTGCCTGATATAATTTCTAAGCTAGGTCTCTTTGAAAACACGGTATTTTCAGAGTTTCACAGTGAATTACCAAGAAACAACATAGGAAACCACTGTGAACGGTGAAGTCACATATAAATCCTTTGGTTTGTCAGGTGAAACACACTACCCAAAAGACTCCAGCGTTCCTGAAACCAGTGTTTGCTCTTTAGTCTACTGTATCAACTCGAAAGCTCACTGAAGCATACAATGAAGCAGAACAACAAAGGCACAGCAAGGGCATAATTCCATCTGTTGAAATCGTTTGATTATCTGTATATGGTGGTTAGAATTTCATCTGGTTGAAAACTGTTGCTGGCCTGCTTCGGAACACAGTCTTTATGAGTTAAAAATAAAGGCAACATCAACTTTTAGAAAGACATACATGAGAACCAGATAGCATCTCATATCTTCAGTTCAAAGAGCTACATCTGTACTTTCAGTAGTACATGCGTTACTCTGCACGTAAAACAAGATATGTCGAAACATCGCTATCTCTGATTCTGCCTTCAATGGCAATGCCACCGGTCACTATCTCCCACAATGAATGCCATCACCGCACGAACAGGGAAGAGAAAGCAATAACTTCTGTTATAATTGCTAGAAATTGTGATGTTCTCTCCTGTTTCAAAGAATGATGCTTTGCCTGATATAATTTCTAAGCTAGGTCTCTTTGAAAACACGGTATTTTCAGAGTTTCACAGTGAATTACCAAGAAACAACATAGGAAACCACTGTGAACGGTGAAGTCACATATAGATCCTTTGGTGTGTCAGGTGAAGCACACTACCCAAAAGACTCCAGCGTTCTTGAAACCAGTGTTTGCTCTTTAGTCTACTGTATCAACTCGAAAGCTCACTGAAGCATACAATGAAGCAGAACAAAAAAGGCACAGCAAGGGCATAATTCCATCTGTTGAAATCGTTTGATTATCTGTGTATGGTGGTTAGAATTTCTTCTGGTTGAAAACTGTTGCTGGGCTCCTTCGGAACACAGTCTTTATGAGTTAACAATAAGTGCAACAACAACTTTTAGAAAGACATACATGAGAACCAGATAGCATCTAATATCTTCAGTTCAAAGAGCTACATCTGTACTTTCAGTAGTACATGCGTTACTCTGCATGTAAAACAAGATATGTCGAAACATCGCTATCTCTGATTGTGCCTTCAATGGCAATGCCACCGGTCACTATCTCCCACAATGAATGCCATCACCGCACGGACAGGGAAGAGAAAGCAATAACTTCTGTTATAATTGCTAGAAATTGTGATGTTCTCTCCTGTTTCAAAGAATGATGCTTTGCCTGATATAATTTCTAAGCTAGGTCTCTTTGAAAACACGGTATTTTCAGAGTTTCACAGTGAATTACCAAGAAACAACATAGGAAACCACTGTGAACGGTGAAGTCACATATAGATCCTTTGGTGTGTCAGGTGAAACACACTACCCAAAAGACTCCAGCGTTCCTGAAACCAGTGTTTGCTCTTTAGTCTACTGTATCAACTCGAAAGCTCACTGAAGCATACAATGAAGCAGAACAAAAAAGGCACAGCAAGGGCATAATTCCATCTGTTGAAATCGTTTGATTATCTGTGTATGGTGGTTAGAATTTCTTCTGGTTGAAAACTGTTGCTGGGCGCCTTCGGAACACAGTATTTATGAGTTAACAATAAGTGCAACAACAACTTTTAGAAAGACATACATGAGAACCAGATAGCATCTCATATCTTCAGTTCAAAGAGCTACATCTGTACTTTCTGTTGTACATGCGTTACTCTGCCCGGAAAACAAGATATGTCGAGACATCGCTATCTCTGCTTCTGCCTTCAATGGCAATGCCACCGGTCACTATCTCCCACAATGAATGCCATCACCGCCCGGACAGGGAAGAGAAAGCAATAACTTCTGTTATAATTGCTAGAAATTGTGATGTTCTCTCCTGTTTCAAAGAATGATGCTTTGCCTGATATAATTTCTAAGCTAGGTCTCTTTGAAAACACGGTATTTTCAGAGTTTCACAGTGAATTACCAAGAAACAACATAGGAAACCACTGTGAACGGTGAAGTCACATATAAATCCTTTGGTGTGTCAGGTGAAACACACTACCCAAAAGACTCCAGCGTTCCTGAAACCAGTGTTTGCTCTTTAGTCTACTGTATCAACTCGAAAGCTCACTGAAGCATACAATGAAGCAGAACAACAAAGGCACAGCAAGGGGATAATTCCATCTGTTGAAATCGTTTGATTATCTGTATGTGGTGGTTAGAATTTCATCTGGTTGAAAACTGTTGCTGGCCTGCTTCGGAACACAGTCTTTATGAGTTAAAAATAAAGGCAACATCAACTTTTAGAAAGACATACATGAGAACCAGATAGCATCTCATATCTTCAGTTCAAAGAGCTACATCTGTACTTTCAGTAGTACATGCGTTACTCTGCACGTAAAACAAGATATGTCGAAACATCGCTATCTCTGATTCTGCCTTCAATGGCAATGCCACCGGTCACTATCTCCCACAATGAATGCCATCACCGCACGAACAGGGAAGAGAAAGCAATAACTTCTGTTATAATTGCTAGAAATTGTGATGTTCTCTCCTGTTTCAAAGAATGATGCTTTGCCTGATATAATTTCTAAGCTAGGTCTCTTTGAAAACACGGTATTTTCAGAGTTTCACAGTGAATTACCAAGAAACAACATAGGAAACCACTGTGAACGGTGAAGTCACATATAGATCCTTTGGTGTGTCAGGTGAAGCACACTACCCAAAAGACTCCAGCGTTCTTGAAACCAGTGTTTGCTCTTTAGTCTACTGTATCAACTCGAAAGCTCACTGAAGCATACAATGAAGCAGAACAAAAAAGGCACAGCAAGGGCATAATTCCATCTGTTGAAATCGTTTGATTATCTGTGTATGGTGGTTAGAATTTCTTCTGGTTGAAAACTGTTGCTGGGCTCCTTCGGAACACAGTCTTTATGAGTTAACAATAAGTGCAACAACAACTTTTAGAAAGACATACATGAGAACCAGATAGCATCTAATATCTTCAGTTCAAAGAGCTACATCTGTACTTTCAGTAGTACATGCGTTACTCTGCACGTAAAACAAGATATGTCGAAACATCGCTATCTCTGATTGTGCCTTCAATGGCAATGCCACCGGTCACTATCTCCCACAATGAATGCCATCACCGCACGGACAGGGAAGAGAAAGCAATAACTTCTGTTATAATTGCTAGAAATTGTGATGTTCTCTCCTGTTTCAAAGAATGATGCTTTGCCTGATATAATTTCTAAGCTAGGTCTCTTTGAAAACACGGTATTTTCAGAGTTTCACAGTGAATTACCAAGAAACAACATAGGAAACCACTGTGAACGGTGAAGTCACATATAGATCCTTTGGTGTGTCAGGTGAAACACACTACCCAAAAGACTCCAGCGTTCCTGAAACCAGTGTTTGCTCTTTAGTCTACTGTATCAACTCGAAAGCTCACTGAAGCATACAATGAAGCAGAACAAAAAAGGCACAGCAAGGGCATAATTCCATCTGTTGAAATCGTTTGATTATCTGTGTATGGTGGTTAGAATTTCTTCTGGTTGAAAACTGTTGCTGGGCGCCTTCGGAACACAGTATTTATGAGTTAACAATAAGTGCAACAACAACTTTTAGAAAGACATACATGAGAACCAGATAGCATCTCATATCTTCAGTTCAAAGAGCTACATCTGTACTTTCTGTTGTACATGCGTTACTCTGCCCGGAAAACAAGATATGTCGAGACATCGCTATCTCTGCTTCTGCCTTCAATGGGAATGCCACCCGTCACTATCTCCCACAATGAATGCCATCACCGCCCGGACAGGGAAGAGAAAGCAATAACTTCTGTTATAATTGCTAGAAATTGTGATGTTCTCTCCTGTTTCAAAGAATGATGCTTTGCCTGATATAATTTCTAAGCTAGGTCTCTTTGAAAACACGGTATTTTCAGAGTTTCACAGTGAATTACCAAGAAACAACATAGGAAACCACTGGGAACGGTGAAGTCACATATAAATCCTTGCTGTGTCAGGTGAAACACACTACCCAAAAGACTCCAGCGTTCCTGAAACCAGTGTTTGCTCTTTAGTCTACTGTATCAACTCGAAAGCTCACTGAAGCATACAATGAAGCAGAACAACAACGGCACAGCAAGGGCATAAGTCCATCTGTTGAAATCGTTTGATTATCTGTATATGGTGGTAAGAATTTCATCTGGTTGAAAACTGTTGCTGGCCTCCTTCGGAACACAGTCTTTATGAGTTAACAATAAGTGCAACAACAACTTTTAGAAAGACATACATGAGAACCAGATAGCATCTCATATCTTCAGTTCAAAGAGCTACATCTGTACTTTCAGTAGTACATACGTTACTCTGCACGGAAAACAAGATATGTCGAAACATCGCTATCTCTGATTCTGCCTTCAATGGCAATGCCAGCGGTCACTATCTCCCACAATGAATGTCATCACCGCACGGACAGGGAAGAGAAAGCAATAACTTCTGTTATAATTGCTAGAAATTGTGATGTTCTCTCCTGTTTCAAAGAATGATGCTTTGCCTGATATAATTTCTAAGCTAGGTCTCTTTGAAAACACGGTATTTTCAGAGTTTCACAGTGAATTACCAAGAAACAACATAGGAAACCACTGTGAACGGTGAAGTCACATATAGATCCTTTGGTGTGTCAGGTGAAGCACACTACCCAAAAGACTCCAGCGTTCTTGAAACCAGTGTTTGCTCTTTAGTCTACTGTATCAACTCGAAAGCTCACTGAAGCATACAATGAAGCAGAACAACAACGGCACAGCAAGGGCATAATTCCATCTGTTGAAATCGTTTGATTATCTGTGTATGGTGGTTAGAATTTCTTCTGGTTGAAAACTGTTGCTGGGCTCCTTCGGAACACAGTATTTATGAGTTAACAATAAGTGCAACAACAACTTTCAGAAAGACATACATGAGAACCAGATAGCATCTAATATCTTCAGTTCAAAGAGCTACATCTGTACTTTCAGTAGTACATGCGTTACTCTGCCCGGAAAACAAGATATGTCGAGACATCGCTATCTCTGATTCTGCCTTCAATGGCAATGCCAGCGGTCACTATCTCCCACAATGAATGTCATCACCGCACGGACAGGGAAGAGAAAGCAATAACTTCTGTTATAATTGCTAGAAATTGTGATGTTCTCTCCTGTTTCAAAGAATGATGCTTCGCCTGATATAATTTCTAAGCTAGGTCTCTTTGAAAACACGGTATTTTCAGAGTTTCACAGTGAATTACCAAGAAACAACATAGGAAACCACTGTGAACGGTGAAGTCACATATAAATCCTTTGGTGTGTCAGGTGAAGTACACTACCCAAAAGACTCCAGCGTTCTTGAAACCAGTGTTTGCTCTTTAGTCTACTGTATCAACTCGAAAGCTCACTGAAGCATACAATGAAGCAGAACAACAACGGCACAGCAAGGGCATAATTCCATCTGTTGAAATCGTTTGATTATCTGTATATGGTGGTTAGAATTTCTTCTGGTTGAAAACTGTTGCTGGCCTCCTTCGGAACACAGTCTTTATGAGTTAACAATAAGTGCAACAACAACTTTTAGAAAGACATACATGAGAACCAGATAGCATCTCATATCTTCAGTTCAAAGAGCTACATCTGTACTTTCAGTAGTACATGCGTTACTCTGCACGTAAAACAAGATATGTCGAAACATCGCTATCTCTGATTCTGCCTTCAATGGCAATGCCACCGGTCACTATCTCCCACAATGAATGCCATCACCGCACGAACAGGGAAGAGAAAGCAATAACTTCTGTTATAATTGCTAGAAATTGTGATGTTCTCTCCTGTTTCAAAGAATGATGCTTTGCCTGATATAATTTCTAAGCTAGGTCTCTTTGAAAACACGGTATTTTCAGAGTTTCACAGTGAATTACCAAGAAACAACATAGGAAACCACTGTGAACGGTGAAGTCACATATAGATCCTTTGGTGTGTCAGGTGAAGCACACTACCCAAAAGACTCCAGCGTTCTTGAAACCAGTGTTTGCTCTTTAGTCTACTGTATCAACTCGAAAGCTCACTGAAGCATACAATGAAGCAGAACAAAAAAGGCACAGCAAGGGCATAATTCCATCTGTTGAAATCGTTTGATTATCTGTGTATGGTGGTTAGAATTTCTTCTGGTTGAAAACTGTTGCTGGGCTCCTTCGGAACACAGTCTTTATGAGTTAACAATAAGTGCAACAACAACTTTTAGAAAGACATACATGAGAACCAGATAGCATCTAATATCTTCAGTTCAAAGAGCTACATCTGTACTTTCAGTAGTACATGCGTTACTCTGCACGTAAAACAAGATATGTCGAAACATCGCTATCTCTGATTGTGCCTTCAATGGCAATGCCACCGGTCACTATCTCCCACAATGAATGCCATCACCGCACGGACAGGGAAGAGAAAGCAATAACTTCTGTTATAATTGCTAGAAATTGTGATGTTCTCTCCTGTTTCAAAGAATGATGCTTTGCCTGATATAATTTCTAAGCTAGGTCTCTTTGAAAACACGGTATTTTCAGAGTTTCACAGTGAATTACCAAGAAACAACATAGGAAACCACTGTGAACGGTGAAGTCACATATAGATCCTTTGGTGTGTCAGGTGAAACACACTACCCAAAAGACTCCAGCGTTCCTGAAACCAGTGTTTGCTCTTTAGTCTACTGTATCAACTCGAAAGCTCACTGAAGCATACAATGAAGCAGAACAAAAAAGGCACAGCAAGGGCATAATTCCATCTGTTGAAATCGTTTGATTATCTGTGTATGGTGGTTAGAATTTCTTCTGGTTGAAAACTGTTGCTGGGCGCCTTCGGAACACAGTATTTATGAGTTAACAATAAGTGCAACAACAACTTTTAGAAAGACATACATGAGAACCAGATAGCATCTCATATCTTCAGTTCAAAGAGCTACATCTGTACTTTCTGTTGTACATGCGTTACTCTGCCCGGAAAACAAGATATGTCGAGACATCGCTATCTCTGCTTCTGCCTTCAATGGGAATGCCACCCGTCACTATCTCCCACAATGAATGCCATCACCGCCCGGACAGGGAAGAGAAAGCAATAACTTCTGTTATAATTGCTAGAAATTGTGATGTTCTCTCCTGTTTCAAAGAATGATGCTTTGCCTGATATAATTTCTAAGCGAGGTCTCTTTGAAAACACGGTATTTTCAGAGTTTCACAGTGAATTACCAAGAAACAACATAGGAAACCACTGGGAACGGTGAAGTCACATATAAATCCTTGCTGTGTCAGGTGAAACACACTACACAAAAGACTCCAGCGTTCCTGAAACCAGTGTTTGCTCTTTAGTCTACTGTATCAACTCGAAAGCTCACTGAAGCATACAATGAAGCAGAACAACAACGGCACAGCAAGGGCATAAGTCCATCTGTTGAAATCGTTTGATTATCTGTATATGGTGGTAAGAATTTCATCTGGTTGAAAACTGTTGCTGGCCTCCTTCGGAACACAGTCTTTATGAGTTAACAATAAGTGCAACAACAACTTTTAGAAAGACATACATGAGAACCAGATAGCATCTCATATCTTCAGTTCAAAGAGCTACATCTGTACTTTCAGTAGTACATGCGTTACTCTGCACGGAAAACAAGATATGTCGAAACATCGCTATCTCTGATTCTGCCTTCAATGGCAATGCCAGCGGTCACTATCTCCCACAATGAATGTCATCACCGCACGGACAGGGAAGAGAAAGCAATAACTTCTGTTATAATTGCTAGAAATTGTGATGTTCTCTCCTGTTTCAAAGAATGATGCTTTGCCTGATATAATTTCTAAGCTAGGTCTCTTTGAAAACACGGTATTTTCAGAGTTTCACAGTGAATTACCAAGAAACAACATAGGAAACCACTGTGAACGGTGAAGTCACCTATAGATCCTTTTCTGTGTCAGGTGAAGTACACTACCCAAAAGACTCCAGCGTTCTTGAAACCAGTGTTTGCTCTTTAGTCTACTGTATCAACTCGAAAGCTCACTGAAGCATACAATGAAGCAGAACAACAACGGCACAGCAAGGGCATAATTCCATGTGTTGAAATCGTTTGATTATCTGTATATGGTGGTTAGAATTTCATCTGGTTGAAAACTGTTGCTGGCCTCCTTCGGAACACAGTCTTTATGAGTTAACAATAAGTGCAACAACAACTTTTAGAAAGACATACATGAGAACCAGATAGCATCTCATATCTTCAGTTCAAAGAGCTACATCTGTACTTTCAGTAGTACATGCGTTACTCTGCACGTAAAACAAGATATGTCGAAACATCGCTATCTCTGATTCTGCCTTCAGTGGCAATGCCACCGGTCACTATCTCCCACAATGAATGCCATCACCGCACGAACAGGGAAGAGAAAGCAATAACTTCTGTTATAATTGCTAGAAATTGTGATGTTCTCTCCTGTTTCAAAGAATGATGCTTTGCCTGATATAATTTCTAAGCTAGGTCTCTTTGAAAACACGGTATTTTCAGAGTTTCACAGTGAATTACCAAGAAACAACATAGGAAACCACTGGGAACGGTGAAGTCACATATAGATCCTTTGGTGTGTCAGGTGAAGCACACTACCCAAAAGACTCCAGCGTTCTTGAAACCAGTGTTTGCTCTTTAGTCAACTGTATCAACTCGAAAGCTCACTGAAGCATACAATGAAGCAGAACAACAACGGCACAGCAAGGGCATAATTCCATCTGTTGAAATCGTTTGATTATCTGTATATGGTGGTTAGAATTTCATCTGGTTGAAAACTGTTGCTGGCCTGCTTCGGAACACAGTCTTTATGAGTTAAAAATAAAGGCAACATCAACTTTTAGAAAGACATACATGAGAACCAGATAGCATCTAATATCTTCAGTTCAAAGAGCTACATTTGTACTTTCAGTAGTACATGCGTTACTCTGCCCGGAAAACAAGATATGTCGAGACATCGCTATCTCTGCTTCTGCCTTCAATGGGAATGCCACCGGTCACTATCTCCCACAATGAATGCCATCACCGCACGAACAGGGAAGAGAAAGCAATAACTTCTGTTATAATTGCTAGAAATTGTGATGTTCTCTCCTGTTTCAAAGAATGATGCTTTGCCTGATATAATTTCTAAGCTAGGTCTCTTTGAAAACACGGTATTTTCAGAGTTTCACAGTGAATTACCAAGAAACAACATAGGAAACCACTGTGAACGGTGAAGTCACATATAAATCCTTTGGTGTGTCAGGTGAAACACACTACCCAAAAGACTCCAGCGTTCCTGAAACCAGTGTTTGCTCTTTAGTCTACTGTATCAACTCGAAAGCTCACTGAAGCATACAATGAAGCAGAACAACAAAGGCACAGCAAGGGCATAATTCCATCTGTTGAAATCGTTTGATTATCTGTATATGGTGGTTAGAATTTCATCTGGTTGAAAACTGTTGCTGGCCTGCTTCGGAACACAGTCTTTATGAGTTAAAAATAAAGGCAACATCAACTTTTAGAAAGACATACATGAGAACCAGATAGCATCTAATATCTTCAGTTCAAAGAGCTACATTTGTACTTTCAGTAGTACATGCGTTACTCTGCCCGGAAAACAAGATATGTCGAGACATCGCTATCTCTGCTTCTGCCTTCAATGGGAATGCCACCGGTCACTATCTCCCACAATGAATGCCATCACCGCACGGACAGGGAAGAGAAAGCAATAACTTCTGTTATAATTGCTAGAAATTGTGATGTTCTCTCCTGTTTCAAAGAATGATGCTTTGCCTGATATAATTTCTAAGCTAGGTCTCTTTGAAAACACGGTATTTTCAGAGTTTCACAGTGAATTACCAAGAAACAACATAGGAAACCACTGTGAACGGTGAAGTCACATATAAATCCTTTGGTGTGTCAGGTGAAACACACTACCCAAAAGACTCCAGCGTTCCTGAAACCAGTGTTTGCTCTTTAGTCTACTGTATCAACTCGAAAGCTCACTGAAGCATACAATGAAGCAGAACAAAAAAGGCACAGCAAGGGCATAATTCCATCTGTTGAAATCGTTTCATTATCTGTGTATGGTGGTTAGAATTTCTTCTGGTTGAAAACTGTTGCTGGGCGCCTTCGGAACACAGTATTTATGAGTTAACAATAAGTGCAACAACAACTTTTAGAAAGACATACATGAGAACCAGATAGCATCTCATATCTTCAGTTCAAAGAGCTACATCTGTACTTTCAGTAGTACATGCGTTACTCTGCCCGGAAAACAAGATATGTCGAGACATCGCTATCTCTGTTTCTGCCTTCAATGGGAATGCCACCCGTCACTATCTCCCACAATGAATGCCATCACCGCCCGGACAGGGAAGAGAAAGCAATAACTTCTGTTATAATTGCTAGAAATTGTGATGTTCTCTCCTGTTTAAAAGAATGATCCTTTGCCTGATATAATTTCTAAGCTAGGTCTCTTTGAAAACACGGTATTTTCAGAGTTTCACAGTGAATTACCAAGAAACAACATAGGAAACCACTGTGAACGGTGAAGTCACATATAAATCCTTGCTGTGTCAGGTGAAACACACTACCCAAAAGACTCCAGCGTTCCTGAAACCAGTGTTTGCTCTTTAGTCTAAGGTATCAATTCGAAAGCTCACTGAAGCATACAATGAAGCAGAACAACAACGGCACAGCAAGGGCATAATTCCATCTGTTGAAATCGTTTGATTATCTGTGTATGGTGGTTAGAATTTCTTCTGGTTGAAAACTGTTGCTGGGCTCCTTCGGAACACAGTATTTATGAGTTAACAATAAGTGCAACAACAACTTTTAGAAAGACATACATGAGAACCAGATAGCATCTAATATCTTCAGTTCAAAGAGCTACATCTGTACTTTCAGTAGTACATGCGTTACTCTGCACGTAAAACAAGATATGTCGAAACATCGCTATCTCTGATTGTGCCTTCAATGGCAATGCCACCGGTCACTATCTCCCACAATGAATGCCATCACCGCACGGACAGGGAAGAGAAAGCAATAACTTCTGTTATAATTGCTAGAAATTGTGATGTTCTCTCCTGTTTCAAATAATGATGCTTTGCCTGATATAATTTCTAAGCTAGGTCTCTTTGAAAACACGGTATTTTCAGAGTTTCACAGTGAATTACCAAGAAACAACATAGGAAACCACTGGGAACGCTGAAGTCACATATAGATCCTTTGGTGTGTCAGGTGAAGCACACTACCCAAAAGACTCCAGCGTTCTTGAAACCAGTGTTTGCTCTTTAGTCTACTGTATCAACTCGAAAGCTCACTGAAGCATACAATGAAGCAGAACAAAAAAGGCACAGCAAGGGCATAATTCCATCTGTTGAAATCGTTTCATTATCTGTGTATGGTGGTTAGAATTTCTTCTGGTTGAAAACTGTTGCTGGGCGCCTTCGGAACACAGTATTTATGAGTTAACAATAAGTGCAACAACAACTTTTAGAAAGACATACATGAGAACCAGATAGCATCTCATATCTTCAGTTCAAAGAGCTACATCTGTACTTTCAGTAGTACATGCGTTACTCTGCCCGGAAAACAAGATATGTCGAGACATCGCTATCTCTGCTTCTGCCTTCAATGGGAATGCCACCCGTCACTATCTCCCACAATGAATGCCATCACCGCCCGGACAGGGAAGAGAAAGCAATAACTTCTGTTATAATTGCTAGAAATTGTGATGTTCTCTCCTGTTTCAAAGAATGATCCTTTGCCTGATATAATTTCTAAGCTAGGTCTCTTTGAAAACACGGTATTTTCAGAGTTTCACAGTGAATTACCAAGAAACAACATAGGAAACCACTGGGAAAGGTGAAGTCACATATAGATCCTTTGGTGTGTCAGGTGAAGCACACTACCCAAAAGACTCCAGCGTTCCTGAAACCAGTGTTTGCTCTTTAGTCTAAGGTATCAACTCGAAAGCTCACTGAAGCATACAATGAAGCAGAACAACAACGGCACAGCAAGGGCATAATTCCATCTGTTGAAATCGTTTGATTATCTGTATATGGTGGTTAAAATTTCATCTGGTTGAAAACTGTTGCTGGCCTCCTTCGGAACACAGTCTTTATGAGTTAACAATAAGTGCAACAACAACTTTTAGAAAGACATACATGAGAACCAGATAGCATCTCATATCTTCAGTTCAAAGAGCTACATCTGTACTTTCAGTAGTACATACGTTACTCTGCACGGAAAACAAGATATGTCGAAACATCGCTATCTCTGATTCTGCCTTCAATGGCAATGCCAGCGGTCACTATCTCCCACAATGAATGTCATCACCGCACGGACAGGGAAGAGAAAGCAATAACTTCTGTTATAATTGCTAGAAATTGTGATGTTCTCTCCTGTTTCAAAGAATGATGCTTTGCCTGATATAATTTCTAAGCTAGGTCTCTTTGAAAACACGGTATTTTCAGAGTTTCACAGTGAATTACCAAGAAACAACATAGGAAACCACTGGGGACGGTGAAGTCACATATAGATCCTTTGGTGTGTCAGGTGAAGTACACTACCCAAAAGACTCCAGCGTTCTTGAAACCAGTGTTTGCTCTTTAGTCTACTGTATCAACTCGAAAGCTCACTGAAGCATACAATGAAGCAGAACAACAACGGCACAGCAAGGGCATAATTCCATCTGTTGAAATCGTTTGATTATCTGTATATGGTGGTTAGAATTTCATCTGGTTGAAAACTGTTGCTGGCCTCCTTCGGAACACAGTCTTTATGAGTTAACAATAAGTGCAACAACAACTTTTAGAAAGACATACGTGAGAACCAGATAGCATCTCATATCTTCAGTTCAAAGAGCTACATCTGTACTTTCAGTAGTACATGGGTTACTCTGCACATAAAACAAGATATGTCGAAACATCGCTATCTCTGATTCTGCCTTCAGTGGCAATGCCACCGGTCACTATCTCCCACAATGAATGCCATCACCGCACGAACAGGGAAGAGAAAGCAATAACTTCTGTTATAATTGCTAGAAATTGTGATGTTCTCTCCTGTTTCAAAGAATGATGCTTTGCCTGATATAATTTCTAAGCTAGGTCTCTTTGAAAACACGGTATTTTCAGAGTTTCACAGTGAATTACCAAGAAACAACATAGGAAACCACTGGGAACGGTGAAGTCACATATAGATCCTTTGGTGTGTCAGGTGAAGCACACTACCCAAAAGACTCCAGCGTTCTTGAAACCAGTGTTTGCTCTTTAGTCTACTGTATCAACTCGAAAGATCACTGAAGCATACAATGAAGTAGAACAAAAAAGGCACAGCAAGGGCATAATTCCATCTGTTCAAATCGTTTGATTATCTGTGTATGGTGGTTAGAATTTCTTCTGGTTGAAAACTGTTGCTGGGCTCCTTCGGAACACAGTATTTATGAGTTAACAATAAGTGCAACAACAACTTTTAGAAAGACATACATGAGAAACAGATAGCATCTAATATCTTCAGTTCAAAGAGCTACATCTGTACTTTCAGTAGTACATGCGTTACTCTGCCCGGAAAACAAGATATGTCGAGACATCGCTATCTCTGCTTCTGCCTTCAATGGGAATGCCACCGGTCACTATCTCCCACAATGAATGCCATCACCGCCCGGACAGGGAAGAGAAAGCAATAACTTCTGTTATAATTGCTAGAAATTGTGATGTTCTCTCCTGTTTCAAAGAATGATCCTTTGCCTGATATAATTTCTAAGCTAGGTATCTTTGAAAACACGGTATTTTCAGAGTTTCACAGTGAATTACCAAGAAACAACATAGGAAACCACTGGGAAAGGTGAAGTCACATATAGATCCTTTGGTGTGTCAGGTGAAGCACACTACCCAAAAGACTCCAGCGTTCTTGAAACCAGTGTTTGCTCTTTAGTCTACTGTATCAACTCGAAAGCTCACTGAAGCATACAATGAAGCAGAACAAAAACGGCACAGCAAGGGCATAATTCCATCTGTTGAAATCGTTTGATTATCTGTATATGGTGGTTAGAATTTCTTCTGGTTGAAAACTGTTGCTGGCCTGCTTCGGAACACAGTCTTTATGAGTTAAAAATAAAGGCAACATCAACTTTTAGAAAGACATACATGAGAACCAGATAGCATCTAATATCTTCAGTTCAAAGAGCTACATCTGTACTTTCTGTAGTACATGCGTTACTTTGCACGGAAAACAAGATATGTCCAGACATCGTTATCTCTGATTCTGCCTTCAATGGCAATGCCACCAGTCACTATCTCCCACAATGAATGCCATCACCGAACGGACAGGGAAGAGAAAGCAATAACTTCTGTTATAATTGCTAGAAATTGTGATGTTCTCTCCTGTTTCAAAGAATGATCCTTTGCCTGATATAATTTCTAAGCTAGGTCTCTTTGAAAACACGGTATTTTCAGAGTTTCACAGTGAATTACCAAGAAACAACATAGGAAACCACTGGGAAAGGTGAAGTCACATATAGATCCTTTGGTGTGTCAGGTGAAGCACACTACCCAAAAGACTCCAGCGTTCTTGAAACCAGTGTTTGCTCTTTAGTCTACTGTATCAACTCGAAAGCTCACTGAAGCATACAATGAAGCAGAACAAAAACGGCACAGCAAGGGCATAATTCCATCTGTTGAAATCGTTTGATTATCTGTATATGGTGGTTAGAATTTCTTCTGGTTGAAAACTGTTGCTGGCCTCCTTCGGAACACAGTCTTTATGAGTTAACAATAAGTGCAACAACAACTTTTAGAATGACATATATGAGAACCAGATAGCATCTCATATCTTCAGTTCAAAGAGCTACATCTGTACTTTCAGTAGTACATGCGTTACTTTGCACGCAAAACAAGATATGTCCAGACATCGCTATTTCTAATTCTGCCTTCAATGGCAATGCCACCGGTCACTATCTCCCACAATGAATGCTATCACCGAACGGACAGGGAAGAGAAAGCAATAACTTCTGTTATAATTGCTAGAAATTGTGATGTTCTCTCCTGTTTCAAAGAATGATGCTTTGCCTGATATAATTTCTAAGCTAGGTCTCTTTGAAAACACGGTATTTTCAGAGTTTCACAGTGAATTACCAAGAAACAACATAGGAAACCACTGGGAACGGTGAAGTCACATATAGATCCTTTGGTGTGTCAGGTGAAGCACACTACCCAAAAGACTCCAGCGTTCTTGAAACCAGTGTTTGCTCTTTAGTCTACTGTATCAACTCGAAAGCTCACTGAAGCATACAATGAAGCAGAACAACAACGGCACAGCAAGGGCATAATTCCATCTGTTGAAATCGTTTGATTATCTGTATATGGTGGTTAGAATTTCATCTGGTTGAAAACTGTTGCTGGCCTCCTTCGGAACACAGTCTTTATGAGTTAACAATAAGTGCAACAACAACTTTTAGAAAGACATACATGAGAACCAGATAGCATCTCATATCTTCAGTTCAAAGAGCTACATCTGTACTTTCAGTAGTACATACGTTACTCTGCCCGGAAAACAAGATATGTCGAGACATCGCTATCTCTGCTTCTGCCTTCAATGGGAATGCCACCCGTCACTATCTCCCACAATGAATGCCATCACCGCCCGGACAGGGAAGAGAAAGCAATAACTTCTGTTATAATTGCTAGAAATTGTGATGTTCTCTCCTGTTTCAAAGAATGATGCTTTACCTGATATAATTTCTAAGCTAGGTCTCTTTGAAAACACGGTATTTTCAGAGTTTCACAGTGAATTACCAAGAAACAACATAGGAAACCACTGTGAACGGTGAAGTCACATATAAATCCTTTGGTGTGTCAGGTGAAACACACTACCCAAAAGACTCCAGCGTTCCTGAAACCACTGTTTGCTCTTTAGTCTACTGTATCAACTCGAAAGCTCACTGAAGCATACAATGAAGCAGAACAACAACGGCACAGCAAGGGCATAATTCCATCTGTTGAAATCGTTTGATTATCTGTATATGGTGGTTAGAATTTCATCTGGTTGAAAACTGTTGCTGGCCTGCTTCGGAACACAGTCTTTATGAGTTAAAAATAAAGGCAACATCAACTTTTAGAAAGACATACATGAGAACCAGATAGCATCTAATATCTTCAGTTCAAAGAGCTACATCTGTACTTTCTGTAGTACATGCGTTACTTTGCACGGAAAACAAGATATGTCCAGACATCGTTATCTCTGATTCTGCCTTCAATGGCAATGCCACCAGTCACTATCTCCCACAATGAATGCTATCACCGAACGGACAGGGAAGAGAAAGCAATAACTTCTGTTATAATTGCTAGAAATTGTGATGTTCTCTCCTGTTTCAAAGAATGATGCTTTGCCTGATATAATTTCTAAGCTAGGTCTCTTTGAAAACACGGTATTTTCAGAGTTTCACAGTGAATTACCAAGAAACAACATAGGAAACCACTGGGAACGGTGAAGTCACATATAGATCCTTTGGTGTGTCAGGTGAAGCACACTACCCAAAAGACTCCAGCGTTCTTGAAACCAGTGTTTGCTCTTTAGTCTACTGTATCAACTCGAAAGCTCACTGAAGCATACAATGAAGCAGAACAACAACGGCACAGCAAGGGCATAATTCCATCTGTTGAAATCGTTTGATTATCTGTATATGGTGGTTAGAATTTCATCTGGTTGAAAACTGTTGCTGGCCTCCTTCGGAACACAGTCTTTATGAGTTAACAATAAATGCAACAACAACTTTTAGAAAGACATACGTGAGAACCAGATAGCATCTCATATCTTCAGTTCAAAGAGCTACATCTGTACTTTCAGTAGTACATGGGTTACTCTGCACATAAAACAAGATATGTCAAAACATCGCTATCTCTGATTCTGCCTTCAGTGGCAATGCCACCGGTCACTATCTCCCACAATGAATGCCATCACCGCACGAACAGGGAAGAGAAAGCAATAACTTCTGTTATAATTGCTAGAAATTGTGATGTTCTCTCCTGTTTCAAAGAATGATGCTTTGCCTGATATAATTTCTAAGCTAGGTCTCTTTGAAAACACGGTATTTTCAGAGTTTCACAGTGAATTACCAAGAAACAACATAGGAAACCACTGGGAACGGTGAAGTCACATATAGATCCTTTGGTGTGTCAGGTGAAGCACACTACCCAAAAGACTCCAGCGTTCTTGAAACCAGTGTTTGCTCTTTAGTCTACTGTATCAACTCGAAAGCTCACTGAAGCATACAATGAAGCAGAACAACAACGGCACAGCAAGGGCATAATTCCATCTGTTGAAATCGTTTGATTATCTGTATATGGTGGTTAGAATTTCATCTGGTTGAAAACTGTTGCTGGCCTCCTTCGGAACACAGTCTTTATGAGTTAACAATAAGTGCAACAACAACTTTTAGAAAGACTTACGTGAGAACCAGATAGCATCTCATATCTTCAGTTCAAAGAGCTACATCTGTACTTTCAGTAGTACATGGGTTACTCTGCACATAAAACAAGATATGTCAAAACATCGCTATCTCTGATTCTGCCTTCAGTGGCAATGCCACCGGTCACTATCTCCCACAATGAATGCCATCACCGCACGAACAGGGAAGAGAAAGCAATAACTTCTGTTATAATTGCTAGAAATTGTGATGTTCTCTCCTGTTTCAAAGAATGATGCTTTGCCTGATATAATTTCTAAGCTAGGTCTCTTTGAAAACACGGTATTTTCAGAGTTTCACAGTGAATTACCAAGAAACAACATAGGAAACCACTGGGAACGGTGAAGTCACATATAGATCCTTTGGTGTGTCAGGTGAAGCACACTACCCAAAAGACTCCAGCGTTCTTGAAACCAGTGTTTGCTCTTTAGTCTACTGTATCAACTCGAAAGCTCACTGAAGCATACAATGAAGTAGAACAAAAAAGGCACAGCAAGGGCATAATTCCATCTGTTGAAATCGTTTGATTATCTGTGTATGGTGGTTAGAATTTCTTCTGGTTGAAAACTGTTGCTGGGCTCCTTCGGAACACAGTATTTATGAGTTAACAATAAGTGCAACAACAACTTTTAGAAAGACATACATGAGAAACAGATAGCATCTAATATCTTCAGTTCAAAGAGCTACATCTGTACTTTCAGTAGTACATGCGTTACTCTGCCCGGAAAACAAGATATGTCGAGACATCGCTATCTCTGCTTCTGCCTTCAATGGGAATGCCACCGGTCACTATCTCCCACAATGAATGCCATCACCGCCCGGACAGGGAAGAGAAAGCAATAACTTCTGTTATAATTGCTAGAAATTGTGATGTTCTCTCCTGTTTCAAAGAATGATCCTTTGCCTGATATAATTTCTAAGCTAGGTCTCTTTGAAAACACGGTATTTTCAGAGTTTCACAGTGAATTACCAAGAAACAACATAGGAAACCACTGGGAAAGGTGAAGTCACATATAGATCCTTTGGTGTGTCAGGTGAAGCACACTACCCAAAAGACTCCAGCGTTCTTGAAACCAGTGTTTGCTCTTTAGTCTACTGTATCAACTCGAAAGCTCACTGAAGCATACAATGAAGCAGAACAAAAACGGCACAGCAAGGGCATAATTCCATCTGTTGAAATCGTTTGATTATCTGTATATGGTGGTTAGAATTTCTTCTGGTTGAAAACTGTTGCTGGCCTGCTTCGGAACACAGTCTTTATGAGTTAAAAATAAAGGCAACATCAACTTTTAGAAAGACATACATGAGAACCAGATAGCATCTAATATCTTCAGTTCAAAGAGCTACATCTGTACTTTCTGTAGTACATGCGTTACTTTGCACGGAAAACAAGATATGTCCAGACATCGTTATCTCTGATTCTGCCTTCAATGGCAATGCCACCAGTCACTATCTCCCACAATGAATGCCATCACCGAACGGACAGGGAAGAGAAAGCAATAACTTCTGTTATAATTGCTAGAAATTGTGATGTTCTCTCCTGTTTCAAAGAATGATCCTTTGCCTGATATAATTTCTAAGCTAGGTCTCTTTGAAAACACGGTATTTTCAGAGTTTCACAGTGAATTACCAAGAAACAACATAGGAAACCACTGGGAAAGGTGAAGTCACATATAGATCCTTTGGTGTGTCAGGTGAAGCACACTACCCAAAAGACTCCAGCGTTCTTGAAACCAGTGTTTGCTCTTTAGTCTACTGTATCAACTCGAAAGCTCACTGAAGCATACAATGAAGCAGAACAAAAACGGCACAGCAAGGGCATAATTCCATCTGTTGAAATCGTTTGATTATCTGTATATGGTGGTTAGAATTTCTTCTGGTTGAAAACTGTTGCTGGCCTCCTTCGGAACACAGTCTTTATGAGTTAAAAATAAAGGCAACATCAACTTTTAGAAAGACATACATGAGAACCAGATAGCATCTCATATCTTCAGTTCAAAGAGCTACATCTGTACTTTCTGTAGTACATGCGTTACTTTGCACGCAAAACAAGATATGTCCAGACATCGCTATTTCTAATTCTGCCTTCAATGGCAATGCCACCGGTCACTATCTCCCACAATGAATGCTATCACCGAACGGACAGGGAAGAGAAAGCAATAACTTCTGTTATAATTGCTAGAAATTGTGATGTTCTCTCCTGTTTCAAAGAATGATGCTTTGCCTGATATAATTTCTAAGCTAGGTCTCTTTGAAAACACGGTATTTTCAGAGTTTCACAGTGAATTACCAAGAAACAACATAGGAAACCACTGGGAACGGTGAAGTCACATATAGATCCTTTGGTGTGTCAGGTGAAGCACACTACCCAAAAGACTCCAGCGTTCTTGAAACCAGTGTTTGCTCTTTAGTCTACTGTATCAACTCGAAAGCTCACTGAAGCATACAATGAAGCAGAACAACAACGGCACAGCAAGGGCATAATTCCATCTGTTGAAATCGTTTGATTATCTGTATATGGTGGTTAGAATTTCTTCTGGTTGAAAACTGTTGCTGGCCTCCTTCGGAACACAGTCTTTATGAGTTAACAATAAGTGCAACAACAACTTTTAGAAAGACATACATGAGAACCAGATAGCATCTCATATCTTCAGTTCAAAGAGCTACATCTGTACTTTCAGTAGTACATACGTTACTCTGCACGGAAAACAAGATATGTCGAAACATCGCTATCTCTGATTCTGCCTTCAAGGGCAATGCCAGCGGTCACTATCTCCCACAATGAATGTCATCACCGAACGGACAGGGAAGAGAAAGCAATAACTTCTGTTATAATTGCTAGAAATTGTGATGTTCTCTCCTGTTTCAAAGAATGATCCTTTGACTGATATAATTTCTAAGCTAGGTCTCTTTGAAAACACGGTATTTTCAGAGTTTCACAGTGAATTACCAAGAAACAACATAGGAAACCACTGGGAACGGTGAAGTCACATATAGATCCTTTGGTGTGTCAGGTGAAGCACACTACCCAAAAGACTCCAGCGTTCTTGAAACCAGTGTTTGCTCTTTAGTCTACTGTATCAACTCGAAAGCTCACTGAAGCATACAATGAAGCAGAACAACAACGGCACAGCAAGGGCATAATTCCATGTGTTGAAATCGTTTGATTATCTGTATATGGTGGTTAGAATTTCATCTGGTTGAAAACTGTTGCTGGCCTCCTTCGGAACACAGTCTTTATGAGTTAACAATAAGTGCAACAACAACTTTTAGAAAGACATACATGAGAACCAGATAGCATCTCATATCTTCAGTTCAAAGAGCTACATCTGTACTTTCAGTAGTACATGCGTTACTCTGCACGTAAAACAAGATATGTCGAAACATCGCTATCTCTGATTGTGCCTTCAATGGCAATGCCACCGGTCACTATCTCCCACAATGAATGCCATTACCGCACGGACAGGGAAGAGAAAGCAATAACTTCTGTTATAATTGCTAGAAATTGTGATGTTCTCTCCTGTTTCAAATAATGATGCTTTGCCTGATATAATTTCTAAGCTAGGTCTCTTTGAAAACACGGTATTTTCAGAGTTTCACAGTGAATTACCAAGAAACAACATAGGAAACCACTGGGAACGCTGAAGTCACATATAGATCCTTTGGTGTGTCAGGTGAAGCACACTACCCAAAAGACTCCAGCGTTCTTGAAACCAGTGTTTGCTCTTTAGTCTACTGTATCAACTCGAAAGCTCACTGAAGCATACAATGAAGTAGAACAAAAACGGCACAGCAAGGGCATAATTCCATCTGTTGAAATCGTTTGATTATCTGTATATGGTGGTTAGAATTTCTTCTGGTTGAAAACTGTTGCTGGCCTCCTTCGGAACACAGTCTTTATGAGTTAACAATAAGTGCAACAACAACTTTTAGAATGACATATATGAGAACCAGATAGCATCTCATATCTTCAGTTCAAAGAGCTACATCTGTACTTTCAGTAGTACATGCGTTACTTTGCATGCAAAACAAGATATGTCCAGACATCGCTATTTCTAATTCTGCCTTCAATGGCAATGCCACCGGTCACTATCTCCCACAATGAATGCTATCACCGAACGGACAGGGAAGAGAAAGCAATAACTTCTGTTATAATTGCTAGAAATTGTGATGTTCTCTCCTGTTTCAAAGAATGATGCTTTGCCTGATATAATTTCTAAGCTAGGTCTCTTTGAAAACACGGTATTTTCAGAGTTTCACAGTGAATTACCAAGAAACAACATAGGAAACCACTGGGAACGGTGAAGTCACATATAGATCCTTTGGTGTGTCAGGTGAAGCACACTACCCAAAAGACTCCAGCGTTCTTGAAACCAGTGTTTGCTCTTTAGTCTACTGTATCAACTCGAAAGCTCACTGAAGCATACAATGAAGCAGAACAACAACGGCACAGCAAGGGCATAATTCCATCTGTTGAAATCGTTTGATTATCTGTATATGGTGGTTAGAATTTCTTCTGGTTGAAAACTGTTGCTGGCCTCCTTCGGAACACAGTCTTTATGAGTTAACAATAAGTGCAACAACAACTTTTAGAAAGACATACATGAGAACCAGATAGCATCTCATATCTTCAGTTCAAAGAGCTACATCTGTACTTTCAGTAGTACATACGTTACTCTGCACGGAAAACAAGATATGTCGAAACATCGCTATCTCTGATTCTGCCTTCAAGGGCAATGCCAGCGGTCACTATCTCCCACAATGAATGTCATCACCGAACGGACAGGGAAGAGAAAGCAATAACTTCTGTTATAATTGCTAGAAATTGTGATGTTCTCTCCTGTTTCAAAGAATGATCCTTTGACTGATATAATTTCTAAGCTAGGTCTCTTTGAAAACACGGTATTTTCAGAGTTTCACAGTGAATTACCAAGAAACAACATAGGAAACCACTGGGAACGGTGAAGTCACATATAGATCCTTTGGTGTGTCAGGTGAAGCACACTACCCAAAAGACTCCAGCGTTCTTGAAACCAGTGTTTGCTCTTTAGTCTACTGTATCAACTCGAAAGCTCACTGAAGCATACAATGAAGCAGAACAACAACGGCACAGCAAGGGCATAATTCCATGTGTTGAAATCGTTTGATTATCTGTATATGGTGGTTAGAATTTCATCTGGTTGAAAACTGTTGCTGGCCTCCTTCGGAACACAGTCTTTATGAGTTAACAATAAGTGCAACAACAACTTTTAGAAAGACATACATGAGAACCAGATAGCATCTCATATCTTCAGTTCAAAGAGCTACATCTGTACTTTCAGTAGTACATGCGTTACTCTGCACGTAAAACAAGATATGTCGAAACATCGCTATCTCTGATTGTGCCTTCAATGGCAATGCCACCGTTCACTATCTCCCACAATGAATGCCATTACCGCACGGACAGGGAAGAGAAAGCAATAACTTCTGTTATAATTGCTAGAAATTGTGATGTTCTCTCCTGTTTCAAATAATGATGCTTTGCCTGATATAATTTCTAAGCTAGGTCTCTTTGAAAACACGGTATTTTCAGAGTTTCACAGTGAATTACCAAGAAACAACATAGGAAACCACTGGGAACGCTGAAGTCACATATAGATCCTTTGGTGTGTCAGGTGAAGCACACTACCCAAAAGACTCCAGCGTTCTTGAAACCAGTGTTTGCTCTTTAGTCTACTGTATCAACTCGAAAGCTCACTGAAGCATACAATGAAGTAGAACAAAAACGGCACAGCAAGGGCATAATTCCATCTGTTGAAATCGTTTGATTATCTGTATATGGTGGTTAGAATTTCTTCTGGTTGAAAACTGTTGCTGGCCTCCTTCGGAACACAGTCTTTATGAGTTAACAATAAGTGCAACAACAACTTTTAGAATGACATATATGAGAACCAGATAGCATCTCATATCTTCAGTTCAAAGAGCTACATCTGTACTTTCAGTAGTACATGCGTTACTTTGCACGCAAAACAAGATATGTCCAGACATCGCTATTTCTAATTCTGCCTTCAATGGCAATGCCACCGGTCACTATCTCCCACAATGAATGCTATCACCGAACGGACAGGGAAGAGAAAGCAATAACTTCTGTTATAATTGCTAGAAATTGTGATGTTCTCTCCTGTTTCAAAGAATGATGCTTTGCCTGATATAATTTCTAAGCTAGGTCTCTTTGAAAACACGGTATTTTCAGAGTTTCACAGTGAATTACCAAGAAACAACATAGGAAACCACTGGGAACGGTGAAGTCACATATAGATCCTTTGGTGTGTCAGGTGAAGCACACTACCCAAAAGACTCCAGCGTTCTTGAAACCAGTGTTTGCTCTTTAGTCTACTGTATCAACTCGAAAGCTCACTGAAGCATACAATGAAGCAGAACAACAACGGCACAGCAAGGGCATAATTCCATCTGTTGAAATCGTTTGATTATCTGTATATGGTGGTTAGAATTTCATCTGGTTGAAAACTGTTGCTGGCCTCCTTCGGAACACAGTCTTTATGAGTTAACAATAAGTGCAACAACAACTTTTAGAAAGACATACATGAGAACCAGATAGCATCTCATATCTTCAGTTCAAAGAGCTACATCTGTACTTTCAGTAGTACATACGTTACTCTGCCCGGAAAACAAGATATGTCGAGACATCGCTATCTCTGCTTCTGCCTTCAATGGGAATGCCACCGGTCACTATCTCCCACAATGAATGCCATCACCGCCCGGACAGGGAAGAGAAAGCAATAACTTCTGTTATAATTGCTAGAAATTGTGATGTTCTCTCCTGTTTCAAAGAATGATGCTTTACCTGATATAATTTCTAAGCTAGGTCTCTTTGAAAACACGGTATTTTCAGAGTTTCACAGTGAATTACCAAGAAACAACATAGGAAACCACTGTGAACGGTGAAGTCACATATAAATCCTTTGGTGTGTCAGGTGAAACACACTACCCAAAAGACTCCAGCGTTCCTGAAACCACTGTTTGCTCTTTAGTCTACTGTATCAACTCGAAAGCTCACTGAAGCATACAATGAAGCAGAACAACAACGGCACAGCAAGGGCATAATTCCATCTGTTGAAATCGTTTGATTATCTGTATATGGTGGTTAGAATTTCATCTGGTTGAAAACTGTTGCTGGCCTGCTTCGGAACACAGTCTTTATGAGTTAAAAATAAAGGCAACATCAACTTTTAGAAAGACATACATGAGAACCAGATAGCATCTAATATCTTCAGTTCAAAGAGCTACATCTGTACTTTCTGTAGTACATGCGTTACTTTGCACGGAAAACAAGATATGTCCAGACATCGTTATCTCTGATTCTGCCTTCAATGGCAATGCCACCAGTCACTATCTCCCACAATGAATGCTATCACCGAACGGACAGGGAAGAGAAAGCAATAACTTCTGTTATAATTGCTAGAAATTGTGATGTTCTCTCCTGTTTCAAAGAATGATGCTTTGCCTGATATAATTTCTAAGCTAGGTCTCTTTGAAAACACGGTATTTTCAGAGTTTCACAGTGAATTACCAAGAAACAACATAGGAAACCACTGGGAACGGTGAAGTCACATATAGATCCTTTGGTGTGTCAGGTGAAGCACACTACCCAAAAGACTCCAGCGTTCTTGAAACCAGTGTTTGCTCTTTAGTCTACTGTATCAACTCGAAAGCTCACTGAAGCATACAATGAAGCAGAACAACAACGGCACAGCAAGGGCATAATTCCATCTGTTGAAATCGTTTGATTATCTGTATATGGTGGTTAGAATTTCATCTGGTTGAAAACTGTTGCTGGGCTCCTTCGGAACACAGTCTTTATGAGTTAACAATAAGTGCAACAACAACTTTTAGAAAGACATACATGAGAACCAGATAGCATCTAATATCTTCAGTTCAAAGAGCTACATCTGTACTTTCAGTAGTACATGCGTTACTCTGCCCGGAAAACAAGATATGTCGAGACATCGCTATCTCTGCTTCTGCCTTCAATGGGAATGCCACCCGTCACTATCTCCCACAATGAATGCCATCACCGCCCGGACAGGGAAGAGAAAGCAATAACTTCTGTTATAATTGCTAGAAATTGTCATGTTCTCTCCTGTTTCAAAGAATGATGCTTTACCTGATATAATTTCTAAGCTAGGTCTCTTTGAAAACACGGTATTTTCAGAGTTTCACAGTGAATTACCAAGAAACAACATAGGAAACCACTGTGAACGGTGAAGTCACATATAAATCCTTTGGTGTGTCAGGTGAAACACACTACCCAAAAGACTCCAGCGTTCCTGAAACCACTGTTTGCTCTTTAGTCTACTGTATCAACTCGAAAGCTCACTGAAGCATACAATGAAGCAGAACAACAACGGCACAGCAAGGGCATAATTCCATCTGTTGAAATCGTTTGATTATCTGTATATGGTGGTTAGAATTTCATCTGGTTGAAAACTGTTGCTGGCCTGCTTCGGAACACAGTCTTTATGAGTTAAAAATAAAGGCAACATCAACTTTTAGAAAGACATACATGAGAACCAGATAGCATCTAATATCTTCAGTTCAAAGAGCTACATCTGTACTTTCTGTAGTACATGCGTTACTTTGCACGGAAAACAAGATATGTCCAGACATCGTTATCTCTGATTCTGCCTTCAATGGCAATGCCACCAGTCACTATCTCCCACAATGAATGCCATCACCGAACGGACAGGGAAGAGAAAGCAATAACTTCTGTTATAATTGCTAGAAATTGTGATGTTCTCTCCTGTTTCAAAGAATGATCCTTTGCCTGATATAATTTCTAAGCTAGGTCTCTTTGAAAACACGGTATTTTCAGAGTTTCACAGTGAATTACCAAGAAACAACATAGGAAACCACTGGGAAAGGTGAAGTCACATATAGATCCTTTGGTGTGTCAGGTGAAGCACACTACCCAAAAGACTCCAGCGTTCTTGAAACCAGTGTTTGCTCTTTAGTCTACTGTATCAACTCGAAAGCTCACTGAAGCATACAATGAAGCAGAACAAAAACGGCACAGCAAGGGCATAATTGCATCTGTTGAAATCGTTTGATTATCTGTATATGGTGGTTAGAATTTCTTCTGGTTGAAAACTGTTGCTGGCCTCCTTCGGAACACAGTCTTTATGAGTTAACAATAAGTGCAACAAAAACTTTTAGAATGACATATATGAGAACCAGATAGCATCTCATATCTTCAGTTCAAAGAGCTACATCTGTACTTTCAGTAGTACATGCGTTACTTTGCACGCAAAACAAGATATGTCCAGACATCGCTATCTCTAATTCTGCCTTCAATGGCAATGCCACCGGTCACTATCTCCCACAATGAATGCTATCACCGAACGGACAGGGAAGAGAAAGCAATAACTTCTGTTATAATTGCTAGAAATTGTGATGTTCTCTCCTGTTTCAAAGAATGATGCTTTGCCTGATATAATTTCTAAGCTAGGTCTCTTTGAAAACACGGTATTTTCAGAGTTTCACAGTGAATTACCAAGAAACAACATAGGAAACCACTGGGAACGGTGAAGTCACATATAGATCCTTTGGTGTGTCAGGTGAAGCACACTACCCAAAAGACTCCAGCGTTCTTGAAACCAGTGTTTGCTCTTTAGTCTACTGTATCAACTCGAAAGCTCACTGAAGCATACAATGAAGCAGAACAACAACGGCACAGCAAGGGCATAATTCCATCTGTTGAAATCGTTTGATTATCTGTATATGGTGGTTAGAATTTCATCTGGTTGAAAACTGTTGCTGGCCTCCTTCGGAACACAGTCTTTATGAGTTAACAATAAGTGCAACAACAACTTTTAGAAAGACATACATGAGAACCAGATAGCATCTCATATCTTCAGTTCAAAGAGCTACATCTGTACTTTCAGTAGTACATGCGTTACTCTGCCCGGAAAACAAGATATGTCGAGACATCGCTATCTCTGCTTCTGCCTTCAATGGGAATGCCACCCGTCACTATCTCCCACAATGAATGCCATCACCGCCCGGACAGGGAAGAGAAAGCAATAACTTCTGTTATAAATGCTAGAAATTGTGATATTCTCTCCTGTTTCAAAGAATGATGCTTTACCTGATATAATTTCTAAGCTAGGTCTCTTTGAAAACACGGTATTTTCAGAGTTTCACAGTGAATTACCAAGAAACAACATAGGAAACCACTGTGAACGGTGAAGTCACATATAAATCCTTTGGTGTGTCAGGTGAAACACACTACCCAAAAGACTCCAGCGTTCCTGAAACCACTGTTTGCTCTTTAGTCTACTGTATCAACTCGAAAGCTCACTGAAGCATACAATGAAGCAGAACAACAACGGCACAGCAAGGGCATAATTCCATCTGTTGAAATCGTTTGATTATCTGTATATGGTGGTTAGAATTTCATCTGGTTGAAAACTGTTGCTGGCCTGCTTCGGAACACAGTCTTTATGAGTTAAAAATAAAGGCAACATCAACTTTTAGAAAGACATACATGAGAACCAGATAGCATCTAATATCTTCAGTTCAAAGAGCTACATCTGTACTTTCAGTAGTACATGCGTTACTTTGCACGGAAAACAAGATATGTCCAGACATCGTTATCTCTGATTCTGCCTTCAATGGCAATGCCACCAGTCACTATCTCCCACAATGAATGCCATCACCGAACGGACAGGGAAGAGAAAGCAATAACTTCTGTTATAATTGCTAGAAATTGTGATGTTCTCTCCTGTTTCAAAGAATGATCCTTTGCCTGATATAATTTCTAAGCTAGGTCTTTTTGAAAACACGGTATTTTCAGAGTTTCACAGTGAATTACCAAGAAACAACATAGGAAACCACTGGGAAAGGTGAAGTCACATATAGATCCTTTGGTGTGTCAGGTGAAGCACACTACCCAAAAGACTCCAGCGTTCTTGAAACCAGTGTTTGCTCTTTAGTCTACTGTATCAACTCGAAAGCTCACTGAAGCATACAATGAAGCAGAACAAAAACGGCACAGCAAGGGCATAATTCCATCTGTTGAAATCGTTTGATTATCTGTATATGGTGGTTAGAATTTCTTCTGGTTGAAAACTGTTGCTGGCCTCCTTCGGAACACAGTCTTTATGAGTTAACAATAAGTGCAACAACAACTTTTAGAAAGACATACATGAGAACCAGATAGCATCTCATATCTTCAGTTCAAAGAGCTACATCTGTACTTTCAGTAGTACATACGTTACTCTGCCCGGAAAACAAGATATGTCGAGACATCGCTATCTCTGCTTCTGCCTTCAATAGAATGCCACCCGTCACTATCTCCCACAATGAATGCCATCACCGCCCGGACAGGGAAGAGAAAGCAATAACTTCTGTTATAATTGCTAGAAATTGTGATGTTCTCTCCTGTTTCAAAGAATGATGCTTTACCTGATATAATTTCTAAGCTAGGTCTCTTTGAAAACACGGTATTTTCAGAGTTTCACAGTGAATTACCAAGAAACAACATAGGAAACCACTGGGAACGGTGAAGTCACATATAAATCCTTTGGTGTGTCAGGTGAAACACACTACCCAAAAGACTCCAGCGTTCCTGAAACCACTGTTTGCTCTTTAGTCTACTGTATCAACTCGAAAGCTCACTGAAGCATACAATGAAGCAGAACAACAACGGCACAGCAAGGGCATAATTCCATCTGTTGAAATCGTTTGATTATCTGTATATGGTGGTTAGAATTTCATCTGGTTGAAAACTGTTGCTGGCCTGCTTCGGAACACAGTCTTTATGAGTTAAAAATAAAGGCAACATCAACTTTTAGAAAGACATACATGAGAACCAGATAGCATCTAATATCTTCAGTTCAAAGAGCTACATCTGTACTTTCAGTAGTACATGCGTTACTTTGCACGGAAAACAAGATATGTCCAGACATCGTTATCTCTGATTCTGCCTTCAATGGCAATGCCACCAGTCACTATCTCCCACAATGAATGCTATCACCGAACGGACAGGGAAGAGAAAGCCATAACTTCTGTTATAATTGCTAGAAATTGTGATGTTCTCTCCTGTTTCAAAGAATGATGCTTTGCCTGATATAATTTCTAAGCTAGGTCTCTTTGAAAACACGGTATTTTCAGAGTTTCACAGTGAATTACCAAGAAACAACATAGGAAACCACTGGGAACGGTGAAGTCACATATAGATCCTTTGGTGTGTCAGGTGAAGCACACTACCCAAAAGACTCCAGCGTTCTTGAAACCAGTGTTTGCTCTTTAGTCTACTGTATCAACTCGAAAGCTCACTGAAGCATACAATGAAGCAGAACAACAACGGCACAGCAAGGGCATAATTCCATCTGTTGAAATCGTTTGATTATCTGTATATGGTGGTTAGAATTTCATCTGGTTGAAAACTGTTGCTGGCCTCCTTCGGAACACAGTCTTTATGAGTTAACAATAAGTGCAACAACAACTTTTAGAAAGACATACATGAGAACCAGATAGCATCTCATATCTTCAGTTCAAAGAGCTACATCTGTACTTTCAGTAGTACATACGTTACTCTGCACGGAAAACAAGATATGTCGAAACATCGCTATCTCTGATTCTGCCTTCAATGGCAATGCCAGCAGTCACTATCTCCCACAATGAATGTCATCACCGCACGGACAGGGAAGAGAAAGCAATAACTTCTGTTATAATTTCTAGAAATTGTGATGTTCTCTCCTGTTTCAAAGAATGATGCTTTGCCTGATATAATTTCTAAGCTAGGTCTCTTTGAAAACACGGTATTTTCAGAGTTTCACAGTGAATTACCAAGAAACAACATAGGAAACCACTGTGAACGGTGAAGTCACATATAAATCCTTTGGTGTGTCAGGTGAAACACACTACCCAAAAGACTCCAGCGTTCCTGAAACCAGTGTTTGCTCTTTAGTCTACTGTATCAACTCGAAAGCTCACTGAAGCATACAATGAAGCAGAACAAAAAAGGCACAGCAAGGGCATAATTCCATCTGTTGAAATCGTTTGATTATCTGTATATGGTGGGTAGAATTTCATCTGGTTGAAAACTGTTGCTGGCCTGCTTCGGAACACAGTCTTTATGAGTTAAAAATAAAGGCAACATCAACTTTTAGAAAGACATACATGAGAACCAGATAGCATCTAATATCTTCAGTTCAAAGAGCTACATCTGTACTTTCAGTAGTACATGCGTTACTTTGCACGGAAAACAAGATATGTCCAAACATCGTTATCTCTGATTCTGCCTTCAATGGCAATGCCACCAGTCACTATCTCCCACAATGAATGCTATCACCGAACGGACAGGGAAGAGAAAGCCATAACTTCTGTTATAATTGCTAGAAATTGTGATGTTCTCTCCTGTTTCAAAGAATGATGCTTTGCCTGATATAATTTCTAAGCTAGGTCTCTTTGAAAACACGGTATTTTCAGAGTTTCACAGTGAATTACCAAGAAACAACATAGGAAACCACTGGGAACGGTGAAGTCACATATAGATCATTTGGTGTGTCAGGTGAAGCACACTACCCAAAAGACTCCAGCGTTCTTGAAACCAGTGTTTGCTCTTTAGTCTACTGTATCAACTCGAAAGCTCACTGAAGCATACAATGAAGCAGAACAACAACGGCACAGCAAGGGCATAATTCCATCTGTTGAAATCGTTTGATTATCTGTATATGGTGGTTAGAATTTCATCTGGTTGAAAACTGTTGCTGGCCTCCTTCGGAACACAGTCTTTATGAGTTAACAATAAGTGCAACAACAACTTTTAGAAAGACATACATGAGAACCAGATAGCATCTCATATCTTCAGTTCAAAGAGCTACATCTGTACTTTCAGTAGTACATACGTTACTCTGCACGGAAAACAAGATATGTCGAAACATCGCTATCTCTGATTCTGCCTTCAATGGCAATGCCAGCAGTCACTATCTCCCACAATGAATGTCATCACCGCACGGACAGGGAAGAGAAAGCAATAACTTCTGTTATAATTGCTAGAAATTGTGATGTTCTCTCCTGTTTCAAAGAATGATGCTTTACCTGATATAATTTCTAAGCTAGGTCTCTTTGAAAACACGGTATTTTCAGAGTTTCACAGTGAATTACCAAGAAACAACATAGGAAACCACTGGGAACGGTGAAGTCACATATAAATCCTTTGGTGTGTCAAGTGAAACACACTACCCAAAAGACTCCAGCGTTCCTGAAACCACTGTTTGCTCTTTAGTCTACTGTATCAACTCGAAAGCTCACTGAAGCATACAATGAAGCAGAACAACAACGGCACAGCAAGGGCATAATTCCATCTGTTGAAATCGTTTGATTATCTGTATATGGTGGTTAGAATTTCATCTGGTTGAAAACTGTTGCTGGCCTGCTTCTGAACACAGTCTTTATGAGTTAAAAATAAAGGCAACATCAACTTTTAGAAAGACATACATGAGAACCAGATAGCATCTAATATCTTCAGTTCAAAGAGCTACATCTGTACTTTCTGTAGTACATGCGTTACTTTGCACGGAAAACAAGATATGTCCAGACATCGTTTTCTCTGATTCTGCCTTCAATGGCAATGCCACCAGTCACTATCTCCCACAATGAATGCTATCACCGAACGGACAGGGAAGAGAAAGCAATAACTTCTGTTATAATTGCTAGAAATTGTGATGTTCTCTCCTGTTTCAAAGAATGATGCTTTGCCTGATATAATTTCTAAGCTAGGTCTCTTTGAAAACACGGTATTTTCAGAGTTTCACAGTGAATTACCAAGAAACAACATAGGAAACCACTGGGAACGGTGAAGTCACATATAGATCCTTTGGTGTGTCAGGTGAAGCACACTACCCAAAAGACTCCAGCGTTCTTGAAACCAGTGTTTGCTCTTTAGTCTACTGTATCAACTCGAAAGCTCACTGAAGCATACAATGAAGCAGAACAACAACGGCACAGCAAGGGCATAATTCCATCTGTTGAAATCGTTTGATTATCTGTATATGGTGGTTAGAATTTCATCTGGTTGAAAACTGTTGCTGGCCTCCTTCGGAACACAGTCTTTATGAGTTAACAATAAGTGCAACAACAACTTTTAGAAAGACATACATGAGAACCAGATAGCATCTCATATCTTCAGTTCAAAGAGCTACATCTGTACTTTCAGTAGTACATACGTTACTCTGCACGGAAAACAAGATATGTCGAAACATCGCTATCTCTGATTCTGCCTTCAATGGCAATGCCAGCGGTCACTATCTCCCACAATGAATGTCATCACCGAACGGACAGGGAAGAGAAAGCAATAACTTCTGTTATAATTGCTAGAAATTGTGATGTTCTCTCCTGTTTCAAAGAATGATCCTTTGACTGATATAATTTCTAAGCTAGGTCTCTTTGAAAACACGGTATTTTCAGAGTTTCACAGTGAATTACCAAGAAACAACATAGGAAACCACTGGGAACGCTGAAGTCACATATAGATCCTTTGGTGTGTCAGGTGAAGCACACTACCCAAAAGACTCCAGCGTTCTTGAAACCAGTGTTTGCTCTTTAGTCTACTGTATCAACTCGAAAGCTCACTGAAGCATACAATGAAGCAGAACAAAAAAGGCACAGCAAGGGCATAATTCCATCTGTTGAAATCATTTGATTATCTGTGTATGGTGGTTAGAATTTCTTCTGGTTGAAAACTGTTGCTGGTCTCCTTCGGAACACAGTATTTATGAGTTAACAATAAGTGCAACAACAACTTTTAGAAAGACATACATGAGAACCAGATAGCATCTCATATCTTCAGTTCAAAGAGCTACATCTGTACTTTCAGTAGTACATACGTTACTCTGCACGGAAAACAAGATATGTCGAAACATCGCTATCTCTGATTCTGCCTTCAATGGCAATGCCAGCAGTCACTATCTCCCACAATGAATGTCATCACCGCACGGACAGGGAAGAGAAAGCAATAACTTCTGTTATAATTGCTAGAAATTGTGATGTTCTCTCCTGTTTCAAAGAATGATGCTTTGCCTGATATAATTTCTAAGCTAGGTCTCTTTGAAAACACGGTATTTTCAGAGTTTCACAGTGAATTACCAAGAAACAACATAGGAAACCACTGTGAACGGTGAAGTCACATATAAATCCTTTGGTGTGTCAGGTGAAACACACTACCCAAAAGACTCCAGCGTTCCTGAAACCAGTGTTTGCTCTTTAGTCTACTGTATCAACTCGAAAGCTCACTGAAGCATACAATGAAGCAGAACAAAAAAGGCACAGCAAGGGCATAATTCCATCTGTTGAAATCGTTTGATTATCTGTATATGGTGGGTAGAATTTCATCTGGTTGAAAACTGTTGCTGGCCTGCTTCGGAACACAGTCTTTATGAGTTAAAAATAAAGGCAACATCAACTTTTAGAAAGACATACATGAGAACCAGATAGCATCTAATATCTTCAGTTCAAAGAGCTACATCTGTACTTTCAGTAGTACATGCGTTACTTTGCACGGAAAACAAGATATGTCCAAACATCGTTATCTCTGATTCTGCCTTCAATGGCAATGCCACCAGTCACTATCTCCCACAATGAATGCTATCACCGAACGGACAGGGAAGAGAAAGCCATAACTTCTGTTATAATTGCTAGAAATTGTGATGTTCTCTCCTGTTTCAAAGAATGATGCTTTGCCTGATATAACTTCTAAGCTAGGTCTCTTTGAAAACACGGTATTTTCAGAGTTTCACAGTGAATTACCAAGAAACAACATAGGAAACCACTGGGAACGGTGAAGTCACATATAGATCATTTGGTGTGTCAGGTGAAGCACACTACCCAAAAGACTCCAGCGTTCTTGAAACCAGTGTTTGCTCTTTAGTCTACTGTATCAACTCGAAAGCTCACTGAAGCATACAATGAAGCAGAACAACAACGGCACAGCAAGGGCATAATTCCATCTGTTGAAATCGTTTGATTATCTGTATATGGTGGTTAGAATTTCATCTGGTTGAAAACTGTTGCTGGCCTGCTTCGGAACACAGTCTTTATGAGTTAAAAATAAAGGCAACATCAACTTTTAGAAAGACATACATGAGAACCAGATAGCATCTAATATCTTCAGTTCAAAGAGCTACATCTGTACTTTCTGTAGTACATGCGTTACTTTGCACGGAAAACAAGATATGTCCAGACATCGTTATCTCTGATTCTGCCTTCAATGGCAATGCCACCAGTCACTATCTCCCACAATGAATGCTATCACCGAACGGACAGGGAAGAGAAAGCAATAACTTCTGTTATAATTGCTAGAAATTGTGATGTTCTCTCCTGTTTCAAAGAATGATGCTTTGCCTGATATAATTTCTAAGCTAGGTCTCTTTGAAAACACGGTATTTTCAGAGTTTCACAGTGAATTACCAAGAAACAACATAGGAAACCACTGGGAACGGTGAAGTCACATATAGATCCTTTGGTGTGTCAGGTGAAGCACACTACCCAAAAGACTCCAGCGTTCTTGAAACCAGTGTTTGCTCTTTAGTCTACTGTATCAACTCGAAAGCTCACTGAAGCATACAATGAAGCAGAACAACAACGGCACAGCAAGGGCATAATTCCATCTGTTGAAATCATTTGATTATCTGTATATGGTGGTTAGAATTTCATCTGGTTGAAAACTGTTGCTGGCCTCCTTCGGAACACAGTCTTTATGAGTTAACAATAAGTGCAACAACAACTTTTAGAAAGACATACATGAGAACCAGATAGCATCTCATATCTTCAGTTCAAAGAGCTACATCTGTACTTTCAGTAGTACATACGTTACTCTGCACGGAAAACAAGATATGTTGAAACATCGCTATCTCTGATTCTGCCTTCAATGGCAATGCCAGCGGTCACTATCTCCCACAATGAATGTCATCACCGAACGGACAGGGAAGAGAAAGCAATAACTTCTGTTATAATTGCTAGAAATTGTGATGTTCTCTCCTGTTTCAAAGAATGATCCTTTGACTGATATAATTTCTAAGCTAGGTCTCTTTGAAAACACGGTATTTTCAGAGTTTCACAGTGAATTACCAAGAAACAACATAGGAAACCACTGGGAAAGGTGAAGTCACATATAGATCCTTTGGTGTGTCAGGTGAAGCACACTACCCAAAAGACTCCAGCGTTCTTGAAACCAGTGTTTGCTCTTTAGTCTACTGTATCAACTCGAAAGCTCACTGAAGCATACAATGAAGCAGAACAAAAACGGCACAGCAAGGGCATAATTCCATCTGTTGAAATCGTTTGATTATCTGTATATGGTGGTTAGAATTTCTTCTGGTTGAAAACTGTTGCTGGCCTCCTTCGGAACACAGTCTTTATGAGTTAACAATAAGTGCAACAACAACTTTTAGAATGACATATATGAGAACCAGATAGCATCTCATATCTTCAGTTCAAAGAGCTACATCTGTACTTTCAGTAGTACATGCGTTACTTTGCACGCAAAACAAGATATGTCCAGACATCGCTATCTCTAATTCTGCCTTCAATGGCAATGCCACCGGTCACTATCTCCCACAATGAATGCTATCACCGAACGGACAGGGAAGAGAAAGCAATAACTTCTGTTATAATTGCTAGAAATTGTGATGTTCTCTCCTGTTTCAAAGAATGATGCTTTGCCTGATATAATTTCTAAGCTAGGTCTCTTTGAAAACACGGTATTTTCAGAGTTTCACAGTGAATTACCAAGAAACAACATAGGAAACCACTGGGAACGGTGAAGTCACATATAGATCCTTTGGTGTGTCAGGTGAAGCACACTACCCAAAAGACTCCAGCGTTCTTGAAACCAGTGTTTGCTCTTTAGTCTACTGTATCAACTCGAAAGCTCACTGAAGCATACAATGAAGCAGAACAACAACGGCACAGCAAGGGCATAATTCCATCTGTTGAAATCGTTTGATTATCTGTATATGGTGGTTAGAATTTCATCTGGTTGAAAACTGTTGCTGGCCTCCTTCGGAACACAGTCTTTATGAGTTAACAATAAGTGCAACAACAACTTTTAGAAAGACATACATGAGAACCAGATAGCATCTCATATCTTCAGTTCAAAGAGCTACATCTGTACTTTCAGTAGTACATACGTTACTCTGCCCGGAAAACAAGATATGTCGAGACATCGCTATCTCTGCTTCTGCCTTCAATAGAATGCCACCCGTCACTATCTCCCACAATGAATGCCATCACCGCCCGGACAGGGAAGAGAAAGCAATAACTTCTGTTATAATTGCTAGAAATTGTGATGTTCTCTCCTGTTTCAAAGAATGATGCTTTACCTGATATAATTTCTAAGCTAGGTCTCTTTGAAAACACGGTATTTTCAGAGTTTCACAGTGAATTACCAAGAAACAACATAGGAAACCACTGTGAACGGTGAAGTCACATATAAATCCTTTGGTGTGTCAGGTGAAACACACTACCCAAAAGACTCCAGCGTTCCTGAAACCACTGTTTGCTCTTTAGTCTACTGTATCAACTCGAAAGCTCACTGAAGCATACAATGAAGCAGAACAACAACGGCACAGCAAGGGCATAATTCCATCTGTTGAAATCGTTTGATTATCTGTATATGGTGGTTAGAATTTCATCTGGTTGAAAACTGTTGCTGGCCTGCTTCGGAACACAGTCTTTATGAGTTAAAAATAAAGGCAACATCAACTTTTAGAAAGACATACATGAGAACCAGATAGCATCTAATATCTTCAGTTCAAAGAGCTACATCTGTACTTTCTGTAGTACATGCGTTACTTTGCACGCAAAACAAGATATGTCCAGACATCGTTATCTCTGATTCTGCCTTCAATGGCAATGCCACCAGTCACTATCTCCCACAATGAATGCTATCACCGAACGGACAGGGAAGAGAAAGCCATAACTTCTGTTATAATTGCTAGAAATTGTGATGTTCTCTCCTGTTTCAAAGAATGATGCTTTGCCTGATATAATTTCTAAGCTAGGTCTCTTTGAAAACACGGTATTTTCAGAGTTTCACAGTGAATTACCAAGAAACAACATAGGAAACCACTGGGAACGGTGAAGTCACATATAGATCCTTTGGTGTGTCAGGTGAAGCACACTACCCAAAAGACTCCAGCGTTCTTGAAACCAGTGTTTGCTCTTTAGTCTACTGTATCAACTCGAAAGCTCACTGAAGCATACAATGAAGCAGAACAACAACGGCACAGCAAGGGCATAATTCCATCTGTTGAAATCGTTTGATTATCTGTATATGGTGGTTAGAATTTCATCTGGTTGAAAACTGTTGCTGGCCTCCTTCGGAACACAGTCTTTATGAGTTAACAATAAGTGCAACAACAACTTTTAGAAAGACATACATGAGAACCAGATAGCATCTCATATCTTCAGTTCAAAGAGCTACATCTGTACTTTCAGTAGTACATACGTTACTCTGCCCGGAAAACAAGATATGTCGAGACATCGCTATCTCTGCTTCTGCCTTCAATAGAATGCCACCCGTCACTATCTCCCACAATGAATGCCATCACCGCCCGGACAGGGAAGAGAAAGCAATAACTTCTGTTATAATTGCTAGAAATTGTGATGTTCTCTCCTGTTTCAAAGAATGATGCTTTACCTGATATAATTTCTAAGCTAGGTCTCTTTGAAAACACGGTATTTTCAGAGTTTCACAGTGAATTACCAAGAAACAACATAGGAAACCACTGTGAACGGTGAAGTCACATATAAATCCTTTGGTGTGTCAGGTGAAACACACTACCCAAAAGACTCCAGCGTTCCTGAAACCACTGTTTGCTCTTTAGTCTACTGTATCAACTCGAAAGCTCACTGAAGCATACAATGAAGCAGAACAACAACGGCACAGCAAGGGCATAATTCCATCTGTTGAAATCGTTTGATTATCTGTATATGGTGGTTAGAATTTCATCTGGTTGAAAACTGTTGCTGGCCTGCTTCGGAACACAGTCTTTATGAGTTAAAAATAAAGGCAACATCAACTTTTAGAAAGACATACATGAGAACCAGATAGCATCTAATATCTTCAGTTCAAAGAGCTACATCTGTACTTTCTGTAGTACATGCGTTACTTTGCACGCAAAACAAGATATGTCCAGACATCGTTATCTCTGATTCTGCCTTCAATGGCAATGCCACCAGTCACTATCTCCCACAATGAATGCTATCACCGAACGGACAGGGAAGAGAAAGCCATAACTTCTGTTATAATTGCTAGAAATTGTGATGTTCTCTCCTGTTTCAAAGAATGATGCTTTGCCTGATATAATTTCTAAGCTAGGTCTCTTTGAAAACACGGTATTTTCAGAGTTTCACAGTGAATTACCAAGAAACAACATAGGAAACCACTGGGAACGGTGAAGTCACATATAGATCCTTTGGTGTGTCAGGTGAAGCACACTACCCAAAAGACTCCAGCGTTCTTGAAACCAGTGTTTGCTCTTTAGTCTACTGTATCAACTCGAAAGCTCACTGAAGCATACAATGAAGCAGAACAACAACGGCACAGCAAGGGCATAATTCCATCTGTTGAAATCGTTTGATTATCTGTATATGGTGGTTAGAATTTCATCTGGTTGAAAACTGTTGCTGGCCTCCTTCGGAACACAGTCTTTATGAGTTAACAATAAGTGCAACAACAACTTTTAGAAAGACATACATGAGAACCAGATAGCATCTCATATCTTCAGTTCAAAGAGCTACATCTGTACTTTCAGTAGTACATACGTTACTCTGCACGGAAAACAAGATATGTCGAAACATCGCTATCTCTGATTCTGCCTTCAATGGCAATGCCAGCAGTCACTATCTCCCACAATGAATGTCATCACCGCACGGACAGGGAAGAGAAAGCAATAACTTCTGTTATAATTTCTAGAAATTGTGATGTTCTCTCCTGTTTCAAAGAGTGATGCTTTGCCTGATATAATTTCTAAGCTAGGTCTCTTTGAAAACACGGTATTTTCAGAGTTTCACAGTGAATTACCAAGAAACAACATAGGAAACCACTGTGAACGGTGAAGTCACATATAAATCCTTTGGTGTGTCAGGTGAAACACACTACCCAAAAGACTCCAGCGTTCCTGAAACCAGTGTTTGCTCTTTAGTCTACTGTATCAACTCGAAAGCTCACTGAAGCATACAATGAAGCAGAACAAAAAAGGCACAGCAAGGGCATAATTCCATCTGTTGAAATCGTTTGATTATCTGTATATGGTGGGTAGAATTTCATCTGGTTGAAAACTGTTGCTGGCCTGCTTCGGAACACAGTCTTTATGAGTTAAAAATAAAGGCAACATCAACTTTTAGAAAGACATACATGAGAACCAGATAGCATCTAATATCTTCAGTTCAAAGAGCTACATCTGTACTTTCAGTAGTACATGCGTTACTTTGCACGGAAAACAAGATATGTCCAAACATCGTTATCTCTGATTCTGCCTTCAATGGCAATGCCACCAGTCACTATCTCCCACAATGAATGCTATCACCGAACGGACAGGGAAGAGAAAGCCATAACTTCTGTTATAATTGCTAGAAATTGTGATGTTCTCTCCTGTTTCAAAGAATGATGCTTTGCCTGATATAATTTCTAAGCTAGGTCTCTTTGAAAACACGGTATTTTCAGAGTTTCACAGTGAATTACCAAGAAACAACATAGGAAACCACTGGGAACGGTGAAGTCACATATAGATCATTTGGTGTGTCAGGTGAAGCACACTACCCAAAAGACTCCAGCGTTCTTGAAACCAGTGTTTGCTCTTTAGTCTACTGTATCAACTCGAAAGCTCACTGAAGCATACAATGAAGCAGAACAACAACGGCACAGCAAGGGCATAATTCCATCTGTTGAAATCGTTTGATTATCTGTATATGGTGGTTAGAATTTCATCTGGTTGAAAACTGTTGCTGGCCTCCTTCGGAACACAGTCTTTATGAGTTAACAATAAGTGCAACAACAACTTTTAGAAAGACATACATGAGAACCAGATAGCATCTCATATCTTCAGTTCAAAGAGCTACATCTGTACTTTCAGTAGTACATACGTTACTCTGCACGGAAAACAAGATATGTCGAAACATCGCTATCTCTGATTCTGCCTTCAATGGCAATGCCAGCAGTCACTATCTCCCACAATGAATGTCATCACCGCACGGACAGGGAAGAGAAAGCAATAACTTCTGTTATAATTGCTAGAAATTGTGATGTTCTCTCCTGTTTCAAAGAATGATGCTTTACCTGATATAATTTCTAAGCTAGGTCTCTTTGAAAACACGGTATTTTCAGAGTTTCACAGTGAATTACCAAGAAACAACATAGGAAACCACTGGGAACGGTGAAGTCACATATAAATCCTTTGGTGTGTCAAGTGAAACACACTACCCAAAAGACTCCAGCGTTCCTGAAACCACTGTTTGCTCTTTAGTCTACTGTATCAACTCGAAAGCTCACTGAAGCATACAATGAAGCAGAACAACAACGGCACAGCAAGGGCATAATTCCATCTGTTGAAATCGTTTGATTATCTGTATATGGTGGTTAGAATTTCATCTGGTTGAAAACTGTTGCTGGCCTGCTTCTGAACACAGTCTTTATGAGTTAAAAATAAAGGCAACATCAACTTTTAGAAAGACATACATGAGAACCAGATAGCATCTAATATCTTCAGTTCAAAGAGCTACATCTGTACTTTCTGTAGTACATGCGTTACTTTGCACGGAAAACAAGATATGTCCAGACATCGTTATCTCTGATTCTGCCTTCAATGGCAATGCCACCAGTCACTATCTCCCACAATGAATGCTATCACCGAACGGACAGGGAAGAGAAAGCAATAACTTCTGTTATAATTGCTAGAAATTGTGATGTTCTCTCCTGTTTCAAAGAATGATGCTTTGCCTGATATAATTTCTAAGCTAGGTCTCTTTGAAAACACGGTATTTTCAGAGTTTCACAGTGAATTACCAAGAAACAACATAGGAAACCACTGGGAACGGTGAAGTCACATATAGATCCTTTGGTGTGTCAGGTGAAGCACACTACCCAAAAGACTCCAGCGTTCTTGAAACCAGTGTTTGCTCTTTAGTCTACTGTATCAACTCGAAAGCTCACTGAAGCATACAATGAAGCAGAACAACAACGGCACAGCAAGGGCATAATTCCATCTGTTGAAATCGTTTGATTATCTGTATATGGTGGTTAGAATTTCATCTGGTTGAAAACTGTTGCTGGCCTCCTTCGGAACACAGTCTTTATGAGTTAACAATAAGTGCAACAACAACTTTTAGAAAGACATACATGAGAACCAGATAGCATCTCATATCTTCAGTTCAAAGAGCTACATCTGTACTTTCAGTAGTACATACGTTACTCTGCACGGAAAACAAGATATGTCGAAACATCGCTATCTCTGATTCTGCCTTCAATGGCAATGCCAGCGGTCACTATCTCCCACAATGAATGTCATCACCGAACGGACAGGGAAGAGAAAGCAATAACTTCTGTTATAATTGCTAGAAATTGTGATGTTCTCTCCTGTTTCAAAGAATGATCCTTTGACTGATATAATTTCTAAGCTAGGTCTCTTTGAAAACACGGTATTTTCAGAGTTTCACAGTGAATTACCAAGAAACAACATAGGAAACCACTGGGAACGCTGAAGTCACATATAGATCCTTTGGTGTGTCAGGTGAAGCACACTACCCAAAAGACTCCAGCGTTCTTGAAACCAGTGTTTGCTCTTTAGTCTACTGTATCAACTCGAAAGCTCACTGAAGCATACAATGAAGCAGAACAAAAAAGGCACAGCAAGGGCATAATTCCATCTGTTGAAATCATTTGATTATCTGTGTATGGTGGTTAGAATTTCTTCTGGTTGAAAACTGTTGCTGGTCTCCTTCGGAACACAGTATTTATGAGTTAACAATAAGTGCAACAACAACTTTTAGAAAGACATACATGAGAACCAGATAGCATCTCATATCTTCAGTTCAAAGAGCTACATCTGTACTTTCAGTAGTACATACGTTACTCTGCACGGAAAACAAGATATGTCGAAACATCGCTATCTCTGATTCTGCCTTCAATGGCAATGCCAGCAGTCACTATCTCCCACAATGAATGTCATCACCGCACGGACAGGGAAGAGAAAGCAATAACTTCTGTTATAATTGCTAGAAATTGTGATGTTCTCTCCTGTTTCAAAGAATGATGCTTTGCCTGATATAATTTCTAAGCTAGGTCTCTTTGAAAACACGGTATTTTCAGAGTTTCACAGTGAATTACCAAGAAACAACATAGGAAACCACTGTGAACGGTGAAGTCACATATAAATCCTTTGGTGTGTCAGGTGAAACACACTACCCAAAAGACTCCAGCGTTCCTGAAACCAGTGTTTGCTCTTTAGTCTACTGTATCAACTCGAAAGCTCACTGAAGCATACAATGAAGCAGAACAAAAAAGGCACAGCAAGGGCATAATTCCATCTGTTGAAATCGTTTGATTATCTGTATATGGTGGGTAGAATTTCATCTGGTTGAAAACTGTTGCTGGCCTGCTTCGGAACACAGTCTTTATGAGTTAAAAATAAAGGCAACATCAACTTTTAGAAAGACATACATGAGAACCAGATAGCATCTAATATCTTCAGTTCAAAGAGCTACATCTGTACTTTCAGTAGTACATGCGTTACTTTGCACGGAAAACAAGATATGTCCAAACATCGTTATCTCTGATTCTGCCTTCAATGGCAATGCCACCAGTCACTATCTCCCACAATGAATGCTATCACCGAACGGACAGGGAAGAGAAAGCCATAACTTCTGTTATAATTGCTAGAAATTGTGATGTTCTCTCCTGTTTCAAAGAATGATGCTTTGCCTGATATAATTTCTAAGCTAGGTCTCTTTGAAAACACGGTATTTTCAGAGTTTCACAGTGAATTACCAAGAAACAACATAGGAAACCACTGGGAACGGTGAAGTCACATATAGATCATTTGGTGTGTCAGGTGAAGCACACTACCCAAAAGACTCCAGCGTTCTTGAAACCAGTGTTTGCTCTTTAGTCTACTGTATCAACTCGAAAGCTCACTGAAGCATACAATGAAGCAGAACAACAACGGCACAGCAAGGGCATAATTCCATCTGTTGAAATCGTTTGATTATCTGTATATGGTGGTTAGAATTTCATCTGGTTGAAAACTGTTGCTGGCCTGCTTCGGAACACAGTCTTTATGAGTTAAAAATAAAGGCAACATCAACTTTTAGAAAGACATACATGAGAACCAGATAGCATCTAATATCTTCAGTTCAAAGAGCTACATCTGTACTTTCTGTAGTACATGCGTTACTTTGCACGGAAAACAAGATATGTCCAGACATCGTTATCTCTGATTCTGCCTTCAATGGCAATGCCACCAGTCACTATCTCCCACAATGAATGCTATCACCGAACGGACAGGGAAGAGAAAGCAATAACTTCTGTTATAATTGCTAGAAATTGTGATGTTCTCTCCTGTTTCAAAGAATGATGCTTTGCCTGATATAATTTCTAAGCTAGGTCTCTTTGAAAACACGGTATTTTCAGAGTTTCACAGTGAATTACCAAGAAACAACATAGGAAACCACTGGGAACGGTGAAGTCACATATAGATCCTTTGGTGTGTCAGGTGAAGCACACTACCCAAAAGACTCCAGCGTTCTTGAAACCAGTGTTTGCTCTTTAGTCTACTGTATCAACTCGAAAGCTCACTGAAGCATACAATGAAGCAGAACAACAACGGCACAGCAAGGGCATAATTCCATCTGTTGAAATCATTTGATTATCTGTATATGGTGGTTAGAATTTCATCTGGTTGAAAACTGTTGCTGGCCTCCTTCGGAACACAGTCTTTATGAGTTAACAATAAGTGCAACAACAACTTTTAGAAAGACATACATGAGAACCAGATAGCATCTCATATCTTCAGTTCAAAGAGCTACATCTGTACTTTCAGTAGTACATACGTTACTCTGCACGGAAAACAAGATATGTCGAAACATCGCTATCTCTGATTCTGCCTTCAATGGCAATGCCAGCGGTCACTATCTCCCACAATGAATGTCATCACCGAACGGACAGGGAAGAGAAAGCAATAACTTCTGTTATAATTGCTAGAAATTGTGATGTTCTCTCCTGTTTCAAAGAATGATCCTTTGACTGATATATTTTCTAAGCTAGGTCTCTTTGAAAACACGGTATTTTCAGAGTTTCACAGTGAATTACCAAGAAACAACATAGGAAACCACTGGGAACGCTGAAGTCACATATAGATCCTTTGGTGTGTCAGGTGAAGCACACTACCCAAAAGACTCCAGCGTTCTTGAAACCAGTGTTTGCTCTTTAGTCTACTGTATCAACTCGAAAGCTCACTGAAGCATACAATGAAGCAGAACAAAAAAGGCACAGCAAGGGCATAATTCCATCTGTTGAAATCATTTGATTATCTGTGTATGGTGGTTAGAATTTCTTCTGGTTGAAAACTGTTGCTGGGCTCCTTCGGAACACAGTATTTATGAGTTAACAATAAGTGCAACAACAACTTTTAGAAAGACATACATGAGAACCAGATAGCATCTAATATCTTCAGTTCAAAGAGCTACATTTGTACTTTCAGTAGTACATGCGTTACTCTGCCCGGAAAACAAGATATGTCGAGACATCGCTATCTCTGCTTCTGCCTTCAATGGGAATGCCACCGGTCACTATCTCCCACAATGAATGCCATCACCGAACGGACAGGGAAGAGAAAGCCATAACTTCTGTTATAATTGCTAGAAATTGTGATGTTCTCTCCTGTTTCAAAGAATGATGCTTTTCCTGATATAATTTCTAAGCTAGGTCTCTTTGAAAACACGGTATTTTCAGAGTTTCACAGTGAATTACCAAGAAACAACATAGGAAACCACTGGGAACGGTGAAGTCACATATAGATCCTTTGGTGTGTCAGGTGAAGCACACTACCCAAAAGACTCCAGCGTTCTTGAAACCAGTGTTTGCTCTTTAGTCTACTGTATCAACTCGAAAGCTCACTGAAGCATACAATGAAGCAGAACAACAACGGCACAGCAAGGGCATAATTCCATCTGTTGAAATCGTTTGATTATCTGTATATGGTGGTTAGAATTTCATCTGGTTGAAAACTGTTGCTGGCCTCCTTCGGAACACAGTCTTTATGAGTTAACAATAAGTGCAACAACAACTTTTAGAAAGACATACATGAGAACCAGATAGCATCTCATATCTTCAGTTCAAAGAGCTACATCTGTACTTTCAGTAGTACATACGTTACTCTGCACGGAAAACAAGATATGTCGAAACATCGCTATCTCTGATTCTGCCTTCAATGGCAATGCCAGCAGTCACTATCTCCCACAATGAATGTCATCACCGCACGGACAGGGAAGAGAAAGCAATAACTTCTGTTATAATTGCTAGAAATTGTGATGTTCTCTCCTGTTTCAAAGAATGATGCTTTGCCTGATATAATTTCTAAGCTAGGTCTCTTTGAAAACACGGTATTTTCAGAGTTTCACAGTGAATTACCAAGAAACAACATAGGAAACCACTGTGAACGGTGAAGTCACATATAAATCCTTTGGTGTGTCAGGTGAAACACACTACCCAAAAGACTCCAGCGTTCCTGAAACCAGTGTTTGCTCTTTAGTCTACTGTATCAACTCGAAAGCTCACTGAAGCATACAATGAAGCAGAACAAAAAAGGCACAGCAAGGGCATAATTCCATCTGTTGAAATCGTTTGATTATCTGTATATGGTGGGTAGAATTTCATCTGGTTGAAAACTGTTGCTGGCCTGCTTCGGAACACAGTCTTTATGAGTTAAAAATAAAGGCAACATCAACTTTTAGAAAGACATACATGAGAACCAGATAGCATCTAATATCTTCAGTTCAAAGAGCTACATCTGTACTTTCAGTAGTACATGCGTTACTTTGCACGGAAAACAAGATATGTCCAAACATCGTTATCTCTGATTCTGCCTTCAATGGCAATGCCACCAGTCACTATCTCCCACAATGAATGCTATCACCGAACGGACAGGGAAGAGAAAGCCATAACTTCTGTTATAATTGCAAGAAATTGTGATGTTCTCTCCTGTTTCAAAGAATGATGCTTTGCCTGATAAAATTTCTAAGCTAGGTCTCTTTGAAAACACGGTATTTTCAGAGTTTCACAGTGAATTACCAAGAAACAACATAGGAAACCACTGGGAACGGTGAAGTCACATATAGAGCATTTGGTGTGTCAGGTGAAGCACACTACCCAAAAGACTCCAGCGTTCTTGAAACCAGTGTTTGCTCTTTAGTCTACTGTATCAACTCGAAAGCTCACTGAAGCATACAATGAAGCAGAACAACAACGGCACAGCAAGGGCATAATTCCATCTGTTGAAATCGTTTGATTATCTGTATATGGTGGTTAGAATTTCATCTGGTTGAAAACTGTTGCTGGCCTGCTTCTGAACACAGTCTTTATGAGTTAAAAATAAAGGCAACATCAACTTTTAGAAAGACATACATGAGAACCAGATAGCATCTAATATCTTCAGTTCAAAGAGCTACATCTGTACTTTCTGTAGTACATGCGTTACTTTGCACGGAAAACAAGATATGTCCAGACATCGTTATCTCTGATTCTGCCTTCAATGGCAATGCCACCAGTCACTATCTCCCACAATGAATGCTATCACCGAACGGACAGGGAAGAGAAAGCAATAACTTCTGTTATAATTGCTAGAAATTGTGATGTTCTCTCCTGTTTCAAAGAATGATGCTTTGCCTGATATAATTTCTAAGCTAGGTCTCTTTGAAAACACGGTATTTTCAGAGTTTCACAGTGAATTACCAAGAAACAACATAGGAAACCACTGGGAACGGTGAAGTCACATATAGATCCTTTGGTGTGTCAGGTGAAGCACACTACCCAAAAGACTCCAGCGTTCTTGAAACCAGTGTTTGCTCTTTAGTCTACTGTATCAACTCGAAAGCTCACTGAAGCATACAATGAAGCAGAACAACAACGGCACAGCAAGGGCATAATTCCATCTGTTGAAATCGTTTGATTATCTGTATATGGTGGTTAGAATTTCATCTGGTTGAAAACTGTTGCTGGCCTCCTTCGGAACACAGTCTTTATGAGTTAACAATAAGTGCAACAACAACTTTTAGAAAGACATACATGAGAACCAGATAGCATCTCATATCTTCAGTTCAAAGAGCTACATCTGTACTTTCAGTAGTACATACGTTACTCTGCACGGAAAACAAGATATGTCGAAACATCGCTATCTCTGATTCTGCCTTCAATGGCAATGCCAGCGGTCACTATCTCCCACAATGAATGTCATCACCGCCCGGACAGGGAAGAGAAAGCAATAACTTCTGTTATAATTGCTAGAAATTGTGATGTTCTCTCCTGTTTCAAAGAATGATGCTTTACCTGATATAATTTCTAAGCTAGGTCTCTTTGAAAACACGGTATTTTCAGAGTTTCACAGTGAATTACCAAGAAACAACATAGGAAACCACTGGGAACGCTGAAGTCACATATAGATCCTTTGGTGTGTCAGGTGAAGCACACTACCCAAAAGACTCCAGCGTTCTTGAAACCAGTGTTTGCTCTTTAGTCTACTGTATCAACTCGAAAGCTCACTGAAGCATACAATGAAGCAGAACAAAAAAGGCACAGCAAGGGCATAATTCCATCTGTTGAAATCATTTGATTATCTGTGTATGGTGGTTAGAATTTCTTCTGGTTGAAAACTGTTGCTGGGCTCCTTCGGAACACAGTATTTATGAGTTAACAATAAGTGCAACAACAACTTTTAGAAAGACATACATGAGAACCAGATAGCATCTAATATCTTCAGTTCAAAGAGCTACATTTGTACTTTCAGTAGTACATGCGTTACTCTGCCCGGAAAACAAGATATGTCGAGACATCGCTATCTCTGCTTCTGCCTTCAATGGGAATGCCACCGGTCACTATCTCCCACAATGAATGCCATCACCGAACGGACAGGGAAGAGAAAGCCATAACTTCTGTTATAATTGCTAGAAATTGTGATGTTCTCACCTGTTTCAAAGAATGATGCTTTGCCTGATATAATTTCTAAGCTAGGTCTCTTTGAAAACACGGTATTTTCAGAGTTTCACAGTGAATTACCAAGAAACAACATAGGAAACCACTGGGAACGGTGAAGTCACATATAGATCCTTTGGTGTGTCAGGTGAAGCACACTACCCAAAAGACTCCAGCGTTCTTGAAACCAGTGTTTGCTCTTTAGTCTACTGTATCAACTCGAAAGCTCACTGAAGCATACAATGAAGCAGAACAACAACGGCACAGCAAGGGCATAATTCCATCTGTTGAAATCGTTTGATTATCTGTATATGGTGGTTAGAATTTCATCTGGTTGAAAACTGTTGCTGGCCTCCTTCGGAACACAGTCTTTATGAGTTAACAATAAGTGCAACAACAACTTTTAGAAAGACATACATGAGAACCAGATAGCATCTCATATCTTCAGTTCAAAGAGCTACATCTGTACTTTCAGTAGTACATACGTTACTCTGCACGGAAAACAAGATATGTCGAAACATCGCTATCTCTGATTCTGCCTTCAATGGCAATGCCAGCAGTCACTATCTCCCACAATGAATGTCATCACCGCACGGACAGGGAAGAGAAAGCAATAACTTCTGTTATAATTGCTAGAAATTGTGATGTTCTCTCCTGTTTCAAAGAATGATGCTTTGCCTGATATAATTTCTAAGCTAGGTCTCTTTGAAAACACGGTATTTTCAGAGTTTCACAGTGAATTACCAAGAAACAACATAGGAAACCACTGTGAACGGTGAAGTCACATATAAATCCTTTGGTGTGTCAGGTGAAACACACTACCCAAAAGACTCCAGCGTTCCTGAAACCAGTGTTTGCTCTTTAGTCTACTGTATCAACTCGAAAGCTCACTGAAGCATACAATGAAGCAGAACAAAAAAGGCACAGCAAGGGCATAATTCCATCTGTTGAAATCGTTTGATTATCTGTATATGGTGGGTAGAATTTCATCTGGTTGAAAACTGTTGCTGGCCTGCTTCGGAACACAGTCTTTATGAGTTAAAAATAAAGGCAACATCAACTTTTAGAAAGACATACATGAGAACCAGATAGCATCTAATATCTTCAGTTCAAAGAGCTACATCTGTACTTTCAGTAGTACATGCGTTACTTTGCACGGAAAACAAGATATGTCCAAACATCGTTATCTCTGATTCTGCCTTCAATGGCAATGCCACCAGTCACTATCTCCCACAATGAATGCTATCACCGAACGGACAGGGAAGAGAAAGCCATAACTTCTGTTATAATTGCTAGAAATTGTGATGTTCTCTCCTGTTTCAAAGAATGATGCTTTGCCTGATATAATTTCTAAGCTAGGTCTCTTTGAAAACACGGTATTTTCAGAGTTTCACAGTGAATTACCAAGAAACAACATAGGAAACCACTGGGAACGGTGAAGTCACATATAGATCATTTGGTGTGTCAGGTGAAGCACACTACCCAAAAGACTCCAGCGTTCTTGAAACCAGTGTTTGCTCTTTAGTCTACTGTATCAACTCGAAAGCTCACTGAAGCATACAATGAAGCAGAACAACAACGGCACAGCAAGGGCATAATTCCATCTGTTGAAATCGTTTGATTATCTGTATATGGTGGTTAGAATTTCATCTGGTTGAAAACTGTTGCTGGCCTCCTTCGGAACACAGTCTTTATGAGTTAACAATAAGTGCAACAACAACTTTTAGAAAGACATACATGAGAACCAGATAGCATCTCATATCTTCAGTTCAAAGAGCTACATCTGTACTTTCAGTAGTACATACGTTACTCTGCACGGAAAACAAGATATGTCGAAACATCGCTATCTCTGATTCTGCCTTCAATGGCAATGCCAGCAGTCACTATCTCCCACAATGAATGTCATCACCGCACGGACAGGGAAGAGAAAGCAATAACTTCTGTTATAATTGCTAGAAATTGTGATGTTCTCTCCTGTTTCAAAGAATGATGCTTTACCTGATATAATTTCTAAGCTAGGTCTCTTTGAAAACACGGTATTTTCAGAGTTTCACAGTGAATTACCAAGAAACAACATAGGAAACCACTGTGAACGGTGAAGTCACATATAAATCCTTTGGTGTGTCAAGTGAAACACACTACCCAAAAGACTCCAGCGTTCCTGAAACCACTGTTTGCTCTTTAGTCTACTGTATCAACTCGAAAGCTCACTGAAGCATACAATGAAGCAGAACAACAACGGCACAGCAAGGGCATAATTCCATCTGTTGAAATCGTTTGATTATCTGTATATGGTGGTTAGAATTTCATCTGGTTGAAAACTGTTGCTGGCCTGCTTCGGAACACAGTCTTTATGAGTTAAAAATAAAGGCAACATCAACTTTTAGAAAGACATACATGAGAACCAGATAGCATCTAATATCTTCAGTTCAAAGAGCTACATCTGTACTTTCTGTAGTACATGCGTTACTTTGCACGGAAAACAAGATATGTCCAGACATCGTTATCTCTGATTCTGCCTTCAATGGCAATGCCACCAGTCACTATCTCCCACAATGAATGCTATCACCGAACGGACAGGGAAGAGAAAGCAATAACTTCTGTTATAATTGCTAGAAATTGTGATGTTCTCTCCTGTTTCAAAGAATGATGCTTTGCCTGATATAATTTCTAAGCTAGGTCTCTTTGAAAACACGGTATTTTCAGAGTTTCACAGTGAATTACCAAGAAACAACATAGGAAACCACTGGGAACGGTGAAGTCACATATAGATCCTTTGGTGTGTCAGGTGAAGCACACTACCCAAAAGACTCCAGCGTTCTTGAAACCAGTGTTTGCTCTTTAGTCTACTGTATCAACTCGAAAGCTCACTGAAGCATACAATGAAGCAGAACAACAACGGCACAGCAAGGGCATAATTCCATGTGTTGAAATCGTTTGATTATCTGTATATGGTGGTTAGAATTTCATCTGGTTGAAAACTGTTGCTGGCCTCCTTCGGAACACAGTCTTTATGAGTTAACAATAAGTGCAACAACAACTTTTAGAAAGACATACATGAGAACCAGATAGCATCTCATATCTTCAGTTCAAAGAGCTACATCTGTACTTTCAGTAGTACATACGTTACTCTGCACGGAAAACAAGATATGTCGAAACATCGCTATCTCTGATTCTGCCTTCAATGGCAATGCCAGCGGTCACTATCTCCCACAATGAATGTCATCACCGAACGGACAGGGAAGAGAAAGCAATAACTTCTGTTATAATTGCTAGAAATTGTGATGTTCTCTCCTGTTTCAAAGAATGATCCTTTGACTGATATAATTTCTAAGCTAGGTCTCTTTGAAAACACGGTATTTTCAGAGTTTCACAGTGAATTACCAAGAAACAACATAGGAAACCACTGGGAACGCTGAAGTCACATATAGATCCTTTGGTGTGTCAGGTGAAGCACACTACCCAAAAGACTCCAGCGTTCTTGAAACCAGTGTTTGCTCTTTAGTCTACTGTATCAACTCGAAAGCTCACTGAAGCATACAATGAAGCAGAACAAAAAAGGCACAGCAAGGGCATAATTCCATCTGTTGAAATCATTTGATTATCTGTGTATGGTGGTTAGAATTTCTTCTGGTTGAAAACTGTTGCTGGGCTCCTTCGGAACACAGTATTTATGAGTTAACAATAAGTGCAACAACAACTTTTAGAAAGACATACATGAGAACCAGATAGCATCTAATATCTTCAGTTCAAAGAGCTACATTTGTACTTTCAGTAGTACATGCGTTACTCTGCCCGGAAAACAAGATATGTCGAGACATCGCTATCTCTGCTTCTGCCTTCAATGGGAATGCCACCGGTCACTATCTCCCACAATGAATGCCATCACCGAACGGACAGGGAAGAGAAAGCCATAACTTCTGTTATAATTGCTAGAAATTGTGATGTTCTCACCTGTTTCAAAGAATGATGCTTTGCCTGATATAATTTCTAAGCTAGGTCTCTTTGAAAACACGGTATTTTCAGAGTTTCACAGTGAATTACCAAGAAACAACATAGGAAACCACTGGGAACGGTGAAGTCACATATAGATCCTTTGGTGTGTCAGGTGAAGCACACTACCCAAAAGACTCCAGCGTTCTTGAAACCAGTGTTTGCTCTTTAGTCTACTGTATCAACTCGAAAGCTCACTGAAGCATACAATGAAGCAGAACAACAACGGCACAGCAAGGGCATAATTCCATCTGTTGAAATCGTTTGATTATCTGTATATGGTGGTTAGAATTTCATCTGGTTGAAAACTGTTGCTGGCCTCCTTCGGAACACAGTCTTTATGAGTTAACAATAAGTGCAACAACAACTTTTAGAAAGACATACATGAGAACCAGATAGCATCTCATATCTTCAGTTCAAAGAGCTACATCTGTACTTTCAGTAGTACATACGTTACTCTGCACGGAAAACAAGATATGTCGAAACATCGCTATCTCTGATTCTGCCTTCAATGGCAATGCCAGCAGTCACTATCTCCCACAATGAATGTCATCACCGCACGGACAGGGAAGAGAAAGCAATAACTTCTGTTATAATTGCTAGAAATTGTGATGTTCTCTCCTGTTTCAAAGAATGATGCTTTGCCTGATATAATTTCTAAGCTAGGTCTCTTTGAAAACACGGTATTTTCAGAGTTTCACAGTGAATTACCAAGAAACAACATAGGAAACCACTGTGAACGGTGAAGTCACATATAAATCCTTTGGTGTGTCAGGTGAAACACACTACCCAAAAGACTCCAGCGTTCCTGAAACCAGTGTTTGCTCTTTAGTCTACTGTATCAACTCGAAAGCTCACTGAAGCATACAATGAAGCAGAACAAAAAAGGCACAGCAAGGGCATAATTCCATCTGTTGAAATCGTTTGATTATCTGTATATGGTGGGTAGAATTTCATCTGGTTGAAAACTGTTGCTGGCCTGCTTCGGAACACAGTCTTTATGAGTTAAAAATAAAGGCAACATCAACTTTTAGAAAGACATACATGAGAACCAGATAGCATCTAATATCTTCAGTTCAAAGAGCTACATCTGTACTTTCAGTAGTACATGCGTTACTTTGCACGGAAAACAAGATATGTCCAAACATCGTTATCTCTGATTCTGCCTTCAATGGCAATGCCACCAGTCACTATCTCCCACAATGAATGCTATCACCGAACGGACAGGGAAGAGAAAGCCATAACTTCTGTTATAATTGCTAGAAATTGTGATGTTCTCTCCTGTTTCAAAGAATGATGCTTTGCCTGATATAATTTCTAAGCTAGGTCTCTTTGAAAACACGGTATTTTCAGAGTTTCACAGTGAATTACCAAGAAACAACATAGGAAACCACTGGGAACGGTGAAGTCACATATAGATCATTTGGTGTGTCAGGTGAAGCACACTACCCAAAAGACTCCAGCGTTCTTGAAACCAGTGTTTGCTCTTTAGTCTACTGTATCAACTCGAAAGCTCACTGAAGCATACAATGAAGCAGAACAACAACGGCACAGCAAGGGCATAATTCCATTTGTTGAAATCGTTTGATTATCTGTATATGGTGGTTAGAATTTCATCTGGTTGAAAACAGTTGCTGGCCTCCTTCGGAACACAGTCTTTATGAGTTAACAATAAGTGCAACAACAACTTTTAGAAAGACATACATGAGAACCAGATAGCATCTCATATCTTCAGTTCAAAGAGCTACATCTGTACTTTCAGTAGTACATACGTTACTCTGCACGGAAAACAAGATATGTCGAAACATCGCTATCTCTGATTCTGCCTTCAATGGCAATGCCAGCAGTCACTATCTCCCACAATGAATGTCATCACCGCACGGACAGGGAAGAGAAAGCAATAACTTCTGTTATAATTGCTAGAAATTGTGATGTTCTCTCCTGTTTCAAAGAATGATGCTTTACCTGATATAATTTCTAAGCTAGGTCTCTTTGAAAACACGGTATTTTCAGAGTTTCACAGTGAATTACCAAGAAACAACATAGGAAACCACTGTGAACGGTGAAGTCACATATAAATCCTTTGGTGTGTCAAGTGAAACACACTACCCAAAAGACTCCAGCGTTCCTGAAACCACTGTTTGCTCTTTAGTCTACTGTATCAACTCGAAAGCTCACTGAAGCATACAATGAAGCAGAACAACAACGGCACAGCAAGGGCATAATTCCATCTGTTGAAATCGTTTGATTATCTGTATATGGTGGTTAGAATTTCATCTGGTTGAAAACTGTTGCTGGCCTGCTTCGGAACACAGTCTTTATGAGTTAAAAATAAAGGCAACATCAACTTTTAGAAAGACATACATGAGAACCAGATAGCATCTAATATCTTCAGTTCAAAGAGCTACATCTGTACTTTCTGTAGTACATGCGTTACTTTGCACGGAAAACAAGATATGTCCAGACATCGTTATCTCTGATTCTGCCTTCAATGGCAATGCCACCAGTCACTATCTCCCACAATGAATGCTATCACCGAACGGACAGGGAAGAGAAAGCAATAACTTCTGTTATAATTGCTAGAAATTGTGATGTTCTCTCCTGTTTCAAAGAATGATGCTTTGCCTGATATAATTTCTAAGCTAGGTCTCTTTGAAAACACGGTATTTTCAAAGTTTCACAGTGAATTACCAAGAAACAACATAGGAAACCACTGGGAACGGTGAAGTCACATATAGATCCTTTGGTGTGTCAGGTGAAGCACACTACCCAAAAGACTCCAGCGTTCTTGAAACCAGTGTTTGCTCTTTAGTCTACTGTATCAACTCGAAAGCTCACTGAAGCATACAATGAAGCAGAACAACAACGGCACAGCAAGGGCATAATTCCATGTGTTGAAATCGTTTGATTATCTGTATATGGTGGTTAGAATTTCATCTGGTTGAAAACTGTTGCTGGCCTCCTTCGGAACACAGTCTTTATGAGTTAACAATAAGTGCAACAACAACTTTTAGAAAGACATACATGAGAACCAGATAGCATCTCATATCTTCAGTTCAAAGAGCTACATCTGTACTTTCAGTAGTACATACGTTACTCTGCACGGAAAACAAGATATGTCGAAACATCGCTATCTCTGATTCTGCCTTCAATGGCAATGCCAGCGGTCACTATCTCCCACAATGAATGTCATCACCGAACGGACAGGGAAGAGAAAGCAATAACTTCTGTTATAATTGCTAGAAATTGTGATGTTCTCTCCTGTTTCAAAGAATGATCCTTTGACTGATATAATTTCTAAGCTAGGTCTCTTTGAAAACACGGTATTTTCAGAGTTTCACAGTGAATTACCAAGAAACAACATAGGAAACCACTGGGAACGCTGAAGTCACATATAGATCCTTTGGTGTGTCAGGTGAAGCACACTACCCAAAAGACTCCAGCGTTCTTGAAACCAGTGTTTGCTCTTTAGTCTACTGTATCAACTCGAAAGCTCACTGAAGCATACAATGAAGCAGAACAAAAAAGGCACAGCAAGGGCATAATTCCATCTGTTGAAATCATTTGATTATCTGTGTATGGTGGTTAGAATTTCTTCTGGTTGAAAACTGTTGCTGGGCTCCTTCGGAACACAGTATTTATGAGTTAACAATAAGTGCAACAACAACTTTTAGAAAGACATACATGAGAACCAGATAGCATCTAATATCTTCAGTTCAAAGAGCTACATTTGTACTTTCAGTAGTACATGCGTTACTCTGCCCGGAAAACAAGATATGTCGAGACATCGCTATCTCTGCTTCTGCCTTCAATGGGAATGCCACCGGTCACTATCTCCCACAATGAATGCCATCACCGCACGGAAAGGGAAGAGAAAGCAATAACTTCTGTTATAATTGCTAGAAATTGTGATGTTCTCTCCTGTTTCAAAGAATGATGCTTTGCCTGATATAATTTCTAAGCTAGGTCTCTTTGAAAACACGGTATTTTCAGAGTTTCACAGTGAATTACCAAGAAACAACATAGGAAACCACTGTGAACGGTGAAGTCACATATAAATCCTTTGGTGTGTCAGGTGAAACACACTACCCAAAAGACTCCAGCGTTCCTGAAACCAGTGTTTGCTCTTTAGTCTACTGTATCTACTCGAAAGCTCACTGAAGCATACAATGAAGCAGAACAAAAAAGGAACAGCAAGGGCATAATTCCATCTGTTGAAATCATTTGATTATCTGTGTATGGTGGTTAGAATTTCTTCTGGTTGAAAACTGTTGCTGGGCGCCTTCGGAACACAGTATTTATGAGTTAACAATAAGTGCAACAACAACTTTTAGAAAGACATACATGAGAACCAGATAGCATCTCATATCTTCAGTTCAAAGAGCTACATCTGTACTTTCAGTAGTACATGCGTTACTCTGCCCGGAAAACAAGATATGTCGAGACATCGCTATCTCTGCTTCTGCCTTCAATGGGAATGCCACCGGTCACTATCTCCCACAATGAATGCCATCACCGCACGGAAAGGGAAGAGAAAGCAATAACTTCTGTTATAATTGCTAGAAATTGTGATGTTCTCTCCTGTTTCAAAGAATGATGCTTTGCCTGATATAATTTCTAAGCTAGGTCTCTTTGAAAACACGGTATTTTCAGAGTTTCACAGTGAATTACCAAGAAACAACATAGGAAACCACTGTGAACGGTGAAGTCACATATAAATCCTTTGGTGTGTCAGGTGAAACACACTACCCAAAAGACTCCAGCGTTCCTGAAACCAGTGTTTGCTCTTTAGTCTAAGGTATCAACTCGAAAGCTCACTGAAGCATACAATGAAGCAGAACAACAACGGCACAGCAAGGGCATAATTCCATCTGTTGAAATCGTTTGATTATCTGTATATGGTGGTTAGAATTTCATCTGGTTGAAAACTGTTTTTGGCCTGCTTCGGAACACAGTCTTTATGAGTTAAAAATAAAGGCAACATCAACTTTTAGAAAAACATACATGAGAACCAGATAGCATCTAATATCTTCAGTTCAAAGAGCTACATCTGTACTTTCAGTAGTACATGCGTTACTTTGCACGGAAAACAAGATATGTCCAGACATCGCTATCTCTGATTCTGCCTTCAATGGCAATGGCACCGGTCACTATCTCCCACAATGAATGCCATCACCGAACGGACAGGGAAGAGAAAGCAATAACTTCTGTTATAATTGCTAGAAATTGTGATGTTCTCTCCTGTTTCAAAGAATGATGCTTTGCCTGATATAATTTCTAAGCTAGGTCTCTTTGAAAACACGGTATTTTCAGAGTTTCACAGTGAATTACCAAGAAACAACATAGGAAACCACTGGGAACGGTGAAGTCACATATAGATCCTTTGGTGTGTCAGGTGAAGCACACTACCCAAAAGACTCCAGCGTTCTTGAAACCAGTGTTTGCTCTTTAGTCTACTGTATCAACTCGAAAGCTCACTGAAGCATACAATGAAGCAGAACAACAACGGCAGAGCAAGGGCATAATTCCATGTGTTGAAATCGTTTAATTATCTGTATATGGTGGTTAGAATTTCATCTGGTTGAAAACTCTTGCTGGCCTCCTTCGGAACACAGTCTTTATGAGTTAACAATAAGTGCAACAACAACTTTTAGAAAGACATACATGAGAACCAGATAGCATCTCATATCTTCAGTTCAAAGAGCTACATCTGTACTTTCAGTAGTACATGCGTTACTCTGCACGTAAAACAAGATATGTCGAAACATCGCTATCTCTGATTGTGCCTTCAATGGCAATGCCACCGGTCACTATCTCCCACAATGAATGCCATCACCGCACGGACAGGGAAGAGAAAGCAATAACTTCTGTTATAATTGCTAGAAATTGTGATGTTCTCTCCTGTTTCAAATAATGATGCTTTGCCTGATATAATTTCTAAGCTAGGTCTCTTTGAAAACACGGTATTTTCAGAGTTTCACAGTGAATTACCAAGAAACAACATAGGAAACCACTGGGAACGCTGAAGTCACATATAGATCCTTTGGTGTGTCAGGTGAAGCACACTACCCAAAAGACTCCAGCGTTCTTGAAACCAGTGTTTGCTCTTTAGTCTACTGTATCAACTCGAAAGCTCACTGAAGCATACAATGAAGCAGAACAAAAAAGGCACAGCAAGGGCATAATTCCATCTGTTGAAATCGTTTGATTATCTGTGTATGGTGGTTAGAATTTCTTCTGGTTGAAAACTGTTGCTGGGCTCCTTCGGAACACAGTATTTATGAGTTAACAATAAGTGCAACAACAACTTTTAGAAAGACATACATGAGAACCAGATAGCATCTAATATCTTCAGTTCAAAGAGCTACATTTGTACTTTCAGTAGTACATGCGTTACTCTGCCCGGAAAACAAGATATGTCGAGACATCGCTATCTCTGCTTCTGCCTTCAATGGGAATGCCACCCGTCACTATCTCCCACAATGAATGCCATCACCGCACGGAAAGGGAAGAGAAAGCAATAACTTCTGTTATAATTGCTAGAAATTGTGATGTTCTCTCCTGTTTCAAAGAATGATGCTTTGCCTGATATAATTTCTAAGCTAGGTCTCTTTGAAAACACGGTATTTTCAGAGTTTCACAGTGAATTACCAAGAAACAACATAGGAAACCACTGTGAACGGTGAAGTCACATATAAATCCTTTGGTGTGTCAGGTGAAACACACTACCCAAAAGACTCCAGCGTTCCTGAAACCAGTGTTTGCTCTTTAGTCTACTGTATCTACTCGAAAGCTCACTGAAGCATACAATGAAACAGAACAAAAAAGGCACAGCAAGGGCATAATTCCATCTGTTGAAATCGTTTGATGATCTGTGTATGGTGGTTAGAATTTCTTCTGGTTGAAAACTGTTGCTGGGCGCCTTCGGAACACAGTATTTATGAGTTAACAATAAGTGCAACAACAACTTTTAGAAAGACATACATGAGAACCAGATAGCATCTCATATCTTCAGTTCAAAGAGCTACATCTGTACTTTCAGTAGTACATGCGTTACTCTGCCCGGAAAACAAGATATGTCGAGACATCGCTATCTCTGCTTCTGCCTTCAATGGGAATGCCACCGGTCACTATCTCCCACAATGAATGCCATCACCGCACGGAAAGGGAAGAGAAAGCAATAACTTCTGTTATAATTGCTAGAAATTGTGATGTTCTCTCCTGTTTCAAAGAATGATGCTTTGCCTGATATAATTTCTAAGCTAGGTCTCTTTGAAAACACGGTATTTTCAGAGTTTCACAGTGAATTACCAAGAAACAACATAGGAAACCACTGTGAACGGTGAAGTCACATATAGATCCTTTGGTGTGTCAGGTGAAACACACTACCCAAAAGACTCCAGCGTTCCTGAAACCAGTGTTTGCTCTTTAGTCTACTGTATCTACTCGAAAGCTCACTGAAGCATACAATGAAGCAGAACAAAAAAGGCACAGCAAGGGCATAATTCCATCTGTTGAAATCATTTGATTATCTGTGTATGGTGGTTAGAATTTCTTCTTGTTGAAAACTGTTTTTGGCCTGCTTCGGAACACAGTCTTTATGAGTTAAAAATAAAGGCAACATCAACTTTTAGAAAAACATACATGAGAACCAGATAGCATCTAATATCTTCAGTTCAAAGAGCTACATCTGTACTTTCAGTAGTACATGCGTTACTTTGCACGGAAAACAAGATATGTCCAGACATCGCTATCTCTGATTCTGCCTTCAATGGCAATGGCACCGGTCACTATCTCCCACAATGAATGCCATCACCGAACGTACAGGGAAGAGAAAGCAATAACTTCTGTTATAATTGCTAGAAATTGTGATGTTCTCTCCTGTTTCAAAGAATGATCCTTTGCCTGATATAATTTCTAAGCTAGGTCTCTTTGAAAACACGGTATTTTCAGAGTTTCACAGTGAATTACCAAGAAACAACATAGGAAACCACTGGGAAAGGTGAAGTCACATATAGATCCTTTGGTGTGTCAGGTGAAGCACACTACCCAAAAGACTCCAGCGTTCTTGAAATCAGTGTTTGCTCTTTAGTCTACTGTATCAACTCGAAAGCTCACTGAAGCATACAATGAAGCAGAACAAAAACGGCACAGCAAGGGCATAATTCCATCTGTTGAAATCGTTTGATTATCTGTATATGGTGGTTAGAATTTCTTCTGGTTGAAAACTGTTGCTGGCCTCCTTCGGAACACAGTCTTTATGAGTTAACAATAAGTGCAACAACAACATTTAGAATGACATACATGAGAACCAGATAGCATCTCATATCTTCAGTTCAAAGAGCTACATCTGTACTTTCAGTAGTACATGCGTTACTTTGCACGCAAAACAAGATATGTCCAGACATCGCTATCTCTAATTCTGCCTTCAATGGCAATGCCAGTGGTCACTATCTCCCACAATGAATGTCATCACCGAACGGACAGGGAAGAGAAAGCAATAACTTCTGTTATAATTGCTAGAAATTGTGATGTTCTCCCCTTTTTCAAAGAATGATGCTTTGCCTGATATAATTTCTAAGCTAGGTCTCTTTGAAAACACGGTATTTTCAGAGTTTCACAGTGAATTACCAAGAAACAACATAGGAAACCACTGGGAACGGTGAAGTCACATATAGATCCTTTGGTGTGTCAGGTGAAGCACACTACCCAAAAGACTCCAGCGTTCTTGAAACCAGTGTTTGCTCTTTAGTCTACTGTATCAACTCGAAAGCTCACTGAAGCATACAATGAAGCAGAACAACAACGGCACAGCAAGGGCATAATTCCATGTGTTGAAATCGTTTGATTATCTGTATATGGTGGTTAGAATTTCATCTGGTTGAAAACTGTTGCTGGCCTCCTTCGGAACACAGTCTTTATGAGTTAACAATAAGTGCAACAACAACTTTTAGAAAGATATACATGAGAACCAGATAGCATCTCATATCTTCAGTTCAAAGAGCTACATCTGTACTTTCAGTAGTACATGCGTTACTCTGCACATAAAACAAGATATGTCGAAACATCGCTATCTCTGATTGTGCCTTCAATGGCAATGCCACCGGTCACTATCTCCCACAATGAATGCCATCACCGCACGGACAGGGAAGAGAAAGCAATAACTTCTGTTATAATTGCTAGAAATTGTGATGTTCTCTCCTGTTTCAAATAATGATGCTTTGCCTGATATAATTTCTAAGCTAGGTCTCTTTGAAAACACGGTATTTTCAGAGTTCCACAGTGAATTACCAAGAAACAACATAGGAAACCACTGTGAACGGTGAAGTCACATATAAATCCTTTGGTGTGTCAGGTGAAACACACTACCCAAAAGACTCCAGCGTTCCTGAAACCAGTGTTTGCTCTTTAGTCTACTGTATCAACTCGAAAGCTCACTGAAGCATACAATGAAGCAGAACAAAAAAGGCACAGCAAGGGCATAATTCCATCTGTTGAAATCGTTTCATTATCTGTGTATGGTGGTTAGAATTTCTTCTGGTTGAAAACTGTTGCTGGGCGCCTTCGGAACACAGTATTTATGAGTTAACAATAAGTGCAACAACAACTTTTAGAAAGACATACATGAGAACCAGATAGCATCTCATATCTTCAGTTCAAAGAGCTACATCTGTACTTTCAGTAGTACATGCGTTACTCTGCCCGGAAAACAAGATATGTCGAGACATCGCTATCTCTGCTTCTGCCTTCAATGGGAATGCCACCCGTCACTATCTCCCACAATGAATGCCATCACCGCCCGGACAGGGAAGAGAAAGCAATAACTTCTGTTATAATTGCTAGAAATTGTGATGTTCTCTCCTGTTTCAAAGAATGATGCTTTGCCTGATATAATTTCTAAGCTAGGTCTCTTTGAAAACACGGTATTTTCAGAGTTTCACAGTGAATTACCAAGAAACAACGTAGGAAACCTCTGTGAACGGTGAAGTCACATATAAATCCTTGGTGTGTCAGGTGAAACACACTACCCAAAAGACTCCAGCGTTCCTGAAACCAGTGTTTGCTCTTTAGTCTAAGGTATCAACTCGAAAGCTCACTGAAGCATACAATGAAGCAGAACAAAAACGGCACAGCAAGGGCATAATTCCATCTGTTGAAATCGTTTGATTATCTGTATGTGGTGGTTAGAATTTCTTCTGGTTGAAGACTGTTGCTGGCCTCCTTCGGAACACAGTCTTTATGAGTTAACAATAAGTGCAACAACAACTTTTAGAATGACAGACATGAGAACCAGATAGCATCTCATATCTTCAGTTCAAAGAGCTACATCTGTACTTTCAGTAGTACATGCGTTACTTTGCACGGAAAACAAGATATGTCCAGACATCGCTATCTCTAATTCTGCCTTCAATGGCAATGCCACCGGTCACTATCTCCCACAATGAATGCTATCACCGAACGGACAGGGAAGAGAAAGCAATAACTTCTGTTATAATTGCTAGAAATTGTGATGTTCTCTACTGTTTCAAAGAATGATGCTTTGCCTGATATAATTTCTAAGCTAGGTCTCTTTGAAAACACGGTATTTTCAGAGTTTCACAGTGAATTACCAAGAAACAACGTAGGAAACCACTGGGAACGGTGAAGTCACATATAGATCCTTTGGTGTGTCAAGTGAAGCACACTACCCAAAAGACTCCAGCGTTCTTGAAACCAGTGTTTGCTCTTTAATCTACTGTATCAACTCGAAAGCTCACTGAAGCATACAATGAAGCAGAACAACAACGGCACAGCAAGGGCATAATTCCATCTGTTGAAATCGTTTGATTATCTGTGTATGGTGGTTAGAATTTCTTCTGGTTGAAAACTGTTGCTGGGCTCCTTCGGAACACAGTATTTATGAGTTAACAATAAGTGCAACAACAACTTTTAGAAAGACATACATGAGAACCAGATAGCATCTCATATCTTCAGTTCAAAGAGCTACATTTGTACTTTCAGTATTACATGAGTTACTCTGCCCGGAAAACAAGATATGTCGAGACATCGCTATCTCTGCTTCTGCCTTCAATGGGAATGCCACCGGTCACTATCTCCCACAATGAATGCCATCACCGCACGGAAAGGGAAGAGAAAGCAATAACTTCTGTTATAATTGCTAGAAATTGTGATGTTCTCTCCTGTTTCAAAGAATGATGCTTTGCCTGATATAATTTCTAAGCTAGGTCTCTTTGAAAACACGGTATTTTCAGAGTTTCACAGTGAATTACCAAGAAACAACATAGGAAACCACTGTGAACGGTGAAGTCACATATAAATCCTTTGGTGTGTCAGGTGAAACACACTATCCAAAAGACTCAAGTGTTCCTGAAACCAGTGTTTGCTCTTTAGTCTACTGTATCAACTCGAAAGCTCACTGAAGCATACAATGAAGCAGAACAAAAAAGGCACAGCAAGGGCATAATTCCATCTGTTGAAATCGTTTGATTATCTGTGTATGGTGGTTAGAATTTCTTCTGGTTGAAAACTGTTGCTGGGCGCCTTCGGAACACAGTATTTATGAGTTAACAATAAGTGCAACAACAACTTTTAGAAAGACATACATGAGAACCAGATAGCATCTCATATCTTCAGTTCAAAGAGCTACATCTGTACTTTCAGTAGTACATGCGTTACTCTGCCCGGAAAACAAGATATGTCGAGACATCGCTATCTCTGCTTCTGCCTTCAATGGGAATGCCACCCGTCACAATCTCCCACAATGAATGCCATCACCGCCCGGACAGGGAAGAGAAAGCAATAACTTCTGTTATAATTGCTAGAAATTGTGATGTTCTCTCCTGTTTCAAAGAATGATCCTTTGCCTGATATAATTTCTAAGCTAGGTCTCTTTGAAAACACGGTATTTTCAGAGTTTCACAGTGAATTACCAAGAAACAACATAGGAAACCACTGGGAAAGGTGAAGTCACATATAGATCCTTTGGTGTGTCAGGTGAAGCACACTACCCAAAAGACTCCAGCGTTCTTGAAACCAGTGTTTGCTCTTTAGTCTACTGTATCAACTCGAAAGCTCACTGAAGCATACAATGAAGCAGAACAAAAACGGCACAGCAAGGGCATAATTCCATCTGTTGAAATCGTTTGATTATCTGTATATGGTGGTTAGAATTTCTTCTGGTTGAAGACTGTTGCTGGCCTCCTTCGGAACACAGTCTTTATGAGTTAACAATAAGTGCAACAACAACTTTTAGAAAGACATACATGAGAACCAGATAGCATCTCATATCTTCAGTTCAAAGAGCTACATCTGTACTTTCAGTAGTACATGCGTTACTCTGCACGGAAAACAAGATATGTCGAAACATCGCTATCTCTGATTCTGCCTTCAATGGCAATGCCACCGGTCACTATCTTCCACAATGAATGCCTTCACCGCACGAACAGGGAAGAGAAAGCAATAACTTCTGTTATAATTGCTAGAAATTGTGATGTTCTCTCCTGTTTCAAAGAATGATGCTTTGCCTGATATAATTTCTAAGCTAGGTCTCTTTGAAAACACGGTATTTTCAGAGTTTCACAGTGAATTAACAAGAAACAACATAGGAAACCACTGTGAACGGTGAAGTCACATATAGATCCTTTGGTGTGTCAGGTGAAACACACTACCCAAAAGACTCCAGCGTTCCTGAAACCAGTGTTTGCTCTTTAGTCTACTGTATCAACTCGAAAGCTCACTGAAGCATACAATGAAGCAGAACAACAACGGCACAGCAAGGGCATAATTCCATCTGTTGAAATCGTTTGATTATCTGTGTATGGTGGTTAGAATTTCTTCTGGTTGAAAACTTTTGCTGGGCTCCTTCGGAACACAGTATTTATGAGTTAACAATAAGTGCAACAACAACTTTTAGAAAGACATACATGAGAACCAGATAGCATCTAATATCTTCAGTTCAAAGAGCTACATTTGTACTTTCAGTAGTACATGCGTTACTCTGCCCGGAAAACAAGATATGTCGAGACATCGCTATCTCTGCTTCTGCCTTCAATGGGAATGCCACCGGTCACTATCTCCCACAATGAATGCCATCACCGCACGGAAAGGGAAGAGAAAGCAATAACTTCTATTATAATTGCTAGAAATTGTGATGTTCTCTCCTGTTTCAAAGAATGATGCTTTGCCTGATATAATTTCTAAGCTAGGTCTCTTTGAAAACACGGTATTTTCAGAGTTTCACAGTGAATTACCAAGAAACAACATAGGAAACCACTGTGAACGGTGAAGTCAGATATAAATCCTTTGGTGTGTCAGGTGAAACACACTACCCAAAAGACTCCAGCGTTCCTGAAACCAGTGTTTGCTCTTTAGTCTACTGTATCAACTCGAAAGCTCACTGAAGCATACAATGAAGCAGAACAAAAAAGGCACAGCAAGGGCATAATTCCATCTGTTGAAATCGTTTCATTATCTGTGTATGGTGGTTAGAATTTCTTCTGGTTGAAAACTGTTGCTGGGCGCCTTCGGAACACAGTATTTATGAGTTAACAATAAGTGCAACAACAACTTTTAGAAAGACATACATGAGAACCAGATAGCATCTCATATCTTCAGTTCAAAGAGCTACATCTGTACTTTCAGTAGTACATGCGTTACTCTGCCCGGAAAACAAGATATGTCGAGACATCGCTATCTCTGCTTCTGCCTTCAATGGGAATGCCACCCGTCACAATCTCCCACAATGAATGCCATCACCGCCCGGACAGGGAAGAGAAAGCAATAACTTCTGTTATAATTGCTAGAAATTGTGATGTTCTCTCCTGTTTCAAAGAATGATCCTTTGCCTGATATAATTTCTAAGCTAGGTCTCTTTGAAAACACGGTATTTTCAGAGTTTCACAGTGAATTACCAAGAAACAACATAGGAAACCACTGGGAAAGGTGAAGTCACATATAGATCCTTTGGTGTGTCAGGTGAAGCACACTACCCAAAAGACTCCAGCGTTCTTGAAACAAGTGTTTGCTCTTTAGTCTACTGTATCAACTCGAAAGCTCACTGAAGCATACAATGAAGCAGAACAAAAACGGCACAGCAAGGGCATAATTCCATCTGTTGAAATCGTTTGATTATCTGTATATGGTGGTTAGAATTTCTTCTGGTTGAAGACTGTTGCTGGCCTCCTTCAGAACACAGTCTTTATGAGTTAACAATAAGTGCAACAACAACTTTTAGAAAGACATACATGAGAACCAGATAGCATCTCATATCTTCAGTTCAAAGAGCTACATCTGTACTTTCAGTAGTACATGCGTTACTCTGCACGGAAAACAAGATATGTCGAAACATCGCTATCTCTGATTCTGCCTTCAATGGCAATGCCACCGGTCACTATCTTCCACAATGAATGCCTTCACCGCACGAACAGGGAAGAGAAAGCAATAACTTCTGTTATAATTGCTAGAAATTGTGATGTTCTCTCCTGTTTCAAAGAATGATGCTTTGCCTGATATAATTTCTAAGCTAGGTCTCTTTGAAAACACGGTATTTTCAGAGTTTCACAGTGAATTACCAAGAAACAACATAGGAAACCACTGTGAACGGTGAAGTCACATATAGATCCTTTGGTGTGTCAGGTGAAACACACTACCCAAAAGACTCCAGCGTTCCTGAAACCAGTGTTTGCTCTTTAGTCTACTGTATCAACTCGAAAGCTCACTGAAGCATACAATGAAGCAGAACAACAATGGCACAGCAAGGGCATAATTCCATCTGTTGAAATCGTTTGATTATCTGTATATGGTGGTTAGAATTTCATCTGGTTGAAAACTGTTGCTGGCCTCCTTCGGAACACAGTCTTTATGAGTTAACAATAAGTGCAACAACAACTTTTAGAAAGACATACATGAGAACCAGATAGCATCTCATATCTTCAGTTCAAAGAGCTACATCTGTACTTTCAGTAGTACATACGTTACTCTGCACGGAAAACAAGATATGTCGAAACATCGCAATCTCTGATTCTGCCTTCAATGGCAATGCCAGCGGTCACTATCTCCCACAATGAATGTCATCACCGCACGGACAGGCAAGAGAAAGCAATAACTTCTGTTATAATTGCTAGAAATTGTGATGTTCTCTCCTGTTTCAAAGAATGATGCTTTGCCTGATATAATTTCTAAGCTAGGTCTCTTTGAAAACACGGTATTTTCAGAGTTTCACAGTGAATTACCAAGAAACAACATAGGAAACCACTGGGAACGGTGAAGTCACATATAGATCCTTTGGTGTGTCAGGTGAAGCACACTACCCAAAAGACTCCAGCGTTCTTGAAACCAGTGTTTGCTCTTTAGTCTACTGTATCAACTCGAAAGCTCACTGAAGCATACAATGAAGCAGAACAACAACGGCACAGCAAGGGCATAATTCCATCTGTTGAAATCGTTTGATTATCTGTATATGGTGGTTAGAATTTCATCTGGTTGAAAACTGTTGCTGGCCTCCTTCGGAACACAGTCTTTATGAGTTAACAATAAGTGCAACAACAACTTTTAGAATGACATACATGAGAACCAGATAGCATCTCATATCTTCAGTTCAAAGAGCTACATCTGTACTTTCAGTAGTACATGCGTTACTCTGCACGTAAAACAAGATATGTCGAAACATCGCTATCTCTGATTGTGCCTTCAATGGCAATGCCACCGGTCACTATCTCCCACAATGAATGCCATCACCGCACGGACAGGGAAGAGAAAGCAATAACTTCTGTTATAATTGCTAGAAATTGTGATGTTCTCTCCTGTTTCAAATAATGATGCTTTGCCTGATATAATTTCTAAGCTAGGTCTCTTTGAAAACACGGTATTTTCAGAGTTTCACAGTGAATTACCAAGAAACAACATAGGAAACCACTGTGAACGGTGAAGTCACATATAGATCCTTTGGTGTGTCAGGTGAAGCACACTACCCAAAAGACTCCAGCGTTCTTGAAACCAGTGTTTGCTCTTTAGTCTACTGTATCAACTCGAAAGCTCACTGAAGCATACAATGAAGCAGAACAAAAAAGGCACAGCAAGGGCATAATTCCATCTGTTGAAATCGTTTGATTATCTGTGTATGGTGGTTAGAATTTCTTCTGGTTGAAAACTGTTGCTGGGCTCCTTCGGAACACAGTATTTATGAGTTAACAATAAGTGCAACAACAACTTTTAGAAAGACATACATGAGAACCAGATAGCATCTAATATCTTCAGTTCAAAGAGCTACATTTGTACTTTCAGTAGTACATGCGTTACTCTGCCCGGAAAACAAGATATGTCGAGACATCGCTATCTCTGCTTCTGCCTTCAATGGGAATGCCACCGGTCACTATCTCCCACAATGAATGCCATCACCGCACGGAAAGGGAAGAGAAAGCAATAACTTCTGTTATAATTGCTAGAAATTGTGATGTTCTCTCCTGTTTCAAAGAATGATGCTTTGCCTGATATAATTTCTAAGCTATGTCTCTTTGAAAACACGGTATTTTCAGAGTTTCACAGTGAATTACCAAGAAACAACATAGGAAACCACTGTGAATGGTGAAGTCACATATAAATCCTTTGGTGTGTCAGGTGAAACACACTACCCAAAAGACTCCAGCGTTCTTGAAACCAGTGTTTGCTCTTTAGTCTACTGTATCAACTCGAAAGCTCACTGAAGCATACAATGAAGCAGAACAAAAAAGGCACAGCAAGGGCATAATTCCATCTGTTGAAATCGTTTCATTATCTGTGTATGGTGGTTAGAATTTCTTCTGGTTGAAAACTGTTGCTGGGCGCCTTCGGAACACAGTATTTATGAGTTAACAATAAGTGCAACAACAACTTTTAGAAAGACATACATGAGAACCAGATAGCATCTCATATCTTCAGTTCAAAGAGCTACATCTGTACTTTCAGTAGTACATGCGTTACTCTGCCCGGAAAACAAGATATGTCGAGACATCGCTATCTCTGCTTCTGCCTTCAATGGGAATGCCACCCGTCACTATCTCCCACAATGAATGCCATCACCGCCCGGACAGGGAAGAGAAAGCAATAACTTCTGTTATAATTGCTAGAAATTGTGATGTTCTCTCCTGTTTCAAAGAATGATCCTTTGCCTGATATAATTTCTAAGCTAGGTCTCTTTGAAAACACGGTATTTTCAGAGTTTCACAGTGAATTACCAAGAAACAACATAGGAAACCACTGTGAACGGTGAAGTCACATATAAATCCTTGGTGTGTCAGGTGAAACACACTACCCAAAAGACTCCAGCGTTCCTGAAACCAGTGTTTGCTCTTTAGTCTAAGGTATCAACTCGAAAGCTCACTGAAGCATACAATGAAGCAGAACAACAACGGCACAGCAAGGGCATAATTCCATCTGTTGAAATCGTTTGATTATCTGTATATGGTGGTTAGAATTTCATCTGGTTGAAAACTGTTTTTGGCCTGCTTCGGAACACAGTCTTTATGAGTTAAAAATAAAGGCAACATCAACTTTTAGAAAAACATACATGAGAACCAGATAGCATCTAATATCTTCAGTTCAAAGAGCTACATCTGTACTTTCAGTAGTACATACGTTACTTTGCACGGAAAACAAGATATGTCCAGACATCGCTATCTCTGATTCTGCCTTCAATGGCAATGGCACCGGTCACTATCTCCCACAATGAATGCCATCACCGAACGGACAGGGAAGAGAAAGCAATAACTTCTGTTATAATTGCTAGAAATTGTGATGTTCTCTCCTGTTTCAAAGAATGATCCTTTGCCTGATATAATTTCTAAGCTAGGTCTCTTTGAAAACACGGTATTTTCAGAGTTTCACAGTGAATTACCAAGAAACAACATAGGAAACCACTGGGAAAGGTGAAGTCACATATAGATCCTTTGGTGTGTCAGGTGAAGCACACTACCCAAAAGACTCCAGCGTTCTTGAAACCAGTGTTTGCTCTTTAGTCTACTGTATCAACTCGAAAGCTCACTGAAGCATACAATGAAGCAGAACAAAAACGGCACAGCAAGGGCATAATTCCATCTGTTGAAATCGTTTGATTATCTGTGTATGGTGGTTAGAATTTCTTCTGGTTGAAAACTGTTGCTGGGCGCCTTCGGAACACAGTATTTATGAGTTAACAATAAGTGCAACAACAACTTTTAGAAAGACATACATGAGAACCAGATAGCATCTCATATCTTCAGTTCAAAGAGCTACATCTGTACTTTCAGTTGTACATGCGTTACTCTGCCCGGAAAACAAGATATGTCGAGACATCGCTATCTCTGCTTCTGCCTTCAATGGGAATGCCACCCGTCACTATCTACCACAATGAATGCCATCACCGCCAGGACAGGGAAGAGAAAGCAATAACTTCTGTTATAATTGCTAGAAATTGTGATGTTCTCTCCTGTTTCAAAGAATGATCCTTTGCCTGATATAATTTCTAAGCTAGGTCTCTTTGAAAACACGGTATTTTCAGAGTTTCACAGTGAATTACCAAGAAACAACATAGGAAACCACTGTGAACGGTGAAGTCATATATAAATCCTTGCTGTGTCAGGTGAAACACACTACCCAAAAGACTCCAGCGTTCCTGAAACCAGTGTTTGCTCTTTAGTCTAAGGTATCAACTCGAAAGCTCACTGAAGCATACAATGAAGCAGAACAACAACGGCACAGCAAGGGCATAATTCCATCTGTTGAAATCGTTTGATTATCTGTATATGGTGGTTAGAATTTCATCTGGTTGAAAACTGTTTTTGGCCTGCTTCGGAACACAGTCTTTATGAGTTAAAAATAAAGGCAACATCAACTTTTAGAAAAACATACATGAGAACCAGATAGCATCTAATATCTTCAGTTCAAAGAGCTACATCTGTACTTTCAGTAGTACATGCGTTACTCTGCACGTAAAACAAGATATGTCGAAACATCGCTATCTCTGATTGTGCCTTCAATGGCAATGCCACCGGTCACTATCTCCCACAATGAATGCCATCACCGCACGGACAGGGAAGAGAAAGCAATAACTTCTGTTATAATTGCTAGAAATTGTGATGTTCTCTCCTGTTTCAAAGAATGATGCTTTGCCTGATATAATTTCTAAGCTAGGTCTCTTTGAAAACACGGTATTTTCAGAGTTTCACAGTGAATTACCAAGAAACAACATAGGAAACCACTGGGAACGCTGAAGTCACATATAGATCCTTATGTGTGTCAGGTGAAGCACACTACCCAAAAGACTCCAGCGTTCTTGAAACCAGTGTTTTCTCTATAGTCTACTGTATCAATTCGAAAGCTCACTGAAGCATACAATGAAGCAGAACAAAAAAGGCACAGCAAGGGCATAATTCCATCTGTTGAAATCGTTTGATTATCTGTGTATGGTGGTTAGAATTTCTTCTGGTTGAAAACTGTTGCTGGGCTCCTTCGGAACACAGTATTTATGAGTTAACAATAAGTGCAACAACAACTTTTAGAAAGACATACATGAGAACCAGATAGCATCTAATATCTTCAGTTCAAAGAGCTACATTTGTACTTTCAGTAGTACATGCGTTACTCTGCCCGGAAAACAAGATATGTCGAGACATCGCTATCTCTGATTCTGCCTTCAATGGGAATGCCACCGGTCACTATCTCCCACAATGAATGCCATCACCGCACGGAAAGGGAAGAGAAAGCAATAACTTCTGTTATAATTGCTAGAAATTGTGATGTTCTCTCCTGTTTCAAAGAATGATGCTTTGCCTGATATAATTTCTAAGCTAGGTCTCTTTGAAAACACGGTATTTTCAGAGTTTCACAGTGAATTACCAAGAAACAACATAGGAAACCACTGTGAATGGTGAAGTCACATATAAATCCTTTGGTGTGTCAGGTGAAACACACTACCCAAAAGACTCCAGCGTTCCTGAAACCAGTGTTTGCTCTTTAGTCTACTGTATCAACTCGAAAGCTCACTGAAGCATACAATGAAGCAGAACAAAAAAGGCACAGCAAGGGCATAATTCCATCTGTTGAAATCGTTTCATTATCTGTGTATGGTGGTTAGAATTTCTTCTGGTTGAAAACTGTTGCTGGGCGCCTTCGGAACACAGTATTTATGAGTTAACAATAAGTGCAACAACAACTTTTAGAAAGACATACATGAGAACCAGATAGCATCTCATATCTTCAGTTCAAAGAGCTACATCTGTACTTTCAGTAGTACATGCGTTACTCTGCCCGGAAAACAAGATATGTCGAGACATCGCTATCTCTGCTTCTGCCTTCAATGGGAATGCCACCCGTCACTATCTCCCACAATGAATGCCATCACCGCCCGGACAGGGAAGAGAAAGCAATAACTTCTGTTATAATTGCTAGAAATTGTGATGTTCTCTCCTGTTTCAAAGAATGATCCTTTGCCTGATATAATTTCTAAGCTAGGTCTCTTTGAAAACACGGTATTTTCAGAGTTTCACAGTGAATTACCAAGAAACAACATAGGAAACCACTGTGAACGGTGAAGTCACATATAAATCCTTGGTGTGTCAGGTGAAACACACTACCCAAAAGACTCCAGCGTTCCTGAAACCAGTGTTTGCTCTTTAGTCTAAGGTATCAACTCGAAAGCTCACTGAAGCATACAATGAAGCAGAACAACAACGGCACAGCAAGGGCATAATTCCATCTGTTGAAATCGTTTGATTATCTGTATATGGTGGTTAGAATTTCATCTGGTTGAAAACTGTTGCTGGTCTGCTTCGGAACACAGTCTTTATGAGTTAAAAATAAAGGCAACATCAACTTTTAGAAAAACATACATGAGAACCAGATAGCATCTAATATCTTCAGTTCAAAGAGCTACATCTGTACTTTCAGTAGTACATGCGTTACTTTGCACGGAAAACAAGATATGTCCAGACATCGCTATCTCTGATTCTGCTTCAGTGGCAATGGCACCGGTCACTATCTCCCACAATGAATGCCATCACCGAACGGACAGGGAAGAGAAAGCAATAACTTCTGTTATAATTGCTAGAAATTGTGATGTTCTCTCCTGTTTCAAAGAATGATCCTTTGCCTGATATAATTTCTAAGCTAGGTCTCTTTGAAAACACGGTATTTTCAGAGTTTCACAGTGAATTACCAAGAAACAACATAGGAAACCACTGGGAAAGGTGAAGTCACATATAGATCCTTTGGTGTGTCAGGTGAAGCACACTACCCAAAAGACTCCAGCGTTCTTGAAACCAGTGTTTGCTCTTTAGTCTACTGTATCAACTCGAAAGCTCACTGAAGCATACAATGAAGCAGAACAAAAACGGCACAGCAAGGGCATAATTCCATCTGTTGAAATCGTTTGATTATCTGTGTATGGTGGTTAGAATTTCTTCTGGTTGAAAACTGTTGCTGGGCGCCTTCGGAACACAGTATTTATGAGTTAACAATAAGTGCAACAACAACTTTTAGAAAGACATACATGAGAACCAGATAGCATCTCATATCTTCAGTTCAAAGAGCTACATCTGTACTTTCAGTTGTACATGCGTTACTCTGCCCGGAAAACAAGATATGTCGAGACATCGCTATCTCTGCTTCTGCCTTCAATGGGAATGCCACCCGTCACTATCTCCCACAATGAATGCCATCACCGCCCGGACAGGGAAGAGAAAGCAATAACTTATGTTATAATTGCTAGAAATTGTGATGTTCTCTCCTGTTTCAAAGAATGATGCTTTGCCTGATATAATTTCTAAGCTAGGTCTCTTTGAAAACACGGTATTTTCAGAGTTTCACAGTGAATTACCAAGAAACAACATAGGAAACCACTGTGAACGGTGAAGTCATATATAAATCCTTGCTGTGTCAGGTGAAACACACTACCCAAAAGACTCCAGCGTTCCTGAAACCAGTGTTTGCTCTTTAGTCTAAGGTATCAACTCGAAAGCTCACTGAAGCATACAATGAAGCAGAACAACAACGGCACAGCAAGGGCATAATTCCATCTGTTGAAATCGTTTGATTATCTGTATATGGTGGTTAGAATTTCATCTGGTTGAAAACTGTTTTTGGCCTGCTTCGGAACACAGTCTTTATGAGTTAAAAATAAAGGCAACATCAACTTTTAGAAAAACATACATGAGAACCAGATAGCATCTAATATCTTCAGTTCAAAGAGCTACATCTGTACTTTCAGTAGTACATGCGTTACTTTGCACGGAAAACAAGATATGTCCAGACATCGCTATCTCTGATTCTGCCTTCAATGGCAATGGCACCGGTCACTATCTCCCACAATGAATGCCATCACCGAACGGACAGGGAAGAGAAAGCAATAACTTCTGTTATAATTGCTAGAAATTGTGATGTTCTCTCCTGTTTCAAAGAATGATCCTTTGCCTGATATAATTTCTAAGCTAGGTCTCTTTGAAAACACGGTATTTTCAGAGTTTCACAGTGAATTACCAAGAAACAACATAGGAAACCACTGGGAAAGGTGAAGTCACATATAGATCCTTTGGTGTGTCAGGTGAAGCACACTACCCAAAAGACTCCAGCGTTCTTGAAACCAGTGTTTGCTCTTTAGTCTACTGTATCAACTCGAAAGCTCACTGAAGCATACAATGAAGCAGAACAAAAACGGCACAGCAAGGGCATAATTCCATCTGTTGAAATCGTTTGATTATCTGTGTATGGTGGTTAGAATTTCTTCTGGTTGAAAACTGTTGCTGGGCGCCTTCGGAACACAGTATTTATGAGTTAACAATAAGTGCAACAACAACTTTTAGAAAGACATACATGAGAACCAGATAGCATCTCATATCTTCAGTTCAAAGAGCTACATCTGTACTTTCAGTAGTACATGCGTTACTTTGCACGCAAAACAATATATGTCCAGACATCGCTATCTCTAATTCTGCCTTCAATGGCAATGCCACCGGTCACTATCTCCCACAATGAATGCTATCACCGAACGGACAGGGAAGAGAAAGCAATAACTTCTGTTATAATTGCTAGAAATTGTGATGTTCTCTCCTGTTTCAAAGAATGATGCTTTGCCTGATATAATTTCTAAGCTAGATCTCTTTGAAAACACGGTATTTTCAGAGTTTCACAGTGAATTACCAAGAAACAACATAGGAAACCACTGGGAACGGTGAAGTCACATATAGATCCTTTGGTGTGTCAGGTGAAGCACACTACCCAAAAGACTCCAGCGTTCTTGAAACCAGTGTTTGCTCTTTAGTCTACTGTATCAACTCGAAAGCTCACTGAAGCATACAATGAAGCAGAACAACAACGGCACAGCAAGGGCATAATTCCATCTGTTGAAATCGTTTGATTATCTGTATATGGTGGTTAGAATTTCATCTGGTTGAAAACTGTTGCTGGCCTCCTTCGGAACACAGTCTTTATGAGTTAACAATAAGTGCAACAACAACTTTTAGAAAGACATACATGAGAACCAGATAGCATCTCATATCTTCAGTTCAAAGAGCTACATCTGTACTTTCAGTAGTACATACGTTACTCTGCACGGAAAACAAGACATGTCGAAACATCGCTATCTCTGATTCTGCCTTCAATGGCAATGCCAGCGGTCACTATCTCCCACAATGAATGTCATCACCGAACGGACAGGGAAGAGAAAGCAATAACTTCTGTTATAATTGCTAGAAATTGTGATGTTCTCTCCTGTTTCAAAGAATGATGCTTTGCCTGATATAATTTCTAAGCTAGGTCTCTTTGAAAACACGGTATTTTCAGAGTTTCACAGTGAATTACCAAGAAACAACATAGGAAACCACTGTGAACGGTGAAGTCACATATAAATCCTTGGTGTGTCAGGTGCAACACACTACCCAAAAGACTCCAGCGTTCCTGAAACCAGTGTTTGCTCTTTAGTCTAAGGTATCAACTCGAAAGCTCACTGAAGCATACAATGAAGCAGAACAACAACGGCACAGCAAGGGCATAATTCCATCTGTTGAAATCGTTTGATTATCTGTATATGGTGGTTAGAATTTCATCTGGTTGAAAACTGTTGCTGGTCTGCTTCGGAACACAGTCTTTATGAGTTAAAAATAAAGGCAACATCAACTTTTAGAAAGACATACATGAGAACCAGATAGCATCTCATATCTTCAGTTCAAAGAGCTACATCTGTACTTTCAGTAGTACATGCGTTACTTTGCACGGAAAACAAGATATGTCCAGACATCGCTATCTCTGATTCTGCCTTCAATGGCAATGGCACCGGTCACTATCTCCCACAATGAATGCCATCACCGAACGGACAGGGAAGAGAAAGCAATAACTTCTGTTATAATTGCTAGAAATTGTGATGTTCTCTCCTGTTTCAAAGAATGATGCTTTGCCTGATATAATTTCTAAGCTAGGTCTCTTTGAAAACACGGTATTTTCAGAGTTTCACAGTGAATTACCAAGAAACAACATAGGAAACCACTGGGAACGGTGAAGTCACATATAGATCCTTTGGTGTGTCAGGTGAAGCACACTACCCAAAAGACTCCAGCGTTCTTGAAACCAGTGTTTGCTCTTTAGTCTACTGTATCAACTCGAAAGCTCACTGAAGCATACAATGAAGCAGAACAACAACGGCACAGCAAGGGCATAATTCCATCTGTTGAAATCGTTTGATTATCTGTATATGGTGGTTAGAATTTCATCTGGTTGAAAACTGTTGCTGGCCTCCTTCGGAACACAGTCTTTATGAGTTAACAATAAGTGCAACAACAACTTTTAGAAAGACATACATGAGAACCAGATAGCATCTCATATCTTCAGTTCAAAGAGCTACATCTGTACTTTCAGTAGTACATACGTTACTCTGCACGGAAAACAAGACATGTCGAAACATCGCTATCTCTGATTCTGCCTTCAATGGGAATGCCAGCGGTCACTATCTCCCACAATGAATGTCATCACCGAACGGACAGGGAAGAGAAAGCAATAACTTCTGTTATAATTGCTAGAAATTGTGATGTTCTCTCCTGTTTCAAAGAATGATGCTTTGCCTGATATAATTTCTAAGCTAGGTCTCTTTGAAAACACGGTATTTTCAGAGTTTCACAGTGAATTACCAAGAAACAACATAGGAAACCACTGTGAACGGTGAAGTCACATATAAATCCTTGGTGTGTCAGGTGCAACACACTACCCAAAAGACTCCAGCGTTCCTGAAACCAGTGTTTGCTCTTTAGTCTAAGGTATCAACTCGAAAGCTCACTGAAGCATACAATGAAGCAGAACAACAACGGCACAGCAAGGGCATAATTCCATCTGTTGAAATCGTTTGATTATCTGTATATGGTGGTTAGAATTTCATCTGGTTGAAAACTGTTGCTGGTCTGCTTCGGAACACAGTCTTTATGAGTTAAAAATAAAGGCAACATCAACTTTTAGAAAAACATACATGAGAACCAGATAGCATCTAATATCTTCAGTTCAAAGAGCTACATCTGTACTTTCAGTAGTACATGCGTTACTTTGCACGGAAAACAAGATATGTCCAGACATCGCTATCTCTGATTCTGCCTTCAATGGCAATGGCACCGGTCACTATCTCCCACAATGAATGCCATCACCGAACGGACAGGGAAGAGAAAGCAATAACTTCTGTTATAATTGCTAGAAATTGTGATGTTCTCTCCTGTTTCAAAGAATGATGCTTTGCCTGATATAATTTCTAAGCTAGGTCTCTTTGAAAACACGGTATTTTCAGAGTTTCACAGTGAATTACCAAGAAACAACATAGGAAACCACTGGGAAAGGTGAAGTCACATATAGATCCTTTGGTGTGTCAGGTGAAGCACACTACCCAAAAGACTCCAGCGTTCTTGAAACCAGTGTTTGCTCTTTAGTCTACTGTATCAACTCGAAAGCTCACTGAAGCATACAATGAAGCAGAACAAAAACGGCACAGCAAGGGCATAATTCCATCTGTTGAAATCGTTTGATTATCTGTGTATGGTGGTTAGAATTTCTTCTGGTTGAAAACTGTTGCTGGGCGCCTTCGGAACACAGTATTTATGAGTTAACAATAAGTGCAACAACAACTTTTAGAAAGACATACATGAGAACCAGATAGCATCTCATATCTTCAGTTCAAAGAGCTACATCTGTACTTTCAGTAGTACATGCGTTACTCTGCCCGGAAAACAAGATATGTCGAGACATCGCTATCTCTGCTTCTGCCTTCAATGGGAATGCCACCCGTCACTATCTCCCACAATGAATGCCATCACCGCCCGGACAGGGAAGAGAAAGCAATAACTTCTGTTATAATTGCTAGAAATTGTGATGTTCTCTCCTGTTTCAAAGAATGATGCTTTGCCTGATATAATTTCTAAGCTAGGTCTCTTTGAAAACACGGTATTTTCAGAGTTTCACAGTGAATTACCAAGAAACAACATAGGAAACCACTGTGAACGGTGAAGTCATATATAAATCCTTGCTGTGTCAGGTGAAACACACTACCCAAAAGACTCCAGCGTTCCTGAAACCAGTGTTTGCTCTTTAGTCTAAGGTATCAACTCGAAAGCTCACTGAAGCATACAATGAAGCAGAACAACAACGGCACAGCAAGGGCATAATTCCATCTGTTGAAATCGTTTGATTATCTGTATATGGTGGTTAGAATTTCATCTGGTTGAAAACTGTTTTTGGCCTGCTTCGGAACACAGTCTTTATGAGTTAAAAATAAAGGCAACATCAACTTTTAGAAAAACATACATGAGAACCAGATAGCATCTAATATCTTCAGTTCAAAGAGCTACATCTGTACTTTCAGTAGTACATGCGTTACTTTGCACGGAAAACAAGATATGTCCAGACATCGCTATCTCTGATTCTGCCTTCAATGGCAATGGCACCGGTCACTATCTCCCACAATGAATGCCATCACCGAACGGACAGGGAAGAGAAAGCAATAACTTCTGTTATAATTGCTAGAAATTGTGATGTTCTCTCCTGTTTCAAAGAATGATCCTTTGCCTGATATAATTTCTAAGCTAGGTCTCTTTGAAAACACGGTATTTTCAGAGTTTCACAGTGAATTACCAGGAAACAACATAGGAAACCACTGGGAAAGGTGAAGACACATATAGATCCTTTGGTGTGTCAGGTGAAGCACACTACCCAAAAGACTCCAGCGTTCTTGAAACCAGTGTTTGCTCTTTAGTCTACTGTATCAACTCGAAAGCTCACTGAAGCATACAATGAAGCAGAACAAAAACGGCACAGCAAGGGCATAATTCCATGTGTTGAAATCGTTTGATTATCTGTATATGGTGGTTAGAATTTCTTCTGGTTGAAAACTGTTGCTGGCCTCCTTCGGAACACAGTCTTTATGAGTTAACAATAAGTGCAACAACAACTTTTAGAATGACATACATGAGAACCAGATAGCATCTCATATCTTCAGTTCAAAGAGCTACATCTGTACTTTCAGTAGTACATACGTTACTCTGCACGGAAAACAAGATATGTCGAAACATCGCTATCTCTGATTCTGCCTTCAATGGCAATGCCAGCGGTCACTATCTCCCACAATGAATGTCATCACCGAACGGACAGGAAAGAGAAAGCAATAACTTCTGTTATAATTGCTAGAAATTGTGATGTTCTCTCCTGTTTCAAAGAATGATGCTTTGCCTGATATAATTTCTAAGCTAGGTCTCTTTGAAAACACGGTATTTTCAGAGTTTCACAGTGAATTACCAAGAAACAACATAGGAAACCACTGGGAACGCTGAAGTCACATATAGATCCTTATGTGTGTCAGGTGAAGCACACTACCCAAAAGACTCCAGCGTTCTTGAAACCAGTGTTTGCTCTTTAGTCTACTGTATCAACTCGAAAGCTCACTGAAGCATACAATGAAGCAGAACAAAAAAGGCACAGCAAGGGCATAATTCCATCTGTTGAAATCGTTTGATTATCTGTGTATGGTGGTTAGAATTTCTTCTGGTTGAAAACTGTTGCTGGGCGCCTTCGGAACACAGTATTTATGAGTTAACAATAAGTGCAACAACAACTTTTAGAAAGACATACATGAGAACCAGATAGCATCTAATATCTTCAGTTCAAAGAGCTACATTTGTACTTTCAGTAGTACATGCGTTACTCTGCCCGGAAAACAAGATATGTCGAGACATCGCTATCTCTGCTTCTGCCTTCAATGGGAATGCCACCGGTCACTATCTCCCACAATGAATGCCATCACTGCACGGAAAGGGAAGAGAAAGCAATAACTTCTGTTATAATTGCTAGAAATTGTGATGTTCTCTCCTGTTTCAAAGAATGATGCTTTGCCTGATATAATTTCTAAGCTAGGTCTCTTTGAAAACACGGTATTTTCAGAGTTTCACAGTGAATTACCAAGAAACAACATAGGAAACCACTGTGAATGGTGAAGTCACATATAAATCCTTTGGTGTGTCAGGTGAAACACACTACCCAAAAGACTCCAGCGTTCCTGAAACCAGTGTTTGCTCTTTAGTCTACTGTATCAACTCGAAAGCTCACTGAAGCATACAATGAAGCAGAACAAAAAAGGCACAGCAAGGGCATAATTCCATCTGTTGAAATCGTTTCATTATCTGTGTATGGTGGTTAGAATTTCTTCTGGTTGAAAACTGTTGCTGGGCGCCTTCGGAACACAGTATTTATGAGTTAACAATAAGTGCAACAACAACTTTTAGAAAGACATACATGAGAACCAGATAGCATCTCATATCTTCAGTTCAAAGAGCTACATCTGTACTTTCAGTAGTACATGCGTTACTCTGCCCGGAAAACAAGATATGTCGAGACATCGCTATCTCTGCTTCTGCCTTCAATGGGAATGCCACCCGTCACTATCTCCCACAATGAATGCCATCACCGCCCGGACAGGGAAGAGAAAGCAATAACTTCTGTTATAATTGCTAGAAATTGTGATGTTCTCTCCTGTTTCAAAGAATGATCCTTTGCCTGATATAATTTCTAAGCTAGGTCTCTTTGAAAACACGGTATTTTCAGAGTTTCACAGTGAATTACCAAGAAACAACATAGGAAACCACTGTGAACGGTGAAGTCACATATAAATCCTTGGTGTGTCAGGTGAAACACACTACCCAAAAGACTCCAGCGTTCCTGAAACCAGTGTTTGCTCTTTAGTCTAAGGTATCAACTCGAAAGCTCACTGAAGCATACAATGAAGCAGAACAACAACGGCACAGCAAGGGCATAATTCCATCTGTTGAAATCGTTTGATTATCTGTATATGGTGGTTAGAATTTCATCTGGTTGAAAACTGTTGCTGGTCTGCTTCGGAACACAGTCTTTATGAGTTAAAAATAAAGGCAACATCAACTTTTAGAAAAACATACATGAGAACCAGATAGCATCTAATATCTTCAGTTCAAAGAGCTACATCTGTACTTTCAGTAGTACATGCGTTACTTTGCACGGAAAACAAGATATGTCCAGACATCGCTATCTCTGATTCTGCCTTCAATGGCAATGGCACCGGTCACTATCTCCCACAATGAATGCCATCACCGCACGGACAGGGAAGAGAAAGCAATTACTTCTGTTATAATTGCTAGAAATTGTGATGTTCTCTCCTGTTTCAAAGAATGATCCTTTGCCTGATATAATTTCTAAGCTAGGTCTCTTTGAAAACACGGTATTTTCAGAGTTTCACAGTGAATTACCAAGAAACAACATAGGAAACCACTGGGAAAGGTGAAGTCACATATAGATCCTTTGGTGTGTCAGGTGAAGCACACTACCCAAAAGACTCCAGCGTTCTTGAAACCAGTGTTTGCTCTTTAGTCTACTGTATCAACTCGAAAGCTCACTGAAGCATACAATGAAGCAGAACAAAAACGGCACAGCAAGGGCATAATTCCATCTGTTGAAATCGTTTGATTATCTGTGTATGGTGTTTAGAATTTCTTCTGGTTGAAAACTGTTGCTGGGCGCCTTCAGAACACAGTATTTATGAGTTAACAATAAGTGCAACAACAACTTTTAGAAAGACATACATGAGAACCAGATAGCATCTCATATCTTCAGTTCAAAGAGCTACATCTGTACTTTCAGTTGTACATGCGTTACTCTGCCCGGAAAACAAGATATGTCGAGACATCGCTATCTCTGCTTCTGCCTTCAATGGGAATGCCACCCGTCACTATCTCCCACAATGAATGCCATCACCGCCCGGACAGGGAAGAGAAAGCAATAACTTCTGTTATAATTGCTAGAAATTGTGATGTTCTCTCCTGTTTCAAAGAATGATCCTTTGCCTGATATAATTTCTAAGCTAGGTCTCTTTGAAAACACGGTATTTTCAGAGTTTCACAGTGAATTACCAAGAAACAACATAGGATACCACTGTGAACGGTGAAGTCATATATAAATCCTTGCTGTGTCAGGTGAAACACACTACCCAAAAGACTCCAGCATTCCTGAAACCAGTGTTTGCTCTTTAGTCTAAGGTATCAACTCGAAAGCTCACTGAAGCATACAATGAAGCAGAACAACAACGGCACAGCAAGGGCATAATTCCATCTGTTGAAATCGTTTGATTATCTGTATATGGTGGTTAGAATTTCATCTGGTTGAAAACTGTTTTTGGCCTGCTTCGGAACACAGTCTTTATGAGTTAAAAATAAAGGCAACATCAACTTTTAGAAAAACATACATGAGAACCAGATAGCATCTAATATCTTCAGTTCAAAGAGCTACATCTGTACTTTCAGTAGTACATGCGTTACTTTGCACGGAAAACAAGATATGTCCAGACATCGCTATCTCTGATTCTGCCTTCAATGGCAATGGCACCGGTCACTATCTCCCACAATGAATGCCATCACCGAACGGACAGGGAAGAGAAAGCAATAACTTCTGTTATAATTGCTAGAAATTGTGATGTTCTCTCCTGTTTCAAAGAATGATGCTTTGCCTGATATAATTTCTAAGCTAGGTCTCTTTGAAAACACGGTATTTTCAGAGTTTCACAGTGAATTACCAAGAAACAACATAGGAAACCACTGGGAACGGTGAAGTCACATATAGATCCTTTGGTGTGTCAGGTGAAGCACACTACCCAAAAGACTCCAGCGTTCTTGAAACCAGTGTTTGCTCTTTAGTCTACTGTATCAACTCGAAAGCTCACTGAAGCATACAATGAAGCAGAACAACAACGGCACAGCAAGGGCATAATTCCATGTGTTGAAATCGTTTGATTATCTGTATATGGTGGTTAGAATTTCATCTGGTTGAAAACTGTTGCTGGCCTCCTTCGGAACACAGTCTTTATGAGTTAACAATAAGTGCAACAACAACTTTTAGAAAGACATACATGAGAACCAGATAGCATCTCATATCTTCAGTTCAAAGAGCTACATCTGTACTTTCAGTAGTACATACGTTACTCTGCACGGAAAACAAGATATGTCGAAACATCGCTATCTCTGATTCTGCCTTCAATGGCAATGCCAGCGGTCACTATCTCCCACAATGAATGTCATCACCGAACGGACAGGGAAGAGAAAGCAATAACTTCTGTTATAATTGCTAGAAATTGTGATGTTCTCTCCTGTTTCAAAGAATGATCCTTTGACTGATATAATTTCTAAGCTAGGTCTCTTTGAAAACACGGTATTTTCAGAGTTTCACAGTGAATTACCAAGAAACAACATAGGAAACCACTGGGAACGCTGAAGTCACATATAGATCCTTTGGTGTGTCAGGTGAAGCACACTACCCAAAAGACTCCAGCGTTCTTGAAACCAGTGTTTGCTCTTTAGTCTACTGTATCAACTCGAAAGCTCACTGAAGCATACAATGAAGCAGAACAAAAAAGGCACAGCAAGGGCATAATTCCATCTGTTGAAATCATTTGATTATCTGTGTATGGTGGTTAGAATTTCTTCTGGTTGAAAACTGTTGCTGGGCTCCTTCGGAACACAGTATTTATGAGTTAACAATAAGTGCAACAACAACTTTTAGAAAGACATACATGAGAACCAGATAGCATCTAATATCTTCAGTTCAAAGAGCTACATTTGTACTTTCAGTAGTACATGCGTTACTCTGCCCGGAAAACAAGATATGTCGAGACATCGCTATCTCTGCTTCTGCCTTCAATGGGAATGCCACCGGTCACTATCTCCCACAATGAATGCCATCACCGAACGGACAGGGAAGAGAAAGCCATAACTTCTGTTATAATTGCTAGAAATTGTGATGTTCTCACCTGTTTCAAAGAATGATGCTTTGCCTGATATAATTTCTAAGCTAGGTCTCTTTGAAAACACGGTATTTTCAGAGTTTCACAGTGAATTACCAAGAAACAACATAGGAAACCACTGGGAACGGTGAAGTCACATATAGATCCTTTGGTGTGTCAGGTGAAGCACACTACCCAAAAGACTCCAGCGTTCTTGAAACCAGTGTTTGCTCTTTAGTCTACTGTATCAACTCGAAAGCTCACTGAAGCATACAATGAAGCAGAACAACAACGGCACAGCAAGGGCATAATTCCATCTGTTGAAATCGTTTGATTATCTGTATATGGTGGTTAGAATTTCATCTGGTTGAAAACTGTTGCTGGCCTCCTTCGGAACACAGTCTTTATGAGTTAACAATAAGTGCAACAACAACTTTTAGAAAGACATACATGAGAACCAGATAGCATCTCATATCTTCAGTTCAAAGAGCTACATCTGTACTTTCAGTAGTACATACGTTACTCTGCACGGAAAACAAGATATGTCGAAACATCGCTATCTCTGATTCTGCCTTCAATGGCAATGCCAGCAGTCACTATCTCCCACAATGAATGTCATCACCGCACGGACAGGGAAGAGAAAGCAATAACTTCTGTTATAATTGCTAGAAATTGTGATGTTCTCTCCTGTTTCAAAGAATGATGCTTTGCCTGATATAATTTCTAAGCTAGGTCTCTTTGAAAACACGGTATTTTCAGAGTTTCACAGTGAATTACCAAGAAACAACATAGGAAACCACTGTGAACGGTGAAGTCACATATAAATCCTTTGGTGTGTCAGGTGAAACACACTACCCAAAAGACTCCAGCGTTCCTGAAACCAGTGTTTGCTCTTTAGTCTACTGTATCAACTCGAAAGCTCACTGAAGCATACAATGAAGCAGAACAAAAAAGGCACAGCAAGGGCATAATTCCATCTGTTGAAATCGTTTGATTATCTGTATATGGTGGGTAGAATTTCATCTGGTTGAAAACTGTTGCTGGCCTGCTTCGGAACACAGTCTTTATGAGTTAAAAATAAAGGCAACATCAACTTTTAGAAAGACATACATGAGAACCAGATAGCATCTAATATCTTCAGTTCAAAGAGCTACATCTGTACTTTCAGTAGTACATGCGTTACTTTGCACGGAAAACAAGATATGTCCAAACATCGTTATCTCTGATTCTGCCTTCAATGGCAATGCCACCAGTCACTATCTCCCACAATGAATGCTATCACCGAACGGACAGGGAAGAGAAAGCCATAACTTCTGTTATAATTGCTAGAAATTGTGATGTTCTCTCCTGTTTCAAAGAATGATGCTTTGCCTGATATAATTTCTAAGCTAGGTCTCTTTGAAAACACGGTATTTTCAGAGTTTCACAGTGAATTACCAAGAAACAACATAGGAAACCACTGGGAACGGTGAAGTCACATATAGATCATTTGGTGTGTCAGGTGAAGCACACTACCCAAAAGACTCCAGCGTTCTTGAAACCAGTGTTTGCTCTTTAGTCTACTGTATCAACTCGAAAGCTCACTGAAGCATACAATGAAGCAGAACAACAACGGCACAGCAAGGGCATAATTCCATCTGTTGAAATCGTTTGATTATCTGTATATGGTGGTTAGAATTTCATCTGGTTGAAAACTGTTGCTGGCCTCCTTCGGAACACAGTCTTTATGAGTTAACAATAAGTGCAACAACAACTTTTAGAAAGACATACATGAGAACCAGATAGCATCTCATATCTTCAGTTCAAAGAGCTACATCTGTACTTTCAGTAGTACATACGTTACTCTGCACGGAAAACAAGATATGTCGAAACATCGCTATCTCTGATTCTGCCTTCAATGGCAATGCCAGCAGTCACTATCTCCCACAATGAATGTCATCACCGCACGGACAGGGAAGAGAAAGCAATAACTTCTGTTATAATTGCTAGAAATTGTGATGTTCTCTCCTGTTTCAAAGAATGATGCTTTACCTGATATAATTTCTAAGCTAGGTCTCTTTGAAAACACGGTATTTTCAGAGTTTCACAGTGAATTACCAAGAAACAACATAGGAAACCACTGTGAACGGTGAAGTCACATATAAATCCTTTGGTGTGTCAAGTGAAACACACTACCCAAAAGACTCCAGCGTTCCTGAAACCACTGTTTGCTCTTTAGTCTACTGTATCATCTCGAAAGCTCAATGAAGCATACAATGAAGCAGAACAACAACGGCACAGCAAGGGCATAATTCCATCTGTTGAAATCGTTTGATTATCTGTATATGGTGGTTAGAATTTCATCTGGTTGAAAACTGTTGCTGGCCTGCTTCGGAACACAGTCTTTATGAGTTAAAAATAAAGGCAACATCAACTTTTAGAAAGACATACATGAGAACCAGATAGCATCTAATATCTTCAGTTCAAAGAGCTACATCTGTACTTTCTGTAGTACATGCGTTACTTTGCACGGAAAACAAGATATGTCCAGACATCGTTATCTCTGATTCTGCCTTCAATGGCAATGCCACCAGTCACTATCTCCCACAATGAATGCTATCACCGAACGGACAGGGAAGAGAAAGCAATAACTTCTGTTATAATTGCTAGAAATTGTGATGTTCTCTCCTGTTTCAAAGAATGATGCTTTGCCTGATATAATTTCTAAGCTAGGTCTCTTTGAAAACACGGTATTTTCAGAGTTTCACAGTGAATTACCAAGAAACAACATAGGAAACCACTGGGAACGGTGAAGTCACATATAGATCCTTTGGTGTGTCAGGTGAAGCACACTACCCAAAAGACTCCAGCGTTCTTGAAACCAGTGTTTGCTCTTTAGTCTACTGTATCAACTCGAAAGCTCACTGAAGCATACAATGAAGCAGAACAACAACGGCACAGCAAGGGCATAATTCCATGTGTTGAAATCGTTTGATTATCTGTATATGGTGGTTAGAATTTCATCTGGTTGAAAACTGTTGCTGGCCTCCTTCTGAACACAGTCTTTATGAGTTAACAATAAGTGCAACAACAACTTTTAGAAAGACATACATGAGAACCAGATAGCATCTAATATCTTCAGTTCAAAGAGCTACATTTGTACTTTCAGTAGTACATGCGTTACTCTGCCCGGAAAACAAGATATGTCGAGACATCGCTATCTCTGCTTCTGCCTTCAATGGGAATGCCACCGGTCACTATCTCCCACAATGAATGCCATCACCGCACGGAAAGGGAAGAGAAAGCAATAACTTCTGTTATAATTGCTAGAAATTGTGATGTTCTCTCCTGTTTCAAAGAATGATGCTTTGCCTGATATAATTTCTAAGCTAGGTCTCTTTGAAAACACGGTATTTTCAGAGTTTCACAGTGAATTACCAAGAAACAACATAGGAAACCACTGTGAACGGTGAAGTCACATATAAATCCTTTGGTGTGTCAGGTGAAACACACTACCCAAAAGACTCCAGCGTTCCTGAAACCAGTGTTTGCTCTTTAGTCTACTGTATCTACTCGAAAGCTCACTGAAGCATACAATGAAGCAGAACAAAAAAGGAACAGCAAGGGCATAATTCCATCTGTTGAAATCATTTGATTATCTGTGTATGGTGGTTAGAATTTCTTCTGGTTGAAAACTGTTGCTGGGCGCCTTCGGAACACAGTATTTATGAGTTAACAATAAGTGCAACAACAACTTTTAGAAAGACATACATGAGAACCAGATAGCATCTCATATCTTCAGTTCAAAGAGCTACATCTGTACTTTCAGTAGTACATGCGTTACTCTGCCCGGAAAACAAGATATGTCGAGACATCGCTATCTCTGCTTCTGCCTTCAATGGGAATGCCACCGGTCACTATCTCCCACAATGAATGCCATCACCGCACGGAAAGGGAAGAGAAAGCAATAACTTCTGTTATAATTGCTAGAAATTGTGATGTTCTCTCCTGTTTCAAAGAATGATGCTTTGCCTGATATAATTTCTAAGCTAGGTCTCTTTGAAAACACGGTATTTTCAGAGTTTCACAGTGAATTACCAAGAAACAACATAGGAAACCACTGTGAACGGTGAAGTCACATATAAATCCTTTGGTGTGTCAGGTGAAACACACTACCCAAAAGACTCCAGCGTTCCTGAAACCAGTGTTTGCTCTTTAGTCTAAGGTATCAACTCGAAAGCTCACTGAAGCATACAATGAAGCAGAACAACAACGGCACAGCAAGGGCATAATTCCATCTGTTGAAATCGTTTGATTATCTGTATATGGTGGTTAGAATTTCATCTGGTTGAAAACTGTTTTTGGCCTGCTTCGGAACACAGTCTTTATGAGTTAAAAATAAAGGCAACATCAACTTTTAGAAAAACATACATGAGAACCAGATAGCATCTAATATCTTCAGTTCAAAGAGCTACATCTGTACTTTCAGTAGTACATGCGTTACTTTGCACGGAAAACAAGATATGTCCAGACATCGCTATCTCTGATTCTGCCTTCAATGGCAATGGCACCGGTCACTATCTCCCACAATGAATGCCATCACCGAACGGACAGGGAAGAGAAAGAAATAACTTCTGTTATAATTGCTAGAAATTGTGATGTTCTCTCCTGTTTCAAAGAATGATGCTTTGCCTGATATAATTTCTAAGCTAGGTCTCTTTGAAAACACGGTATTTTCAGAGTTTCACAGTGAATTACCAAGAAACAACATAGGAAACCACTGGGAACGGTGAAGTCACATATAGATCCTTTGGTGTGTCAGGTGAAGCACACTACCCAAAAGACTCCAGCGTTCTTGAAACCAGTGTTTGCTCTTTAGTCTACTGTATCAACTCGAAAGCTCACTGAAGCATACAATGAAGCAGAACAACAACGGCAGAGCAAGGGCATAATTCCATGTGTTGAAATCGTTTGATTATCTGTATATGGTGGTTAGAATTTCATCTGGTTGAAAACTGTTGCTGGCCTCCTTCGGAACACAGTCTTTATGAGTTAACAATAAGTGCAACAACAACTTTTAGAAAGACATACATGAGAACCAGATAGCATCTCATATCTTCAGTTCAAAGAGCTACATCTGTACTTTCAGTAGTACATACGTTACTCTGCACGTAAAACAAGATATGTCGAAACATCGCTATCTCTGATTGTGCCTTCAATGGCAATGCCACCGGTCACTATCTCCCACAATGAATGCCATCACCGCACGGACAGGGAAGAGAAAGCAATAACTTCTGTTATAATTGCTAGAAATTGTGATGTTCTCTCCTGTTTCAAATAATGATGCTTTGCCTGATATAATTTCTAAGCTAGGTCTCTTTGAAAACACGGTATTTTCAGAGTTTCACAGTGAATTACCAAGAAACAACATAGGAAACCACTGGGAACGCTGAAGTCACATATAGATCCTTTGGTGTGTCAGGTGAAGCACACTACCCAAAAGACTCCAGCGTTCTTGAAACCAGTGTTTGCTCTTTAGTCTACTGTATCAACTCGAAAGCTCACTGAAGCATACAATGAAGCAGAACAAAAAAGGCACAGCAAGGGCATAATTCCATCTGTTGAAATCGTTTGATTATCTGTGTATGGTGGTTAGAATTTCTTCTGGTTGAAAACTGTTGCTGGGCGCCTTCGGAACACAGTATTTATGAGTTAACAATAAGTGCAACAACAACTTTTAGAAAGACATACATGAGAACCAGATAGCATCTAATATCTTCAGTTCAAAGAGCTACATTTGTACTTTCAGTAGTACATGCGTTACTCTGCCCGGAAAACAAGATATGTCGAGACATCGCTATCTCTGCTTCTGCCTTCAATGGGAATGCCACCGGTCACTATCTCCCACAATGAATGCCATCACCGCACGGAAAGGGAAGAGAAAGCAATAACTTCTGTTATAATTGCTAGAAATTGTGATGTTCTCTCCTGTTTCAAAGAATGATGCTTTGCCTGATATAATTTCTAAGCTAGGTCTCTTTGAAAACACGGTATTTTCAGAGTTTCACAGTGAATTACCAAGAAACAACATAGGAAACCACTGTGAACGGTGAAGTCACATATAAATCCTTTGGTGTGTCAGGTGAAACACACTACCCAAAAGACTCCAGCGTTCCTGAAACCAGTGTTTGCTCTTTAGTCTACTGTATCTACTCGAAAGCTCACTGAAGCATACAATGAAACAGAACAAAAAAGGCACAGCAAGGGCATAATTCCATCTGTTGAAATCGTTTGATGATCTGTGTATGGTGGTTAGAATTTCTTCTGGTTGAAAACTGTTGCTGGGCGCCTTCGGAACACAGTATTTATGAGTTAACAATAAGTGCAACAACAACTTTTAGAAAGACATACATGAGAACCAGATAGCATCTCATATCTTCAGTTCAAAGAGCTACATCTGTACTTTCAGTAGTACATGCGTTACTCTGCCCGGAAAACAAGATATGTCGAGACATCGCTATCTCTGCTTCTGCCTTCAATGGGAATGCCACCGGTCACTATCTCCCACAATGAATGCCATCACCGCACGGAAAGGGAAGAGAAAGCAATAACTTCTGTTATAATTGCTAGAAATTGTGATGTTCTCTCCTGTTTCAAAGAATGATGCTTTGCCTGATATAATTTCTAAGCTAGGTCTCTTTGAAAACACGGTATTTTCAGAGTTTCACAGTGAATTACCAAGAAACAACATAGGAAACCACTGTGAACGGTGAAGTCACATATAGATCCTTTGGTGTGTCAGGTGAAACACACTACCCAAAAGACTCCAGCGTTCCTGAAACCAGTGTTTGCTCTTTAGTCTACTGTATCTACTCGAAAGCTCACTGAAGCATACAATGAAGCAGAACAAAAAAGGCACAGCAAGGGCATAATTCCATCTGTTGAAATCATTTGATTATCTGTGTATGGTGGTTAGAATTTCTTCTGGTTGAAAACTGTTTTTGGCCTGCTTCGGAACACAGTCTTTATGAGTTAAAAATAAAGGCAACATCAACTTTTAGAAAAACATACATGAGAACCAGATAGCATCTAATATCTTCAGTTCAAAGAGCTACATCTGTACTTTCAGTAGTACATGCGTTACTTTGCACGGAAAACAAGATATGTCCAGACATCGCTATCTCTGATTCTGCCTTCAATGGCAATGGCACCGGTCACTATCTCCCACAATGAATGCCATCACCGAACGTACAGGGAAGAGAAAGCAATAACTTCTGTTATAATTGCTAGAAATTGTGATGTTCTCTCCTGTTTCAAAGAATGATCCTTTGCCTGATATAATTTCTAAGCTAGGTCTCTTTGAAAACACGGTATTTTCAGAGTTTCACAGTGAATTACCAAGAAACAACATAGGAAACCACTGGGAAAGGTGAAGTCACATATAGATCCTTTGGTGTGTCAGGTGAAGCACACTACCCAAAAGACTCCAGCGTTCTTGAAACCAGTGTTTGCTCTTTAGTCTACTGTATCAACTCGAAAGCTCACTGAAGCATACAATGAAGCAGAACAAAAACGGCACAGCAAGGGCATAATTCCATCTGTTGAAATCGTTTGATTATCTGTATATGGTGGTTAGAATTTCTTCTGGTTGAAAACTGTTGCTGGCCTCCTTCGGAACACAGTCTTTATGAGTTAACAATAAGTGCAACAACAACTTTTAGAATGACATACATGAGAACCAGATAGCATCTCATATCTTCAGTTCAAAGAGCTACATCTGTACTTTCAGTAGTACATGCGTTACTTTGCACGCAAAACAAGATATGTCCAGACATCGCTATCTCTAATTCTGCCTTCAATGGCAATGCCAGTGGTCACTATCTCCCACAATGAATGTCATCACCGAACGGACAGGGAAGAGAAAGCAATAACTTCTGTTATAATTGCTAGAAATTGTGATGTTCTCTCCTGTTTCAAAGAATGATGCTTTGCCTGATATAATTTCTAAGCTAGGTCTCTTTGAAAACACGGTATTTTCAGAGTTTCACAGTGAATTACCAAGAAACAACATAGGAAACCACTGGGAACGGTGAAGTCACATATAGATCCTTTGGTGTGTCAGGTGAAGCACACTACCCAAAAGACTCCAGCGTTCTTGAAACCAGTGTTTGCTCTTTAGTCTACTGTATCAACTCGAAAGCTCACTGAAGCATACAATGAAGCAGAACAACAACGGCACAGCAAGGGCATAATTCCATGTGTTGAAATCGTTTGATTATCTGTATATGGTGGTTAGAATTTCATCTGGTTGAAAACTGTTGCTGGCCTCCTTCGGAACACAGTCTTTATGAGTTAACAATAAGTGCAACAACAACTTTTAGAAAGATATACATGAGAACCAGATAGCATCTCATATCTTCAGTTCAAAGAGCTACATCTGTACTTTCAGTAGTACATGCGTTACTCTGCACATAAAACAAGATATGTCGAAACATCGCTATCTCTGATTGTGCCTTCAATGGCAATGCCACCGGTCACTATCTCCCACAATGAATGCCATCACCGCACGGACAGGGAAGAGAAAGCAATAACTTCTGTTATAATTGCTAGAAATTGTGATGTTCTCTCCTGTTTCAAATAATGATGCTTTGCCTGATATAATTTCTAAGCTAGGTCTCTTTGAAAACACGGTATTTTCAGAGTTCCACAGTGAATTACCAAGAAACAACATAGGAAACCACTGTGAACGGTGAAGTCACATATAAATCCTTTGGTGTGTCAGGTGAAACACACTACCCAAAAGACTCCAGCGTTCCTGAAACCAGTGTTTGCTCTTTAGTCTACTGTATCAACTCGAAAGCTCACTGAAGCATACAATGAAGCAGAACAAAAAAGGCACAGCAAGGGCATAATTCCATCTGTTGAAATCGTTTCATTATCTGTGTATGGTGGTTAGAATTTCTTCTGGTTGAAAACTGTTGCTGGGCGCCTTCGGAACACAGTATTTATGAGTTAACAATAAGTGCAACAACAACTTTTAGAAAGACATACATGAGAACCAGATAGCATCTCATATCTTCAGTTCAAAGAGCTACATCTGTACTTTCAGTAGTACATGCGTTACTCTGCCCGGAAAACAAGATATGTCGAGACATCGCTATCTCTGCTTCTGCCTTCAATGGGAATGCCACCCGTCACTATCTCCCACAATGAATGCCATCACCGCCCGGACAGGGAAGAGAAAGCAATAACTTCTGTTATAATTGCTAGAAATTGTGATGTTCTCTCCTGTTTCAAAGAATGATGCTTTGCCTGATATAATTTCTAAGCTAGGTCTCTTTGAAAACACGGTATTTTCAGAGTTTCACAGTGAATTACCAAGAAACAACGTAGGAAACCTCTGTGAACGGTGAAGTCACATATAAATCCTTGGTGTGTCAGGTGAAACACACTACCCAAAAGACTCCAGCGTTCCTGAAACCAGTGTTTGCTCTTTAGTCTAAGGTATCAACTCGAAAGCTCACTGAAGCATACAATGAAGCAGAACAAAAACGGCACAGCAAGGGCATAATTCCATCTGTTGAAATCGTTTGATTATCTGTATGTGGTGGTTAGAATTTCTTCTGGTTGAAGACTGTTGCTGGCCTCCTTCGGAACACAGTCTTTATGAGTTAACAATAAGTGCAACAACAACTTTTAGAATGACAGACATGAGAACCAGATAGCATCTCATATCTTCAGTTCAAAGAGCTACATCTGTACTTTCAGTAGTACATGCGTTACTTTGCACGGAAAACAAGATATGTCCAGACATCGCTATCTCTAATTCTGCCTTCAATGGCAATGCCACCGGTCACTATCTCCCACAATGAATGCTATCACCGAACGGACAGGGAAGAGAAAGCAATAACTTCTGTTATAATTGCTAGAAATTGTGATGTTCTCTCCTGTTTCAAAGAATGATGCTTTGCCTGATATAATTTCTAAGCTAGGTCTCTTTGAAAACACGGTATTTTCAGAGTTTCACAGTGAATTACCAAGAAACAACGTAGGAAACCACTGGGAACGGTGAAGTCACATATAGATCCTTTGGTGTGTCAAATGAAGCACACTACCCAAAAGACTCCAGCGTTCTTGAAACCAGTGTTTGCTCTTTAATCTACTGTATCAACTCGAAAGCTCACTGAAGCATACAATGAAGCAGAACAACAACGGCACAGCAAGGGCATAATTCCATCTGTTGAAATCGTTTGATTATCTGTGTATGGTGGTTAGAATTTCTTCTGGTTGAAAACTGTTGCTGGGCTCCTTCGGAACACAGTATTTATGAGTTAACAATAAGTGCAACAACAACTTTTAGAAAGACATACATGAGAACCAGATAGCATCTCATATCTTCAGTTCAAAGAGCTACATTTGTACTTTCAGTAGTACATGAGTTACTCTGCCCGGAAAACAAGATATGTCGAGACATCGCTATCTCTGCTTCTGCCTTCAATGGGAATGCCACCGGTCACTATCTCCCACAATGAATGCCATCACCGCACGGAAAGGGAAGAGAAAGCAATAACTTCTGTTATAATTGCTAGAAATTGTGATGTTCTCTCCTGTTTCAAAGAATGATGCTTTGCCTGATATAATTTCTAAGCTAGGTCTCTTTGAAAACACGGTATTTTCAGAGTTTCACAGTGAATTACCAAGAAACAACATAGGAAACCACTGTGAACGGTGAAGTCACATATAAATCCTTTGGTGTGTCAGGTGAAACACACTACCCAAAAGACTCCAGCGTTCCTGAAACCAGTGTTTGCTCTTTAGTCTACTGTATCAACTCGAAAGCTCACTGAAGCATACAATGAAGCAGAACAACAACGGCACAGCAAGGGCATAATTCCATCTGTTGAAATCGTTTGATTATCTGTGTATGGTGGTTAGAATTTCTTCTGGTTGAAAACTGTTGCTGGGCGCCTTCGGAACACAGTATTTATGAGTTAACAATAAGTGCAACAACAACTTTTAGAAAGACATACATGAGAACCAGATAGCATCTCATATCTTCAGTTCAAAGAGCTACATCTGTACTTTCAGTAGTACATGCGTTACTCTGCACGGAAAACAAGATATGTCGAAACATCGCTATCTCTGATTCTGCCTTCAATGGCAATGCCACCGGTCACTATCTTCCACAATGAATGCCTTCACCGCACGAACAGGGAAGAGAAAGCAATAACTTCTGTTATAATTGCTAGAAATTGTGATGTTCTCTCCTGTTTCAAAGAATGATGCTTTGCCTGATATAATTTCTAAGCTAGGTCTCTTTGAAAACACGGTATTTTCAGAGTTTCACAGTGAATTACCAAGAAACAACATAGGAAACCACTGTGAACGGTGAAGTCACATATAGATCCTTTGGTGTGTCAGGTGAAACACACTACCCAAAAGACTCCAGCGTTCCTGAAACCAGTGTTTGCTCTTTAGTCTACTGTATCAACTCGAAAGCTCACTGAAGCATACAATGAAGCAGAACAACAACGGCACAGCAAGGGCATAATTCCATCTGTTGAAATCGTTTGATTATCTGTGTATGGTGGTTAGAATTTCTTCTGGTTGAAAACTTTTGCTGGGCTCCTTCGGAACACAGTATTTATGAGTTAACAATAAGTGCAACAACAACTTTTAGAAAGACATACATGAGAACCAGATAGCATCTAATATCTTCAGTTCAAAGAGCTACATTTGTACTTTCAGTAGTACATGCGTTACTCTGCCCGGAAAACAAGATATGTCGAGACATCGCTATCTCTGCTTCTGCCTTCAATGGGAATGCCACCGGTCACTATCTCCCACAATGAATGCCATCACCGCACGGAAAGGGAAGAGAAAGCAATAACTTCTATTATAATTGCTAGAAATTGTGATGTTCTCTCCTGTTTCAAAGAATGATGCTTTGCCTGATATAATTTCTAAGCTAGGTCTCTTTGAAAACACGGTATTTTCAGAGTTTCACAGTGAATTACCAAGAAACAACATAGGAAACCACTGTGAACGGTGAAGTCAGATATAAATCCTTTGGTGTGTCAGGTGAAACACACTACCCAAAAGACTCCAGCGTTCCTGAAACCAGTGTTTGCTCTTTAGTCTACTGTATCAACTCGAAAGCTCACTGAAGCATACAATGAAGCAGAACAAAAAAGGCACAGCAAGGGCATAATTCCATCTGTTGAAATCGTTTCATTATCTGTGTATGGTGGTTAGAATTTCTTCTGGTTGAAAACTGTTGCTGGGCGCCTTCGGAACACAGTATTTATGAGTTAACAATAAGTGCAACAACAACTTTTAGAAAGACATACATGAGAACCAGATAGCATCTCATATCTTCAGTTCAAAGAGCTACATCTGTACTTTCAGTAGTACATGCGTTACTCTGCCCGGAAAACAAGATATGTCGAGACATCGCTATCTCTGCTTCTGCCTTCAATGGGAATGCCACCCGTCACAATCTCCCACAATGAATGCCATCACCGCCCGGACAGGGAAGAGAAAGCAATAACTTCTGTTATAATTGCTAGAAATTGTGATGTTCTCTCCTGTTTCAAAGAATGATCCTTTGCCTGATATAATTTCTAAGCTAGGTCTCTTTGAAAACACGGTATTTTCAGAGTTTCACAGTGAATTACCAAGAAACAACATAGGAAACCACTGGGAAAGGTGAAGTCACATATAGATCCTTTGGTGTGTCAGGTGAAGCACACTACCCAAAAGACTCCAGCGTTCTTGAAACCAGTGTTTGCTCTTTAGTCTACTGTATCAACTCGAAAGCTCACTGAAGCATACAATGAAGCAGAACAAAAACGGCACAGCAAGGGCATAATTCCATCTGTTGAAATCGTTTGATTATCTGTATATGGTGGTTAGAATTTCTTCTGGTTGAAGACTGTTGCTGGCCTCCTTCAGAACACAGTCTTTATGAGTTAACAATAAGTGCAACAACAACTTTTAGAAAGACATACATGAGAACCAGATAGCATCTCATATCTTCAGTTCAAAGAGCTACATCTGTACTTTCAGTAGTACATGCGTTACTCTGCACGGAAAACAAGATATGTCGAAACATCGCTATCTCTGATTCTGCCTTCAATGGCAATGCCAACGGTCACTATCTTCCACAATGAATGCCTTCACCGCACGAACAGGGAAGAGAAAGCAATAACTTCTGTTATAATTGCTAGAAATTGTGATGTTCTCTCCTGTTTCAAAGAATGATGCTTTGCCTGATATAATTTCTAAGCTAGGTCTCTTTGAAAACACGGTATTTTCAGAGTTTCACAGTGAATTACCAAGAAACAACATAGGAAACCACTGTGAACGGTGAAGTCACATATAGATCCTTTGGTGTGTCAGGTGAAACACACTACCCAAAAGACTCCAGCGTTCCTGAAACCAGTGTTTGCTCTTTAGTCTACTGTATCAACTCGAAAGCTCACTGAAGCATACAATGAAGCAGAACAACAATGGCACAGCAAGGGCATAATTCCATCTGTTGAAATCGTTTGATTATCTGTATATGGTGGTTAGAATTTCATCTGGTTGAAAACTGTTGCTGGCCTCCTTCGGAACACAGTCTTTATGAGTTAACAATAAGTGCAACAACAACTTTTAGAAAGACATACATGAGAACCAGATAGCATCTCATATCTTCAGTTCAAAGAGCTACATCTGTACTTTCAGTAGTACATACGTTACTCTGCACGGAAAACAAGATATGTCGAAACATCGCAATCTCTGATTCTGCCTTCAATGGCAATGCCAGCGGTCACTATCTCCCACAATGAATGTCATCACCGCACGGACAGGCAAGAGAAAGCAATAACTTCTGTTATAATTGCTAGAAATTGTGATGTTCTCTCCTGTTTCAAAGAATGATGCTTTGCCTGATATAATTTCTAAGCTAGGTCTCTTTGAAAACACGGTATTTTCAGAGTTTCACAGTGAATTACCAAGAAACAACATAGGAAACCACTGGGAACGGTGAAGTCACATATAGATCCTTTGGTGTGTCAGGTGAAGCACACTACCCAAAAGACTCCAGCGTTCTTGAAACCAGTGTTTGCTCTTTAGTCTACTGTATCAACTCGAAAGCTCACTGAAGCATACAATGAAGCAGAACAACAACGGCACAGCAAGGGCATAATTCCATCTGTTGAAATCGTTTGATTATCTGTATATGGTGGTTAGAATTTCATCTGGTTGAAAACTGTTGCTGGCCTCCTTCGGAACACAGTCTTTATGAGTTAACAATAAGTGCAACAACAACTTTTAGAAAGACATACATGAGAACCAGATAGCATCTCATATCTTCAGTTCAAAGAGCTACATCTGTACTTTCAGTAGTACATGCGTTACTCTGCACGTAAAACAAGATATGTCGAAACATCGCTATCTCTGATTGTGCCTTCAATGGCAATGCCACCGGTCACTATCTCCCACAATGAATGCCATCACCGCACGGACAGGGAAGAGAAAGCAATAACTTCTGTTATAATTGCTAGAAATTGTGATGTTCTCTCCTGTTTCAAATAATGATGCTTTGCCTGATATAATTTCTAAGCTAGGTCTCTTTGAAAACACGGTATTTTCAGAGTTTCACAGTGAATTACCAAGAAACAACATAGGAAACCACTGTGAACGGTGAAGTCACATATAGATCCTTTGGTGTGTCAGGTGAAGCACACTACCCAAAAGACTCCAGCGTTCTTGAAACCAGTGTTTGCTCTTTAGTCTACTGTATCAACTCGAAAGCTCACTGAAGCATACAATGAAGCAGAACAAAAAAGGCACAGCAAGGGCATAATTCCATCTGTTGAAATCGTTTGATTATCTGTGTATGGTGGTTAGAATTTCTTCTGGTTGAAAACTGTTGCTGGGCTCCTTCGGAACACAGTATTTATGAGTTAACAATAAGTGCAACAACAACTTTTAGAAAGACATACATGAGAACCAGATAGCATCTAATATCTTCAGTTCAAAGAGCTACATTTGTACTTTCAGTAGTACATGCGTTACTCTGCCCGGAAAACAAGATATGTCGAGACATCGCTATCTCTGCTTCTGCCTTCAATGGGAATGCCACCGGTCACTATCTCCCACAATGAATGCCATCACCGCACGGAAAGGGAAGAGAAAGCAATAACTTCTGTTATAATTGCTAGAAATTGTGATGTTCTCTCCTGTTTCAAAGAATGATGCTTTGCCTGATATAATTTCTAAGCTATGTCTCTTTGAAAACACGGTATTTTCAGAGTTTCACAGTGAATTACCAAGAAACAACATAGGAAACCACTGTGAATGGTGAAGTCACATATAAATCCTTTGGTGTGTCAGGTGAAACACACTACCCAAAAGACTCCAGCGTTCTTGAAACCAGTGTTTGCTCTTTAGTCTACTGTATCAACTCGAAAGCTCACTGAAGCATACAATGAAGCAGAACAAAAAAGGCACAGCAAGGGCATAATTCCATCTGTTGAAATCGTTTCATTATCTGTGTATGGTGGTTAGAATTTCTTCTGGTTGAAAACTGTTGCTGGGCGCCTTCGGAACACAGTATTTATGAGTTAACAATAAGTGCAACAACAACTTTTAGAAAGACATACATGAGAACCAGATAGCATCTCATATCTTCAGTTCAAAGAGCTACATCTGTACTTTCAGTAGTACATGCGTTACTCTGCCCGGAAAACAAGATATGTCGAGACATCGCTATCTCTGCTTCTGCCTTCAATGGGAATGCCACCCGTCACTATCTCCCACAATGAATGCCATCACCGCCCGGACAGGGAAGAGAAAGCAATAACTTCTGTTATAATTGCTAGAAATTGTGATGTTCTCTCCTGTTTCAAAGAATGATCCTTTGCCTGATATAATTTCTAAGCTAGGTCTCTTTGAAAACACGGTATTTTCAGAGTTTCACAGTGAATTACCAAGAAACAACATAGGAAACCACTGTGAACGGTGAAGTCACATATAAATCCTTGGTGTGTCAGGTGAAACACACTACCCAAAAGACTCCAGCGTTCCTGAAACCAGTGTTTGCTCTTTAGTCTAAGGTATCAACTCGAAAGCTCACTGAAGCATACAATGAAGCAGAACAACAACGGCACAGCAAGGGCATAATTCCATCTGTTGAAATCGTTTGATTATCTGTATATGGTGGTTAGAATTTCATCTGGTTGAAAACTGTTGCTGGTCTGCTTCGGAACACAGTCTTTATGAGTTAAAAATAAAGGCAACATCAACTTTTAGAAAAACATACATGAGAACCAGATAGCATCTAATATCTTCAGTTCAAAGAGCTACATCTGTACTTTCAGTAGTACATACGTTACTTTGCACGGAAAACAAGATATGTCCAGACATCGCTATCTCTGATTCTGCCTTCAATGGCAATGGCACCGGTCACTATCTCCCACAATGAATGCCATCACCGAACGGACAGGGAAGAGAAAGCAATAACTTCTGTTATAATTGCTAGAAATTGTGATGTTCTCTCCTGTTTCAAAGAATGATCCTTTGCCTGATATAATTTCTAAGCTAGGTCTCTTTGAAAACACGGTATTTTCAGAGTTTCACAGTGAATTACCAAGAAACAACATAGGAAACCACTGGGAAAGGTGAAGTCACATATAGATCCTTTGGTGTGTCAGGTGAAGCACACTACCCAAAAGACTCCAGCGTTCTTGAAACCAGTGTTTGCTCTTTAGTCTACTGTATCAACTCGAAAGCTCACTGAAGCATACAATGAAGCAGAACAAAAACGGCACAGCAAGGGCATAATTCCATCTGTTGAAATCGTTTGATTATCTGTGTATGGTGGTTAGAATTTCTTCTGGTTGAAAACTGTTGCTGGGCGCCTTCGGAACACAGTATTTATGAGTTAACAATAAGTGCAACAACAACTTTTAGAAAGACATACATGAGAACCAGATAGCATCTCATATCTTCAGTTCAAAGAGCTACATCTGTACTTTCAGTTGTACATGCGTTACTCTGCCCGGAAAACAAGATATGTCGAGACATCGCTATCTCTGCTTCTGCCTTCAATGGGAATGCCACCCGTCACTATCTACCACAATGAATGCCATCACCGCCCGGACAGGGAAGAGAAAGCAATAACTTCTGTTATAATTGCTAGAAATTGTGATGTTCTCTCCTGTTTCAAAGAATGATCCTTTGCCTGATATAATTTCTAAGCTAGGTCTCTTTGAAAACACGGTATTTTCAGAGTTTCACAGTGAATTACCAAGAAACAACATAGGAAACCACTGTGAACGGTGAAGTCATATATAAATCCTTGCTGTGTCAGGTGAAACACACTACCCAAAAGACTCCAGCGTTCCTGAAACCAGTGTTTGCTCTTTAGTCTAAGGTATCAACTCGAAAGCTCACTGAAGCATACAATGAAGCAGAACAACAACGGCACAGCAAGGGCATAATTCCATCTGTTGAAATCGTTTGATTATCTGTATATGGTGGTTAGAATTTCATCTGGTTGAAAACTGTTTTTGGCCTGCTTCGGAACACAGTCTTTATGAGTTAAAAATAAAGGCAACATCAACTTTTAGAAAAACATACATGAGAACCAGATAGCATCTAATATCTTCAGTTCAAAGAGCTACATCTGTACTTTCAGTAGTACATGCGTTACTCTGCACGTAAAACAAGATATGTCGAAACATCGCTATCTCTGATTGTGCCTTCAATGGCAATGCCACCGGTCACTATCTCCCACAATGAATGCCATCACCGCACGGACAGGGAAGAGAAAGCAATAACTTCTGTTATAATTGCTAGAAATTGTGATGTTCTCTCCTGTTTCAAAGAATGATGCTTTGCCTGATATAATTTCTAAGCTAGGTCTCTTTGAAAACACGGTATTTTCAGAGTTTCACAGTGAATTACCAAGAAACAACATAGGAAACCACTGGGAACGCTGAAGTCACATATAGATCCTTATGTGTGTCAGGTGAAGCACACTACCCAAAAGACTCCAGCGTTCTTGAAACCAGTGTTTGCTCTATAGTCTACTGTATCAATTCGAAAGCTCACTGAAGCATACAATGAAGCAGAACAAAAAAGGCACAGCAAGGGCATAATTCCATCTGTTGAAATCGTTTGATTATCTGTGTATGGTGGTTAGAATTTCTTCTGGTTGAAAACTGTTGCTGGGCTCCTTCGGAACACAGTATTTATGAGTTAACAATAAGTGCAACAACAACTTTTAGAAAGACATACATGAGAACCAGATAGCATCTAATATCTTCAGTTCAAAGAGCTACATTTGTACTTTCAGTAGTACATGCGTTACTCTGCCCGGAAAACAAGATATGTCGAGACATCGCTATCTCTGCTTCTGCCTTCAATGGGAATGCCACCGGTCACTATCTCCCACAATGAATGCCATCACCGCACGGAAAGGGAAGAGAAAGCAATAACTTCTGTTATAATTGCTAGAAATTGTGATGTTCTCTCCTGTTTCAAAGAATGATGCTTTGCCTGATATAATTTCTAAGCTAGGTCTCTTTGAAAACACGGTATTTTCAGAGTTTCACAGTGAATTACCAAGAAACAACATAGGAAACCACTGTGAATGGTGAAGTCACATATAAATCCTTTGGTGTGTCAGGTGAAACACACTACCCAAAAGACTCCAGCGTTCCTGAAACCAGTGTTTGCTCTTTAGTCTACTGTATCAACTCGAAAGCTCACTGAAGCATACAATGAAGCAGAACAAAAAAGGCACAGCAAGGGCATAATTCCATCTGTTGAAATCGTTTCATTATCTGTGTATGGTGGTTAGAATTTCTTCTGGTTGAAAACTGTTGCTGGGCGCCTTCGGAACACAGTATTTATGAGTTAACAATAAGTGCAACAACAACTTTTAGAAAGACATACATGAGAACCAGATAGCATCTCATATCTTCAGTTCAAAGAGCTACATCTGTACTTTCAGTAGTACATGCGTTACTCTGCCCGGAAAACAAGATATGTCGAGACATCGCTATCTCTGCTTCTGCCTTCAATGGGAATGCCACCCGTCACTATCTCCCACAATGAATGCCATCACCGCCCGGACAGGGAAGAGAAAGCAATAACTTCTGTTATAATTGCTAGAAATTGTGATGTTCTCTCCTGTTTCAAAGAATGATCCTTTGCCTGATATAATTTCTAAGCTAGGTCTCTTTGAAAACACGGTATTTTCAGAGTTTCACAGTGAATTACCAAGAAACAACATAGGAAACCACTGTGAACGGTGAAGTCACATATAAATCCTTGGTGTGTCAGGTGAAACACACTACCCAAAAGACTCCAGCGTTCCTGAAACCAGTGTTTGCTCTTTAGTCTAAGGTATCAACTCGAAAGCTCACTGAAGCATACAATGAAGCAGAACAACAACGGCACAGCAAGGGCATAATTCCATCTGTTGAAATCGTTTGATTATCTGTATATGGTGGTTAGAATTTCATCTGGTTGAAAACTGTTGCTGGTCTGCTTCGGAACACAGTCTTTATGAGTTAAAAATAAAGGCAACATCAACTTTTAGAAAAACATACATGAGAACCAGATAGCATCTAATATCTTCAGTTCAAAGAGCTACATCTGTACTTTCAGTAGTACATGCGTTACTTTGCACGGAAAACAAGATATGTCCAGACATCGCTATCTCTGATTCTGCTTCAGTGGCAATGGCACCGGTCACTATCTCCCACAATGAATGCCATCACCGAACGGACAGGGAAGAGAAAGCAATAACTTCTGTTATAATTGCTAGAAATTGTGATGTTCTCTCCTGTTTCAAAGAATGATCCTTTGCCTGATATAATTTCTAAGCTAGGTCTCTTTGAAAACATGGTATTTTCAGAGTTTCACAGTGAATTACCAAGAAACAACATAGGAAACCACTGGGAAAAGTGAAGTCACATATAGATCCTTTGGTGTGTCAGGTGAAGCACACTACCCAAAAGACTCCAGCGTTCTTGAAACCAGTGTTTGCTCTTTAGTCTACTGTATCAACTCGAAAGCTCACTGAAGCATACAATGAAGCAGAACAAAAACGGCACAGCAAGGGCATAATTCCATCTGTTGAAATCGTTTGATTATCTGTGTATGGTGGTTAGAATTTCTTCTGGTTGAAAACTGTTGCTGGGCGCCTTCGGAACACAGTATTTATGAGTTAACAATAAGTGCAACAACAACTTTTAGAAAGACATACATGAGAACCAGATAGCATCTCATATCTTCAGTTCAAAGAGCTACATCTGTACTTTCAGTTGTACATGCGTTACTCTGCCCGGAAAACAAGATATGTCGAGACATCGCTATCTCTGCTTCTGCCTTCAATGGGAATGCCACCCGTCACTATCTCCCACAATGAATGCCATCACCGCCCGGACAGGGAAGAGAAAGCAATAACTTCTGTTATAATTGCTAGAAATTGTGATGTTCTCTCCTGTTTCAAAGAATGATGCTTTGCCTGATATAATTTCTAAGCTAGGTCTCTTTGAAAACACGGTATTTTCAGAGTTTCACAGTGAATTACCAAGAAACAACATAGGAAACCACTGTGAACGGTGAAGTCATATATAAATCCTTGCTGTGTCAGGTGAAACACACTACCCAAAAGACTCCAGCGTTCCTGAAACCAGTGTTTGCTCTTTAGTCTAAGGTATCAACTCGAAAGCTCACTGAAGCATACAATGAAGCAGAACAACAACGGCACAGCAAGGGCATAATTCCATCTGTTGAAATCGTTTGATTATCTGTATATGGTGGTTAGAATTTCATCTGGTTGAAAACTGTTTTTGGCCTGCTTCGGAACACAGTCTTTATGAGTTAAAAATAAAGGCAACATCAACTTTTAGAAAAACATACATGAGAACCAGATAGCATCTAATATCTTCAGTTCAAAGAGCTACATCTGTACTTTCAGTAGTACATGCGTTACTTTGCACGGAAAACAAGATATGTCCAGACATCGCTATCTCTGATTCTGCCTTCAATGGCAATGGCACCGGTCACTATCTCCCACAATGAATGCCATCACCGAACGGACAGGGAAGAGAAAGCAATAACTTCTGTTATAATTGCTAGAAATTGTGATGTTCTCTCCTGTTTCAAAGAATGATCCTTTGCCTGATATAATTTCTAAGCTAGGTCTCTTTGAAAACACGGTATTTTCAGAGTTTCACAGTGAATTACCAAGAAACAACATAGGAAACCACTGGGAAAGGTGAAGTCACATATAGATCCTTTGGTGTGTCAGGTGAAGCACACTACCCAAAAGACTCCAGCGTTCTTGAAACCAGTGTTTGCTCTTTAGTCTACTGTATCAACTCGAAAGCTCACTGAAGCATACAATGAAGCAGAACAAAAACGGCACAGCAAGGGCATAATTCCATCTGTTGAAATCGTTTGATTATCTGTGTATGGTGGTTAGAATTTCTTCTGGTTGAAAACTGTTGCTGGGCGCCTTCGGAACACAGTATTTATGAGTTAACAATAAGTGCAACAACAACTTTTAGAAAGACATACATGAGAACCAGATAGCATCTCATATCTTCAGTTCAAAGAGCTACATCTGTACTTTCAGTTGTACATGCGTTACTCTGCCCGGAAAACAAGATATGTCGAGACATCGCTATCTCTGCTTCTGCCTTCAATGGGAATGCCACCCGTCACTATCTCCCACAATGAATGCCATCACCGCCCGGACAGGGAAGAGAAAGCAATAACTTCTGTTATAATTGCTAGAAATTGTGATGTTCTCTCCTGTTTCAAAGAATGATGCTTTGCCTGATATAATTTCTAAGCTAGGTCTCTTTGAAAACACGGTATTTTCAGAGTTTCACAGTGAATTACCAAGAAACAACATAGGAAACCACTGTGAACGGTGAAGTCATATATAAATCCTTGCTGTGTCAGGTGAAACACACTACCCAAAAGACTCCAGCGTTCCTGAAACCAGTGTTTGCTCTTTAGTCTAAGGTATCAACTCGAAAGCTCACTGAAGCATACAATGAAGCAGAACAACAACGGCACAGCAAGGGCATAATTCCATCTGTTGAAATCGTTTGATTATCTGTATATGGTGGTTAGAATTTCATCTGGTTGAAAACTGTTTTTGGCCTGCTTCGGAACACAGTCTTTATGAGTTAAAAATAAAGGCAACATCAACTTTTAGAAAAACATACATGAGAACCAGATAGCATCTAATATCTTCAGTTCAAAGAGCTACATCTGTACTTTCAGTAGTACATGCGTTACTTTGCACGGAAAACAAGATATGTCCAGACATCGCTATCTATGATTCTGCCTTCAATGGCAATGGCAACGGTCACTATCTCCCACAATGAATGCCATCACCGAACGGACAGGGAAGAGAAAGCAATAACTTCTGTTATAATTGCTAGAAATTGTGATGTTCTCTCCTGTTTCAAAGAATGATCCTTTGCCTGATATAATTTCTAAGCTAGGTCTCTTTGAAAACACGGTATTTTCAGAGTTTCACAGTGAATTACCAAGAAACAACATAGGAAACCACTGGGAAAGGTGAAGTCACATATAGATCCTTTGGTGTGTCAGGTGAAGCACACTACCCAAAAGACTCCAGCGTTCTTGAAACCAGTGTTTGCTCTTTAGTCTACTGTATCAACTCGAAAGCTCACTGAAGCATACAATGAAGCAGAACAAAAACGGCACAGCAAGGGCATAATTCCATCTGTTGAAATCGTTTGATTATCTGTGTATGGTGGTTAGAATTTCTTCTGGTTGAAAACTGTTGCTGGGCGCCTTCGGAACACAGTATTTATGAGTTAACAATAAGTGCAACAACAACTTTTAGAAAGACATACATGAGAACCAGATAGCATCTCATATCTTCAGTTCAAAGAGCTACATCTGTACTTTCAGTTGTACATGCGTTACTCTGCCCGGAAAACAAGATATGTCGAGACATCGCTATCTCTGCTTCTGCCTTCAATGGGAATGCCACCCGTCACTATCTCCCACAATGAATGCCATCACCGCCCGGACAGGGAAGAGAAAGCAATAACTTCTGTTATAATTGCTAGAAATTGTGATGTTCTCTCCTGTTTCAAAGAATGATGCTTTGCCTGATATAATTTCTAAGCTAGGTCTCTTTGAAAACACGGTATTTTCAGAGTTTCACAGTGAATTACCAAGAAACAACATAGGAAACCACTGTGAACGGTGAAGTCATATATAAATCCTTGCTGTGTCAGGTGAAACACACTACCCAAAAGACTCCAGCGTTCCTGAAACCAGTGTTTGCTCTTTAGTCTAAGGTATCAACTCGAAAGCTCACTGAAGCATACAATGAAGCAGAACAACAACGGCACAGCAAGGGCATAATTCCATCTGTTGAAATCGTTTGATTATCTGTATATGGTGGTTAGAATTTCATCTGGTTGAAAACTGTTTTTGGCCTGCTTCGGAACACAGTCTTTATGAGTTAAAAATAAAGGCAACATCAACTTTTAGAAAAACATACATGAGAACCAGATAGCATCTAATATCTTCAGTTCAAAGAGCTACATCTGTACTTTCAGTAGTACATGCGTTACTTTGCACGGAAAACAAGATATGTCCAGACATCGCTATCTCTGATTCTGCCTTCAATGGCAATGGCAACGGTCACTATCTCCCACAATGAATGCCATCACCGAACGGACAGGGAAGAGAAAGCAATAACTTCTGTTATAATTGCTAGAAATTGTGATGTTCTCTCCTGTTTCAAAGAATGATCCTTTGCCTGATATAATTTCTAAGCTAGGTCTCTTTGAAAACACGGTATTTTCAGAGTTTCACAGTGAATTACCAAGAAACAACATAGGAAACCACTGGGAAAGGTGAAGTCACATATAGATCCTTTGGTGTGTCAGGTGAAGCACACTACCCAAAAGACTCCAGCGTTCTTGAAACCAGTGTTTGCTCTTTAGTCTACTGTATCAACTCGAAAGCTCACTGAAGCATACAATGAAGCAGAACAAAAACGGCACAGCAAGGGCATAATTCCATCTGTTGAAATCGTTTGATTATCTGTATATGGTGGTTAGAATTTCTTCTGGTTGAAAACTGTTGCTGGCCTCCTTCGGAACACAGTCTTTATGAGTTAACAATAAGTGGAACAACAACTTTTAGAATGACATACATGAGAACCAGATAGCATCTCATATCTTCAGTTCAAAGAGCTATATCTGTACTTTCAGTAGTACATGCGTTACTTTGCACGCAAAACAATATATGTCCAGACATCGCTATCTCTAATTCTGCCTTCAATGGCAATGCCACCGGTCACTATCTCCCACAATGAATGCTATCACCGAACGGACAGGGAAGAGAAAGCAATAACTTCTGTTATAATTGCTAGAAATTGTGATGTTCTCTCCTGTTTCAAAGAAAGATGCTTTGCCTGATATAATTTCTAAGCTAGGTCTCTTTGAAAACACGGTATTTTCAGAGTTTCACAGTGAATTACCAAGAAACAACATAGGAAACCACTGGGAACGGTGAAGTCACATATAGATCCTTTGGTGTGTCAGGTGAAGCACACTACCCAAAAGACTCCAGCGTTCTTGAAACCAGTGTTTGCTCTTTAGTCTACTGTATCAACTCGAAAGCTCACTGAAGCATACAATGAAGCAGAACAACAACGGCACAGCAAGGGCATAATTCCATCTGTTGAAATCGTTTGATTATCTGTATATGGTGGTTAGAATTTCATATGGTTGAAAACTGTTGCTGGCCTCCTTCGGAACACAGTCTTTATGAGTTAACAATAAGTGCAACAACAACTTTTAGAAAGACATACATGAGAACCAGATAGCATCTCATATCTTCAGTTCAAAGAGCTACATCTGTACTTTCAGTAGTACATACGTTACTCTGCACGGAAAACAAGACATGTCGAAACATCGCTATCTCTGATTCTGCCTTCAATGGCAATGCCAGCGGTCACTATCTCCCACAATGAATGTCATCACCGAACGGACAGGGAAGAGAAAGCAATAACTTCTGTTATAATTGCTAGAAATTGTGATGTTCTCTCCTGTTTCAAAGAATGATGCTTTGCCTGATATAATTTCTAAGCTAGGTCTCTTTGAAAACACGGTATTTTCAGAGTTTCACAGTGAATTACCAAGAAACAACATAGGAAACCACTGTGAACGGTGAAGTCACATATAAATCCTTGGTGTGTCAGGTGAAACACACTACCCAAAAGACTCCAGCGTTCCTGAAACCAGTGTTTGCTCTTTAGTCTAAGGTATCAACTCGAAAGCTCACTGAAGCATACAATGAAGCAGAACAACAACGGCACAGCAAGGGCATAATTCCATCTGTTGAAATCGTTTGATTATCTGTATATGGTGGTTAGAATTTCATCTGGTTGAAAACTGTTGCTGGTCTGCTTCGGAACACAGTCTTTATGAGTTAAAAATAAAGGCAACATCAACTTTTAGAAAAACATACATGAGAACCAGATAGCATCTAATATCTTCAGTTCAAAGAGCTACATCTGTACTTTCAGTAGTACATGCGTTACTTTGCACGGAAAACAAGATATGTCCAGACATCGCTATCTCTGATTCTGCCTTCAATGGCAATGGCACCGGTCACTATCTCCCACAATGAATGCCATCACCGAACGGACAGGGAAGAGAAAGCAATAACTTCTGTTATAATTGCTAGAAATTGTGATGTTCTCTCCTGTTTCAAAGAATGATGCTTTGCCTGATATAATTTCTAAGCTAGGTCTCTTTGAAAACACGGTATTTTCAGAGTTTCACAGTGAATTACCAAGAAACAACATAGAAAACCACTGGGAAAGGTGAAGTCACATATAGATCCTTTGGTGTGTCAGGTGAAGCACACTACCCAAAAGACTCCAGCGTTCTTGAAACCAGTGTTTGCTCTTTAGTCTACTGTATCAACTCGAAAGCTCACTGAAGCATACAATGAAGCAGAACAAAAACGGCACAGCAAGGGCATAATTCCATCTGTTGAAATCGTTTGATTATCTGTGTATGGTGGTTAGAATTTCTTCTGGTTGAAAACTGTTGCTGGGCGCCTTCGGAACACAGTATTTATGAGTTAACAATAAGTGCAACAACAACTTTTAGAAAGACATACATGAGAACCAGATAGCATCTCATATCTTCAGTTCAAAGAGCTACATCTGTACTTTCAGTAGTACATGCGTTACTCTGCCCGGAAAACAAGATATGTCGAGACATCGCTATCTCTGCTTCTGCCTTCAATGGGAATGCCACCCGTCACTATCTCCCACAATGAATGCCATCACCGCCCGGACAGGGAAGAGAAAGCAATAACTTCTGTTATAATTGCTAGAAATTGTGATGTTCTCTCCTGTTTCAAAGAATGATCCTTTGCCTGATATAATTTCTAAGCTAGGTCTCTTTGAAAACACGGTATTTTCAGAGTTTCACAGTGAATTACCAAGAAACAACATAGGAAACCACTGTGAACGGTGAAGTCATATATAAATCCTTGCTGTGTCAGGTGAAACACACTACCCAAAAGACTCCAGCGTTCCTGAAACCAGTGTTTGCTCTTTAGTCTAAGGTATCAACTCGAAAGCTCACTGAAGCATACAATGAAGCAGAACAACAACGGCACAGCAAGGGCATAATTCCATCTGTTGAAATCGTTTGATTATCTGTATATGGTGGTTAGAATTTCATCTGGTTGAAAACTGTTTTTGGCCTGCTTCGGAACACAGTCTTTATGAGTTAAAAATAAAGGCAACATCAACTTTTAGAAAAACATACATGAGAACCAGATAGCATCTAATATCTTCAGTTCAAAGAGCTACATCTGTACTTTCAGTAGTACATGCGTTACTTTGCACGGAAAACAAGATATGTCCAGACATCGCTATCTCTGATTCTGCCTTCAATGGCAATGGCACCGGTCACTATCTCCCACAATGAATGCCATCACCGAACGGACAGGGAAGAGAAAGCAATAACTTCTGTTATAATTGCTAGAAATTGTGATGTTCTCTCCTGTTTCAAAGAATGATCCTTTGCCTGATATAATTTCTAAGCTAGGTCTCTTTGAAAACACGGTATTTTCAGAGTTTCACAGTGAATTACCAAGAAACAACATAGGAAACCACTGGGAACGCTGAAGTCACATATAGATCCTTATGTGTGTCAGGTGAAGCACACTACCCAAAAGACTCCAGCGTTCTTGAAACCAGTGTTTGCTCTTTAGTCTACTGTATCAACTCGAAAGCTCACTGAAGCATACAATGAAGCAGAACAAAAAAGGCACAGCAAGGGCATAATTCCATCTGTTGAAATCGTTTGATTATCTGTGTATGGTGGTTAGAATTTCTTCTGGTTGAAAACTGTTGCTGGGCTCCTTCGGAACACAGTATTTATGAGTTAACAATAAGTGCAACAACAACTTTTAGAAAGACATACATGAGAACCAGATAGCATCTAATATCTTCAGTTCAAAGAGCTACATTTGTACTTTCAGTAGTACATGCGTTACTCTGCCCGGAAAACAAGATATGTCGAGACATCGCTATCTCTGCTTCTGCCTTCAATGGGAATGCCACCGGTCACTATCTCCCACAATGAATGCCATCACTGCACGGAAAGGGAAGAGAAAGCAATAACTTCTGTTATAATTGCTAGAAATTGTGATGTTCTCTCCTGTTTCAAAGAATGATGCTTTGCCTGATATAATTTCTAAGCTAGGTCTCTTTGAAAACACGGTATTTTCAGAGTTTCACAGTGAATTACCAAGAAACAACATAGGAAACCACTGTGAATGGTGAAGTCACATATAAATCCTTTGGTGTGTCAGGTGAAACACACTACCCAAAAGACTCCAGCGTTCCTGAAACCAGTGTTTGCTCTTTAGTCTACTGTATCAACTCGAAAGCTCACTGAAGCATACAATGAAGCAGAACAAAAAAGGCACAGCAAGGGCATAATTCCATCTGTTGAAATCGTTTCATTATCTGTGTATGGTGGTTAGAATTTCTTCTGGTTGAAAACTGTTGCTGGGCGCCTTCGGAACACAGTATTTATGAGTTAACAATAAGTGCAACAACAACTTTTAGAAAGACATACATGAGAACCAGATAGCATCTCATATCTTCAGTTCAAAGAGCTACATCTGTACTTTCAGTAGTACATGCGTTACTCTGCCCGGAAAACAAGATATGTCGAGACATCGCTATCTCTGCTTCTGCCTTCAATGGGAATGCCACCCGTCACTATCTCCCACAATGAATGCCATCACCGCCCGGACAGGGAAGAGAAAGCAATAACTTCTGTTATAATTGCTAGAAATTGTGATGTTCTCTCCTGTTTCAAAGAATGATCCTTTGCCTGATATAATTTCTAAGCTAGGTCTCTTTGAAAACACGGTATTTTCAGAGTTTCACAGTGAATTACCAAGAAACAACATAGGAAACCACTGTGAACGGTGAAGTCACATATAAATCCTTGGTGTGTCAGGTGAAACACACTACCCAAAAGACTCCAGCGTTCCTGAAACCAGTGTTTGCTCTTTAGTCTAAGGTATCAACTCGAAAGCTCACTGAAGCATACAATGAAGCAGAACAACAACGGCACAGCAAGGGCATAATTCCATCTGTTGAAATCGTTTGATTATCTGTATATGGTGGTTAGAATTTCATCTGGTTGAAAACTGTTGCTGGTCTGCTTCGGAACACAGTCTTTATGAGTTAAAAATAAAGGCAACATCAACTTTTAGAAAAACATACATGAGAACCAGATAGCATCTAATATCTTCAGTTCAAAGAGCTACATCTGTACTTTCAGTAGTACATGCGTTACTTTGCACGGAAAACAAGATATGTCCAGACATCGCTATCTCTGATTCTGCCTTCAATGGCAATGGCACCGGTCACTATCTCCCACAATGAATGCCATCACCGCACGGACAGGGAAGAGAAAGCAATAACTTCTGTTATAATTGCTAGAAATTGTGATGTTCTCTCCTGTTTCAAAGAATGATCCTTTGCCTGATATAATTTCTAAGCTAGGTCTCTTTGAAAACACGGTATTTTCAGAGTTTCACAGTGAATTACCAAGAAACAACATAGGAAACCACTGGGAAAGGTGAAGTCACATATAGATCCTTTGGTGTGTCAGGTGAAGCACACTACCCAAAAGACTCCAGCGTTCTTGAAACCAGTGTTTGCTCTTTAGTCTACTGTATCAACTCGAAAGCTCACTGAAGCATACAATGAAGCAGAACAAAAACGGCACAGCAAGGGCATAATTCCATCTGTTGAAATCGTTTGATTATCTGTGTATGGTGTTTAGAATTTCTTCTGGTTGAAAACTGTTGCTGGGCGCCTTCAGAACACAGTATTTATGAGTTAACAATAAGTGCAACAACAACTTTTAGAAAGACATACATGAGAACCAGATAGCATCTCATATCTTCAGTTCAAAGAGCTACATCTGTACTTTCAGTTGTACATGCGTTACTCTGCCCGGAAAACAAGATATGTCGAGACATCGCTATCTCTGCTTCTGCCTTCAATGGGAATGCCACCCGTCACTATCTCCCACAATGAATGCCATCACCGCCCGGACAGGGAAGAGAAAGCAATAACTTCTGTTATAATTGCTAGAAATTGTGATGTTCTCTCCTGTTTCAAAGAATGATCCTTTGCCTGATATAATTTCTAAGCTAGGTCTCTTTGAAAACACGGTATTTTCAGAGTTTCACAGTGAATTACCAAGAAACAACATAGGATACCACTGTGAACGGTGAAGTCATATATAAATCCTTGCTGTGTCAGGTGAAACACACTACCCAAAAGACTCCAGCATTCCTGAAACCAGTGTTTGCTCTTTAGTCTAAGGTATCAACTCGAAAGCTCACTGAAGCATACAATGAAGCAGAACAACAACGGCACAGCAAGGGCATAATTCCATCTGTTGAAATCGTTTGATTATCTGTATATGGTGGTTAGAATTTCATCTGGTTGAAAACTGTTTTTGGCCTGCTTCGGAACACAGTCTTTATGAGTTAAAAATAAAGGCAACATCAACTTTTAGAAAAACATACATGAGAACCAGATAGCATCTAATATCTTCAGTTCAAAGAGCTATATCTGTACTTTCAGTAGTACATGCGTTACTTTGCACGGAAAACAAGATATGTCCAGACATCGCTATCTCTGATTCTGCCTTCAATGGCAATGGCACCGGTCACTATCTCCCACAATGAATGCCATCACCGAACGGACAGGGAAGAGAAAGCAATAACTTCTGTTATAATTGCTAGAAATTGTGATGTTCTCTCCTGTTTCAAAGAATGATGCTTTGCCTGATATAATTTCTAAGCTAGGTCTCTTTGAAAACACGGTATTTTCAGAGTTTCACAGTGAATTACCAAGAAACAACATAGGAAACCACTGGGAACGGTGAAGTCACATATAGATCCTTTGGTGTGTCAGGTGAAGCACACTACCCAAAAGACTCCAGCGTTCTTGAAACCAGTGTTTGCTCTTTAGTCTACTGTATCAACTCGAAAGCTCACTGAAGCATACAATGAAGCAGAACAACAACGGCACAGCAAGGGCATAATTCCATCTGTTGAAATCGTTTGATTATCTGTATATGGTGGTTAGAATTTCATCTGGTTGAAAACTGTTGCTGGCCTCCTTCGGAACACAGTCTTTATGAGTTAACAATAAGTGCAACAACAACTTTTAGAAAGACATACATGAGAACCAGATAGCATCTCATATCTTCAGTTCAAAGAGCTACATCTGTACTTTCAGTAGTACATACGTTACTCTGCACGGAAAACAAGATATGTCGAAACATCGCTATCTCTGATTCTGCCTTCAATGGCAATGCCAGCGGTCACTATCTCCCACAATGAATGTCATCACCGAACGGACAGGGAAGAGAAAGCAATAACTTCTGTTATAATTGCTAGAAATTGTGATGTTCTCCCCTGTTTCAAAGAATGATGCTTTGCCTGATATAATTTCTAAGCTAGGTCTCTTTGAAAACACGGTATTTTCAGAGTTTCACAGTGAATTACCAAGAAACAACATAGGAAACCACTGGGAACGGTGAAGTCACATATAGATCCTTTGGTGTGTCAGGTGAAGCACACTACCCAAAAGACTCCAGCGTTCTTGAAACCAGTGTTTGCTCTTTAGTCTACTGTATCAACTCGAAAGCTCACTGAAGCATACAATGAAGCAGAACAACAACGGCACAGCAAGGGCATAATTCCATGTGTTGAAATCGTTTGATTATCTGTATATGGTGGTTAGAATTTCATCTGGTGGAAACTGTTGCTGGCCTCCTTCGGAACACAGTCTTTATGAGTTAACAATAAGTGCAACAACAACTTTTAGAAAGACATACATGAGAACCAGATAGCATCTCATATCTTCAGTTCAAAGAGCTACATCTGTACTTTCAGTAGTACATGCGTTACTCTGCACGTAAAACAAGATATGTCGAAACATCGTTATCTCTGATTGTGTCTTCAATGGCAATGCCACCGGTCACTATCTCCCACAATGAATGCCATCACCGCACGGACAGGGAAGAGAAAGCAATAACTTCTGTTATAATTGCTAGAAATTGTGATGTTCTCTCCTGTTTCAAATAATGATGCTTTGCCTGATATAATTTCTAAGCTAGGTCTCTTTGAAAACACGGTATTTTCAGAGTTTCACAGTGAATTACCAAGAAACAACATAGGAAACCACTGGGAACGCTGAAGTCACATATAGATCCTTTGGTGTGTCAGGTGAAGCACACTACCCAAAAGACTCCAGCGTTCTTGAAACCAGTGTTTGCTCTTTAGTCTACTGTATCAACTCGAAAGCTCACTGAAGCATACAATGAAGCAGAACAAAAAAGACACAGCAAGGGCATAATTCCATCTGTTGAAATCGTTTGATTATCTGTGTATGGTGGTTAGAATTTCTTCTGGTGGAAAACTGTTGCTGGGCTCCTTCGGAACACAGTATTTATGAGTTAACAATAAGTGCAACAACAACTTTTAGAAAGACATACATGAGAACCAGATAGCATCTAATATCTTCAGTTCAAAGAGCTACATCTGTACTTTCAGTAGTACATGCGTTACTTTGCACGGAAAACAAGATATGTCCAGACATCGTTATCTCTGATTCTGCCTTCAATGGCAATGCCACCAGTCACTATCTCCCACAATGAATGCTATCACCGAACGGACAGGGAAGAGAAAGCCATAACTTCTGTTATAATTGCTAGAAATTGTGATGTTCTCTCCTGTTTCAAAGAATGATGCTTTGCCTGATATAATTTCTAAGCTAGGTCTCTTTGAAAACACGGTATTTTCAGATTTTCACAGTGAATTACCAAGAAACAACATAGGAAACCACTGTGAACGGTGAAGTCACCTATAGATCCTTTTGTGTGTCAGGTGAAGTACACTACCCAAAAGACTCCAGCGTTCTTGAAACCAGTGTTTGCTCTTTAGTCTACTGTATCAACTCGAAAGCTCACTGAAGCATACAATGAAGCAGAACAACAACGGCACAGCAAGGGCATAATTCCATCTGTTGAAATCGTTTGATTATCTGTATATGGTGGTTAGAATTTCTTCTGGTTGAAAACTGTTGCTGGCCTCCTTCGGAACACAGTCTTTATGAGTTAACAATAAGTGCAACAACAACTTTTAGAAAGACATACATGAGAACCAGATAGCATCTCATATCTTCAGTTCAAAGAGCTACATCTGTACTTTCAGTAGTACATGCGTTACTCTGCACATAAAACAAGATATGTCGAAACATCGCTATCTCTGATTGTGCCTTCAATGGCAATGCCACCGGTCACTATCTCCCACAATGAATGCCATCACCGCACGGACAGGGAAGAGAAAGCAATAACTTCTGTTATAATTGCTAGAAATTGTGATGTTCTCTCCTGTTTCAAATAATGATGCTTTGCCTGATATAATTTCTAAGCTAGGTCTCTTTGAAAACACGGTATTTTCAGAGTTTCACAGTGAATTACCAAGAAACAACATAGGAAACCACTGGGAACGCTGAAGTCACATATAGATCCTTTGGTGTGTCAGGTGAAGCACACTACCCAAAAGACTCCAGCGTTCTTGAAACCAGTGTTTGCTCTTTAGTCTACTGTATCAACTCGAAAGCTCACTGAAGCATACAATGAAGCAGAACAAAAAAGGCACAGCAAGGGCATAATTCCATCTGTTGAAATCGTTTGATTATCTGTGTATGGTGGTTAGAATTTCTTCTGGTTGAAAACTGTTGCTGGGCTCCTTCGGAACACAGTATTTATGAGTTAACAATAAGTGCAACAACAACTTTTAGAAAGACATACATGAGAACCAGATAGCATCTAATATCTTCAGTTCAAAGAGCTACATTTGTACTTTCAGTAGTACATGCGTTACTCTGCCCGGAAAACAAGATATGTCGAGACATCGCTATCTCTGCTTCTGCCTTCAATGGGAATGCCACCGGTCACTATCTCCCACAATGAATGCCATCACCGCACGGAAAGGGAAGAGAAAGCAATAACTTCTGTTATAATTGCTAGAAATTGTGATGTTCTCTCCTGTTTCAAAGAATGATGCTTTGCCTGATATAATTTCTAAGCTAGGTCTCTTTGAAAACACGGTATTTTCAGAGTTTCACAGTGAATTACCAAGAAACAACATAGGAAACCACTGTGAACGGTGAAGTCACATATAAATCCTTTGGTGTGTCAGGTGAAACACACTACCCAAAAGACTCCAGCGTTCCTGAAACCACTGTTTGCTCTTTAGTCTACTGTATCTACTCGAAAGCTCACTGAAGCATACAATGAAGCAGAACAAAAAAGGAACAGCAAGGGCATAATTCCATCTGTTGAAATCGTTTCATTATCTGTGTATGGTGGTTAGAATTTCTTCTGGTTGAAAACTGTTGCTGGGCGCCTTCGGAACACAGTATTTATGAGTTAACAATAAGTGCAACAACAACTTTTAGAAAGACATACATGAGAACCAGATAGCATCTCATATCTTCAGTTCAAAGAGCTACATCTGTACTTTCAGTAGTACATGCGTTACTCTGCCCGGAAAACAAGATATGTCGAGACATCGCTATCTCTGCTTCTGCCTTCAATGGGAATGCCACCGGTCACTATCTCCCACAATGAATGCCATCACCGCACGGAAAGGGAAGAGAAAGCAATAACTTCTGTTATAATTGCTAGAAATTGTGATGTTCTCTCCTGTTTCAAAGAATGATGCTTTGCCTGATATAATTTCTAAGCTAGGTCTCTTTGAAAACACGGTATTTTCAGAGTTTCACAGTGAATTACCAAGAAACAACATAGGAAACCACTGTGAACGGTGAAGTCACATATAAATCCTTTGGTGTGTCAGGTGAAACACACTACCCAAAAGACTCCAGCGTTCCTGAAACCAGTGTTTGCTCTTTAGTCTACTGTATCAACTCGAAAGCTCACTGAAGCATACAATGAAGCAGAACAACAACGGCACAGCAAGGGCATAATTCCATCTGTTGAAATCGTTTGATTATCTGTATATGGTGGTTAGAATTTCATCTGGTTGAAAACTGTTTTTGGCCTGCTTCGGAACACAGTCTTTATGAGTTAAAAATAAAGGCAACATCAACTTTTAGAAAAACATACATGAGAACCAGATAGCATCTAATATCTTCAGTTCAAAGAGCTACATCTGTACTTTCAGTAGTACATGCGTTACTTTGCACGGAAAACAAGATATGTCCAGACATCGCTATCTCTGATTCTGCCTTCAATGGCAATGGCACCGGTCACTATCTCCCACAATGAAGGCCATCACCGAACGGACAGGGAAGAGAAAGCAATAACTTCTGTTATAATTGCTAGAAATTGTGATGTTCTCTCCTGTTTCAAAGAATGATCCTTTGCCTGATATAATTTCTAAGCTAGGTCTCTTTGAAAACACGGTATTTTCAGAGTTTCACAGTGAATTACCAAGAAACAACATAGGAAACCACTGGGAAAGGTGAAGTCACATATAGATCCTTTGGTGTGTCAGGTGAAGCACACTACCCAAAAGACTCCAGCGTTCTTGAAACCAGTGTTTGCTCTTTAGTCTACTGTATCAACTCGAAAGCTCACTGAAGCATACAATGAAGCAGAACAAAAACGGCACAGCAAGGGCATAATTCCATCTGTTGAAATCGTTTGATTATCTGTATATGGTGGTTAGAATTTCTTCTGGTTGAAAACTGTTGCTGGCCTCCTTCGGAACACAGTCTTTATGAGTTAACAATAAGTGCAACAACAACTTTTAGAATGACATACATGAGAACCAGATAGCATCTCATATCTTCAGTTCAAAGAGCTACATCTGTACTTTCAGTAGTACATGCGTTACTTTGCACGCTAAACAAGATATGTCCAGACATCGCTATCTCTAATTCTGCCTTCAATGGCAATGCCACCGGTCACTATCTCCCACAATGAATGCTATCACCGAACGGACAGGGAAGAGAAAGCAATAACTTCTGTTATAATTGCTAGAAATTGTGATGTTCTCTCCTGTTTCAAAGAATGATGCTTTGCCTGATATAATTTCTAAGCTAGGTCTCTTTGAAAACACGGTATTTTCAGAGTTTCACAGTGAATTACCAAGAAACAACATAGGAAACCACTGGGAACGGTGAAGTCACATATAGATCCTTTGGTGTGTCAGGTGAAGCACACTACCCAAAAGACTCCAGCGTTCTTGAAACCAGTGTTTGCTCTTTAGTCTACTGTATCAACTCGAAAGCTCACTGAAGCATACAATGAAGCAGAACAACAACGGCACAGCAAGGGCATAATTCCATCTGTTGAAATCGTTTGATTATCTGTATATGGTGGTTAGAATTTCATCTGGTTGAAAACTGTTGCTGGCCTCCTTCGGAACACAGTCTTTATGAGTTAACAATAAGTGCAACAACAACTTTTAGAAAGACATACATGAGAACCAGATAGCATCTCATATCTTCAGTTCAAAGAGCTACATCTGTACTTTCAGTAGTACATACGTTACTCTGCACGGAAAACAAGATATGTCGAAACATCGCTATCTCTGATTCTGCCTTCAATGGCAATGCCAGCGGTCACTATCTCCCACAATGAATGTCATCACCGAACGGACAGGGAAGAGAAAGCAAAAACTTCTGTTATAATTGCTAGAAATTGTGATGTTCTCTCCTGTTTCAAAGAATGATGCTTTGCCTGATATAATTTCTAAGCTAGGTCTCTTTGAAAACACGGTATTTTCAGAGTTTCACAGTGAATTACCAAGAAACAACATAGGAAACCACTGGGAACGCTGAAGTCACATATAGATCCTTTGGTGTGTCAGGTGAAGCACACTACCCAAAAGACTCCAGCGTTCTTGAAACCAGTGTTTGCTCTTTAGTCTACTGTATCAACTCGAAAGCTCACTGAAGCATACAATGAAGCAGAACAACAACGGCACAGCAAGGGCATAATTCCATCTGTTGAAATCGTTTGATTATCTGTATATGGTGGTTAGAATTTCATCTGGTTGAAAACTGTTGCTGGCCTCCTTCGGAACACAGTCTTTATGAGTTAACAATAAGTGCAACAACAACTTTTAGAAAGACATACATGAGAACCAGATAGCATCTCATATCTTCAGTTCAAAGAGCTACATCTGTACTTTCAGTAGTACATGCGTTACTCTGCACGTAAAACAAGATATGTCGAAACATCGCTATCTCTGATTGTGCCTTCAATGGCAATGCCACCGGTCACTATCTCCCACAATGAATGCCATCACCGCACGGACAGGGAAGAGAAAGCAATAACTTCTGTTATAATTGCTAGAAATTGTGATGTTCTCTCCTGTTTCAAATAATGATGCTTTGCCTGATATAATTTCTAAGCTAGGTCTCTTTGAAAACACGGTATTTTCAGAGTTTCACAGTGAATTACCAAGAAACAACATAGGAAACCACTGGGAACGCTGAAGTCACATATAGATCCTTTGGTGTGTCAGGTGAAGCACACTACCCAAAAGACTCCAGCGTTCTTGAAACCAGTGTTTGCTCTTTAGTCTACTGTATCAACTCGAAAGCTCACTGAAGCATACAATGAAGCAGAACAAAAAAGACACAGCAAGGGCATAATTCCATCTGTTGAAATCGTTTGATTATCTGTGTATGGTGGTTAGAATTTCTTCTGGTGGAAAACTGTTGCTGGGCTCCTTCGGAACACAGTATTTATGAGTTAACAATAAGTGCAACAACAACTTTTAGAAAGACATACATGAGAACCAGATAGCATCTAATATCTTCAGTTCAAAGAGCTACATTTGTACTTTCAGTAGTACATGCGTTACTCTGCCCGGAAAACAAGATATGTCGAGACATCGCTATCTCTGCTTCTGCCTTCAATGGGAATGCCACCGGTCACTATCTCCCACAATGAATGCCATCACCGCACGGACAGGGAAGAGAAAGCAATAACTTCTGTTATAATTGCTAGAAATTGTGATGTTCTCTCCTGTTTCAAAGAATGATGCTTTGCCTGATATAATTTCTAAGCTAGGTCTCTTTGAAAACACGGTATTTTCAGAGTTTCACAGTGAATTACCAAGAAACAACATAGGAAACCACTGGGAAAGGTGAAGTCACATATAGATCCTTTGGTGTGTCAGGTGAAGCACACTACCCAAAAGACTCCAGCGTTCTTGAAACCAGTGTTTGCTCTTTAGTCTACTGTATCAACTCGAAAGCTCACTGAAGCATACAATGAAGCAGAACAACAACGGCACAGCAAGGGCATAATTCCATGTGTTGAAATCGTTTGATTATCTGTATATGGTGGTTAGAATTTCATCTGGTGGAAACTGTTGCTGGCCTCCTTCGGAACACAGTCTTTATGAGTTAACAATAAGTGCAACAACAACTTTTAGAAAGACATACATGAGAACCAGATAGCATCTCATATCTTCAGTTCAAAGAGCTACATCTGTACTTTCAGTAGTACATGCGTTACTCTGCACGTAAAACAAGATATGTCGAAACATCGTTATCTCTGATTGTGTCTTCAATGGCAATGCCACCGGTCACTATCTCCCACAATGAATGCCATCACCGCACGGACAGGGAAGAGAAAGCAATAACTTCTGTTATAATTGCTAGAAATTGTGATGTTCTCTCCTGTTTCAAATAATGATGCTTTGCCTGATATAATTTCTAAGCTAGGTCTCTTTGAAAACACGGTATTTTCAGAGTTTCACAGTGAATTACCAAGAAACAACATAGGAAACCACTGGGAACGCTGAAGTCACATATAGATCCTTTGGTGTGTCAGGTGAAGCACACTACCCAAAAGACTCCAGCGTTCTTGAAACCAGTGTTTGCTCTTTAGTCTACTGTATCAACTCGAAAGCTCACTGAAGCATACAATGAAGCAGAACAAAAAAGACACAGCAAGGGCATAATTCCATCTGTTGAAATCGTTTGATTATCTGTGTATGGTGGTTAGAATTTCTTCTGGTGGAAAACTGTTGCTGGGCTCCTTCGGAACACAGTATTTATGAGTTAACAATAAGTGCAACAACAACTTTTAGAAAGACATACATGAGAAAAAGATAGCATCTAATATCTTCAGTTCAAAGAGCTACATCTGTACTTTCAGTAGTACATGCGTTACTTTGCACGGAAAACAAGATATGTCCAGACATCGTTATCTCTGATTCTGCCTTCAATGGCAATGCCACCAGTCACTATCTCCCACAATGAATGCTATCACCGAACGGACAGGGAAGAGAAAGCAATAACTTCTGTTATAATTGCTAGAAATTGTGATGTTCTCTCCTGTTTCAAAGAATGATGCTTTGCCTGATATAATTTCTAAGCGAGGTCTCTTTGAAAACACGGTATTTTCAGATTTTCACAGTGAATTACCAAGAAACAACATAGGAAACCACTGTGAACGGTGAAGTCACCTATAGATCCTTTTGTGTGTCAGGTGAAGTACACTACCCAAAAGACTCCAGCGTTCTTGAAACCAGTGTTTGCTCTTTAGTCTACTGTATCAACTCGAAAGCTCACTGAAGCATACAATGAAGCAGAACAACAACGGCACAGCAAGGGCATAATTCCATCTGTTGAAATCGTTTGATTATCTGTATATGGTGGTTAGAATTTCTTCTGGTTGAAAACTGTTGCTGGCCTCCTTCGGAACACAGTCTTTATGAGTTAACAATAAGTGCAACAACAACTTTTAGAAAGACATACATGAGAACCAGATAGCATCTCATATCTTCAGTTAAAAGAGCTACATCTGTACTTTCAGTAGTACATGCGTTACTCTGCACGTAAAACAAGATATGTCGAAACATCGCTATCTCTGATTCTGCCTTCAATGGCAATGCCAGCGGTCACTATCTCCCACAATGAATGTCATCACCGAACGGACAGGGAAGAGAAAGCAATAACTTCTGTTATAATTGCTAGAAATTGTGATGTTCTCCCCTGTTTCAAAGAATGATGCTTTGCCTGATATAATTTCTAAGCTAGGTCTCTTTGAAAACACGGTATTTTCAGAGTTTCACAGTGAATTACCAAGAAACAACATAGGAAACCACTGGGAACGGTGAAGTCACATATAGATCCTTTGGTGTGTCAGGTGAAGCACACTACCCAAAAGACTCCAGCGTTCTTGAAACCAGTGTTTGCTCTTTAGTCTACTGTATCAACTCGAAAGCTCACTGAAGCATACAATGAAGCAGAACAACAACGGCACAGCAAGGGCATAATTCCATGTGTTGAAATCGTTTGATTATCTGTATATGGTGGTTAGAATTTCATCTGGTTGAAAACTGTTGCTGGCCTCCTTCGGAACACAGTCTTTATGAGTTAACAATAAGTGCAACAACAACTTTTAGAAAGACATACATGAGAACCAGATAGCATCTCATATCTTCAGTTCAAAGAGCTACATCTGTACTTTCAGTAGTACATGCGTTACTCTGCACGTAAAACAAGATATGTCGAAACATCGCTATCTCTGATTGTGCCTTCAATGGCAATGCCACCGGTCACTATCTCCCACAATGAATGCCATCACCGCACGGACAGGGAAGAGAAAGCAATAAATTCTGTTATAATTGCTAGAAATTGTGATGTTCTCTCCTGTTTCAAATAATGATGCTTTGCCTGATATAATTTCTAAGCTAGGTCTCTTTGAAAACACGGTATTTTCAGAGTTTCACAGTGAATTACCAAGAAACAACATAGGAAACCACTGGGAACGCTGAAGTCACATATAGATCCTTTGGTGTGTCAGGTGAAGCACACTACCCAAAAGACTCCAGCGTTCTTGAAACCAGTGTTTGCTCTTTAGTCTACTGTATCAACTCGAAAGCTCACTGAAGCATACAATGAAGCAGAACAAAAAAGGCACAGCAAGGGCATAATTCCATCTGTTGAAATCGTTTGATTATCTGTGTATGGTGGTTAGAATTTCTTCTGGTTGAAAACTGTTGCTGGGCTCCTTCGGAACACAGTATTTATGAGTTAACAATAAGTGCAACAACAACTTTTAGAAAGACATACATGAGAACCAGATAGCATCTAATATCTTCAGTTCAAAGAGCTACATTTGTACTTTCAGTAGTACATGCGTTACTCTGCCCGGAAAACAAGATATGTCGAGACATCGCTATCTCTGCTTCTGCCTTCAATGGGAATGCCACCGGTCACTATCTCCCACAATGAATGCCATCACCGCACGGAAAGGGAAGAGAAAGCAATAACTTCTGTTATAATTGCTAGAAATTGTGATGTTCTCTCCTGTTTCAAAGAATGATGCTTTGCCTGATATAATTTCTAAGCTAGGTCTCTTTGAAAACACGGTATTTTCAGAGTTTCACAGTGAATTACCAAGAAACAACATAGGAAACCACTGTGAACGGTGAAGTCACATATAAATCCTTTGGTGTGTCAGGTGAAACACACTACCCAAAAGACTCCAGCGTTCCTGAAACCAGTGTTTGCTCTTTAGTCTACTGTATCTACTCGAAAGCTCACTGAAGCATACAATGAAGCAGAACAAAAAAGGAACAGCAAGGGCATAATTCCATCTGTTGAAATCGTTTCATTATCTGTGTATGGTGGTTAGAATTTCTTCTGGTTGAAAACTGTTGCTGGGCGCCTTCGGAACACAGTATTTATGAGTTAACAATAAGTGCAACAACAACTTTTAGAAAGACATACATGAGAACCAGATAGCATCTCATATCTTCAGTTCAAAGAGCTACATCTGTACTTTCAGTAGTACATGCGTTACTCTGCCCGGAAAACAAGATATGTCGAGACATCGCTATCTCTGCTTCTGCCTTCAATGGGAATGCCACCGGTCACTATCTCCCAAAATGAATGCCATCACCGCACGGAAAGGGAAGAGAAAGCAATAACTTCTGTTATAATTGCTAGAAATTGTGATGTTCTCTCCTGTTTCAAAGAATGATGCTTTGCCTGATATAATTTCTAAGCTAGGTCTCTTTGAAAACACGGTATTTTCAGAGTTTCACAGTGAATTACCAAGAAACAACATAGGAAACCACTGTGAACGGTGAAGTCACATATAAATCCTTTGGTGTGTCAGGTGAAACACACTACCCAAAAGACTCCAGCGTTCCTGAAACCAGTGTTTGCTCTTTAGTCTACTGTATCAACTCGAAAGCTCACTGAAGCATACAATGAAGCAGAACAACAACGGCACAGCAAGGGCATAATTCCATCTGTTGAAATCGTTTGATTATCTGTATATGGTGGTTAGAATTTCATCTGGTTGAAAACTGTTTTTGGCCTGCTTCGGAACACAGTCTTTATGAGTTAAAAATAAAGGCAACATCAACTTTTAGAAAAACATACATGAGAACCAGATAGCATCTAATATCTTCAGTTCAAAGAGCTACATCTGTACTTTCAGTAGTACATGCGTTACTTTGCACGGAAAACAAGATATGTCCAGACATCGCTATCTCTGATTCTGCCTTCAATGGCAATGGCACCGGTCACTATCTCCCACAATGAATGCCATCACCGAACGGACAGGGAAGAGAAAGCAATAACTTCTGTTATAATTGCTAGAAATTGTGATGTTCTCTCCTGTTTCAAAGAATGATCCTTTGCCTGATATAATTTCTAAGCTAGGTCTCTTTGAAAACACGGTATTTTCAGAGTTTCACAGTGAATTACCAAGAAACAACATAGGAAACCACTGGGAAAGGTGAAGTCACATATAGATCCTTTGGTGTGTCAGGTGAAGCACACTACCCAAAAGACTCCAGCGTTCTTGAAACCAGTGTTTGCTCTTTAGTCTACTGTATCAACTCGAAAGCTCACTGAAGCATACAATGAAGCAGAACAAAAACGGCACAGCAAGGGCATAATTCCATCTGTTGAAATCGTTTGATTATCTGTATATGGTGGTTAGAATTTCTTCTGGTTGAAAACTGTTGCTGGCCTCCTTCGGAACACAGTCTTTATGAGTTAACAATAAGTGCAACAACAACTTTTAGAATGACATACATGAGAACCAGATAGCATCTCATATCTTCAGTTCAAAGAGCTACATCTGTACTTTCAGTAGTACATGCGTTACTTTGCACGCTAAACAAGATATGTCCAGACATCGCTATCTCTAATTCTGCCTTCAATGGCAATGCCACCGGTCACTAACTCCCACAATGAATGCTATCACCGAACGGACAGGGAAGAGAAAGCAATAACTTCTGTTATAATTGCTAGAAATTGTGATGTTCTCTCCTGTTTCAAAGAATGATGCTTTGCCTGATATAATTTCTAAGCTAGGTCTCTTTGAAAACACGGTATTTTCAGAGTTTCACAGTGAATTACCAAGAAACAACATAGGAAACCACTGGGAACGGTGAAGTCACATATAGATCCTTTGGTGTGTCAGGTGAAGCACACTACCCAAAAGACTCCAGCGTTCTTGAAACCAGTGTTTGCTCTTTAGTCTACTGTATCAACTCGAAAGCTCACTGAAGCATACAATGAAGCAGAACAACAACGGCACAGCAAGGGCATAATTCCATCTGTTGAAATCGTTTGATTATCTGTATATGGTGGTTAGAATTTCATCTGGTTGAAAACTGTTGCTGGCCTCCTTCGGAACACAGTCTTTATGAGTTAACAATAAGTGCAACAACAACTTTTAGAAAGACATACATGAGAACCAGATAGCATCTCATATCTTCAGTTCAAAGAGCTACATCTGTACTTTCAGTAGTACATACGTTACTCTGCACGGAAAACAAGATATGTCGAAACATCGCTATCTCTGATTCTGCCTTCAATGGCAATGCCAGCGGTCACTATCTCCCACAATGAATGTCATCACCGAACGGACAGGGAAGAGAAAGCAATAACTTCTGTTATAATTGCTAGAAATTGTGATGTTCTCTCCTGTTTCAAAGAATGATGCTTTGCCTGATATAATTTCTAAGCTAGGTCTCTTTGAAAACACGGTATTTTCAGAGTTTCACAGTGAATTACCAAGAAACAACATAGGAAACCACTGGGAACGGTGAAGTCACATATAGATCCTTTGGTGTGTCAGGTGAAGCACACTACCCAAAAGACTCCAGCGTTCTTGAAACCAGTGTTTGCTCTTTAGTCTACTGTATCAACTCGAAAGCTCACTGAAGCATACAATGAAGCAGAACAACAACGGCACAGCAAGGGCATAATTCCATGTGTTGAAATCGTTTGATTATCTGTATATGGTGGTTAGAATTTCATCTGGTTGAAAACTGTTGCTGGCCTCCTTCGGAACACAGTCTTTATGAGTTAACAATAAGTGCAACAACAACTTTTAGAAAGACATACATGAGAACCAGATAGCATCTCATATCTTCAGTTCAAAGAGCTACATCTGTACTTTCAGTAGTACATGCGTTACTCTGCACGTAAAACAAGATATGTCGAAACATCGCTATCTCTGATTGTGCCTTCAATGGCAATGCCACCGGTCACTATCTCCCACAATGAATGCCATCACCGCACGGACAGGGAAGAGAAAGCAATAACTTCTGTTATAATTGCTAGAAATTGTGATGTTCTCTCCTGTTTCAAATAATGATGCTTTGCCTGATATAATTTCTAAGCTAGGTCTCTTTGAAAACACGGTATTTTCAGAGTTTCACAGTGAATTACCAAGAAACAAAATAGGAAACCACTGGGAACGCTGAAGTCACATATAGATCCTTTGGTGTGTCAGGTGAAGCACACTACCCAAAAGACTCCACCGTTCTTGAAACCAGTGTTTGCTCTTTAGTCTACTGTATCAACTCGAAAGCTCACTGAAGCATACAATGAAGCAGAACAAAAAAGACACAGGAAGGGCATAATTCCATCTGTTGAAATCGTTTGATTATCTGTGTATGGTGGTTAGAATTTCTTCTGGTGGAAAACTGTTGCTGGGCTCCTTCGGAACACAGTATTTATGAGTTAACAATAAGTGCAACAACAACTTTTAGAAAGACATACATGAGAACCAGATAGCATCTAATATCTTCAGTTCAAAGAGCTACATTTGTACTTTCAGTAGTACATGCGTTACTCTGCCCGGAAAACAAGATATGTCGAGACATCGCTATCTCTGCTTCTGCCTTCAATGGGAATGCCACCGGTCACTATCTCCCACAATGAATGCCATCACCGCACGGAAAGGGAAGAGAAAGCAATAACTTCTGTTATAATTGCTAGAAATTGTGATGTTCTCTCCTGTTTCAAAGAATGATGCTTTGCCTGATATAATTTCTAAGCTAGGTCTCTTTGAAAACACGGTATTTTCAGAGTTTCACAGTGAATTACCAAGAAACAACATAGGAAACCACTGTGAACGGTGAAGTCACATATAAATCCTTTGGTGTGTCAGGTGAAACACACTACCCAAAAGACTCCAGCGTTCCTGAAACCAGTGTTTGCTCTTTAGTCTACTGTATCAACTCGAAAGCTCACTGAAGCATACAATGAAGCAGAACAAAAAAGGCACAGCAAGGGCATAATTCCATCTGTTGAAATCGTTTGATTATCTGTGTATGGTGGTTAGAATTTCTTCTGGTTGAAAACTGTTGCTGGGCGCCTTTGGAACACAGTATTTATGAGTTAACAATAAGTGCAACAACAACTTTTAGAAAGACATACATGAGAACCAGATAGCATCTCATATCTTCAGTTCAAAGAGCTACATCTGTACTTTCAGTAGTACATGCGTTACTCTGCCCGGAAAACAAGATATGTCGAGACATCGCTATCTCTGCTTCTGCCTTCAATGGGAATGCCACCCGTCACTATCTCCCACAATGAATGCCATCAACTCCCGGACAGGGAAGAGAAAGCAATAACTTCTGTTATAATTGCTAGAAATTGTGATGTTCTCTCCTGTTTCAAAGAATGATGCTTTGCCTGATATAATTTCTAAGCTAGGTCTCTTTGAAAACACGGTATTTTCAGAGTTTCACAGTGAATTACCAAGAAACAACATAGGAAACCACTGGGAAAGGTGAAGTCACATATAGATCCTTTGGTGTGTCAGGTGAAGCACACTACCCAAAAGACTCCAGCGTTCTTGAAACCAGTGTTTGCTCTTTAGTCTACTGTATCAACTCGAAAGCTCACTGAAGCATACAATGAAGCAGAACAAAAACGGCACAGCAAGGGCATAATTCCATCTGTTGAAATCGTTTGATTATCTGTATATGGTGGTTAGAATTTCTTCTGGTTGAAAACTGTTGCTGGCCTCCTTCGGAACACAGTCTTTATGAGTTAACAATAAGTGCAACAACAACTTTTAGAATGACATACATGAGAACCAGATAGCATCTCATATCTTCAGTTCAAAGAGCTACATCTGTACTTTCAGTAGTACATGCGTTACTTTGCACGCAAAACAAGATATGTCCAGACATCGCTATCTCTAATTCTGCCTTCAATGGCAATGCCACCGGTCACTATCTCCCACAATGAATGCTATCACCGAACGGACAGGGAAGAGAAAGCAATAACTTCTGTTATAATTGCTAGAAATTGTGATGTTCTCTCCTGTTTCAAAGAATGATGCTTTGCCTGATATAATTTCTAAGCTAGGTCTCTTTGAAAACACGGTATTTTCAGAGTTTCACAGTGAATTACCAAGAAACAACATAGGAAACCACTGGGAACGGTGAAGTCACATATAGATCCTTTGGTGTGTCAGGTGAAGCACACTACCCAAAAGACTCCAGCGTTCTTGAAACCAGTGTTTGCTCTTTAGTCTACTGTATCAACTCGAAAGCTCACTGAAGCATACAATGAAGCAGAACAACAACGGCACAGCAAGGGCATAATTCCATCTGTTGAAATCGTTTGATTATCTGTATATGGTGGTTAGAATTTCATCTGGTTGAAAACTGTTGCTGGCCTCCTTCGGAACACAGTCTTTATGAGTTAACAATAAGTGCAACAACAACTTTTAGAAAGACATACATGAGAACCAGATAGCATCTCATACCTTCAGTTCAAAGAGCTACATCTGTACTTTCAGTAGTACATACGTTACTCTGCACGGAAAACAAGATATGTCGAAACATCGCTATCTCTGATTCTGCCTTCAATGGCAATGCCAGCGGTCACTATCTCCCACAATGAATGTCATCACCGAACGGACAGGGAAGAGAAAGCAATAACTTCTGTTATAATTGCTAGAAATTGTGATGTTCTCTCCTGTTTCAAAGAATGATGCTTTGCCTGATATAATTTCTAAGCTAGGTCTCTTTGAAAACACGGTATTTTCAGAGTTTCACAGTGAATTACCAAGAAACAACATAGGAAACCACTGGGAACGGTGAAGTCACATATAGATCCTTTGGTGTGTCAGGTGAAGCACACTACCCAAAAGACTCCAGCGTTCTTGAAACCAGTGTTTGCTCTTTAGTCTACTGTATCAACTCGAAAGCTCACTGAAGCATACAATGAAGCAGAACAACAACGGCACAGCAAGGGCATAATTCCATGTGTTGAAATCGTTTGATTATCTGTATATGGTGGTTAGAATTTCATCTGGTTGAAAACTGTTGCTGGCCTCCTTCGGAACACAGTCTTTATGAGTTAACAATAAGTGCAACAACAACTTTTAGAAAGACATACATGAGAACCAGATAGCATCTCATATCTTCAGTTCAAAGAGCTACATCTGTACTTTCAGTAGTACATGCGTTACTCTGCACGTAAAACAAGATATGTCGAAACATCGCTATCTCTGATTGTGCCTTCAATGGCAATGCCACCGGTCACTATCTCCCACAATGAATGCCATCACCGCACGGACAGGGAAGAGAAAGCAATAACTTCTGTTATAATTGCTAGAAATTGTGATGTTCTCTCCTGTTTCAAATAATGATGCTTTGCCTGATATAATTTCTAAGCTAGGTCTCTTTGAAAACACGGTATTTTCAGAGTTTCACAGTGAATTACCAAGAAACAAAATAGGAAACCACTGGGAACGCTGAAGTCACATATAGATCCTTTGGTGTGTCAGGTGAAGCACACTACCCAAAAGACTCCACCGTTCTTGAAACCAGTGTTTGCTCTTTAGTCTACTGTATCAACTCGAAAGCTCACTGAAGCATACAATGAAGCAGAACAAAAAAGACACAGGAAGGGCATAATTCCATCTGTTGAAATCGTTTGATTATCTGTGTATGGTGGTTAGAATTTCTTCTGGTGGAAAACTGTTGCTGGGCTCCTTCGGAACACAGTATTTATGAGTTAACAATAAGTGCAACAACAACTTTTAGAAAGACATACATGAGAACCAGATAGCATCTAATATCTTCAGTTCAAAGAGCTACATTTGTACTTTCAGTAGTACATGCGTTACTCTGCCCGGAAAACAAGATATGTCGAGACATCGCTATCTCTGCTTCTGCCTTCAATGGGAATGCCACCGGTCACTATCTCCCACAATGAATGCCATCACCGCACGGAAAGGGAAGAGAAAGCAATAACTTCTGTTATAATTGCTAGAAATTGTGATGTTCTCTCCTGTTTCAAAGAATGATGCTTTGCCTGATATAATTTCTAAGCTAGGTCTCTTTGAAAACACGGTATTTTCAGAGTTTCACAGTGAATTACCAAGAAACAACATAGGAAACCACTGTGAACGGTGAAGTCACATATAAATCCTTTGGTGTGTCAGGTGAAACACACTACCCAAAAGACTCCAGCGTTCCTGAAACCAGTGTTTGCTCTTTAGTCTACTGTATCAACTCGAAAGCTCACTGAAGCATACAATGAAGCAGAACAAAAAAGGCACAGCAAGGGCATAATTCCATCTGTTGAAATCGTTTGATTATCTGTGTATGGTGGTTAGAATTTCTTCTGGTTGAAAACTGTTGCTGGGCGCCTTTGGAACACAGTATTTATGAGTTAACAATAAGTGCAACAACAACTTTTAGAAAGACATACATGAGAACCAGATAGCATCTCATATCTTCAGTTCAAAGAGCTACATCTGTACTTTCAGTAGTACATGCGTTACTCTGCCCGGAAAACAAGATATGTCGAGACATCGCTATCTCTGCTTCTGCCTTCAATGGGAAACCACCCGTCACTATCTCCCACAATGAATGCCATCAACTCCCGGACAGGGAAGAGAAAGCAATAACTTCTGTTATAATTGCTAGAAATTGTGATGTTCTCTCCTGTTTCAAAGAATGATGCTTTGCCTGATATAATTTCTAAGCTAGGTCTCTTTGAAAACACGGTATTTTCAGAGTTTCACAGTGAATTACCAAGAAACAACATAGGAAACCACTGGGAAAGGTGAAGTCACATATAGATCCTTTGGTGTGTCAGGTGAAGCACACTACCCAAAAGACTCCAGCGTTCTTGAAACCAGTGTTTGCTCTTTAGTCTACTGTATCAACTCGAAAGCTCACTGAAGCATACAATGAAGCAGAACAAAAACGGCACAGCAAGGGCATAATTCCATCTGTTGAAATCGTTTGATTATCTGTATATGGTGGTTAGAATTTCTTCTGGTTGAAAACTGTTGCTGGCCTCCTTCGGAACACAGTCTTTATGAGTTAACAATAAGTGCAACAACAACTTTTAGAATGACATACATGAGAACCAGATAGCATCTCATATCTTCAGTTCAAAGAGCTACATCTGTACTTTCAGTAGTACATGCGTTACTTTGCACGCAAAACAAGATATGTCCAGACATCGCTATCTCTAATTCTGCCTTCAATGGCAATGCCACCGGTCACTATCTCCCACAATGAATGCTATCACCGAACGGACAGGGAAGAGAAAGCAATAACTTCTGTTATAATTGCTAGAAATTGTGATGTTCTCTCCTGTTTCAAAGAATGATGCTTTGCCTGATATAATTTCTAAGCTAGGTCTCTTTGAAAACACGGTATTTTCAGAGTTTCACAGTGAATTACCAAGAAACAACATAGGAAACCACTGGGAACGGTGAAGTCACATATAGATCCTTTGGTGTGTCAGGTGAAGCACACTACCCAAAAGACTCCAGCGTTCTTGAAACCAGTGTTTGCTCTTTAGTCTACTGTATCAACTCGAAAGCTCACTGAAGCATACAATGAAGCAGAACAACAACGGCACAGCAAGGGCATAATTCCATCTGTTGAAATCGTTTGATTATCTGTATATGGTGGTTAGAATTTCATCTGGTTGAAAACTGTTGCTGGCCTCCTTCGGAACACAGTCTTTATGAGTTAACAATAAGTGCAACAACAACTTTTAGAAAGACATACATGAGAACCAGATAGCATCTCATATCTTCAGTTCAAAGAGCTACATCTGTACTTTCAGTAGTACATACGTTACTCTGCACGGAAAACAAGATATGTCGAAACATCGCTATCTCTGATTCTGCCTTCAATGGCAATGCCAGCGGTCACTATCTCCCACAATGAATGTCATCACCGAACGGACAGGGAAGAGAAAGCAATAACTTCTGTTATAATTGCTAGAAATTGTGATGTTCTCTCCTGTTTCAAAGAATGATGCTTTGCCTGATATAATTTCTAAGCTAGGTCTCTTTGAAAACACGGTATTTTCAGAGTTTCACAGTGAATTACCAAGAAACAACATAGGAAACCACTGGGAACGGTGAAGTCACATATAGATCCTTTGGTGTGTCAGGTGAAGCACACTACCCAAAAGACTCCAGCGTTCTTGAAACCAGTGTTTGCTCTTTAGTCTACTGTATCAACTCGAAAGCTCACTGAAGCATACAATGAAGCAGAACAACAACGGCACAGCAAGGGCATAATTCCATGTGTTGAAATCGTTTGATTATCTGTATATGGTGGTTAGAATTTCATCTGGTTGAAAACTGTTGCTGGCCTCCTTCGGAACACAGTCTTTATGAGTTAACAATAAGTGCAACAACAACTTTTAGAAAGACATACATGAGAACCAGATAGCATCTAATATCTTCAGTTCAAAGAGCTACATTTGTACTTTCAGTAGTACATGCGTTACTCTGCCCGGAAAACAAGATATGTCGAGACATCGCTATCTCTGCTTCTGCCTTCAATGGGAATGCCACCGGTCACTATCTCCCACAATGAATGCCATCACCGCACGGAAAGGGAAGAGAAAGCAATAACTTCTGTTATAATTGCTAGAAATTGTGATGTTCTCTCCTGTTTCAAAGAATGATGCTTTGCCTGATATAATTTCTAAGCTAGGTCTCTTTGAAAACACGGTATTTTCAGAGTTTCACAGTGAATTACCAAGAAACAACATAGGAAACCACTGGGAACGCTGAAGTCACATATAGATCCTTTGGTGTGTCAGGTGAAGCACACTACCCAAAAGACTCCAGCGTTCTTGAAACCAGTGTTTGCTCTTTAGTCTACTGTATCAACTCGAAAGCTCACTGAAGCATACAATGAAGCAGAACAAAAAAGACACAGCAAGGGCATAATTCCATCTGTTGAAATCTTTTGATTATCTGTGTATGGTGGTTAGAATTTCTTCTGGTGGAAAACTGTTGCTGGGCTCCTTCGGAACACAGTATTTATGAGTTAACAATAAGTGCAACAACAACTTTTAGAAAGACATACATGAGAACCAGATAGCATCTAATATCTTCAGTTCAAAGAGCTACATTTGTACTTTCAGTAGTACATGCGTTACTCTGCCCGGAAAACAAGATATGTCGAGACATCGCTATCTCTGCTTCTGCCTTCAATGGGAATGCCACCGGTCACTATCTCCCACAATGAATGCCATCACCGCACGGAAAGGGAAGAGAAAGCAATAACTTCTGTTATAATTGCTAGAAATTGTGATGTTCTCTCCTGTTTCAAAGAATGATGCTTTGCCTGATATAATTTCTAAGCTAGGTCTCTTTGAAAACACGGTATTTTCAGAGTTTCACAGTGAATTACCAAGAAACAACATAGGAAACCACTGTGAACGGTGAAGTCACATATAAATCCTTTGGTGTGTCAGGTGAAACACACTACCCAAAAGACTCCAGCGTTCCTGAAACCAGTGTTTGCTCTTTAGTCTACTGTATCAACTCGAAAGCTCACTGAAGCATACAATGAAGCAGAACAAAAAAGGCACAGCAAGGGCATAATTCCATCTGTTGAAATCGTTTGATTATCTGTGTATGGTGGTTAGAATTTCTTCTGGTTGAAAACTGTTGCTGGGCGCCTTTGGAACACAGTATTTATGAGTTAACAATAAGTGCAACAACAACTTTTAGAAAGACATACATGAGAACCAGATAGCATCTCATATCTTCAGTTCAAAGAGCTACATCTGTACTTTCAGTAGTACATGCGTTACTCTGCCCGGAAAACAAGATATGTCGAGACATCGCTATCTCTGCTTCTGCCTTCAATGGGAATGCCACCCGTCACTATCTCCCACAATGAATGCCATCAACTCCCGGACAGGGAAGAGAAAGCAATAACTTCTGTTATAATTGCTAGAAATTGTGATGTTCTCTCCTGTTTCAAAGAATGATGCTTTGCCTGATATAATTTCTAAGCTAGGTCTCTTTGAAAACACGGTATTTTCAGAGTTTCACAGTGAATTACCAAGAAACAACATAGGAAACCACTGGGAAAGGTGAAGTCACATATAGATCCTTTGGTGTGTCAGGTGAAGCACACTACCCAAAAGACTCCAGCGTTCTTGAAACCAGTGTTTGCTCTTTAGTCTACTGTATCAACTCGAAAGCTCACTGAAGCATACAATGAAGCAGAACAAAAACGGCACAGCAAGGGCATAATTCCATCTGTTGAAATCGTTTGATTATCTGTATATGGTGGTTAGAATTTCTTCTGGTTGAAAACTGTTGCTGGCCTCCTTCGGAACACAGTCTTTATGAGTTAACAATAAGTGCAACAACAACTTTTAGAATGACATACATGAGAACCAGATAGCATCTCATATCTTCAGTTCAAAGAGCTACATCTGTACTTTCAGTAGTACATGCGTTACTTTGCACGCAAAACAAGATATGTCCAGACATCGCTATCTCTAATTCTGCCTTCAATGGCAATGCCACCGGTCACTATCTCCCACAATGAATGCTATCACCGAACGGACAGGGAAGAGAAAGCAATAACTTCTGTTATAATTGCTAGAAATTGTGATGTTCTCTCCTGTTTCAAAGAATGATGCTTTGCCTGATATAATTTCTAAGCTAGGTCTCTTTGAAAACACGGTATTTTCAGAGTTTCACAGTGAATTACCAAGAAACAACATAGGAAACCACTGGCAACGGTGAAGTCACATATAGATCCTTTGGTGTGTCAGGTGAAGCACACTACCCAAAAGACTCCAGCGTTCTTGAAACCAGTGTTTGCTCTTTAGTCTACTGTATCAACTCGAAAGCTCACTGAAGCATACAATGAAGCAGAACAACAACGGCACAGCAAGGGCATAATTCCATCTGTTGAAATCGTTTGATTATCTGTATATGGTGGTTAGAATTTCATCTGGTTGAAAACTGTTGCTGGCCTCCTTCGGAACACAGTCTTTATGAGTTAACAATAAGTGCAACAACAACTTTTAGAAAGACATACATGAGAACCAGATAGCATCTCATATCTTCAGTTCAAAGAGCTACATCTGTACTTTCAGTAGTACATACGTTACTCTGCACGGAAAACAAGATATGTCGAAACATCGCTATCTCTGATTCTGCCTTCAATGGCAATGCCAGCGGTCACTATCTCCCACAATGAATGTCATCACCGAACGGACAGGGAAGAGAAAGCAATAACTTCTGTTATAATTGCTAGAAATTGTGATGTTCTCCCCTGTTTCAAAGAATGATGCTTTGCCTGATATAATTTCTAAGCTAGGTCTCTTTGAAAACACGGTATTTTCAGAGTTTCACAGTGAATTACCAAGAAACAACATAGGAAACCACTGGGAACGGTGAAGTCACATATAGATCCTTTGGTGTGTCAGGTGAAGCACACTACCCAAAAGACTCCAGCGTTCTTGAAACCAGTGTTTGCTCTTTAGTCTACTGTATCAACTCGAAAGCTCACTGAAGCATACAATGAAGCAGAACAACAACGGCACAGCAAGGGCATAATTCCATCTGTTGAAATCGTTTGATTATCTGTATATGGTGGTTAGAATTTCATCTGGTTGAAAACTGTTGCTGGCCTCCTTCGGAACACAGTCTTTATGAGTTAACAATAAGTGCAACAACAACTTTTAGAAAGACATACATGAGAACCAGATAGCATCTAATATCTTCAGTTCAAAGAGCTACATTTGTACTTTCAGTAGTACATGCGTTACTCTGCCCGGAAAACAAGATATGTCGAGACATCGCTATCTCTGCTTCTGCCTTCAATGGGAATGCCACCGGTCACTATCTCCCACAATGAATGCCATCACCGCACGGAAAGGGAAGAGAAAGCAATAACTTCTGTTATAATTGCTAGAAATTGTGATGTTCTCTCCTGTTTCAAAGAATGATGCTTTGCCTGATATAATTTCTAAGCTAGGTCTCTTTGAAAACACGGTATTTTCAGAGTTTCACAGTGAATTACCAAGAAACAACATAGGAAACCACTGTGAACGGTGAAGTCACATATAAATCCTTTGGTGTGTCAGGTGAAACACACTACCCAAAAGACTCCAGCGTTCCTGAAACCAGTGTTTGCTCTTTAGTCTACTGTATCAACTCGAAAGCTCACTGAAGCATACAATGAAGCAGAACAAAAAAGGCACAGCAAGGGCATAATTCCATCTGTTGAAATCGTTTCATTATCTGTGTATGGTGGTTAGAATTTCTTCTGATTGAAAACTGTTGCTGGGCGCCTTCGGAACACAGTATTTATGAGTTAACAATAAGTGCAACAACAACTTTTAGAAAGACATACATGAGAACCAGATAGCATCTCATATCTTCAGTTCAAAGAGCTACATCTGTACTTTCAGTAGTACATGCGTTACTCTGCACGGAAAACAAGATATGTCGAGACATCGCTATCTCTGCTTCTGCCTTCAATGGCAATGCCACCCGTCACTATCTCCCACAATGAATGCCATCACCGCCCGGACAGGGAAGAGAAAGCAATAACTTCTGTTATAATTGCTAGAAATTGTGATGTTCTCTCCTGTTTCAAAGAATGATGCTTTGCCTGATATAATTTCTAAGCTAGGTCTCTTTGAAAACACGGTATTTTCAGAGTTTCACAGTGAATTACCAAGAAACAACATAGGAAACCTCTGTGAACGGTGAAGTCACATATAAATCCTTGGTGTGTCAGGTGAAACACACTACCCAAAAGACTCCAGCGTTCCTGAAACCAGTGTTTGCTCTTTAGTCTAAGGTATCAACTCGAAAGCTCACTGAAGCATACAATGAAGCAGAACAAAAACGGCACAGCAAGGGCATAATTCCATCTGTTGAAATCGTTTGATTATCTGTATATGGTGGTTAGAATTTCTTCTGGTTGAAGACTGTTGCTGGCCTCCTTCGGAACACAGTCTTTATGAGTTAACAATAAGTGCAACAACAACTTTTAGAATGACATACATGAGAACCAGATAGCATCTCATATCTTCAGTTCAAAGAGCTACATCTGTACTTTCAGTAGTACATGCGTTACTTTGCACGGAAAACAAGATATGTCCAGACATCACTATCTCTAATTCTGCCTTCAATGGCAATGCCAGCGGTCACTATCTCCCACAATGAATGCTATCACCGAACGGACAGGGAAGAGAAAGCAATAACTTCTGTTATAATTGCTAGAAATTGTGATGTTCTCTCCTGTTTCAAAGAATGATGCTTTGCCTGATATAATTTCTAAGCTAGGTCTCTTTGAAAACACGGTATTTTCAGAGTTTCACAGTGAATTACCAAGAAACAACATAGGAAACCACTGGGAACGGTGAAGTCACATATAGATCCTTTGGTGTGTCAGGTGAAGCACACTACCCAAAAGACTCCAGCGTTCTTGAAACCAGTGTTTGCTCTTTAGTCTACTGTATCAACTCGAAAGCTCACTGAAGCATACAATGAAGCAGAACAACAACGGCACAGCAAGGGCATAATTCCATCTGTTGAAATCGTTTGATTATCTGTATATGGTGGTTAGAATTTCATCTGGTTGAAAACTGTTGCTGGCCTCCTTCGGAACACAGTCTTTATGAGTTAACAATAAGTGCAACAACAACTTTTAGAAAGACATACATGAGAACCAGATAGCATCTCATATCTTCAGTTCAAAGAGCTACATCTGTACTTTCAGTAGTACATACGTTACTCTGCACGGAAAACAAGATATGTCGAAACATCGCTATCTCTGATTCTGCCTTCAATGGCAATGCCAGCGGTCACTATCTCCCACAATGAATGTCATCACCGAACGGACAGGGAAGAGAAAGCAATAACTTCTGTTATAATTGCTAGAAATTGTGATGTTCTCCCCTGTTTCAAAGAATGATGCTTTGCCTGATATAATTTCTAAGCTAGGTCTCTTTGAAAACACGGTATTTTCAGAGTTTCACAGTGAATTACCAAGAAACAACATAGGAAACCACTGGGAACGGTGAAGTCACATATAGATCCTTTGGTGTGTCAGGTGAAGCACACTACCCAAAAGACTCCAGCGTTCTTGAAACCAGTGTTTGCTCTTTAGTCTACTGTATCAACTCGAAAGCTCACTGAAGCATACAATGAAGCAGAACAACAACGGCACAGCAAGGGCATAATTCCATCTGTTGAAATCGTTTGATTATCTGTATATGGTGGTTAGAATTTCATCTGGTTGAAAACTGTTGCTGGCCTCCTTCGGAACACAGTCTTTATGAGTTAACAATAAGTGCAACAACAACTTTTAGAAAGACATACATGAGAACCAGATAGCATCTCATATCTTCAGTTCAAAGAGCTACATCTGTACTTTCAGTAGTACATACGTTACTCTGCACGGAAAACAAGATATGTCGAAACATCGCTATCTCTGATTCTGCCTTCAATGGCAATGCCAGCGGTCACTATCTCCCACAATGAATGTCATCACCGAACGGACAGGGAAGAGAATGCAATAACTTCTGTTATAATTGCTAGAAATTGTGATGTTCTCCCCTGTTTCAAAGAATGATGCTTTGCCTGATATAATTTCTAAGCTAGGTCTCTTTGAAAACACGGTATTTTCAGAGTTTCACAGTGAATTACCAAGAAACAACATAGGAAACCACTGGGAACGGTGAAGTCACATATAGATCCTTTGGTGTGTCAGGTGAAGCACACTACCCAAAAGACTCCAGCGTTCTTGAAACCAGTGTTTGCTCTTTAGTCTACTGTATCAACTCGAAAGCTCACTGAAGCATACAATGAAGCAGAACAACAACGGCACAGCAAGGGCATAATTCCATGTGTTGAAATCGTTTGATTATCTGTATATGGTGGTTAGAATTTCATCTGGTTGAAAACTGTTGCTGGCCTCCTTCGGAACACAGTCTTTATGAGTTAACAATAAGTGCAACAACAACTTTTAGAAAGACATACATGAGAACCAGATAGCATCTAATATCTTCAGTTCAAAGAGCTACATTTGTACTTTCAGTAGTACATGCGTTACTCTGCCCGGAAAACAAGATATGTCGAGACATCGCTATCTCTGCTTCTGCCTTCAATGGGAATGCCACCGGTCACTATCTCCCACAATGAATGCCATCACCGCACGGAAAGGGAAGAGAAAGCAATAACTTCTGTTATAATTGCTAGAAATTGTGATGTTCTCTCCTGTTTCAAAGAATGATGCTTTGCCTGATATAATTTCTAAGCTAGGTCTCTTTGAAAACACGGTATTTTCAGAGTTTCACAGTGAATTACCAAGAAACAACATAGGAAACCACTGTGAACGGTGAAGTCACATATAAATCCTTTGGTGTGTCAGGTGAAACACACTACCCAAAAGACTCCAGCGTTCCTGAAACCAGTGTTTGCTCTTTAGTCTACTGTATCAACTCGAAAGCTCACTGAAGCATACAATGAAGCAGAACAAAAAAGGCACAGCAAGGGCATAATTCCATCTGTTGAAATCGTTTCATTATCTGTGTATGGTGGTTAGAATTTCTTCTGATTGAAAACTGTTGCTGGGCGCCTTCGGAATACAGTATTTATGAGTTAACAATAAGTGCAACAACAACTTATAGAAAGACATACATGAGAACCAGATAGCATCTCATATCTTCAGTTCAAAGAGCTACATCTGTACTTTCAGTAGTACATGCGTTACTCTGCACGGAAAACAAGATATGTCGAGACATCGCTATCTCTGCTTCTGCCTTCAATGGCAATGCCACCCGTCACTATCTCCCACAATGAATGCCATCACCGCCCGGACAGGGAAGAGAAAGCAATAACTTCTGTTATAATTGCTAGAAATTGTGATGTTCTCTCCTGTTTCAAAGAATGATGCTTTGCCTGATATAATTTCTAAGCTAGGTCTCTTTGAAAACACGGTATTTTCAGAGTTTCACAGTGAATTACCAAGAAACAACATAGGAAACCTCTGTGAACGGTGAAGTCACATATAAATCCTTGGTGTGTCAGGTGAAGCACACTACCCAAAAGACTCTAGCGTTCTTGAAACCAGTGTTTGCTCTTTAGTCTACTGTATCAACTCGAAAGCTCACTGAAGCATACAATGAAGCAGAACAACAACGGCACAGCAAGGGCATAATTCTATCTGTTGAAATCGTTTGATTATCTGTATATGGTGGTTAGAATTTCTTCTGGTTGAAGACTGTTGCTGGCCTCCTTCGGAACACAGTCTTTATGAGTTAACAATAAGTGCAACAACAACTTTTAGAATGACATACATGAGAACCAGATAGCATCTCATATCTTCAGTTCAAAGAGCTACATCTGTACTTTCAGTAGTACATGCGTTACTTTGCACGGAAAACAAGATATGTCCAGACATCGCTATCTCTAATTCTGCCTTCAATGGCAATGCCAGCGGTCACTATCTCCCACAATGAATGCTATCACCGAACGGACAGGGAAGAGAAAGCAATAACTTCTGTTATAATTGCTAGAAATTGTGATGTTCTCTCCTGTTTCAAAGAATGATGCTTTGCCTGATATAATTTCTAAGCTAGGTCTCTTTGAAAACACGGTATTTTCAGAGTTTCACAGTGAATTACCAAGAAACAACATAGGAAACCACTGGGAACGGTGAAGTCACATATAGATCCTTTGGTGTGTCAGGTGAAGCACACTACCCAAAAGACTCCAGCGTTCTTGAAACCAGTGTTTGCTCTTTAGTCTACTGTATCAACTCGAAAGCTCACTGAAGCATACAATGAAGCAGAACAACAACGGCACAGCAAGGGCATAATTCCATGTGTTGAAATCGTTTGATTATCTGTATATGGTGGTTAGAATTTCATCTGGTTGAAAACTGTTGCTGGCCTCCTTCGGAACACAGTCTTTATGAGTTAACAATAAGTGCAACAACAACTTTTAGAAAGACATACATGAGAACCAGATAGCATCTCATATCTTCAGTTCAAAGAGCTACATCTGTACTTTCAGTAGTACATACGTTACTCTGCACGGAAAACAAGATATGTCGAAACATCGCTATCTCTGATTCTGCCTTCAATGGCAATGCCAGCGGTCACTATCTCCCACAATGAATGTCATCACCGAACGGACAGGGAAGAGAAAGCAATAACTTCTGTTATAATTGCTAGAAATTGTGATGTTCTCCCCTGTTTCAAAGAATGATGCTTTGCCTGATATAATTTCTAAGCTAGGTCTCTTTGAAAACACGGTATTTTCAGAGTTTCACAGTGAATTACCAAGAAACAACATAGGAAACCACTGGGAACGGTGAAGTCACATATAGATCCTTTGGTGTGTCAGGTGAAGCACACTACCCAAAAGACTCCAGCGTTCTTGAAACCAGTGTTTGCTCTTTAGTCTACTGTATCAACTCGAAAGCTCACTGAAGCATACAATGAAGCAGAACAACAACGGCACAGCAAGGGCATAATTCCATGTGTTGAAATCGTTTGATTATCTGTATATGGTGGTTAGAATTTCATCTGGTTGAAAACTGTTGCTGGCCTCCTTCGGAACACAGTCTTTATGAGTTAACAATAAGTGCAACAACAACTTTTAGAAAGACATACATGAGAACCAGATAGCATCTCATATCTTCAGTTCAAAGAGCTACATCTGTACTTTCAGTAGTACATACGTTACTCTGCACGTAAAACAAGATATGTCGAAACATCGCTATCTCTGATTGTGCCTTCAATGGCAATGCCACCGGTCACTATCTCCCACAATGAATGCCATCACCGCACGGACAGGGAAGAGAAAGCAATAACTTCTGTTATAATTGCTAGAAATTGTGATGTTCTCTCCTGTTTCAAATAATGATGCTTTGCCTGATATAATTTCTAAGCTAGGTCTCTTTGAAAACACGGTATTTTCAGAGTTTCACAGTGAATTACCAAGAAACAACATAGGAAACCACTGGGAACGCTGAAGTCACATATAGATCCTTTGGTGTGTCAGGTGAAGCACACTACCCAAAAGACTCCAGCGTTCTTGAAACCAGTGTTTGCTCTTTAGTCTACTGTATCAACTCGAAAGCTCACTGAAGCATACAATGAAGCAGAACAAAAAAGACACAGCAAGGGCATAATTCCATCTGTTGAAATCGTTTGATTATCTGTGTATGGTGGTTAGAATTTCTTCTGGTGGAAAACTGTTGCTGGGCTCCTTCAGAACACAGTATTTATGAGTTAACAATAAGTGCAACAACAACTTTTAGAAAGACATACATGAGAACCAGATAGCATCTCATATCTTCAGTTCAAAGAGCTACATCTGTACTTTCAGTAGTACATGCGTTACTCTGCACGTAAAACAAGATATGTCGAAACATCGCTATCTCTGATTCTGCCTTCAATGGCAATGCCACCGGTCACTATCTCCCACAATGTATGCCATCACCGCACGGACAGGGAAGAGAAAGCAATAACTTCTGTTATAATTGCTAGAAATTGTGATGTTCTCTCCTGTTTCAAATAATGATGCTTTGCCTGATATAATTTCTAAGCTAGGTCTCTTTGAAAACACGGTATTTTCAGAGTTTCACAGTGAATTACCAAGAAACAACATAGGAAACCACTGTGAACGGTGAAGTCACATATAAATCCTTTGGTGTGTCAGGTGAAACACACTACCCAAAAGACTCCAGCGTTCCTGAAACCAGTGTTTGCTCTTTAGTCTACTGTATCAACTCGAAAGCTCACTGAAGCATACAATGAAGCAGAACAACAACGGCACAGCAAGGGCATAATTCCATCTGTTGAAATCGTTTGATTATCTGTATATGGTGGTTAGAATTTCATCTGGTTGAAAACTGTTGCTGGCCTGCTTCGGAACACAGTCTTTATGAGTTAAAAATAAAGGCAACATCAACTTTTAGAAAGACATACATGAGAACCAGATAGCATCTAATATCTTCAGTTCAAAGAGCTACATCTGTACTTTCAGTAGTACATACGTTACTCTGCACGGAAAACAAGATATGTCGAAACATCGCTATCTCTGATTCTGCCTTCAATGGCAATGCCAGCAGTCACTATCTCCCACAATGAATGTCATCACCGCACGGACAGGGAAGAGAAAGCAATAACTTCTGTTATAATTGCTAGAAATTGTGATGTTCTCTCCTGTTTCAAAGAATGATGCTTTGCCTGATATAATTTCTAAGCTAGGTCTCTTTGAAAACACGGTATTTTCAGAGTTTCACAGTGAATTACCAAGAAACAACATAGGAAACCACTGGGAACGGTGAAGTCACATATAAATCCTTTGGTGTGTCAGGTGAAACACACTACCCAAAAGACTCCAGCGTTCCTGAAACCAGTGTTTGCTCTTTAGTCTACTGTATCAACTCGAAAGCTCACTGAAGCATACAATGAAGCAGAACAAAAAAGGCACAGCAAGGGCATAATTCCATCTGTTGAAATCGTTTGATTATCTGTGTATGGTGGTTAGAATTTCTTCTGGTTGAAAACTGTTGCTGGGCGCCTTCGGAACACAGTATTTATGAGTTAACAATAAGTGCAACAACAACTTTTAGAAAGACATACATGAGAACCAGATAGCATCTCATATCTTCAGTTCAAAGAGCTACATCTGTACTTTCAGTTGTACATGCGTTACTCTGCCCGGAAAACAAGATATGTCGAGACATCGCTATCTCTGCTTCTGCCTTCAATGGGAATGCCACCCGTCACTATCTCCCACAATGAATGTCATCACCGCCCGGACAGGGAAGAGAAAGCAATAACTTCTGTTATAATTGCTAGAAATTGTGATGTTCTCTCCTGTTTCAAAGAATGATGCTTTGCCTGATATAATTTCTAAGCTAGGTCTCTTTGAAAACACGGTATTTTCAGAGTTTCACAGTGAATTACCAAGAAACAACATAGGAAACCACTGGGAACGGTGAAGTCACATATAGATCCTTTGGTGTGTCAGGTGAAGCACACTACCCAAAAGACTCCAGCGTTCTTGAAACCAGTGTTTGCTCTTTAGTCTACTGTATCAACTCGAAAGCTCACTGAAGCATACAATGAAGCAGAACAACAACGGCACAGCAAGGGCATAATTCCATCTGTTGAAATCGTTTGATTATCTGTATATGGTGGTTAGAATTTCATCTGGTTGAAAACTGTTGCTGGCCTCCTTCGGAACACAGTCTTTATCAGTTAACAATAAGTGCAACAACAACTTTTAGAAAGTCATACATGAGAACTAGATAGCATCTCATATCTTCAGTTCAAAGAGCTACATCTGTACTTTCAGTAGTACATGCGTTACTCTGCACGTAAAACAAGATATGTCGAAACATCGCTATCTCTGATTCTGCCTTCAATGGCAATGCCACCGGTCACTATCTCCCACAATGTATGCCATCACCGCACGGACAGGGAAGAGAAAGCAATAACTTCTGTTATAATTGCTAGAAATTGTGATGTTCTCTCCTGTTTCAAAGAATGATGCTTTGCCTGATATAATTTCTAAGCTAGGTCTCTTTGAAAACACGGTATTTTCAGAGTTTCACAGTGAATTACCAAGAAACAACATAGGAAACCACTGTGAACGGTGAAGTCACATATAAATCCTTTGGTGTGTCAGGTGAAACACACTACCCAAAAGACTCCAGCGTTCCTGAAACCAGTGTTTGCTCTTTAGTCTACTGTATCAACTCGAAAGCTCACTGAAGCATACAATGAAGCAGAACAACAAAGGCACAGCAAGGGCATAATTCCATCTGTTGAAATCGTTTGATTATCTGTATATGGTGGTTAGAATTTCATCTGGTTGAAAACTGTTGCTGGCCTGCTTCGGAACACAGTCTTTATGAGTTAAAAATAAAGGCAACATCAACTTTTAGAAAGACATACATGAGAACCAGATAGCATCTAATATCTTCAGTTCAAAGAGCTACATCTGTACTTTCAGTAGTACATGCGTTACTTTGCACGGAAAACAAGATATGTCCAGACATCGTTATCTCTGATTCTGCCTTCAATGGCAATGCCACCAGTCACTATCTCCCACAATGAATGCTATCATCGAACGGACATGGAAGTGAAAGCAATAACTTCTGTTATAATTGCTAGAAATTGTGATGTTCTCTCCTGTTTCAAAGAATGATGCTTTGCCTGATATATTTTCTAAGCTAGGTCTCTTTGAAAACACGGTATTTTCAGATTTTCACAGTGAATTACCAAGAAACAACATAGGAAACCACTGTGAACGGTGAAGTCACCTATAGATCCTTTTGTGTGTCAGGTGAAGTACACTACCCAAAAGACTCCAGCGTTCTTGAAACCAGTGTTTGCTCTTTAGTCTACTGTATCAACTCGAAAGCTCACTGAAGCATACAATGAAGCAGAACAACAACGGCACAGCAAGGGCATAATTCCATCTGTTGAAATCGTTTGATTATCTGTATATGGTGGTTAGAATTTCTTCTGGTTGAAAACTGTTGCTGGGCTCCTTCGGAACACAGTCTTTATGAGTTAACAATAAGTGCAACAACAACTTTTAGAAAGACATACATGAGAACCAGATAGCATCTCATATCTTCAGTTCAAAGAGCTACATCTGTACTTTCAGTAGTACATGCGTTACTCTGCACGTAAAACAAGATATGTCGAAACATCGCTATCTCTGATTCTGCCTTCAATGGCAATGCCACCGGTCACTATCTCCCACAATGAATGCCATCACCGCACGAACAGGGAAGAGAAAGCAATAACTTCTGTTATAATTGCTAGAAATTGTGATGTTCTCTCCTGTTTCAAAGAATGATGCTTTGCCTGATATAATTTCTAAGCTAGGTCTCTTTGAAAACACGGTATTTTCAGAGTTTCACAGTGAATTACCAAGAAACAACATAGGAAACCACTGGGAACGGTGAAGTCACATATAGATCCTTTGGTGTGTCAGGTGAAGCACACTACCCAAAAGACTCCAGCGTTCTTGAAACCAGTGTTTGCTCTTTAGTCTACTGTATCAACTCGAAAGCTCACTGAAGCATACAATGAAGCAGAACAACAAAGGCACAGCAAGGGCATAATTCCATCTGTTGAAATCGTTTGATTATCTGTGTATGGTGGTTAGAATTTCTTCTGGTTGAAAACTGTTGCTGGGCTCCTTCGGAACACAGTCTTTATGAGTTAACAATAAGTGCAACAACAACTTTTAGAAAGACATACATGAGAACCAGATAGCATCTAATATCTTCAGTTCAAAGAGCTACATCTGTACTTTCAGTAGTACATGCGTTACTCTGCACGTAAAACAAGATATGTCGAAACATCGCTATCTCTGATTGTGTCTTCAAAGGCAATGCCACCGGTCACTATCTCCCACAATGAATGCCATCACCGCACGGACAGGGAAGAGAAAGCAATAACTTCTGTTATAATTGCTAGAAATTGTGATGTTCTCTCCTGTTTCAAATAATGATGCTATGCCTGATATAATTTCTAAGCTAGGTCTCTTTGAAAACACGGTATTTTCAGAGTTTCACAGTGAATTACCAAGAAACAACATAGGAAACCACTGGGAACGCTGAAGTCACATATAGATCCTTTGGTGTGTCAGGTGAAGCACACTACCCAAAAGACTCCAGCGTTCCTGAAACCAGTGTTTGCTCTTTAGTCTACTGTATCAACTCGAAAGCTCACTGAAGCATACAATGAAGCAGAACAAAAAAGGCACAGCAAGGGCATAATTCCATCTGTTGAAATCGTTTGATTATCTGTGTATGGTGGTTAGAATTTCTTCTGGTTGAAAACTGTTGCTGGGCGCCTTCGGAACACAGTATTTATGAGTTAACAATAAGTGCAACAACAACTTTTAGAAAGACATACATGAGAACCAGATAGCATCTCATATCTTCAGTTCAAAGAGCTACATCTGTACTTTCAGTTGTACATGCGTTACTCTGCCCGGAAAACAAGATATGTCGAGACATCGCTATCTCTGCTTCTGCCTTCAATGGGAATGCCACCCGTCACTATCTCCCACAATGAATGTCATCACCGCCCGGACAGGGAAGAGAAAGCAATAACTTCTGTTATAATTGCTAGAAATTGTGATGTTCTCTCCTGTTTCAAAGAATGATGCTTTGCCTGATATAATTTCTAAGCTAGGTCTCTTTGAAAACACGGTATTTTCAGAGTTTCACAGTGAATTACCAAGAAACAACATAGGAAACCACTGGGAACGGTGAAGTCACATATAGATCCTTTGGTGTGTCAGGTGAAGCACACTACCCAAAAGACTCCAGCGTTCTTGAAACCAGTGTTTGCTCTTTAGTCTACTGTATCAACTCGAAAGCTCACTGAAGCATACAATGAAGCAGAACAACAACGGCACAGCAAGGGCATAATTCCATCTGTTGAAATCGTTTGATTATCTGTATATGGTGGTTAGAATTTCATCTGGTTGAAAACTGTTGCTGGCCTCCTTCGGAACACAGTCTTTATGAGTTAACAATAAGTGCAACAACAACTTTTAGAAAGACATACATGAGAACTAGATAGCATCTCATATCTTCAGTTCAAAGAGCTACATCTGTACTTTCAGTAGTACATGCGTTACTCTGCACGTAAAACAAGATATGTCGAAACATCGCTATCTCTGATTCTGCCTTCAATGGCAATGCCACCGGTCACTATCTCCCACAATGTATGCCATCACCGCACGGACAGGGAAGAGAAAGCAATAACTTCTGTTATAATTGCTAGAAATTGTGATGTTCTCTCCTGTTTCAAATAATGATGCTTTGCCTGATATAATTTCTAAGCTAGGTCTCTTTGAAAACACGGTATTTTCAGAGTTTCACAGTGAATTACCAAGAAACAACATAGGAAACCACTGTGAACGGTGAAGTCACATATAAATCCTTTGGTGTGTCAGGTGAAACACACTACCCAAAAGACTCCAGCGTTCCTGAAACCAGTGTTTGCTCTTTAGTCTACTGTATCAACTCGAAAGCTCACTGAAGCATACAATGAAGCAGAACAACAAAGGCACAGCAAGGGCATAATTCCATCTGTTGAAATCGTTTGATTATCTGTATATGGTGGTTAGAATTTCATCTGGTTGAAAACTGTTGCTGGCCTGCTTCGGAACACAGTCTTTATGAGTTAAAAATAAAGGCAACATCAACTTTTAGAAAGACATACATGAGAACCAGATAGCATCTAATATCTTCAGTTCAAAGAGCTACATCTGTACTTTCAGTAGTACATGCGTTACTTTGCACGGAAAACAAGATATGTCCAGACATCGTTATCTCTGATTCTGCCTTCAATGGCAATGCCACCAGTCACTATCTCCCACAATGAATGCTATCACCGAACGGACATGGAAGAGAAAGCAATAACTTCTGTTATAATTGCTAGAAATTGTGATGTTCTCTCCTGTTTCAAAGAATGATGCTTTGCCTGATATATTTTCTAAGCTAGGTCTCTTTGAAAACACGGTATTTTCAGATTTTCACAGTGAATTACCAAGAAACAACATAGGAAACCACTGTGAACGGTGAAGTCACCTATAGATCCTTTTGTGTGTCAGGTGAAGTACACTACCCAAAAGACTCCAGCGTTCTTGAAACCAGTGTTTGCTCTTTAGTCTACTGTATCAACTCGAAAGCTCACTGAAGCATACAATGAAGCAGAACAAAAAAGGCACAGCAAGGGCATAATTCCATCTGTTGAAATCGTTTGATTATCTGTGTATGGTGGTTAGAATTTCTTCTGGTTGAAAACTGTTGCTGGGCTCCTTCGGAACACAGTCTTTATGAGTTAACAATAAGTGCAACAACAACTTTTAGAAAGACATACATGAGAACCAGATAGCATCTAATATCTTCAGTTCAAAGAGCTACATCTGTACTTTCAGTAGTACATGCGTTACTCTGCACGTAAATCAAGATATGTCGAAACATCGCTATCTCTGATTGTGTCTTCAAAGGCAATGCCACCGGTCACTATCTCCCACAATGAATGCCATCACCGCACGGACAGGGAAGAGAAAGCAATAACTTCTGTTATAATTGCTAGAAATTGTGATGTTCTCTCCTGTTTCAAATAATGATGCTTTGCCTGATATAATTTCTAAGCTAGGTCTCTTTGAAAACACGGTATTTTCAGAGTTTCACAGTGAATTACCAAGAAACAACATAGGAAACCACTGGGAACGCTGAAGTCACATATAGATCCTTTGGTGTGTCAGGTGAAACACACTACCCAAAAGACTCCAGCGTTCCTGAAACCAGTGTTTGCTCTTTAGTCTACTGTATCAACTCGAAAGCTCACTGAAGCATACAATGAAGTAGAACAAAAAAGGCACAGCAAGGGCATAATTCCATCTGTTGAAATCGTTTGATTATCTGTGTATGGTGGTTAGAATTTCTTCTGGTTGAAAACTGTTGCTGGGCTCCTTCGGAACACAGTCTTTATGAGTTAACAATAAGTGCAACAACAACTTTTAGAAAGACATACATGAGAACCAGATAGCATCTAATATCTTCAGTTCAAAGAGCTACATCTGTACTTTCAGTAGTACATGCGTTACTCTGCACGTAAATCAAGATATGTCGAAACATCGCTATCTCTGATTGTGTCTTCAAAGGCAATGCCACCGGTCACTATCTCCCACAATGAATGCCATCACCGCACGGACAGGGAAGAGAAAGCAATAACTTCTGTTATAATTGCTAGAAATTGTGATGTTCTCTCCTGTTTCAAATAATGATGCTTTGCCTGATATAATTTCTAAGCTAGGTCTCTTTGAAAACACGGTATTTTCAGAGTTTCACAGTGAATTACCAAGAAACAACATAGGAAACCACTGGGAACGCTGAAGTCACATATAGATCCTTTGGTGTGTCAGGTGAAGCACACTACCCAAAAGACTCCAGCGTTCTTGAAACCAGTGTTTGCTCTTTAGTCTACTGTATCAACTCGAAAGCTCACTGAAGCATACAATGAAGCAGAACAAAAAAGGCACAGCAAGGGCATAATTCCATCTGTTGAAATCGTTTGATTATCTGTGTATGGTGGTTAGAATTTCTTCTGGTTGAAAACTGTTGCTGGGCTCCTTCGGAACACAGTATTTATGAGTTAACAATAAGTGCAACAACAACTTTTAGAAAGACATACATGAGAACCAGATAGCATCTAATATCTTCAGTTCAAAGAGCTACATTTGTACTTTCAGTAGTACATGCGTTACTCTGCCCGGAAAACAAGATATGTCGAGACATCGCTATCTCTGCTTCTGCCTTCAATGGGAATGCCACCGGTCACTATCTCCCACAATGAATGCCATCACCTCACGGAAAGGGAAGAGAAAGCAATAACTTCTGTTATAATTGCTAGAAATTGTGATGTTCTCTCCTGTTTCAAAGAATGATGCTTTGCCTGATATAATTTCTAAGCTAGGTCTCTTTGAAAACACGGTATTTTCAGAGTTTCACAGTGAATTACCAAGAAACAACATAGGAAACCACTGTGAACGGTGAAGTCACATATAGATCCTTTGGTGTGTCAGGTGAAACACACTACCCAAAAGACTCCAGCGTTCCTGAAACCAGTGTTTGCTCTTTAGTCTACTGTATCAACTCGAAAGCTCACTGAAGCATACAATGAAGCAGAACAAAAAAGGCACAGCAAGGGCATAATTCCATCTGTTGAAATCGTTTGATTATCTGTGTATGGTGGTTAGAATTTCTTCTGGTTGAAAACTGTTGCTGGGCGCCTTCGGAACACAGTATTTATGAGTTAACAATAAGTGCAACAACAACTTTTAGAAAGACATACATGAGAACCAGATAGCATCTCATATCTTCAGTTCAAAGAGCTACATCTGTACTTTCAGTTGTACATGCGTTACTCTGCCCGGAAAACAAGATATGTCGAGACATCGCTATCTCTGCTTCTGCCTTCAATGGGAATGCCACCCGTCACTATCTCCCACAATGAATGCCATCACCGCACGGACAGGGAAGAGAAAGCAATAACTTCTGTTATAATTGCTAGAAATTGTGATGTTCTCTCCTGTTTCAAAGAATGATGCTTTGCCTGATATAATTTCTAAGCTAGGTCTCTTTGAAAACACGGTATTTTCAGAGTTTCACAGTGAATTACCAAGAAACAACATAGGAAACCACTGGGAACGGTGAAGTCACATATAAATCCTTTGGTGTGTCAGGTGAAACACACTACCCAAAAGACTCCAGCGTTCCTGAAACCAGTGTTTGCTCTTTAGTCTACTGTATCAACTCGAAAGCTCACTGAAGCATACAATGAAGCAGTACAAAAAAGGCACAGCAAGGGCATAATTCCATCTGTTGAAATCGTTTCATTATCTGTGTATGGTGGTTAGAATTTCTTCTGGTTGAAAACTGTTGCTGGGCGCCTTCGGAACACAGTATTTATGAGTTAACAATAAGTGCAACAACAACTTTTAGAAAGACATACATGAGAACCAGATAGCATCTCATATCTTCAGTTCAAAGAGCTACATCTGTACTTTCAGTAGTACATGCGTTACTCTGCCCGGAAAACAAGATATGTCGAGACATCGCTATCTCTGCTTCTGCCTTCAATGGGAATGCCACCCGTCACTATCTCCCACAATGAATGCCATCACCGCCCGGACAGGGAAGAGAAAGCAATAACTTCTGTTATAATTGCTAGAAATTGTGATGTTCTCTCCTGTTTAAAAGAATGATCCTTTGCCTGATATAATTTCTAAGCTAGGTCTCTTTGAAAACACGGTATTTTCAGAGTTTCACAGTGAATTACCAAGAAACAACATAGGAAACCACTGTGAACGGTGAAGTCACATATAAATCCTTGCTGTGTCAGGTGAAACACACTACCCAAAAGACTCCAGCGTTCCTGAAACCAGTGTTTGCTCTTTAGTCTAAGGTATCAACTCGAAAGCTCACTGAAGCATACAATGAAGCAGAACAACAACGGCACAGCAAGGGCATAATTCCATCTGTTGAAATCGTTTGATTATCTGTATATGGTGGTTAAAATTTCATCTGGTTGAAAACTGTTGCTGGCCTCCTTCGGAACACAGTCTTTATGAGTTAACAATAAGTGCAACAACAACTTTTAGAAAGACATACATGAGAACCAGATAGCATCTCATATCTTCAGTTCAAAGAGCTACATCTGTACTTTCAGTAGTACATACGTTACTCTGCACGGAAAACAAGATATGTCGAAACATCGCTATCTCTGATTCTGCCTTCAATGGCAATGCCAGCGGTCACTATCTCCCACAATGAATGTCATCACCGCACGGACAGGGAAGAGAAAGCAATAACTTCTGTTATAATTGCTAGAAATTGTGATGTTCTCTCCTGTTTCAAAGAATGATGCTTTGCCTGATATAATTTCTAAGCTAGGTCTCTTTGAAAACACGGTATTTTCAGAGTTTCACAGTGAATTACCAAGAAACAACATAGGAAACCACTGGGAACGGTGAAGTCACATATAGATCCTTTGGTGTGTCAGGTGAAGTACACTACCCAAAAGACTCCAGCGTTCTTGAAACCAGTGTTTGCTCTTTAGTCTACTGTATCAACTCGAAAGCTCACTGAAGCATACAATGAAGCAGAACAACAACGGCACAGCAAGGGCATAATTCCATCTGTTGAAATCGTTTGATTATCTGTATATGGTGGTTAGAATTTCATCTGGTTGAAAACTGTTGCTGGCCTCCTTCGGAACACAGTCTTTATGAGTTAACAATAAGTGCAACAACAACTTTTAGAAAGACATACATGAGAACCAGATAGCATCTCATATCTTCAGTTCAAAGAGCTACATCTGTACTTTCAGTAGTACATACGTTACTCTGCACGGAAAACAAGATATGTCGAAACATCGCTATCTCTGATTCTGCCTTCAATGGCAATGCCAGCGGTCACTATCTCCCACAATGAATGTCATCACCGCACGGACAGGGAAGAGAAAGCAATAACTTCTGTTATAATTGCTAGAAATTGTGATGTTCTCTCCTGTTTCAAAGAATGATGCTTTGCCTGATATAATTTCTAAGCTAGGTCTCTTTGAAAACACGGTATTTTCAGAGTTTCACAGTGAATTACCAAGAAACAACATAGGAAACCACTGTGAACGGTGAAGTCACCTATAGATCCTTTTGTGTGTCAGGTGAAGTACACTACCCAAAAGACTCCAGCGTTCCTGAAACCAGTGTTTGCTCTTTAGTCTACTGTATCAACTCGAAAGCTCACTGAAGCATACAATGAAGCAGAACAACAACGGCACAGCAAGGGCATAATTCCATCTGTTGAAATCGTTTGATTATCTGTATATGGTGGTTAGAATTTCAATTGGTTGAAAACTGTTGCTGGCCTGCTTCGGAACACAGTCTTTATGAGTTAAAAATAAAGGCAACATCAACTTTTAGAAAGACATACATGAGAACCAGATAGCATCTAATATCTTCAGTTCAAAGAGCTACATCTGTACTTTCAGTAGTACATGCGTTACTTTGCACGGAAAACAAGATATGTCCAAACATAGTTATCTCTGATTCTGCCTTCAATGGCAATGCCACCAGTCACTATCTCCCACAATGAATGCTATCACCGAACGGACAGGGAAGAGAAAGCAATAACTTCTGTTATAATTGCTAGAAATTGTGATGTTCTCTCCTGTTTCAAAGAATGATGCTTTGCCTGATATAATTTCTAAGCTAGGTCTCTTTGAAAACACGGTATTTTCAGAGTTTCACAGTGAATTACCAAGAAACAACATAGGAAACCACTGGGAACGGTGAAGTCACATATAGATCCTTTGGTGTGTCAGGTGAAGCACACTACCCAAAAGACTCCAGCGTTCTTGAAACCAGTGTTTGCTCTTTAGTCTACTGTATCAACTCGAAAGCTCACTGAAGCATACAATGAAGCAGAACAACAACGGCACAGCAAGGGCATAATTCCATCTGTTGAAATCGTTTGATTATCTGTATATGGTGGTTAGAATTTCATCTGGTTGAAAACTGTTGCTGGCCTCCTTCGGAACACAGTCTTTATGAGTTAACAATAAGTGCAACAACAACTTTTAGAAAGACATACATGAGAACCAGATAGCATCTCATATCTTCAGTTCAAAGAGCTACATCTGTACTTTCAGTAGTACATACGTTACTCTGCACGGAAAACAAGATATGTCGAAACATCGCTATCTCTGATTCTGCCTTCAATGGCAATGCCAGCGGTCACTATCTCCCACAATGAATGTCATCACCGCACGGACAGGGAAGAGAAAGCAATAACTTCTGTTATAATTGCTAGAAATTGTGATGTTCTCTCCTGTTTCAAAGAATGATGCTTTGCCTGATATAATTTCTAAGCTAGGTCTCTTTGAAAACACGGTATTTTCAGAGTTTCACAGTGAATTACCAAGAAACAACATAGGAAACCACTGGGAACGGTGAAGTCACATATAGATCCTTTGGTGTGTCAGGTGAAGTACACTACCCAAAAGACTCCAGCGTTCTTGAAACCAGTGTTTGCTCTTTAGTCTACTGTATCAACTCGAAAGCTCACTGAAGCATACAATGAAGCAGAACAACAACGGCACAGCAAGGGCATAATTCCATCTGTTGAAATCGTTTGATTATCTGTGTATGGTGGTTAGAATTTCTTCTGGTTGAAAACTGTTGCTGGGCGCCTTCGGAACACAGTATTTATGAGTTAACAATAAGTGCAACAACAACTTTTAGAAAGACATACATGAGAACCAGATAGCATCTCATATCTTCAGTTCAAAGAGCTACATCTGTACTTTCAGTTGTACATGCGTTACTCTGCCCGGAAAACAAGATATGTCGAGACATCGCTATCTCTGCTTCTGCCTTCAATGGGAATGCCACCCGTCACTATCTCCCACAATGAATGCCATCACCGCACGGACAGGGAAGAGAAAGCAATAACTTCTGTTATAATTGCTAGAAATTGTGATGTTCTCTCCTGTTTCAAAGAATGATGCTTTGCCTGATATAATTTCTAAGCTAGGTCTCTTTGAAAACACGGTATTTTCAGAGTTTCACAGTGAATTACCAAGAAACAACATAGGAAACCACTGGGAACGGTGAAGTCACATATAAATCCTTTGGTGTGTCAGGTGAAACACACTACCCAAAAGACTCCAGCGTTCCTGAAACCAGTGTTTGCTCTTTAGTCTACTGTATCAACTCGAAAGCTCACTGAAGCATACAATGAAGCAGTACAAAAAAGGCACAGCAAGGGCATAATTCCATCTGTTGAAATCGTTTCATTATCTGTGTATGGTGGTTAGAATTTCTTCTGGTTGAAAACTGTTGCTGGGCGCCTTCGGAACACAGTATTTATGAGTTAACAATAAGTGCAACAACAACTTTTAGAAAGACATACATGAGAACCAGATAGCATCTCATATCTTCAGTTCAAAGAGCTACATCTGTACTTTCAGTAGTACATGCGTTACTCTGCCCGGAAAACAAGATATGTCGAGACATCGCTATCTCTGCTTCTGCCTTCAATGGGAATGCCACCCGTCACTATCTCCCACAATGAATGCCATCACCGCCCGGACAGGGAAGAGAAAGCAATAACTTCTGTTATAATTGCTAGAAATTGTGATGTTCTCTCCTGTTTAAAAGAATGATCCTTTGCCTGATATAATTTCTAAGCTAGGTCTCTTTGAAAACACGGTATTTTCAGAGTTTCACAGTGAATTACCAAGAAACAACATAGGAAACCACTGTGAACGGTGAAGTCACATATAAATCCTTGCTGTGTCAGGTGAAACACACTACCCAAAAGACTCCAGCGTTCCTGAAACCAGTGTTTGCTCTTTAGTCTAAGGTATCAACTCGAAAGCTCACTGAAGCATACAATGAAGCAGAACAACAACGGCACAGCAAGGGCATAATTCCATCTGTTGAAATCGTTTGATTATCTGTATATGGTGGTTAAAATTTCATCTGGTTGAAAACTGTTGCTGGCCTCCTTCGGAACACAGTCTTTATGAGTTAACAATAAGTGCAACAACAACTTTTAGAAAGACATACATGAGAACCAGATAGCATCTCATATCTTCAGTTCAAAGAGCTACATCTGTACTTTCAGTAGTACATACGTTACTCTGCACGGAAAACAAGATATGTCGAAACATCGCTATCTCTGATTCTGCCTTCAATGGCAATGCCAGCGGTCACTATCTCCCACAATGAATGTCATCACCGCACGGACAGGGAAGAGAAAGCAATAACTTCTGTTATAATTGCTAGAAATTGTGATGTTCTCTCCTGTTTCAAAGAATGATGCTTTGCCTGATATAATTTCTAAGCTAGGTCTCTTTGAAAACACGGTATTTTCAGAGTTTCACAGTGAATTACCAAGAAACAACATAGGAAACCACTGGGAACGGTGAAGTCACCTATAGATCCTTTTGTGTGTCAGGTGAAGTACACTACCCAAAAGACTCCAGCGTTCTTGAAACCAGTGTTTGCTCTTTAGTCTACTGTATCAACTCGAAAGCTCACTGAAGCATACAATGAAGCAGAACAACAACGGCACAGCAAGGGCATAATTCCATCTGTTGAAATCGTTTGATTATCTGTATATGGTGGTTAGAATTTCATCTGGTTGAAAACTGTTGCTGGCCTCCTTCGGAACACAGTCTTTATGAGTTAACAATAAGTGCAACAACAACTTTTAGAAAGACATACATGAGAACCAGATAGCATCTCATATCTTCAGTTCAAAGAGCTACATCTGTACTTTCAGTAGTACATACGTTACTCTGCACGGAAAACAAGATATGTCGAAACATCGCTATCTCTGATTCTGCCTTCAATGGCAATGCCAGCGGTCACTATCTCCCACAATGAATGTCATCACCGCACGGACAGGGAAGAGAAAGCAATAACTTCTGTTATAATTGCTAGAAATTGTGATGTTCTCTCCTGTTTCAAAGAATGATGCTTTGCCTGATATAATTTCTAAGCTAGGTCTCTTTGAAAACACGGTATTTTCAGAGTTTCACAGTGAATTACCAAGAAACAACATAGGAAACCACTGTGAACGGTGAAGTCACCTATAGATCCTTTTGTGTGTCAGGTGAAGTACACTACCCAAAAGACTCCAGCGTTCCTGAAACCAGTGTTTGCTCTTTAGTCTACTGTATCAACTCGAAAGCTCACTGAAGCATACAATGAAGCAGAACAACAACGGCACAGCAAGGGCATAATTCCATCTGTTGAAATCGTTTGATTATCTGTATATGGTGGTTAGAATTTCAATTGGTTGAAAACTGTTGCTGGCCTGCTTCGGAACACAGTCTTTATGAGTTAAAAATAAAGGCAACATCAACTTTTAGAAAGACATACATGAGAACCAGATAGCATCTAATATCTTCAGTTCAAAGAGCTACATCTGTACTTTCAGTAGTACATGCGTTACTTTGCACGGAAAACAAGATATGTCCAAACATAGTTATCTCTGATTCTGCCTTCAATGGCAATGCCACCAGTCACTATCTCCCACAATGAATGCTATCACCGAACGGACAGGGAAGAGAAAGCAATAACTTCTGTTATAATTGCTAGAAATTGTGATGTTCTCTCCTGTTTCAAAGAATGATGCTTTGCCTGATATAATTTCTAAGCTAGGTCTCTTTGAAAACACGGTATTTTCAGAGTTTCTCAGTGAATTACCAAGAAACAACATAGGAAACCACTGGGAACGGTGAAGTCACATATAGATCCTTTGGTGTGTCAGGTGAAGCACACTACCCAAAAGACTCCAGCGTTCTTGAAACCAGTGTTTGCTCTTTAGTCTACTGTATCAACTCGAAAGCTCACTGAAGCATACAATGAAGCAGAACAACAACGGCACAGCAAGGGCATAATTCCATCTGTTGAAATCGTTTGATTATCTGTATATGGTGGTTAGAATTTCATCTGGTTGAAAACTGTTGCTGGCCTCCTTCGGAACACAGTCTTTATGAGTTAACAATAAGTGCAACAACAACTTTTAGAAAGACATACATGAGAACCAGATAGCATCTAATATCTTCAGTTCAAAGAGCTACATTTGTACTTTCAGTAGTACATGCGTTACTCTGCCCGGAAAACAAGATATGTCGAGACATCGCTATCTCTGCTTCTGCCTTCAATGGGAATGCCACCGGTCACTATCTCCCACAATGAATGCCATCACCGCACGGAAAGGGAAGAGAAAGCAATAACTTCTGTTATAATTGCTAGAAATTGTGATGTTCTCTCCTGTTTCAAAGAATGATGCTTTGCCTGATATAATTTCTAAGCTAGGTCTCTTTGAAAACACGGTATTTTCAGAGTTTCACAGTGAATTACCAAGAAACAACATAGGAAACCACTGTGAACGGTGAAGTCACATATAAATCCTTTGGTGTGTCAGGTGAAACACACTACCCAAAAGACTCCAGCGTTCCTGAAACCAGTGTTTGCTCTTTAGTCTACTGTATCAACTCGAAAGCTCACTGAAGCATACAATGAAGCAGAACAAAAAAGGCACAGCAAGGGCATAATTCCATCTGTTGAAATCGTTTGATTATCTGTGTATGGTGGTTAGAATTTCTTCTGGTTGAAAACTGTTGCTGGGCGCCTTTGGAACACAGTATTTATGAGTTAACAATAAGTGCAACAACAACTTTTAGAAAGACATACATGAGAACCAGATAGCATCTCATATCTTCAGTTCAAAGAGCTACATCTGTACTTTCAGTAGTACATGCGTTACTCTGCCCGGAAAACAAGATATGTCGAGACATCGCTATCTCTGCTTCTGCCTTCAATGGGAAACCACCCGTCACTATCTCCCACAATGAATGCCATCAACTCCCGGACAGGGAAGAGAAAGCAATAACTTCTGTTATAATTGCTAGAAATTGTGATGTTCTCTCCTGTTTCAAAGAATGATGCTTTGCCTGATATAATTTCTAAGCTAGGTCTCTTTGAAAACACGGTATTTTCAGAGTTTCACAGTGAATTACCAAGAAACAACATAGGAAACCACTGGGAAAGGTGAAGTCACATATAGATCCTTTGGTGTGTCAGGTGAAGCACACTACCCAAAAGACTCCAGCGTTCTTGAAACCAGTGTTTGCTCTTTAGTCTACTGTATCAACTCGAAAGCTCACTGAAGCATACAATGAAGCAGAACAAAAACGGCACAGCAAGGGCATAATTCCATCTGTTGAAATCGTTTGATTATCTGTATATGGTGGTTAGAATTTCTTCTGGTTGAAAACTGTTGCTGGCCTCCTTCGGAACACAGTCTTTATGAGTTAACAATAAGTGCAACAACAACTTTTAGAATGACATACATGAGAACCAGATAGCATCTCATATCTTCAGTTCAAAGAGCTACATCTGTACTTTCAGTAGTACATGCGTTACTTTGCACGCAAAACAAGATATGTCCAGACATCGCTATCTCTAATTCTGCCTTCAATGGCAATGCCACCGGTCACTATCTCCCACAATGAATGCTATCACCGAACGGACAGGGAAGAGAAAGCAATAACTTCTGTTATAATTGCTAGAAATTGTGATGTTCTCTCCTGTTTCAAAGAATGATGCTTTGCCTGATATAATTTCTAAGCTAGGTCTCTTTGAAAACACGGTATTTTCAGAGTTTCACAGTGAATTACCAAGAAACAACATAGGAAACCACTGGGAACGGTGAAGTCACATATAGATCCTTTGGTGTGTCAGGTGAAGCACACTACCCAAAAGACTCCAGCGTTCTTGAAACCAGTGTTTGCTCTTTAGTCTACTGTATCAACTCGAAAGCTCACTGAAGCATACAATGAAGCAGAACAACAACGGCACAGCAAGGGCATAATTCCATCTGTTGAAATCGTTTGATTATCTGTATATGGTGGTTAGAATTTCATCTGGTTGAAAACTGTTGCTGGCCTCCTTCGGAACACAGTCTTTATGAGTTAACAATAAGTGCAACAACAACTTTTAGAAAGACATACATGAGAACCAGATAGCATCTCATATCTTCAGTTCAAAGAGCTACATCTGTACTTTCAGTAGTACATACGTTACTCTGCACGGAAAACAAGATATGTCGAAACATCGCTATCTCTGATTCTGCCTTCAATGGCAATGCCAGCGGTCACTATCTCCCACAATGAATGTCATCACCGAACGGACAGGGAAGAGAAAGCAATAACTTCTGTTATAATTGCTAGAAATTGTGATGTTCTCCCCTGTTTCAAAGAATGATGCTTTGCCTGATATAATTTCTAAGCTAGGTCTCTTTGAAAACACGGTATTTTCAGAGTTTCACAGTGAATTACCAAGAAACAACATAGGAAACCACTGGGAACGGTGAAGTCACATATAGATCCTTTGGTGTGTCAGGTGAAGCACACTACCCAAAAGACTCCAGCGTTCTTGAAACCAGTGTTTGCTCTTTAGTCTACTGTATCAACTCGAAAGCTCACTGAAGCATACAATGAAGCAGAACAACAACGGCACAGCAAGGGCATAATTCCATGTGTTGAAATCGTTTGATTATCTGTATATGGTGGTTAGAATTTCATCTGGTTGAAAACTGTTGCTGGCCTCCTTCGGAACACAGTCTTTATGAGTTAACAATAAGTGCAACAACAACTTTTAGAAAGACATACATGAGAACCAGATAGCATCTAATATCTTCAGTTCAAAGAGCTACATTTGTACTTTCAGTAGTACATGCGTTACTCTGCCCGGAAAACAAGATATGTCGAGACATCGCTATCTCTGCTTCTGCCTTCAATGGGAATGCCACCGGTCACTATCTCCCACAATGAATGCCATCACCGCACGGAAAGGGAAGAGAAAGCAATAACTTCTGTTATAATTGCTAGAAATTGTGATGTTCTCTCCTGTTTCAAAGAATGATGCTTTGCCTGATATAATTTCTAAGCTAGGTCTCTTTGAAAACACGGTATTTTCAGAGTTTCACAGTGAATTACCAAGAAACAACATAGGAAACCACTGGGAACGCTGAAGTCACATATAGATCCTTTGGTGTGTCAGGTGAAGCACACTACCCAAAAGACTCCAGCGTTCTTGAAACCAGTGTTTGCTCTTTAGTCTACTGTATCAACTCGAAAGCTCACTGAAGCATACAATGAAGCAGAACAAAAAAGACACAGCAAGGGCATAATTCCATCTGTTGAAATCTTTTGATTATCTGTGTATGGTGGTTAGAATTTCTTCTGGTGGAAAACTGTTGCTGGGCTCCTTCGGAACACAGTATTTATGAGTTAACAATAAGTGCAACAACAACTTTTAGAAAGACATACATGAGAACCAGATAGCATCTAATATCTTCAGTTCAAAGAGCTACATTTGTACTTTCAGTAGTACATGCGTTACTCTGCCCGGAAAACAAGATATGTCGAGACATCGCTATCTCTGCTTCTGCCTTCAATGGGAATGCCACCGGTCACTATCTCCCACAATGAATGCCATCACCGCACGGAAAGGGAAGAGAAAGCAATAACTTCTGTTATAATTGCTAGAAATTGTGATGTTCTCTCCTGTTTCAAAGAATGATGCTTTGCCTGATATAATTTCTAAGCTAGGTCTCTTTGAAAACACGGTATTTTCAGAGTTTCACAGTGAATTACCAAGAAACAACATAGGAAACCACTGTGAACGGTGAAGTCACATATAAATCCTTTGGTGTGTCAGGTGAAACACACTACCCAAAAGACTCCAGCGTTCCTGAAACCAGTGTTTGCTCTTTAGTCTACTGTATCAACTCGAAAGCTCACTGAAGCATACAATGAAGCAGAACAAAAAAGGCACAGCAAGGGCATAATTCCATCTGTTGAAATCGTTTGATTATCTGTGTATGGTGGTTAGAATTTCTTCTGGTTGAAAACTGTTGCTGGGCGCCTTTGGAACACAGTATTTATGAGTTAACAATAAGTGCAACAACAACTTTTAGAAAGACATACATGAGAACCAGATAGCATCTCATATCTTCAGTTCAAAGAGCTACATCTGTACTTTCAGTAGTACATGCGTTACTCTGCCCGGAAAACAAGATATGTCGAGACATCGCTATCTCTGCTTCTGCCTTCAATGGGAATGCCACCCGTCACTATCTCCCACAATGAATGCCATCAACTCCCGGACAGGGAAGAGAAAGCAATAACTTCTGTTATAATTGCTAGAAATTGTGATGTTCTCTCCTGTTTCAAAGAATGATGCTTTGCCTGATATAATTTCTAAGCTAGGTCTCTTTGAAAACACGGTATTTTCAGAGTTTCACAGTGAATTACCAAGAAACAACATAGGAAACCACTGGGAAAGGTGAAGTCACATATAGATCCTTTGGTGTGTCAGGTGAAGCACACTACCCAAAAGACTCCAGCGTTCTTGAAACCAGTGTTTGCTCTTTAGTCTACTGTATCAACTCGAAAGCTCACTGAAGCATACAATGAAGCAGAACAAAAACGGCACAGCAAGGGCATAATTCCATCTGTTGAAATCGTTTGATTATCTGTATATGGTGGTTAGAATTTCTTCTGGTTGAAAACTGTTGCTGGCCTCCTTCGGAACACAGTCTTTATGAGTTAACAATAAGTGCAACAACAACTTTTAGAATGACATACATGAGAACCAGATAGCATCTCATATCTTCAGTTCAAAGAGCTACATCTGTACTTTCAGTAGTACATGCGTTACTTTGCACGCAAAACAAGATATGTCCAGACATCGCTATCTCTAATTCTGCCTTCAATGGCAATGCCACCGGTCACTATCTCCCACAATGAATGCTATCACCGAACGGACAGGGAAGAGAAAGCAATAACTTCTGTTATAATTGCTAGAAATTGTGATGTTCTCTCCTGTTTCAAAGAATGATGCTTTGCCTGATATAATTTCTAAGCTAGGTCTCTTTGAAAACACGGTATTTTCAGAGTTTCACAGTGAATTACCAAGAAACAACATAGGAAACCACTGGCAACGGTGAAGTCACATATAGATCCTTTGGTGTGTCAGGTGAAGCACACTACCCAAAAGACTCCAGCGTTCTTGAAACCAGTGTTTGCTCTTTAGTCTACTGTATCAACTCGAAAGCTCACTGAAGCATACAATGAAGCAGAACAACAACGGCACAGCAAGGGCATAATTCCATCTGTTGAAATCGTTTGATTATCTGTATATGGTGGTTAGAATTTCATCTGGTTGAAAACTGTTGCTGGCCTCCTTCGGAACACAGTCTTTATGAGTTAACAATAAGTGCAACAACAACTTTTAGAAAGACATACATGAGAACCAGATAGCATCTCATATCTTCAGTTCAAAGAGCTACATCTGTACTTTCAGTAGTACATACGTTACTCTGCACGGAAAACAAGATATGTCGAAACATCGCTATCTCTGATTCTGCCTTCAATGGCAATGCCAGCGGTCACTATCTCCCACAATGAATGTCATCACCGAACGGACAGGGAAGAGAAAGCAATAACTTCTGTTATAATTGCTAGAAATTGTGATGTTCTCCCCTGTTTCAAAGAATGATGCTTTGCCTGATATAATTTCTAAGCTAGGTCTCTTTGAAAACACGGTATTTTCAGAGTTTCACAGTGAATTACCAAGAAACAACATAGGAAACCACTGGGAACGGTGAAGTCACATATAGATCCTTTGGTGTGTCAGGTGAAGCACACTACCCAAAAGACTCCAGCGTTCTTGAAACCAGTGTTTGCTCTTTAGTCTACTGTATCAACTCGAAAGCTCACTGAAGCATACAATGAAGCAGAACAACAACGGCACAGCAAGGGCATAATTCCATCTGTTGAAATCGTTTGATTATCTGTATATGGTGGTTAGAATTTCATCTGGTTGAAAACTGTTGCTGGCCTCCTTCGGAACACAGTCTTTATGAGTTAACAATAAGTGCAACAACAACTTTTAGAAAGACATACATGAGAACCAGATAGCATCTAATATCTTCAGTTCAAAGAGCTACATTTGTACTTTCAGTAGTACATGCGTTACTCTGCCCGGAAAACAAGATATGTCGAGACATCGCTATCTCTGCTTCTGCCTTCAATGGGAATGCCACCGGTCACTATCTCCCACAATGAATGCCATCACCGCACGGAAAGGGAAGAGAAAGCAATAACTTCTGTTATAATTGCTAGAAATTGTGATGTTCTCTCCTGTTTCAAAGAATGATGCTTTGCCTGATATAATTTCTAAGCTAGGTCTCTTTGAAAACACGGTATTTTCAGAGTTTCACAGTGAATTACCAAGAAACAACATAGGAAACCACTGTGAACGGTGAAGTCACATATAAATCCTTTGGTGTGTCAGGTGAAACACACTACCCAAAAGACTCCAGCGTTCCTGAAACCAGTGTTTGCTCTTTAGTCTACTGTATCAACTCGAAAGCTCACTGAAGCATACAATGAAGCAGAACAAAAAAGGCACAGCAAGGGCATAATTCCATCTGTTGAAATCGTTTCATTATCTGTGTATGGTGGTTAGAATTTCTTCTGATTGAAAACTGTTGCTGGGCGCCTTCGGAACACAGTATTTATGAGTTAACAATAAGTGCAACAACAACTTTTAGAAAGACATACATGAGAACCAGATAGCATCTCATATCTTCAGTTCAAAGAGCTACATCTGTACTTTCAGTAGTACATGCGTTACTCTGCACGGAAAACAAGATATGTCGAGACATCGCTATCTCTGCTTCTGCCTTCAATGGCAATGCCACCCGTCACTATCTCCCACAATGAATGCCATCACCGCCCGGACAGGGAAGAGAAAGCAATAACTTCTGTTATAATTGCTAGAAATTGTGATGTTCTCTCCTGTTTCAAAGAATGATGCTTTGCCTGATATAATTTCTAAGCTAGGTCTCTTTGAAAACACGGTATTTTCAGAGTTTCACAGTGAATTACCAAGAAACAACATAGGAAACCTCTGTGAACGGTGAAGTCACATATAAATCCTTGGTGTGTCAGGTGAAACACACTACCCAAAAGACTCCAGCGTTCCTGAAACCAGTGTTTGCTCTTTAGTCTAAGGTATCAACTCGAAAGCTCACTGAAGCATACAATGAAGCAGAACAAAAACGGCACAGCAAGGGCATAATTCCATCTGTTGAAATCGTTTGATTATCTGTATATGGTGGTTAGAATTTCTTCTGGTTGAAGACTGTTGCTGGCCTCCTTCGGAACACAGTCTTTATGAGTTAACAATAAGTGCAACAACAACTTTTAGAATGACATACATGAGAACCAGATAGCATCTCATATCTTCAGTTCAAAGAGCTACATCTGTACTTTCAGTAGTACATGCGTTACTTTGCACGGAAAACAAGATATGTCCAGACATCACTATCTCTAATTCTGCCTTCAATGGCAATGCCAGCGGTCACTATCTCCCACAATGAATGCTATCACCGAACGGACAGGGAAGAGAAAGCAATAACTTCTGTTATAATTGCTAGAAATTGTGATGTTCTCTCCTGTTTCAAAGAATGATGCTTTGCCTGATATAATTTCTAAGCTAGGTCTCTTTGAAAACACGGTATTTTCAGAGTTTCACAGTGAATTACCAAGAAACAACATAGGAAACCACTGGGAACGGTGAAGTCACATATAGATCCTTTGGTGTGTCAGGTGAAGCACACTACCCAAAAGACTCCAGCGTTCTTGAAACCAGTGTTTGCTCTTTAGTCTACTGTATCAACTCGAAAGCTCACTGAAGCATACAATGAAGCAGAACAACAACGGCACAGCAAGGGCATAATTCCATCTGTTGAAATCGTTTGATTATCTGTATATGGTGGTTAGAATTTCATCTGGTTGAAAACTGTTGCTGGCCTCCTTCGGAACACAGTCTTTATGAGTTAACAATAAGTGCAACAACAACTTTTAGAAAGACATACATGAGAACCAGATAGCATCTCATATCTTCAGTTCAAAGAGCTACATCTGTACTTTCAGTAGTACATACGTTACTCTGCACGGAAAACAAGATATGTCGAAACATCGCTATCTCTGATTCTGCCTTCAATGGCAATGCCAGCGGTCACTATCTCCCACAATGAATGTCATCACCGAACGGACAGGGAAGAGAAAGCAATAACTTCTGTTATAATTGCTAGAAATTGTGATGTTCTCCCCTGTTTCAAAGAATGATGCTTTGCCTGATATAATTTCTAAGCTAGGTCTCTTTGAAAACACGGTATTTTCAGAGTTTCACAGTGAATTACCAAGAAACAACATAGGAAACCACTGGGAACGGTGAAGTCACATATAGATCCTTTGGTGTGTCAGGTGAAGCACACTACCCAAAAGACTCCAGCGTTCTTGAAACCAGTGTTTGCTCTTTAGTCTACTGTATCAACTCGAAAGCTCACTGAAGCATACAATGAAGCAGAACAACAACGGCACAGCAAGGGCATAATTCCATCTGTTGAAATCGTTTGATTATCTGTATATGGTGGTTAGAATTTCATCTGGTTGAAAACTGTTGCTGGCCTCCTTCGGAACACAGTCTTTATGAGTTAACAATAAGTGCAACAACAACTTTTAGAAAGACATACATGAGAACCAGATAGCATCTCATATCTTCAGTTCAAAGAGCTACATCTGTACTTTCAGTAGTACATACGTTACTCTGCACGGAAAACAAGATATGTCGAAACATCGCTATCTCTGATTCTGCCTTCAATGGCAATGCCAGCGGTCACTATCTCCCACAATGAATGTCATCACCGAACGGACAGGGAAGAGAATGCAATAACTTCTGTTATAATTGCTAGAAATTGTGATGTTCTCCCCTGTTTCAAAGAATGATGCTTTGCCTGATATAATTTCTAAGCTAGGTCTCTTTGAAAACACGGTATTTTCAGAGTTTCACAGTGAATTACCAAGAAACAACATAGGAAACCACTGGGAACGGTGAAGTCACATATAGATCCTTTGGTGTGTCAGGTGAAGCACACTACCCAAAAGACTCCAGCGTTCTTGAAACCAGTGTTTGCTCTTTAGTCTACTGTATCAACTCGAAAGCTCACTGAAGCATACAATGAAGCAGAACAACAACGGCACAGCAAGGGCATAATTCCATGTGTTGAAATCGTTTGATTATCTGTATATGGTGGTTAGAATTTCATCTGGTTGAAAACTGTTGCTGGCCTCCTTCGGAACACAGTCTTTATGAGTTAACAATAAGTGCAACAACAACTTTTAGAAAGACATACATGAGAACCAGATAGCATCTAATATCTTCAGTTCAAAGAGCTACATTTGTACTTTCAGTAGTACATGCGTTACTCTGCCCGGAAAACAAGATATGTCGAGACATCGCTATCTCTGCTTCTGCCTTCAATGGGAATGCCACCGGTCACTATCTCCCACAATGAATGCCATCACCGCACGGAAAGGGAAGAGAAAGCAATAACTTCTGTTATAATTGCTAGAAATTGTGATGTTCTCTCCTGTTTCAAAGAATGATGCTTTGCCTGATATAATTTCTAAGCTAGGTCTCTTTGAAAACACGGTATTTTCAGAGTTTCACAGTGAATTACCAAGAAACAACATAGGAAACCACTGTGAACGGTGAAGTCACATATAAATCCTTTGGTGTGTCAGGTGAAACACACTACCCAAAAGACTCCAGCGTTCCTGAAACCAGTGTTTGCTCTTTAGTCTACTGTATCAACTCGAAAGCTCACTGAAGCATACAATGAAGCAGAACAAAAAAGGCACAGCAAGGGCATAATTCCATCTGTTGAAATCGTTTCATTATCTGTGTATGGTGGTTAGAATTTCTTCTGATTGAAAACTGTTGCTGGGCGCCTTCGGAATACAGTATTTATGAGTTAACAATAAGTGCAACAACAACTTATAGAAAGACATACATGAGAACCAGATAGCATCTCATATCTTCAGTTCAAAGAGCTACATCTGTACTTTCAGTAGTACATGCGTTACTCTGCACGGAAAACAAGATATGTCGAGACATCGCTATCTCTGCTTCTGCCTTCAATGGCAATGCCACCCGTCACTATCTCCCACAATGAATGCCATCACCGCCCGGACAGGGAAGAGAAAGCAATAACTTCTGTTATAATTGCTAGAAATTGTGATGTTCTCTCCTGTTTCAAAGAATGATGCTTTGCCTGATATAATTTCTAAGCTAGGTCTCTTTGAAAACACGGTATTTTCAGAGTTTCACAGTGAATTACCAAGAAACAACATAGGAAACCTCTGTGAACGGTGAAGTCACATATAAATCCTTGGTGTGTCAGGTGAAGCACACTACCCAAAAGACTCTAGCGTTCTTGAAACCAGTGTTTGCTCTTTAGTCTACTGTATCAACTCGAAAGCTCACTGAAGCATACAATGAAGCAGAACAACAACGGCACAGCAAGGGCATAATTCTATCTGTTGAAATCGTTTGATTATCTGTATATGGTGGTTAGAATTTCTTCTGGTTGAAGACTGTTGCTGGCCTCCTTCGGAACACAGTCTTTATGAGTTAACAATAAGTGCAACAACAACTTTTAGAATGACATACATGAGAACCAGATAGCATCTCATATCTTCAGTTCAAAGAGCTACATCTGTACTTTCAGTAGTACATGCGTTACTTTGCACGGAAAACAAGATATGTCCAGACATCGCTATCTCTAATTCTGCCTTCAATGGCAATGCCAGCGGTCACTATCTCCCACAATGAATGCTATCACCGAACGGACAGGGAAGAGAAAGCAATAACTTCTGTTATAATTGCTAGAAATTGTGATGTTCTCTCCTGTTTCAAAGAATGATGCTTTGCCTGATATAATTTCTAAGCTAGGTCTCTTTGAAAACACGGTATTTTCAGAGTTTCACAGTGAATTACCAAGAAACAACATAGGAAACCACTGGGAACGGTGAAGTCACATATAGATCCTTTGGTGTGTCAGGTGAAGCACACTACCCAAAAGACTCCAGCGTTCTTGAAACCAGTGTTTGCTCTTTAGTCTACTGTATCAACTCGAAAGCTCACTGAAGCATACAATGAAGCAGAACAACAACGGCACAGCAAGGGCATAATTCCATGTGTTGAAATCGTTTGATTATCTGTATATGGTGGTTAGAATTTCATCTGGTTGAAAACTGTTGCTGGCCTCCTTCGGAACACAGTCTTTATGAGTTAACAATAAGTGCAACAACAACTTTTAGAAAGACATACATGAGAACCAGATAGCATCTCATAACTTCAGTTCAAAGAGCTACATCTGTACTTTCAGTAGTACATACGTTACTCTGCACGGAAAACAAGATATGTCGAAACATCGCTATCTCTGATTCTGCCTTCAATGGCAATGCCAGCGGTCACTATCTCCCACAATGAATGTCATCACCGAACGGACAGGGAAGAGAAAGCAATAACTTCTGTTATAATTGCTAGAAATTGTGATGTTCTCCCCTGTTTCAAAGAATGATGCTTTGCCTGATATAATTTCTAAGCTAGGTCTCTTTGAAAACACGGTATTTTCAGAGTTTCACAGTGAATTACCAAGAAACAACATAGGAAACCACTGGGAACGGTGAAGTCACATATAGATCCTTTGGTGTGTCAGGTGAAGCACACTACCCAAAAGACTCCAGCGTTCTTGAAACCAGTGTTTGCTCTTTAGTCTACTGTATCAACTCGAAAGCTCACTGAAGCATACAATGAAGCAGAACAACAACGGCACAGCAAGGGCATAATTCCATGTGTTGAAATCGTTTGATTATCTGTATATGGTGGTTAGAATTTCATCTGGTTGAAAACTGTTGCTGGCCTCCTTCGGAACACAGTCTTTATGAGTTAACAATAAGTGCAACAACAACTTTTAGAAAGACATACATGAGAACCAGATAGCATCTCATATCTTCAGTTCAAAGAGCTACATCTGTACTTTCAGTAGTACATACGTTACTCTGCACGTAAAACAAGATATGTCGAAACATCGCTATCTCTGATTGTGCCTTCAATGGCAATGCCACCGGTCACTATCTCCCACAATGAATGCCATCACCGCACGGACAGGGAAGAGAAAGCAATAACTTCTGTTATAATTGCTAGAAATTGTGATGTTCTCTCCTGTTTCAAATAATGATGCTTTGCCTGATATAATTTCTAAGCTAGGTCTCTTTGAAAACACGGTATTTTCAGAGTTTCACAGTGAATTACCAAGAAACAACATAGGAAACCACTGGGAACGCTGAAGTCACATATAGATCCTTTGGTGTGTCAGGTGAAGCACACTACCCAAAAGACTCCAGCGTTCTTGAAACCAGTGTTTGCTCTTTAGTCTACTGTATCAACTCGAAAGCTCACTGAAGCATACAATGAAGCAGAACAAAAAAGACACAGCAAGGGCATAATTCCATCTGTTGAAATCGTTTGATTATCTGTGTATGGTGGTTAGAATTTCTTCTGGTGGAAAACTGTTGCTGGGCTCCTTCAGAACACAGTATTTATGAGTTAACAATAAGTGCAACAACAACTTTTAGAAAGACATACATGAGAACCAGATAGCATCTCATATCTTCAGTTCAAAGAGCTACATCTGTACTTTCAGTAGTACATGCGTTACTCTGCACGTAAAACAAGATATGTCGAAACATCGCTATCTCTGATTCTGCCTTCAATGGCAATGCCACCGGTCACTATCTCCCACAATGTATGCCATCACCGCACGGACAGGGAAGAGAAAGCAATAACTTCTGTTATAATTGCTAGAAATTGTGATGTTCTCTCCTGTTTCAAATAATGATGCTTTGCCTGATATAATTTCTAAGCTAGGTCTCTTTGAAAACACGGTATTTTCAGAGTTTCACAGTGAATTACCAAGAAACAACATAGGAAACCACTGTGAACGGTGAAGTCACATATAAATCCTTTGGTGTGTCAGGTGAAACACACTACCCAAAAGACTCCAGCGTTCCTGAAACCAGTGTTTGCTCTTTAGTCTACTGTATCAACTCGAAAGCTCACTGAAGCATACAATGAAGCAGAACAACAACGGCACAGCAAGGGCATAATTCCATCTGTTGAAATCGTTTGATTATCTGTATATGGTGGTTAGAATTTCATCTGGTTGAAAACTGTTGCTGGCCTGCTTCGGAACACAGTCTTTATGAGTTAAAAATAAAGGCAACATCAACTTTTAGAAAGACATACATGAGAACCAGATAGCATCTAATATCTTCAGTTCAAAGAGCTACATCTGTACTTTCAGTAGTACATACGTTACTCTGCACGGAAAACAAGATATGTCGAAACATCGCTATCTCTGATTCTGCCTTCAATGGCAATGCCAGCAGTCACTATCTCCCACAATGAATGTCATCACCGCACGGACAGGGAAGAGAAAGCAATAACTTCTGTTATAATTGCTAGAAATTGTGATGTTCTCTCCTGTTTCAAAGAATGATGCTTTGCCTGATATAATTTCTAAGCTAGGTCTCTTTGAAAACACGGTATTTTCAGAGTTTCACAGTGAATTACCAAGAAACAACATAGGAAACCACTGGGAACGGTGAAGTCACATATAAATCCTTTGGTGTGTCAGGTGAAACACACTACCCAAAAGACTCCAGCGTTCCTGAAACCAGTGTTTGCTCTTTAGTCTACTGTATCAACTCGAAAGCTCACTGAAGCATACAATGAAGCAGAACAAAAAAGGCACAGCAAGGGCATAATTCCATCTGTTGAAATCGTTTGATTATCTGTGTATGGTGGTTAGAATTTCTTCTGGTTGAAAACTGTTGCTGGGCGCCTTCGGAACACAGTATTTATGAGTTAACAATAAGTGCAACAACAACTTTTAGAAAGACATACATGAGAACCAGATAGCATCTCATATCTTCAGTTCAAAGAGCTACATCTGTACTTTCAGTTGTACATGCGTTACTCTGCCCGGAAAACAAGATATGTCGAGACATCGCTATCTCTGCTTCTGCCTTCAATGGGAATGCCACCCGTCACTATCTCCCACAATGAATGTCATCACCGCCCGGACAGGGAAGAGAAAGCAATAACTTCTGTTATAATTGCTAGAAATTGTGATGTTCTCTCCTGTTTCAAAGAATGATGCTTTGCCTGATATAATTTCTAAGCTAGGTCTCTTTGAAAACACGGTATTTTCAGAGTTTCACAGTGAATTACCAAGAAACAACATAGGAAACCACTGGGAACGGTGAAGTCACATATAGATCCTTTGGTGTGTCAGGTGAAGCACACTACCCAAAAGACTCCAGCGTTCTTGAAACCAGTGTTTGCTCTTTAGTCTACTGTATCAACTCGAAAGCTCACTGAAGCATACAATGAAGCAGAACAACAACGGCACAGCAAGGGCATAATTCCATCTGTTGAAATCGTTTGATTATCTGTATATGGTGGTTAGAATTTCATCTGGTTGAAAACTGTTGCTGGCCTCCTTCGGAACACAGTCTTTATCAGTTAACAATAAGTGCAACAACAACTTTTAGAAAGTCATACATGAGAACTAGATAGCATCTCATATCTTCAGTTCAAAGAGCTACATCTGTACTTTCAGTAGTACATGCGTTACTCTGCACGTAAAACAAGATATGTCGAAACATCGCTATCTCTGATTCTGCCTTCAATGGCAATGCCACCGGTCACTATCTCCCACAATGTATGCCATCACCGCACGGACAGGGAAGAGAAAGCAATAACTTCTGTTATAATTGCTAGAAATTGTGATGTTCTCTCCTGTTTCAAAGAATGATGCTTTGCCTGATATAATTTCTAAGCTAGGTCTCTTTGAAAACACGGTATTTTCAGAGTTTCACAGTGAATTACCAAGAAACAACATAGGAAACCACTGTGAACGGTGAAGTCACATATAAATCCTTTGGTGTGTCAGGTGAAACACACTACCCAAAAGACTCCAGCGTTCCTGAAACCAGTGTTTGCTCTTTAGTCTACTGTATCAACTCGAAAGCTCACTGAAGCATACAATGAAGCAGAACAACAAAGGCACAGCAAGGGCATAATTCCATCTGTTGAAATCGTTTGATTATCTGTATATGGTGGTTAGAATTTCATCTGGTTGAAAACTGTTGCTGGCCTGCTTCGGAACACAGTCTTTATGAGTTAAAAATAAAGGCAACATCAACTTTTAGAAAGACATACATGAGAACCAGATAGCATCTAATATCTTCAGTTCAAAGAGCTACATCTGTACTTTCAGTAGTACATGCGTTACTTTGCACGGAAAACAAGATATGTCCAGACATCGTTATCTCTGATTCTGCCTTCAATGGCAATGCCACCAGTCACTATCTCCCACAATGAATGCTATCATCGAACGGACATGGAAGTGAAAGCAATAACTTCTGTTATAATTGCTAGAAATTGTGATGTTCTCTCCTGTTTCAAAGAATGATGCTTTGCCTGATATATTTTCTAAGCTAGGTCTCTTTGAAAACACGGTATTTTCAGATTTTCACAGTGAATTACCAAGAAACAACATAGGAAACCACTGTGAACGGTGAAGTCACCTATAGATCCTTTTGTGTGTCAGGTGAAGTACACTACCCAAAAGACTCCAGCGTTCTTGAAACCAGTGTTTGCTCTTTAGTCTACTGTATCAACTCGAAAGCTCACTGAAGCATACAATGAAGCAGAACAACAACGGCACAGCAAGGGCATAATTCCATCTGTTGAAATCGTTTGATTATCTGTATATGGTGGTTAGAATTTCTTCTGGTTGAAAACTGTTGCTGGGCTCCTTCGGAACACAGTCTTTATGAGTTAACAATAAGTGCAACAACAACTTTTAGAAAGACATACATGAGAACCAGATAGCATCTCATATCTTCAGTTCAAAGAGCTACATCTGTACTTTCAGTAGTACATGCGTTACTCTGCACGTAAAACAAGATATGTCGAAACATCGCTATCTCTGATTCTGCCTTCAATGGCAATGCCACCGGTCACTATCTCCCACAATGAATGCCATCACCGCACGAACAGGGAAGAGAAAGCAATAACTTCTGTTATAATTGCTAGAAATTGTGATGTTCTCTCCTGTTTCAAAGAATGATGCTTTGCCTGATATAATTTCTAAGCTAGGTCTCTTTGAAAACACGGTATTTTCAGAGTTTCACAGTGAATTACCAAGAAACAACATAGGAAACCACTGGGAACGGTGAAGTCACATATAGATCCTTTGGTGTGTCAGGTGAAGCACACTACCCAAAAGACTCCAGCGTTCTTGAAACCAGTGTTTGCTCTTTAGTCTACTGTATCAACTCGAAAGCTCACTGAAGCATACAATGAAGCAGAACAACAAAGGCACAGCAAGGGCATAATTCCATCTGTTGAAATCGTTTGATTATCTGTGTATGGTGGTTAGAATTTCTTCTGGTTGAAAACTGTTGCTGGGCTCCTTCGGAACACAGTCTTTATGAGTTAACAATAAGTGCAACAACAACTTTTAGAAAGACATACATGAGAACCAGATAGCATCTAATATCTTCAGTTCAAAGAGCTACATCTGTACTTTCAGTAGTACATGCGTTACTCTGCACGTAAAACAAGATATGTCGAAACATCGCTATCTCTGATTGTGTCTTCAAAGGCAATGCCACCGGTCACTATCTCCCACAATGAATGCCATCACCGCACGGACAGGGAAGAGAAAGCAATAACTTCTGTTATAATTGCTAGAAATTGTGATGTTCTCTCCTGTTTCAAATAATGATGCTATGCCTGATATAATTTCTAAGCTAGGTCTCTTTGAAAACACGGTATTTTCAGAGTTTCACAGTGAATTACCAAGAAACAACATAGGAAACCACTGGGAACGCTGAAGTCACATATAGATCCTTTGGTGTGTCAGGTGAAGCACACTACCCAAAAGACTCCAGCGTTCCTGAAACCAGTGTTTGCTCTTTAGTCTACTGTATCAACTCGAAAGCTCACTGAAGCATACAATGAAGCAGAACAAAAAAGGCACAGCAAGGGCATAATTCCATCTGTTGAAATCGTTTGATTATCTGTGTATGGTGGTTAGAATTTCTTCTGGTTGAAAACTGTTGCTGGGCGCCTTCGGAACACAGTATTTATGAGTTAACAATAAGTGCAACAACAACTTTTAGAAAGACATACATGAGAACCAGATAGCATCTCATATCTTCAGTTCAAAGAGCTACATCTGTACTTTCAGTTGTACATGCGTTACTCTGCCCGGAAAACAAGATATGTCGAGACATCGCTATCTCTGCTTCTGCCTTCAATGGGAATGCCACCCGTCACTATCTCCCACAATGAATGTCATCACCGCCCGGACAGGGAAGAGAAAGCAATAACTTCTGTTATAATTGCTAGAAATTGTGATGTTCTCTCCTGTTTCAAAGAATGATGCTTTGCCTGATATAATTTCTAAGCTAGGTCTCTTTGAAAACACGGTATTTTCAGAGTTTCACAGTGAATTACCAAGAAACAACATAGGAAACCACTGGGAACGGTGAAGTCACATATAGATCCTTTGGTGTGTCAGGTGAAGCACACTACCCAAAAGACTCCAGCGTTCTTGAAACCAGTGTTTGCTCTTTAGTCTACTGTATCAACTCGAAAGCTCACTGAAGCATACAATGAAGCAGAACAACAACGGCACAGCAAGGGCATAATTCCATCTGTTGAAATCGTTTGATTATCTGTATATGGTGGTTAGAATTTCATCTGGTTGAAAACTGTTGCTGGCCTCCTTCGGAACACAGTCTTTATGAGTTAACAATAAGTGCAACAACAACTTTTAGAAAGACATACATGAGAACTAGATAGCATCTCATATCTTCAGTTCAAAGAGCTACATCTGTACTTTCAGTAGTACATGCGTTACTCTGCACGTAAAACAAGATATGTCGAAACATCGCTATCTCTGATTCTGCCTTCAATGGCAATGCCACCGGTCACTATCTCCCACAATGTATGCCATCACCGCACGGACAGGGAAGAGAAAGCAATAACTTCTGTTATAATTGCTAGAAATTGTGATGTTCTCTCCTGTTTCAAATAATGATGCTTTGCCTGATATAATTTCTAAGCTAGGTCTCTTTGAAAACACGGTATTTTCAGAGTTTCACAGTGAATTACCAAGAAACAACATAGGAAACCACTGTGAACGGTGAAGTCACATATAAATCCTTTGGTGTGTCAGGTGAAACACACTACCCAAAAGACTCCAGCGTTCCTGAAACCAGTGTTTGCTCTTTAGTCTACTGTATCAACTCGAAAGCTCACTGAAGCATACAATGAAGCAGAACAACAAAGGCACAGCAAGGGCATAATTCCATCTGTTGAAATCGTTTGATTATCTGTATATGGTGGTTAGAATTTCATCTGGTTGAAAACTGTTGCTGGCCTGCTTCGGAACACAGTCTTTATGAGTTAAAAATAAAGGCAACATCAACTTTTAGAAAGACATACATGAGAACCAGATAGCATCTAATATCTTCAGTTCAAAGAGCTACATCTGTACTTTCAGTAGTACATGCGTTACTTTGCACGGAAAACAAGATATGTCCAGACATCGTTATCTCTGATTCTGCCTTCAATGGCAATGCCACCAGTCACTATCTCCCACAATGAATGCTATCACCGAACGGACATGGAAGAGAAAGCAATAACTTCTGTTATAATTGCTAGAAATTGTGATGTTCTCTCCTGTTTCAAAGAATGATGCTTTGCCTGATATATTTTCTAAGCTAGGTCTCTTTGAAAACACGGTATTTTCAGATTTTCACAGTGAATTACCAAGAAACAACATAGGAAACCACTGTGAACGGTGAAGTCACCTATAGATCCTTTTGTGTGTCAGGTGAAGTACACTACCCAAAAGACTCCAGCGTTCTTGAAACCAGTGTTTGCTCTTTAGTCTACTGTATCAACTCGAAAGCTCACTGAAGCATACAATGAAGCAGAACAAAAAAGGCACAGCAAGGGCATAATTCCATCTGTTGAAATCGTTTGATTATCTGTGTATGGTGGTTAGAATTTCTTCTGGTTGAAAACTGTTGCTGGGCTCCTTCGGAACACAGTCTTTATGAGTTAACAATAAGTGCAACAACAACTTTTAGAAAGACATACATGAGAACCAGATAGCATCTAATATCTTCAGTTCAAAGAGCTACATCTGTACTTTCAGTAGTACATGCGTTACTCTGCACGTAAATCAAGATATGTCGAAACATCGCTATCTCTGATTGTGTCTTCAAAGGCAATGCCACCGGTCACTATCTCCCACAATGAATGCCATCACCGCACGGACAGGGAAGAGAAAGCAATAACTTCTGTTATAATTGCTAGAAATTGTGATGTTCTCTCCTGTTTCAAATAATGATGCTTTGCCTGATATAATTTCTAAGCTAGGTCTCTTTGAAAACACGGTATTTTCAGAGTTTCACAGTGAATTACCAAGAAACAACATAGGAAACCACTGGGAACGCTGAAGTCACATATAGATCCTTTGGTGTGTCAGGTGAAACACACTACCCAAAAGACTCCAGCGTTCCTGAAACCAGTGTTTGCTCTTTAGTCTACTGTATCAACTCGAAAGCTCACTGAAGCATACAATGAAGTAGAACAAAAAAGGCACAGCAAGGGCATAATTCCATCTGTTGAAATCGTTTGATTATCTGTGTATGGTGGTTAGAATTTCTTCTGGTTGAAAACTGTTGCTGGGCTCCTTCGGAACACAGTCTTTATGAGTTAACAATAAGTGCAACAACAACTTTTAGAAAGACATACATGAGAACCAGATAGCATCTAATATCTTCAGTTCAAAGAGCTACATCTGTACTTTCAGTAGTACATGCGTTACTCTGCACGTAAATCAAGATATGTCGAAACATCGCTATCTCTGATTGTGTCTTCAAAGGCAATGCCACCGGTCACTATCTCCCACAATGAATGCCATCACCGCACGGACAGGGAAGAGAAAGCAATAACTTCTGTTATAATTGCTAGAAATTGTGATGTTCTCTCCTGTTTCAAATAATGATGCTTTGCCTGATATAATTTCTAAGCTAGGTCTCTTTGAAAACACGGTATTTTCAGAGTTTCACAGTGAATTACCAAGAAACAACATAGGAAACCACTGGGAACGCTGAAGTCACATATAGATCCTTTGGTGTGTCAGGTGAAGCACACTACCCAAAAGACTCCAGCGTTCTTGAAACCAGTGTTTGCTCTTTAGTCTACTGTATCAACTCGAAAGCTCACTGAAGCATACAATGAAGCAGAACAAAAAAGGCACAGCAAGGGCATAATTCCATCTGTTGAAATCGTTTGATTATCTGTGTATGGTGGTTAGAATTTCTTCTGGTTGAAAACTGTTGCTGGGCTCCTTCGGAACACAGTATTTATGAGTTAACAATAAGTGCAACAACAACTTTTAGAAAGACATACATGAGAACCAGATAGCATCTAATATCTTCAGTTCAAAGAGCTACATTTGTACTTTCAGTAGTACATGCGTTACTCTGCCCGGAAAACAAGATATGTCGAGACATCGCTATCTCTGCTTCTGCCTTCAATGGGAATGCCACCGGTCACTATCTCCCACAATGAATGCCATCACCTCACGGAAAGGGAAGAGAAAGCAATAACTTCTGTTATAATTGCTAGAAATTGTGATGTTCTCTCCTGTTTCAAAGAATGATGCTTTGCCTGATATAATTTCTAAGCTAGGTCTCTTTGAAAACACGGTATTTTCAGAGTTTCACAGTGAATTACCAAGAAACAACATAGGAAACCACTGTGAACGGTGAAGTCACATATAGATCCTTTGGTGTGTCAGGTGAAACACACTACCCAAAAGACTCCAGCGTTCCTGAAACCAGTGTTTGCTCTTTAGTCTACTGTATCAACTCGAAAGCTCACTGAAGCATACAATGAAGCAGAACAAAAAAGGCACAGCAAGGGCATAATTCCATCTGTTGAAATCGTTTGATTATCTGTGTATGGTGGTTAGAATTTCTTCTGGTTGAAAACTGTTGCTGGGCGCCTTCGGAACACAGTATTTATGAGTTAACAATAAGTGCAACAACAACTTTTAGAAAGACATACATGAGAACCAGATAGCATCTCATATCTTCAGTTCAAAGAGCTACATCTGTACTTTCAGTTGTACATGCGTTACTCTGCCCGGAAAACAAGATATGTCGAGACATCGCTATCTCTGCTTCTGCCTTCAATGGGAATGCCACCCGTCACTATCTCCCACAATGAATGCCATCACCGCACGGACAGGGAAGAGAAAGCAATAACTTCTGTTATAATTGCTAGAAATTGTGATGTTCTCTCCTGTTTCAAAGAATGATGCTTTGCCTGATATAATTTCTAAGCTAGGTCTCTTTGAAAACACGGTATTTTCAGAGTTTCACAGTGAATTACCAAGAAACAACATAGGAAACCACTGGGAACGGTGAAGTCACATATAAATCCTTTGGTGTGTCAGGTGAAACACACTACCCAAAAGACTCCAGCGTTCCTGAAACCAGTGTTTGCTCTTTAGTCTACTGTATCAACTCGAAAGCTCACTGAAGCATACAATGAAGCAGTACAAAAAAGGCACAGCAAGGGCATAATTCCATCTGTTGAAATCGTTTCATTATCTGTGTATGGTGGTTAGAATTTCTTCTGGTTGAAAACTGTTGCTGGGCGCCTTCGGAACACAGTATTTATGAGTTAACAATAAGTGCAACAACAACTTTTAGAAAGACATACATGAGAACCAGATAGCATCTCATATCTTCAGTTCAAAGAGCTACATCTGTACTTTCAGTAGTACATGCGTTACTCTGCCCGGAAAACAAGATATGTCGAGACATCGCTATCTCTGCTTCTGCCTTCAATGGGAATGCCACCCGTCACTATCTCCCACAATGAATGCCATCACCGCCCGGACAGGGAAGAGAAAGCAATAACTTCTGTTATAATTGCTAGAAATTGTGATGTTCTCTCCTGTTTAAAAGAATGATCCTTTGCCTGATATAATTTCTAAGCTAGGTCTCTTTGAAAACACGGTATTTTCAGAGTTTCACAGTGAATTACCAAGAAACAACATAGGAAACCACTGTGAACGGTGAAGTCACATATAAATCCTTGCTGTGTCAGGTGAAACACACTACCCAAAAGACTCCAGCGTTCCTGAAACCAGTGTTTGCTCTTTAGTCTAAGGTATCAACTCGAAAGCTCACTGAAGCATACAATGAAGCAGAACAACAACGGCACAGCAAGGGCATAATTCCATCTGTTGAAATCGTTTGATTATCTGTATATGGTGGTTAAAATTTCATCTGGTTGAAAACTGTTGCTGGCCTCCTTCGGAACACAGTCTTTATGAGTTAACAATAAGTGCAACAACAACTTTTAGAAAGACATACATGAGAACCAGATAGCATCTCATATCTTCAGTTCAAAGAGCTACATCTGTACTTTCAGTAGTACATACGTTACTCTGCACGGAAAACAAGATATGTCGAAACATCGCTATCTCTGATTCTGCCTTCAATGGCAATGCCAGCGGTCACTATCTCCCACAATGAATGTCATCACCGCACGGACAGGGAAGAGAAAGCAATAACTTCTGTTATAATTGCTAGAAATTGTGATGTTCTCTCCTGTTTCAAAGAATGATGCTTTGCCTGATATAATTTCTAAGCTAGGTCTCTTTGAAAACACGGTATTTTCAGAGTTTCACAGTGAATTACCAAGAAACAACATAGGAAACCACTGGGAACGGTGAAGTCACATATAGATCCTTTGGTGTGTCAGGTGAAGTACACTACCCAAAAGACTCCAGCGTTCTTGAAACCAGTGTTTGCTCTTTAGTCTACTGTATCAACTCGAAAGCTCACTGAAGCATACAATGAAGCAGAACAACAACGGCACAGCAAGGGCATAATTCCATCTGTTGAAATCGTTTGATTATCTGTATATGGTGGTTAGAATTTCATCTGGTTGAAAACTGTTGCTGGCCTCCTTCGGAACACAGTCTTTATGAGTTAACAATAAGTGCAACAACAACTTTTAGAAAGACATACATGAGAACCAGATAGCATCTCATATCTTCAGTTCAAAGAGCTACATCTGTACTTTCAGTAGTACATACGTTACTCTGCACGGAAAACAAGATATGTCGAAACATCGCTATCTCTGATTCTGCCTTCAATGGCAATGCCAGCGGTCACTATCTCCCACAATGAATGTCATCACCGCACGGACAGGGAAGAGAAAGCAATAACTTCTGTTATAATTGCTAGAAATTGTGATGTTCTCTCCTGTTTCAAAGAATGATGCTTTGCCTGATATAATTTCTAAGCTAGGTCTCTTTGAAAACACGGTATTTTCAGAGTTTCACAGTGAATTACCAAGAAACAACATAGGAAACCACTGTGAACGGTGAAGTCACCTATAGATCCTTTTGTGTGTCAGGTGAAGTACACTACCCAAAAGACTCCAGCGTTCCTGAAACCAGTGTTTGCTCTTTAGTCTACTGTATCAACTCGAAAGCTCACTGAAGCATACAATGAAGCAGAACAACAACGGCACAGCAAGGGCATAATTCCATCTGTTGAAATCGTTTGATTATCTGTATATGGTGGTTAGAATTTCAATTGGTTGAAAACTGTTGCTGGCCTGCTTCGGAACACAGTCTTTATGAGTTAAAAATAAAGGCAACATCAACTTTTAGAAAGACATACATGAGAACCAGATAGCATCTAATATCTTCAGTTCAAAGAGCTACATCTGTACTTTCAGTAGTACATGCGTTACTTTGCACGGAAAACAAGATATGTCCAAACATAGTTATCTCTGATTCTGCCTTCAATGGCAATGCCACCAGTCACTATCTCCCACAATGAATGCTATCACCGAACGGACAGGGAAGAGAAAGCAATAACTTCTGTTATAATTGCTAGAAATTGTGATGTTCTCTCCTGTTTCAAAGAATGATGCTTTGCCTGATATAATTTCTAAGCTAGGTCTCTTTGAAAACACGGTATTTTCAGAGTTTCACAGTGAATTACCAAGAAACAACATAGGAAACCACTGGGAACGGTGAAGTCACATATAGATCCTTTGGTGTGTCAGGTGAAGCACACTACCCAAAAGACTCCAGCGTTCTTGAAACCAGTGTTTGCTCTTTAGTCTACTGTATCAACTCGAAAGCTCACTGAAGCATACAATGAAGCAGAACAACAACGGCACAGCAAGGGCATAATTCCATCTGTTGAAATCGTTTGATTATCTGTATATGGTGGTTAGAATTTCATCTGGTTGAAAACTGTTGCTGGCCTCCTTCGGAACACAGTCTTTATGAGTTAACAATAAGTGCAACAACAACTTTTAGAAAGACATACATGAGAACCAGATAGCATCTCATATCTTCAGTTCAAAGAGCTACATCTGTACTTTCAGTAGTACATACGTTACTCTGCACGGAAAACAAGATATGTCGAAACATCGCTATCTCTGATTCTGCCTTCAATGGCAATGCCAGCGGTCACTATCTCCCACAATGAATGTCATCACCGCACGGACAGGGAAGAGAAAGCAATAACTTCTGTTATAATTGCTAGAAATTGTGATGTTCTCTCCTGTTTCAAAGAATGATGCTTTGCCTGATATAATTTCTAAGCTAGGTCTCTTTGAAAACACGGTATTTTCAGAGTTTCACAGTGAATTACCAAGAAACAACATAGGAAACCACTGGGAACGGTGAAGTCACATATAGATCCTTTGGTGTGTCAGGTGAAGTACACTACCCAAAAGACTCCAGCGTTCTTGAAACCAGTGTTTGCTCTTTAGTCTACTGTATCAACTCGAAAGCTCACTGAAGCATACAATGAAGCAGAACAACAACGGCACAGCAAGGGCATAATTCCATCTGTTGAAATCGTTTGATTATCTGTGTATGGTGGTTAGAATTTCTTCTGGTTGAAAACTGTTGCTGGGCGCCTTCGGAACACAGTATTTATGAGTTAACAATAAGTGCAACAACAACTTTTAGAAAGACATACATGAGAACCAGATAGCATCTCATATCTTCAGTTCAAAGAGCTACATCTGTACTTTCAGTTGTACATGCGTTACTCTGCCCGGAAAACAAGATATGTCGAGACATCGCTATCTCTGCTTCTGCCTTCAATGGGAATGCCACCCGTCACTATCTCCCACAATGAATGCCATCACCGCACGGACAGGGAAGAGAAAGCAATAACTTCTGTTATAATTGCTAGAAATTGTGATGTTCTCTCCTGTTTCAAAGAATGATGCTTTGCCTGATATAATTTCTAAGCTAGGTCTCTTTGAAAACACGGTATTTTCAGAGTTTCACAGTGAATTACCAAGAAACAACATAGGAAACCACTGGGAACGGTGAAGTCACATATAAATCCTTTGGTGTGTCAGGTGAAACACACTACCCAAAAGACTCCAGCGTTCCTGAAACCAGTGTTTGCTCTTTAGTCTACTGTATCAACTCGAAAGCTCACTGAAGCATACAATGAAGCAGTACAAAAAAGGCACAGCAAGGGCATAATTCCATCTGTTGAAATCGTTTCATTATCTGTGTATGGTGGTTAGAATTTCTTCTGGTTGAAAACTGTTGCTGGGCGCCTTCGGAACACAGTATTTATGAGTTAACAATAAGTGCAACAACAACTTTTAGAAAGACATACATGAGAACCAGATAGCATCTCATATCTTCAGTTCAAAGAGCTACATCTGTACTTTCAGTAGTACATGCGTTACTCTGCCCGGAAAACAAGATATGTCGAGACATCGCTATCTCTGCTTCTGCCTTCAATGGGAATGCCACCCGTCACTATCTCCCACAATGAATGCCATCACCGCCCGGACAGGGAAGAGAAAGCAATAACTTCTGTTATAATTGCTAGAAATTGTGATGTTCTCTCCTGTTTAAAAGAATGATCCTTTGCCTGATATAATTTCTAAGCTAGGTCTCTTTGAAAACACGGTATTTTCAGAGTTTCACAGTGAATTACCAAGAAACAACATAGGAAACCACTGTGAACGGTGAAGTCACATATAAATCCTTGCTGTGTCAGGTGAAACACACTACCCAAAAGACTCCAGCGTTCCTGAAACCAGTGTTTGCTCTTTAGTCTAAGGTATCAACTCGAAAGCTCACTGAAGCATACAATGAAGCAGAACAACAACGGCACAGCAAGGGCATAATTCCATCTGTTGAAATCGTTTGATTATCTGTATATGGTGGTTAAAATTTCATCTGGTTGAAAACTGTTGCTGGCCTCCTTCGGAACACAGTCTTTATGAGTTAACAATAAGTGCAACAACAACTTTTAGAAAGACATACATGAGAACCAGATAGCATCTCATATCTTCAGTTCAAAGAGCTACATCTGTACTTTCAGTAGTACATACGTTACTCTGCACGGAAAACAAGATATGTCGAAACATCGCTATCTCTGATTCTGCCTTCAATGGCAATGCCAGCGGTCACTATCTCCCACAATGAATGTCATCACCGCACGGACAGGGAAGAGAAAGCAATAACTTCTGTTATAATTGCTAGAAATTGTGATGTTCTCTCCTGTTTCAAAGAATGATGCTTTGCCTGATATAATTTCTAAGCTAGGTCTCTTTGAAAACACGGTATTTTCAGAGTTTCACAGTGAATTACCAAGAAACAACATAGGAAACCACTGGGAACGGTGAAGTCACCTATAGATCCTTTTGTGTGTCAGGTGAAGTACACTACCCAAAAGACTCCAGCGTTCTTGAAACCAGTGTTTGCTCTTTAGTCTACTGTATCAACTCGAAAGCTCACTGAAGCATACAATGAAGCAGAACAACAACGGCACAGCAAGGGCATAATTCCATCTGTTGAAATCGTTTGATTATCTGTATATGGTGGTTAGAATTTCATCTGGTTGAAAACTGTTGCTGGCCTCCTTCGGAACACAGTCTTTATGAGTTAACAATAAGTGCAACAACAACTTTTAGAAAGACATACATGAGAACCAGATAGCATCTCATATCTTCAGTTCAAAGAGCTACATCTGTACTTTCAGTAGTACATACGTTACTCTGCACGGAAAACAAGATATGTCGAAACATCGCTATCTCTGATTCTGCCTTCAATGGCAATGCCAGCGGTCACTATCTCCCACAATGAATGTCATCACCGCACGGACAGGGAAGAGAAAGCAATAACTTCTGTTATAATTGCTAGAAATTGTGATGTTCTCTCCTGTTTCAAAGAATGATGCTTTGCCTGATATAATTTCTAAGCTAGGTCTCTTTGAAAACACGGTATTTTCAGAGTTTCACAGTGAATTACCAAGAAACAACATAGGAAACCACTGTGAACGGTGAAGTCACCTATAGATCCTTTTGTGTGTCAGGTGAAGTACACTACCCAAAAGACTCCAGCGTTCCTGAAACCAGTGTTTGCTCTTTAGTCTACTGTATCAACTCGAAAGCTCACTGAAGCATACAATGAAGCAGAACAACAACGGCACAGCAAGGGCATAATTCCATCTGTTGAAATCGTTTGATTATCTGTATATGGTGGTTAGAATTTCAATTGGTTGAAAACTGTTGCTGGCCTGCTTCGGAACACAGTCTTTATGAGTTAAAAATAAAGGCAACATCAACTTTTAGAAAGACATACATGAGAACCAGATAGCATCTAATATCTTCAGTTCAAAGAGCTACATCTGTACTTTCAGTAGTACATGCGTTACTTTGCACGGAAAACAAGATATGTCCAAACATAGTTATCTCTGATTCTGCCTTCAATGGCAATGCCACCAGTCACTATCTCCCACAATGAATGCTATCACCGAACGGACAGGGAAGAGAAAGCAATAACTTCTGTTATAATTGCTAGAAATTGTGATGTTCTCTCCTGTTTCAAAGAATGATGCTTTGCCTGATATAATTTCTAAGCTAGGTCTCTTTGAAAACACGGTATTTTCAGAGTTTCTCAGTGAATTACCAAGAAACAACATAGGAAACCACTGGGAACGGTGAAGTCACATATAGATCCTTTGGTGTGTCAGGTGAAGCACACTACCCAAAAGACTCCAGCGTTCTTGAAACCAGTGTTTGCTCTTTAGTCTACTGTATCAACTCGAAAGCTCACTGAAGCATACAATGAAGCAGAACAACAACGGCACAGCAAGGGCATAATTCCATCTGTTGAAATCGTTTGATTATCTGTATATGGTGGTTAGAATTTCATCTGGTTGAAAACTGTTGCTGGCCTCCTTCGGAACACAGTCTTTATGAGTTAACAATAAGTGCAACAACAACTTTTAGAAAGACATACATGAGAACCAGATAGCATCTAATATCTTCAGTTCAAAGAGCTACATTTGTACTTTCAGTAGTACATGCGTTACTCTGCCCGGAAAACAAGATATGTCGAGACATCGCTATCTCTGCTTCTGCCTTCAATGGGAATGCCACCGGTCACTATCTCCCACAATGAATGCCATCACCGCACGGAAAGGGAAGAGAAAGCAATAACTTCTGTTATAATTGCTAGAAATTGTGATGTTCTCTCCTGTTTCAAAGAATGATGCTTTGCCTGATATAATTTCTAAGCTAGGTCTCTTTGAAAACACGGTATTTTCAGAGTTTCACAGTGAATTACCAAGAAACAACATAGGAAACCACTGTGAACGGTGAAGTCACATATAAATCCTTTGGTGTGTCAGGTGAAACACACTACCCAAAAGACTCCAGCGTTCCTGAAACCAGTGTTTGCTCTTTAGTCTACTGTATCAACTCGAAAGCTCACTGAAGCATACAATGAAGCAGAACAAAAAAGGCACAGCAAGGGCATAATTCCATCTGTTGAAATCGTTTGATTATCTGTGTATGGTGGTTAGAATTTCTTCTGGTTGAAAACTGTTGCTGGGCGCCTTTGGAACACAGTATTTATGAGTTAACAATAAGTGCAACAACAACTTTTAGAAAGACATACATGAGAACCAGATAGCATCTCATATCTTCAGTTCAAAGAGCTACATCTGTACTTTCAGTAGTACATGCGTTACTCTGCCCGGAAAACAAGATATGTCGAGACATCGCTATCTCTGCTTCTGCCTTCAATGGGAAACCACCCGTCACTATCTCCCACAATGAATGCCATCAACTCCCGGACAGGGAAGAGAAAGCAATAACTTCTGTTATAATTGCTAGAAATTGTGATGTTCTCTCCTGTTTCAAAGAATGATGCTTTGCCTGATATAATTTCTAAGCTAGGTCTCTTTGAAAACACGGTATTTTCAGAGTTTCACAGTGAATTACCAAGAAACAACATAGGAAACCACTGGGAAAGGTGAAGTCACATATAGATCCTTTGGTGTGTCAGGTGAAGCACACTACCCAAAAGACTCCAGCGTTCTTGAAACCAGTGTTTGCTCTTTAGTCTACTGTATCAACTCGAAAGCTCACTGAAGCATACAATGAAGCAGAACAAAAACGGCACAGCAAGGGCATAATTCCATCTGTTGAAATCGTTTGATTATCTGTATATGGTGGTTAGAATTTCTTCTGGTTGAAAACTGTTGCTGGCCTCCTTCGGAACACAGTCTTTATGAGTTAACAATAAGTGCAACAACAACTTTTAGAATGACATACATGAGAACCAGATAGCATCTCATATCTTCAGTTCAAAGAGCTACATCTGTACTTTCAGTAGTACATGCGTTACTTTGCACGCAAAACAAGATATGTCCAGACATCGCTATCTCTAATTCTGCCTTCAATGGCAATGCCACCGGTCACTATCTCCCACAATGAATGCTATCACCGAACGGACAGGGAAGAGAAAGCAATAACTTCTGTTATAATTGCTAGAAATTGTGATGTTCTCTCCTGTTTCAAAGAATGATGCTTTGCCTGATATAATTTCTAAGCTAGGTCTCTTTGAAAACACGGTATTTTCAGAGTTTCACAGTGAATTACCAAGAAACAACATAGGAAACCACTGGGAACGGTGAAGTCACATATAGATCCTTTGGTGTGTCAGGTGAAGCACACTACCCAAAAGACTCCAGCGTTCTTGAAACCAGTGTTTGCTCTTTAGTCTACTGTATCAACTCGAAAGCTCACTGAAGCATACAATGAAGCAGAACAACAACGGCACAGCAAGGGCATAATTCCATCTGTTGAAATCGTTTGATTATCTGTATATGGTGGTTAGAATTTCATCTGGTTGAAAACTGTTGCTGGCCTCCTTCGGAACACAGTCTTTATGAGTTAACAATAAGTGCAACAACAACTTTTAGAAAGACATACATGAGAACCAGATAGCATCTCATATCTTCAGTTCAAAGAGCTACATCTGTACTTTCAGTAGTACATACGTTACTCTGCACGGAAAACAAGATATGTCGAAACATCGCTATCTCTGATTCTGCCTTCAATGGCAATGCCAGCGGTCACTATCTCCCACAATGAATGTCATCACCGAACGGACAGGGAAGAGAAAGCAATAACTTCTGTTATAATTGCTAGAAATTGTGATGTTCTCCCCTGTTTCAAAGAATGATGCTTTGCCTGATATAATTTCTAAGCTAGGTCTCTTTGAAAACACGGTATTTTCAGAGTTTCACAGTGAATTACCAAGAAACAACATAGGAAACCACTGGGAACGGTGAAGTCACATATAGATCCTTTGGTGTGTCAGGTGAAGCACACTACCCAAAAGACTCCAGCGTTCTTGAAACCAGTGTTTGCTCTTTAGTCTACTGTATCAACTCGAAAGCTCACTGAAGCATACAATGAAGCAGAACAACAACGGCACAGCAAGGGCATAATTCCATGTGTTGAAATCGTTTGATTATCTGTATATGGTGGTTAGAATTTCATCTGGTTGAAAACTGTTGCTGGCCTCCTTCGGAACACAGTCTTTATGAGTTAACAATAAGTGCAACAACAACTTTTAGAAAGACATACATGAGAACCAGATAGCATCTAATATCTTCAGTTCAAAGAGCTACATTTGTACTTTCAGTAGTACATGCGTTACTCTGCCCGGAAAACAAGATATGTCGAGACATCGCTATCTCTGCTTCTGCCTTCAATGGGAATGCCACCGGTCACTATCTCCCACAATGAATGCCATCACCGCACGGAAAGGGAAGAGAAAGCAATAACTTCTGTTATAATTGCTAGAAATTGTGATGTTCTCTCCTGTTTCAAAGAATGATGCTTTGCCTGATATAATTTCTAAGCTAGGTCTCTTTGAAAACACGGTATTTTCAGAGTTTCACAGTGAATTACCAAGAAACAACATAGGAAACCACTGGGAACGCTGAAGTCACATATAGATCCTTTGGTGTGTCAGGTGAAGCACACTACCCAAAAGACTCCAGCGTTCTTGAAACCAGTGTTTGCTCTTTAGTCTACTGTATCAACTCGAAAGCTCACTGAAGCATACAATGAAGCAGAACAAAAAAGACACAGCAAGGGCATAATTCCATCTGTTGAAATCTTTTGATTATCTGTGTATGGTGGTTAGAATTTCTTCTGGTGGAAAACTGTTGCTGGGCTCCTTCGGAACACAGTATTTATGAGTTAACAATAAGTGCAACAACAACTTTTAGAAAGACATACATGAGAACCAGATAGCATCTAATATCTTCAGTTCAAAGAGCTACATTTGTACTTTCAGTAGTACATGCGTTACTCTGCCCGGAAAACAAGATATGTCGAGACATCGCTATCTCTGCTTCTGCCTTCAATGGGAATGCCACCGGTCACTATCTCCCACAATGAATGCCATCACCGCACGGAAAGGGAAGAGAAAGCAATAACTTCTGTTATAATTGCTAGAAATTGTGATGTTCTCTCCTGTTTCAAAGAATGATGCTTTGCCTGATATAATTTCTAAGCTAGGTCTCTTTGAAAACACGGTATTTTCAGAGTTTCACAGTGAATTACCAAGAAACAACATAGGAAACCACTGTGAACGGTGAAGTCACATATAAATCCTTTGGTGTGTCAGGTGAAACACACTACCCAAAAGACTCCAGCGTTCCTGAAACCAGTGTTTGCTCTTTAGTCTACTGTATCAACTCGAAAGCTCACTGAAGCATACAATGAAGCAGAACAAAAAAGGCACAGCAAGGGCATAATTCCATCTGTTGAAATCGTTTGATTATCTGTGTATGGTGGTTAGAATTTCTTCTGGTTGAAAACTGTTGCTGGGCGCCTTTGGAACACAGTATTTATGAGTTAACAATAAGTGCAACAACAACTTTTAGAAAGACATACATGAGAACCAGATAGCATCTCATATCTTCAGTTCAAAGAGCTACATCTGTACTTTCAGTAGTACATGCGTTACTCTGCCCGGAAAACAAGATATGTCGAGACATCGCTATCTCTGCTTCTGCCTTCAATGGGAATGCCACCCGTCACTATCTCCCACAATGAATGCCATCAACTCCCGGACAGGGAAGAGAAAGCAATAACTTCTGTTATAATTGCTAGAAATTGTGATGTTCTCTCCTGTTTCAAAGAATGATGCTTTGCCTGATATAATTTCTAAGCTAGGTCTCTTTGAAAACACGGTATTTTCAGAGTTTCACAGTGAATTACCAAGAAACAACATAGGAAACCACTGGGAAAGGTGAAGTCACATATAGATCCTTTGGTGTGTCAGGTGAAGCACACTACCCAAAAGACTCCAGCGTTCTTGAAACCAGTGTTTGCTCTTTAGTCTACTGTATCAACTCGAAAGCTCACTGAAGCATACAATGAAGCAGAACAAAAACGGCACAGCAAGGGCATAATTCCATCTGTTGAAATCGTTTGATTATCTGTATATGGTGGTTAGAATTTCTTCTGGTTGAAAACTGTTGCTGGCCTCCTTCGGAACACAGTCTTTATGAGTTAACAATAAGTGCAACAACAACTTTTAGAATGACATACATGAGAACCAGATAGCATCTCATATCTTCAGTTCAAAGAGCTACATCTGTACTTTCAGTAGTACATGCGTTACTTTGCACGCAAAACAAGATATGTCCAGACATCGCTATCTCTAATTCTGCCTTCAATGGCAATGCCACCGGTCACTATCTCCCACAATGAATGCTATCACCGAACGGACAGGGAAGAGAAAGCAATAACTTCTGTTATAATTGCTAGAAATTGTGATGTTCTCTCCTGTTTCAAAGAATGATGCTTTGCCTGATATAATTTCTAAGCTAGGTCTCTTTGAAAACACGGTATTTTCAGAGTTTCACAGTGAATTACCAAGAAACAACATAGGAAACCACTGGCAACGGTGAAGTCACATATAGATCCTTTGGTGTGTCAGGTGAAGCACACTACCCAAAAGACTCCAGCGTTCTTGAAACCAGTGTTTGCTCTTTAGTCTACTGTATCAACTCGAAAGCTCACTGAAGCATACAATGAAGCAGAACAACAACGGCACAGCAAGGGCATAATTCCATCTGTTGAAATCGTTTGATTATCTGTATATGGTGGTTAGAATTTCATCTGGTTGAAAACTGTTGCTGGCCTCCTTCGGAACACAGTCTTTATGAGTTAACAATAAGTGCAACAACAACTTTTAGAAAGACATACATGAGAACCAGATAGCATCTCATATCTTCAGTTCAAAGAGCTACATCTGTACTTTCAGTAGTACATACGTTACTCTGCACGGAAAACAAGATATGTCGAAACATCGCTATCTCTGATTCTGCCTTCAATGGCAATGCCAGCGGTCACTATCTCCCACAATGAATGTCATCACCGAACGGACAGGGAAGAGAAAGCAATAACTTCTGTTATAATTGCTAGAAATTGTGATGTTCTCCCCTGTTTCAAAGAATGATGCTTTGCCTGATATAATTTCTAAGCTAGGTCTCTTTGAAAACACGGTATTTTCAGAGTTTCACAGTGAATTACCAAGAAACAACATAGGAAACCACTGGGAACGGTGAAGTCACATATAGATCCTTTGGTGTGTCAGGTGAAGCACACTACCCAAAAGACTCCAGCGTTCTTGAAACCAGTGTTTGCTCTTTAGTCTACTGTATCAACTCGAAAGCTCACTGAAGCATACAATGAAGCAGAACAACAACGGCACAGCAAGGGCATAATTCCATCTGTTGAAATCGTTTGATTATCTGTATATGGTGGTTAGAATTTCATCTGGTTGAAAACTGTTGCTGGCCTCCTTCGGAACACAGTCTTTATGAGTTAACAATAAGTGCAACAACAACTTTTAGAAAGACATACATGAGAACCAGATAGCATCTAATATCTTCAGTTCAAAGAGCTACATTTGTACTTTCAGTAGTACATGCGTTACTCTGCCCGGAAAACAAGATATGTCGAGACATCGCTATCTCTGCTTCTGCCTTCAATGGGAATGCCACCGGTCACTATCTCCCACAATGAATGCCATCACCGCACGGAAAGGGAAGAGAAAGCAATAACTTCTGTTATAATTGCTAGAAATTGTGATGTTCTCTCCTGTTTCAAAGAATGATGCTTTGCCTGATATAATTTCTAAGCTAGGTCTCTTTGAAAACACGGTATTTTCAGAGTTTCACAGTGAATTACCAAGAAACAACATAGGAAACCACTGTGAACGGTGAAGTCACATATAAATCCTTTGGTGTGTCAGGTGAAACACACTACCCAAAAGACTCCAGCGTTCCTGAAACCAGTGTTTGCTCTTTAGTCTACTGTATCAACTCGAAAGCTCACTGAAGCATACAATGAAGCAGAACAAAAAAGGCACAGCAAGGGCATAATTCCATCTGTTGAAATCGTTTCATTATCTGTGTATGGTGGTTAGAATTTCTTCTGATTGAAAACTGTTGCTGGGCGCCTTCGGAACACAGTATTTATGAGTTAACAATAAGTGCAACAACAACTTTTAGAAAGACATACATGAGAACCAGATAGCATCTCATATCTTCAGTTCAAAGAGCTACATCTGTACTTTCAGTAGTACATGCGTTACTCTGCACGGAAAACAAGATATGTCGAGACATCGCTATCTCTGCTTCTGCCTTCAATGGCAATGCCACCCGTCACTATCTCCCACAATGAATGCCATCACCGCCCGGACAGGGAAGAGAAAGCAATAACTTCTGTTATAATTGCTAGAAATTGTGATGTTCTCTCCTGTTTCAAAGAATGATGCTTTGCCTGATATAATTTCTAAGCTAGGTCTCTTTGAAAACACGGTATTTTCAGAGTTTCACAGTGAATTACCAAGAAACAACATAGGAAACCTCTGTGAACGGTGAAGTCACATATAAATCCTTGGTGTGTCAGGTGAAACACACTACCCAAAAGACTCCAGCGTTCCTGAAACCAGTGTTTGCTCTTTAGTCTAAGGTATCAACTCGAAAGCTCACTGAAGCATACAATGAAGCAGAACAAAAACGGCACAGCAAGGGCATAATTCCATCTGTTGAAATCGTTTGATTATCTGTATATGGTGGTTAGAATTTCTTCTGGTTGAAGACTGTTGCTGGCCTCCTTCGGAACACAGTCTTTATGAGTTAACAATAAGTGCAACAACAACTTTTAGAATGACATACATGAGAACCAGATAGCATCTCATATCTTCAGTTCAAAGAGCTACATCTGTACTTTCAGTAGTACATGCGTTACTTTGCACGGAAAACAAGATATGTCCAGACATCACTATCTCTAATTCTGCCTTCAATGGCAATGCCAGCGGTCACTATCTCCCACAATGAATGCTATCACCGAACGGACAGGGAAGAGAAAGCAATAACTTCTGTTATAATTGCTAGAAATTGTGATGTTCTCTCCTGTTTCAAAGAATGATGCTTTGCCTGATATAATTTCTAAGCTAGGTCTCTTTGAAAACACGGTATTTTCAGAGTTTCACAGTGAATTACCAAGAAACAACATAGGAAACCACTGGGAACGGTGAAGTCACATATAGATCCTTTGGTGTGTCAGGTGAAGCACACTACCCAAAAGACTCCAGCGTTCTTGAAACCAGTGTTTGCTCTTTAGTCTACTGTATCAACTCGAAAGCTCACTGAAGCATACAATGAAGCAGAACAACAACGGCACAGCAAGGGCATAATTCCATCTGTTGAAATCGTTTGATTATCTGTATATGGTGGTTAGAATTTCATCTGGTTGAAAACTGTTGCTGGCCTCCTTCGGAACACAGTCTTTATGAGTTAACAATAAGTGCAACAACAACTTTTAGAAAGACATACATGAGAACCAGATAGCATCTCATATCTTCAGTTCAAAGAGCTACATCTGTACTTTCAGTAGTACATACGTTACTCTGCACGGAAAACAAGATATGTCGAAACATCGCTATCTCTGATTCTGCCTTCAATGGCAATGCCAGCGGTCACTATCTCCCACAATGAATGTCATCACCGAACGGACAGGGAAGAGAAAGCAATAACTTCTGTTATAATTGCTAGAAATTGTGATGTTCTCCCCTGTTTCAAAGAATGATGCTTTGCCTGATATAATTTCTAAGCTAGGTCTCTTTGAAAACACGGTATTTTCAGAGTTTCACAGTGAATTACCAAGAAACAACATAGGAAACCACTGGGAACGGTGAAGTCACATATAGATCCTTTGGTGTGTCAGGTGAAGCACACTACCCAAAAGACTCCAGCGTTCTTGAAACCAGTGTTTGCTCTTTAGTCTACTGTATCAACTCGAAAGCTCACTGAAGCATACAATGAAGCAGAACAACAACGGCACAGCAAGGGCATAATTCCATCTGTTGAAATCGTTTGATTATCTGTATATGGTGGTTAGAATTTCATCTGGTTGAAAACTGTTGCTGGCCTCCTTCGGAACACAGTCTTTATGAGTTAACAATAAGTGCAACAACAACTTTTAGAAAGACATACATGAGAACCAGATAGCATCTCATATCTTCAGTTCAAAGAGCTACATCTGTACTTTCAGTAGTACATACGTTACTCTGCACGGAAAACAAGATATGTCGAAACATCGCTATCTCTGATTCTGCCTTCAATGGCAATGCCAGCGGTCACTATCTCCCACAATGAATGTCATCACCGAACGGACAGGGAAGAGAATGCAATAACTTCTGTTATAATTGCTAGAAATTGTGATGTTCTCCCCTGTTTCAAAGAATGATGCTTTGCCTGATATAATTTCTAAGCTAGGTCTCTTTGAAAACACGGTATTTTCAGAGTTTCACAGTGAATTACCAAGAAACAACATAGGAAACCACTGGGAACGGTGAAGTCACATATAGATCCTTTGGTGTGTCAGGTGAAGCACACTACCCAAAAGACTCCAGCGTTCTTGAAACCAGTGTTTGCTCTTTAGTCTACTGTATCAACTCGAAAGCTCACTGAAGCATACAATGAAGCAGAACAACAACGGCACAGCAAGGGCATAATTCCATGTGTTGAAATCGTTTGATTATCTGTATATGGTGGTTAGAATTTCATCTGGTTGAAAACTGTTGCTGGCCTCCTTCGGAACACAGTCTTTATGAGTTAACAATAAGTGCAACAACAACTTTTAGAAAGACATACATGAGAACCAGATAGCATCTAATATCTTCAGTTCAAAGAGCTACATTTGTACTTTCAGTAGTACATGCGTTACTCTGCCCGGAAAACAAGATATGTCGAGACATCGCTATCTCTGCTTCTGCCTTCAATGGGAATGCCACCGGTCACTATCTCCCACAATGAATGCCATCACCGCACGGAAAGGGAAGAGAAAGCAATAACTTCTGTTATAATTGCTAGAAATTGTGATGTTCTCTCCTGTTTCAAAGAATGATGCTTTGCCTGATATAATTTCTAAGCTAGGTCTCTTTGAAAACACGGTATTTTCAGAGTTTCACAGTGAATTACCAAGAAACAACATAGGAAACCACTGTGAACGGTGAAGTCACATATAAATCCTTTGGTGTGTCAGGTGAAACACACTACCCAAAAGACTCCAGCGTTCCTGAAACCAGTGTTTGCTCTTTAGTCTACTGTATCAACTCGAAAGCTCACTGAAGCATACAATGAAGCAGAACAAAAAAGGCACAGCAAGGGCATAATTCCATCTGTTGAAATCGTTTCATTATCTGTGTATGGTGGTTAGAATTTCTTCTGATTGAAAACTGTTGCTGGGCGCCTTCGGAATACAGTATTTATGAGTTAACAATAAGTGCAACAACAACTTTTAGAAAGACATACATGAGAACCAGATAGCATCTCATATCTTCAGTTCAAAGAGCTACATCTGTACTTTCAGTAGTACATGCGTTACTCTGCACGGAAAACAAGATATGTCGAGACATCGCTATCTCTGCTTCTGCCTTCAATGGCAATGCCACCCGTCACTATCTCCCACAATGAATGCCATCACCGCCCGGACAGGGAAGAGAAAGCAATAACTTCTGTTATAATTGCTAGAAATTGTGATGTTCTCTCCTGTTTCAAAGAATGATGCTTTGCCTGATATAATTTCTAAGCTAGGTCTCTTTGAAAACACGGTATTTTCAGAGTTTCACAGTGAATTACCAAGAAACAACATAGGAAACCTCTGTGAACGGTGAAGTCACATATAAATCCTTGGTGTGTCAGGTGAAGCACACTACCCAAAAGACTCTAGCGTTCTTGAAACCAGTGTTTGCTCTTTAGTCTACTGTATCAACTCGAAAGCTCACTGAAGCATACAATGAAGCAGAACAACAACGGCACAGCAAGGGCATAATTCTATCTGTTGAAATCGTTTGATTATCTGTATATGGTGGTTAGAATTTCTTCTGGTTGAAGACTGTTGCTGGCCTCCTTCGGAACACAGTCTTTATGAGTTAACAATAAGTGCAACAACAACTTTTAGAATGACATACATGAGAACCAGATAGCATCTCATATCTTCAGTTCAAAGAGCTACATCTGTACTTTCAGTAGTACATGCGTTACTTTGCACGGAAAACAAGATATGTCCAGACATCGCTATCTCTAATTCTGCCTTCAATGGCAATGCCAGCGGTCACTATCTCCCACAATGAATGCTATCACCGAACGGACAGGGAAGAGAAAGCAATAACTTCTGTTATAATTGCTAGAAATTGTGATGTTCTCTCCTGTTTCAAAGAATGATGCTTTGCCTGATATAATTTCTAAGCTAGGTCTCTTTGAAAACACGGTATTTTCAGAGTTTCACAGTGAATTACCAAGAAACAACATAGGAAACCACTGGGAACGGTGAAGTCACATATAGATCCTTTGGTGTGTCAGGTGAAGCACACTACCCAAAAGACTCCAGCGTTCTTGAAACCAGTGTTTGCTCTTTAGTCTACTGTATCAACTCGAAAGCTCACTGAAGCATACAATGAAGCAGAACAACAACGGCACAGCAAGGGCATAATTCCATCTGTTGAAATCGTTTGATTATCTGTATATGGTGGTTAGAATTTCATCTGGTTGAAAACTGTTGCTGGCCTCCTTCGGAACACAGTCTTTATGAGTTAACAATAAGTGCAACAACAACTTTTAGAAAGACATACATGAGAACCAGATAGCATCTCATATCTTCAGTTCAAAGAGCTACATCTGTACTTTCAGTAGTACATACGTTACTCTGCACGGAAAACAAGATATGTCGAAACATCGCTATCTCTGATTCTGCCTTCAATGGCAATGCCAGCGGTCACTATCTCCCACAATGAATGTCATCACCGAACGGACAGGGAAGAGAAAGCAATAACTTCTGTTATAATTGCTAGAAATTGTGATGTTCTCCCCTGTTTCAAAGAATGATGCTTTGCCTGATATAATTTCTAAGCTAGGTCTCTTTGAAAACACGGTATTTTCAGAGTTTCACAGTGAATTACCAAGAAACAACATAGGAAACCACTGGGAACGGTGAAGTCACATATAGATCCTTTGGTGTGTCAGGTGAAGCACACTACCCAAAAGACTCCAGCGTTCTTGAAACCAGTGTTTGCTCTTTAGTCTACTGTATCAACTCGAAAGCTCACTGAAGCATACAATGAAGCAGAACAACAACGGCACAGCAAGGGCATAATTCCATGTGTTGAAATCGTTTGATTATCTGTATATGGTGGTTAGAATTTCATCTGGTTGAAAACTGTTGCTGGCCTCCTTCGGAACACAGTCTTTATGAGTTAACAATAAGTGCAACAACAACTTTTAGAAAGACATACATGAGAACCAGATAGCATCTCATATCTTCAGTTCAAAGAGCTACATCTGTACTTTCAGTAGTACATACGTTACTCTGCACGTAAAACAAGATATGTCGAAACATCGCTATCTCTGATTGTGCCTTCAATGGCAATGCCACCGGTCACTATCTCCCACAATGAATGCCATCACCGCACGGACAGGGAAGAGAAAGCAATAACTTCTGTTATAATTGCTAGAAATTGTGATGTTCTCTCCTGTTTCAAATAATGATGCTTTGCCTGATATAATTTCTAAGCTAGGTCTCTTTGAAAACACGGTATTTTCAGAGTTTCACAGTGAATTACCAAGAAACAACATAGGAAACCACTGGGAACGCTGAAGTCACATATAGATCCTTTGGTGTGTCAGGTGAAGCACACTACCCAAAAGACTCCAGCGTTCTTGAAACCAGTGTTTGCTCTTTAGTCTACTGTATCAACTCGAAAGCTCACTGAAGCATACAATGAAGCAGAACAAAAAAGACACAGCAAGGGCATAATTCCATCTGTTGAAATCGTTTGATTATCTGTGTATGGTGGTTAGAATTTCTTCTGGTGGAAAACTGTTGCTGGGCTCCTTCAGAACACAGTATTTATGAGTTAACAATAAGTGCAACAACAACTTTTAGAAAGACATACATGAGAACAAGATAGCATCTCATATCTTCAGTTCAAAGAGCTACATCTGTACTTTCAGTAGTACATGCGTTACTCTGCACGTAAAACAAGATATGTCGAAACATCGCTATCTCTGATTCTGCCTTCAATGGCAATGCCACCGGTCACTATCTCCCACAATGTATGCCATCACCGCACGGACAGGGAAGAGAAAGCAATAACTTCTGTTATAATTGCTAGAAATTGTGATGTTCTCTCCTGTTTCAAATAATGATGCTTTGCCTGATATAATTTCTAAGCTAGGTCTCTTTGAAAACACGGTATTTTCAGAGTTTCACAGTGAATTACCAAGAAACAACATAGGAAACCACTGTGAACGGTGAAGTCACATATAAATCCTTTGGTGTGTCAGGTGAAACACACTACCCAAAAGACTCCAGCGTTCCTGAAACCAGTGTTTGCTCTTTAGTCTACTGTATCAACTCGAAAGCTCACTGAAGCATACAATGAAGCAGAACAACAACGGCACAGCAAGGGCATAATTCCATCTGTTGAAATCGTTTGATTATCTGTATATGGTGGTTAGAATTTCATCTGGTTGAAAACTGTTGCTGGCCTGCTTCGGAACACAGTCTTTATGAGTTAAAAATAAAGGCAACATCAACTTTTAGAAAGACATACATGAGAACCAGATAGCATCTAATATCTTCAGTTCAAAGAGCTACATCTGTACTTTCAGTAGTACATACGTTACTCTGCACGGAAAACAAGATATGTCGAAACATCGCTATCTCTGATTCTGCCTTCAATGGCAATGCCAGCAGTCACTATCTCCCACAATGAATGTCATCACCGCACGGACAGGGAAGAGAAAGCAATAACTTCTGTTATAATTGCTAGAAATTGTGATGTTCTCTCCTGTTTCAAAGAATGATGCTTTGCCTGATATAATTTCTAAGCTAGGTCTCTTTGAAAACACGGTATTTTCAGAGTTTCACAGTGAATTACCAAGAAACAACATAGGAAACCACTGGGAACGGTGAAGTCACATATAAATCCTTTGGTGTGTCAGGTGAAACACACTACCCAAAAGACTCCAGCGTTCCTGAAACCAGTGTTTGCTCTTTAGTCTACTGTATCAACTCGAAAGCTCACTGAAGCATACAATGAAGCAGAACAAAAAAGGCACAGCAAGGGCATAATTCCATCTGTTGAAATCGTTTGATTATCTGTGTATGGTGGTTAGAATTTCTTCTGGTTGAAAACTGTTGCTGGGCGCCTTCGGAACACAGTATTTATGAGTTAACAATAAGTGCAACAACAACTTTTAGAAAGACATACATGAGAACCAGATAGCATCTCATATCTTCAGTTCAAAGAGCTACATCTGTACTTTCAGTTGTACATGCGTTACTCTGCCCGGAAAACAAGATATGTCGAGACATCGCTATCTCTGCTTCTGCCTTCAATGGGAATGCCACCCGTCACTATCTCCCACAATGAATGTCATCACCGCCCGGACAGGGAAGAGAAAGCAATAACTTCTGTTATAATTGCTAGAAATTGTGATGTTCTCTCCTGTTTCAAAGAATGATGCTTTGCCTGATATAATTTCTAAGCTAGGTCTCTTTGAAAACACGGTATTTTCAGAGTTTCACAGTGAATTACCAAGAAACAACATAGGAAACCACTGGGAACGGTGAAGTCACATATAGATCCTTTGGTGTGTCAGGTGAAGCACACTACCCAAAAGACTCCAGCGTTCTTGAAACCAGTGTTTGCTCTTTAGTCTACTGTATCAACTCGAAAGCTCACTGAAGCATACAATGAAGCAGAACAACAACGGCACAGCAAGGGCATAATTCCATCTGTTGAAATCGTTTGATTATCTGTATATGGTGGTTAGAATTTCATCTGGTTGAAAACTGTTGCTGGCCTCCTTCGGAACACAGTCTTTATCAGTTAACAATAAGTGCAACAACAACTTTTAGAAAGTCATACATGAGAACTAGATAGCATCTCATATCTTCAGTTCAAAGAGCTACATCTGTACTTTCAGTAGTACATGCGTTACTCTGCACGTAAAACAAGATATGTCGAAACATCGCTATCTCTGATTCTGCCTTCAATGGCAATGCCACCGGTCACTATCTCCCACAATGTATGCCATCACCGCACGGACAGGGAAGAGAAAGCAATAACTTCTGTTATAATTGCTAGAAATTGTGATGTTCTCTCCTGTTTCAAAGAATGATGCTTTGCCTGATATAATTTCTAAGCTAGGTCTCTTTGAAAACACGGTATTTTCAGAGTTTCACAGTGAATTACCAAGAAACAACATAGGAAACCACTGTGAACGGTGAAGTCACATATAAATCCTTTGGTGTGTCAGGTGAAACACACTACCCAAAAGACTCCAGCGTTCCTGAAACCAGTGTTTGCTCTTTAGTCTACTGTATCAACTCGAAAGCTCACTGAAGCATACAATGAAGCAGAACAACAAAGGCACAGCAAGGGCATAATTCCATCTGTTGAAATCGTTTGATTATCTGTATATGGTGGTTAGAATTTCATCTGGTTGAAAACTGTTGCTGGCCTGCTTCGGAACACAGTCTTTATGAGTTAAAAATAAAGGCAACATCAACTTTTAGAAAGACATACATGAGAACCAGATAGCATCTAATATCTTCAGTTCAAAGAGCTACATCTGTACTTTCAGTAGTACATGCGTTACTTTGCACGGAAAACAAGATATGTCCAGACATCGTTATCTCTGATTCTGCCTTCAATGGCAATGCCACCAGTCACTATCTCCCACAATGAATGCTATCACCGAACGGACATGGAAGTGAAAGCAATAACTTCTGTTATAATTGCTAGAAATTGTGATGTTCTCTCCTGTTTCAAAGAATGATGCTTTGCCTGATATATTTTCTAAGCTAGGTCTCTTTGAAAACACGGTATTTTCAGATTTTCACAGTGAATTACCAAGAAACAACATAGGAAACCACTGTGAACGGTGAAGTCACCTATAGATCCTTTTGTGTGTCAGGTGAAGTACACTACCCAAAAGACTCCAGCGTTCTTGAAACCAGTGTTTGCTCTTTAGTCTACTGTATCAACTCGAAAGCTCACTGAAGCATACAATGAAGCAGAACAACAACGGCACAGCAAGGGCATAATTCCATCTGTTGAAATCGTTTGATTATCTGTATATGGTGGTTAGAATTTCTTCTGGTTGAAAACTGTTGCTGGGCTCCTTCGGAACACAGTCTTTATGAGTTAACAATAAGTGCAACAACAACTTTTAGAAAGACATACATGAGAACCAGATAGCATCTCATATCTTCAGTTCAAAGAGCTACATCTGTACTTTCAGTAGTACATGCGTTACTCTGCACGTAAAACAAGATATGTCGAAACATCGCTATCTCTGATTCTGCCTTCAATGGCAATGCCACCGGTCACTATCTCCCACAATGAATGCCATCACCGCACGAACAGGGAAGAGAAAGCAATAACTTCTGTTATAATTGCTAGAAATTGTGATGTTCTCTCCTGTTTCAAAGAATGATGCTTTGCCTGATATAATTTCTAAGCTAGGTCTCTTTGAAAACACGGTATTTTCAGAGTTTCACAGTGAATTACCAAGAAACAACATAGGAAACCACTGGGAACGGTGAAGTCACATATAGATCCTTTGGTGTGTCAGGTGAAGCACACTACCCAAAAGACTCCAGCGTTCTTGAAACCAGTGTTTGCTCTTTAGTCTACTGTATCAACTCGAAAGCTCACTGAAGCATACAATGAAGCAGAACAACAAAGGCACAGCAAGGGCATAATTCCATCTGTTGAAATCGTTTGATTATCTGTGTATGGTGGTTAGAATTTCTTCTGGTTGAAAACTGTTGCTGGGCTCCTTCGGAACACAGTCTTTATGAGTTAACAATAAGTGCAACAACAACTTTTAGAAAGACATACATGAGAACCAGATAGCATCTAATATCTTCAGTTCAAAGAGCTACATCTGTACTTTCAGTAGTACATGCGTTACTCTGCACGTAAAACAAGATATGTCGAAACATCGCTATCTCTGATTGTGTCTTCAAAGGCAATGCCACCGGTCACTATCTCCCACAATGAATGCCATCACCGCACGGACAGGGAAGAGAAAGCAATAACTTCTGTTATAATTGCTAGAAATTGTGATGTTCTCTCCTGTTTCAAATAATGATGCTATGCCTGATATAATTTCTAAGCTAGGTCTCTTTGAAAACACGGTATTTTCAGAGTTTCACAGTGAATTACCAAGAAACAACATAGGAAACCACTGGGAACGCTGAAGTCACATATAGATCCTTTGGTGTGTCAGGTGAAGCACACTACCCAAAAGACTCCAGCGTTCCTGAAACCAGTGTTTGCTCTTTAGTCTACTGTATCAACTCGAAAGCTCACTGAAGCATACAATGAAGCAGAACAAAAAAGGCACAGCAAGGGCATAATTCCATCTGTTGAAATCGTTTGATTATCTGTGTATGGTGGTTAGAATTTCTTCTGGTTGAAAACTGTTGCTGGGCGCCTTCGGAACACAGTATTTATGAGTTAACAATAAGTGCAACAACAACTTTTAGAAAGACATACATGAGAACCAGATAGCATCTCATATCTTCAGTTCAAAGAGCTACATCTGTACTTTCAGTTGTACATGCGTTACTCTGCCCGGAAAACAAGATATGTCGAGACATCGCTATCTCTGCTTCTGCCTTCAATGGGAATGCCACCCGTCACTATCTCCCACAATGAATGTCATCACCGCCCGGACAGGGAAGAGAAAGCAATAACTTCTGTTATAATTGCTAGAAATTGTGATGTTCTCTCCTGTTTCAAAGAATGATGCTTTGCCTGATATAATTTCTAAGCTAGGTCTCTTTGAAAACACGGTATTTTCAGAGTTTCACAGTGAATTACCAAGAAACAACATAGGAAACCACTGGGAACGGTGAAGTCACATATAGATCCTTTGGTGTGTCAGGTGAAGCACACTACCCAAAAGACTCCAGCGTTCTTGAAACCAGTGTTTGCTCTTTAGTCTACTGTATCAACTCGAAAGCTCACTGAAGCATACAATGAAGCAGAACAACAACGGCACAGCAAGGGCATAATTCCATCTGTTGAAATCGTTTGATTATCTGTATATGGTGGTTAGAATTTCATCTGGTTGAAAACTGTTGCTGGCCTCCTTCGGAACACAGTCTTTATGAGTTAACAATAAGTGCAACAACAACTTTTAGAAAGACATACATGAGAACTAGATAGCATCTCATATCTTCAGTTCAAAGAGCTACATCTGTACTTTCAGTAGTACATGCGTTACTCTGCACGTAAAACAAGATATGTCGAAACATCGCTATCTCTGATTCTGCCTTCAATGGCAATGCCACCGGTCACTATCTCCCACAATGTATGCCATCACCGCACGGACAGGGAAGAGAAAGCAATAACTTCTGTTATAATTGCTAGAAATTGTGATGTTCTCTCCTGTTTCAAATAATGATGCTTTGCCTGATATAATTTCTAAGCTAGGTCTCTTTGAAAACACGGTATTTTCAGAGTTTCACAGTGAATTACCAAGAAACAACATAGGAAACCACTGTGAACGGTGAAGTCACATATAAATCCTTTGGTGTGTCAGGTGAAACACACTACCCAAAAGACTCCAGCGTTCCTGAAACCAGTGTTTGCTCTTTAGTCTACTGTATCAACTCGAAAGCTCACTGAAGCATACAATGAAGCAGAACAACAAAGGCACAGCAAGGGCATAATTCCATCTGTTGAAATCGTTTGATTATCTGTATATGGTGGTTAGAATTTCATCTGGTTGAAAACTGTTGCTGGCCTGCTTCGGAACACAGTCTTTATGAGTTAAAAATAAAGGCAACATCAACTTTTAGAAAGACATACATGAGAACCAGATAGCATCTAATATCTTCAGTTCAAAGAGCTACATCTGTACTTTCAGTAGTACATGCGTTACTTTGCACGGAAAACAAGATATGTCCAGACATCGTTATCTCTGATTCTGCCTTCAATGGCAATGCCACCAGTCACTATCTCCCACAATGAATGCTATCACCGAACGGACATGGAAGAGAAAGCAATAACTTCTGTTATAATTGCTAGAAATTGTGATGTTCTCTCCTGTTTCAAAGAATGATGCTTTGCCTGATATATTTTCTAAGCTAGGTCTCTTTGAAAACACGGTATTTTCAGATTTTCACAGTGAATTACCAAGAAACAACATAGGAAACCACTGTGAACGGTGAAGTCACCTATAGATCCTTTTGTGTGTCAGGTGAAGTACACTACCCAAAAGACTCCAGCGTTCTTGAAACCAGTGTTTGCTCTTTAGTCTACTGTATCAACTCGAAAGCTCACTGAAGCATACAATGAAGCAGAACAAAAAAGGCACAGCAAGGGCATAATTCCATCTGTTGAAATCGTTTGATTATCTGTGTATGGTGGTTAGAATTTCTTCTGGTTGAAAACTGTTGCTGGGCTCCTTCGGAACACAGTCTTTATGAGTTAACAATAAGTGCAACAACAACTTTTAGAAAGACATACATGAGAACCAGATAGCATCTAATATCTTCAGTTCAAAGAGCTACATCTGTACTTTCAGTAGTACATGCGTTACTCTGCACGTAAATCAAGATATGTCGAAACATCGCTATCTCTGATTGTGTCTTCAAAGGCAATGCCACCGGTCACTATCTCCCACAATGAATGCCATCACCGCACGGACAGGGAAGAGAAAGCAATAACTTCTGTTATAATTGCTAGAAATTGTGATGTTCTCTCCTGTTTCAAATAATGATGCTTTGCCTGATATAATTTCTAAGCTAGGTCTCTTTGAAAACACGGTATTTTCAGAGTTTCACAGTGAATTACCAAGAAACAACATAGGAAACCACTGGGAACGCTGAAGTCACATATAGATCCTTTGGTGTGTCAGGTGAAGCACACTACCCAAAAGACTCCAGCGTTCCTGAAACCAGTGTTTGCTCTTTAGTCTACTGTATCAACTCGAAAGCTCACTGAAGCATACAATGAAGCAGAACAAAAAAGGCACAGCAAGGGCATAATTCCATCTGTTGAAATCGTTTGATTATCTGTGTATGGTGGTTAGAATTTCTTCTGGTTGAAAACTGTTGCTGGGCTCCTTCGGAACACAGTATTTATGAGTTAACAATAAGTGCAACAACAACTTTTAGAAAGACATACATGAGAACCAGATAGCATCTAATATCTTCAGTTCAAAGAGCTACATTTGTACTTTCAGTAGTACATGCGTTACTCTGCCCGGAAAACAAGATATGTCGAGACATCGCTATCTCTGCTTCTGCCTTCAATGGGAATGCCACCGGTCACTATCTCCCACAATGAATGCCATCACCTCACGGAAAGGGAAGAGAAAGCAATAACTTCTGTTATAATTGCTAGAAATTGTGATGTTCTCTCCTGTTTCAAAGAATGATGCTTTGCCTGATATAATTTCTAAGCTAGGTCTCTTTGAAAACACGGTATTTTCAGAGTTTCACAGTGAATTACCAAGAAACAACATAGGAAACCACTGTGAACGGTGAAGTCACATATAGATCCTTTGGTGTGTCAGGTGAAACACACTACCCAAAAGACTCCAGCGTTCCTGAAACCAGTGTTTGCTCTTTAGTCTACTGTATCAACTCGAAAGCTCACTGAAGCATACAATGAAGCAGAACAAAAAAGGCACAGCAAGGGCATAATTCCATCTGTTGAAATCGTTTGATTATCTGTGTATGGTGGTTAGAATTTCTTCTGGTTGAAAACTGTTGCTGGGCGCCTTCGGAACACAGTATTTATGAGTTAACAATAAGTGCAACAACAACTTTTAGAAAGACATACATGAGAACCAGATAGCATCTCATATCTTCAGTTCAAAGAGCTACATCTGTACTTTCAGTTGTACATGCGTTACTCTGCCCGGAAAACAAGATATGTCGAGACATCGCTATCTCTGCTTCTGCCTTCAATGGGAATGCCACCCGTCACTATCTCCCACAATGAATGCCATCACCGCACGGACAGGGAAGAGAAAGCAATAACTTCTGTTATAATTGCTAGAAATTGTGATGTTCTCTCCTGTTTCAAAGAATGATGCTTTGCCTGATATAATTTCTAAGCTAGGTCTCTTTGAAAACACGGTATTTTCAGAGTTTCACAGTGAATTACCAAGAAACAACATAGGAAACCACTGGGAACGGTGAAGTCACATATAAATCCTTTGGTGTGTCAGGTGAAACACACTACCCAAAAGACTCCAGCGTTCCTGAAACCAGTGTTTGCTCTTTAGTCTACTGTATCAACTCGAAAGCTCACTGAAGCATACAATGAAGCAGTACAAAAAAGGCACAGCAAGGGCATAATTCCATCTGTTGAAATCGTTTCATTATCTGTGTATGGTGGTTAGAATTTCTTCTGGTTGAAAACTGTTGCTGGGCGCCTTCGGAACACAGTATTTATGAGTTAACAATAAGTGCAACAACAACTTTTAGAAAGACATACATGAGAACCAGATAGCATCTCATATCTTCAGTTCAAAGAGCTACATCTGTACTTTCAGTAGTACATGCGTTACTCTGCCCGGAAAACAAGATATGTCGAGACATCGCTATCTCTGCTTCTGCCTTCAATGGGAATGCCACCCGTCACTATCTCCCACAATGAATGCCATCACCGCCCGGACAGGGAAGAGAAAGCAATAACTTCTGTTATAATTGCTAGAAATTGTGATGTTCTCTCCTGTTTAAAAGAATGATCCTTTGCCTGATATAATTTCTAAGCTAGGTCTCTTTGAAAACACGGTATTTTCAGAGTTTCACAGTGAATTACCAAGAAACAACATAGGAAACCACTGTGAACGGTGAAGTCACATATAAATCCTTGCTGTGTCAGGTGAAACACACTACCCAAAAGACTCCAGCGTTCCTGAAACCAGTGTTTGCTCTTTAGTCTAAGGTATCAACTCGAAAGCTCACTGAAGCATACAATGAAGCAGAACAACAACGGCACAGCAAGGGCATAATTCCATCTGTTGAAATCGTTTGATTATCTGTATATGGTGGTTAAAATTTCATCTGGTTGAAAACTGTTGCTGGCCTCCTTCGGAACACAGTCTTTATGAGTTAACAATAAGTGCAACAACAACTTTTAGAAAGACATACATGAGAACCAGATAGCATCTCATATCTTCAGTTCAAAGAGCTACATCTGTACTTTCAGTAGTACATACGTTACTCTGCACGGAAAACAAGATATGTCGAAACATCGCTATCTCTGATTCTGCCTTCAATGGCAATGCCAGCGGTCACTATCTCCCACAATGAATGTCATCACCGCACGGACAGGGAAGAGAAAGCAATAACTTCTGTTATAATTGCTAGAAATTGTGATGTTCTCTCCTGTTTCAAAGAATGATGCTTTGCCTGATATAATTTCTAAGCTAGGTCTCTTTGAAAACACGGTATTTTCAGAGTTTCACAGTGAATTACCAAGAAACAACATAGGAAACCACTGGGAACGGTGAAGTCACATATAGATCCTTTGGTGTGTCAGGTGAAGTACACTACCCAAAAGACTCCAGCGTTCTTGAAACCAGTGTTTGCTCTTTAGTCTACTGTATCAACTCGAAAGCTCACTGAAGCATACAATGAAGCAGAACAACAACGGCACAGCAAGGGCATAATTCCATCTGTTGAAATCGTTTGATTATCTGTATATGGTGGTTAGAATTTCATCTGGTTGAAAACTGTTGCTGGCCTCCTTCGGAACACAGTCTTTATGAGTTAACAATAAGTGCAACAACAACTTTTAGAAAGACATACATGAGAACCAGATAGCATCTCATATCTTCAGTTCAAAGAGCTACATCTGTACTTTCAGTAGTACATACGTTACTCTGCACGGAAAACAAGATATGTCGAAACATCGCTATCTCTGATTCTGCCTTCAATGGCAATGCCAGCGGTCACTATCTCCCACAATGAATGTCATCACCGCACGGACAGGGAAGAGAAAGCAATAACTTCTGTTATAATTGCTAGAAATTGTGATGTTCTCTCCTGTTTCAAAGAATGATGCTTTGCCTGATATAATTTCTAAGCTAGGTCTCTTTGAAAACACGGTATTTTCAGAGTTTCACAGTGAATTACCAAGAAACAACATAGGAAACCACTGTGAACGGTGAAGTCACCTATAGATCCTTTTGTGTGTCAGGTGAAGTACACTACCCAAAAGACTCCAGCGTTCCTGAAACCAGTGTTTGCTCTTTAGTCTACTGTATCAACTCGAAAGCTCACTGAAGCATACAATGAAGCAGAACAACAACGGCACAGCAAGGGCATAATTCCATCTGTTGAAATCGTTTGATTATCTGTATATGGTGGTTAGAATTTCAATTGGTTGAAAACTGTTGCTGGCCTGCTTCGGAACACAGTCTTTATGAGTTAAAAATAAAGGCAACATCAACTTTTAGAAAGACATACATGAGAACCAGATAGCATCTAATATCTTCAGTTCAAAGAGCTACATCTGTACTTTCAGTAGTACATGCGTTACTTTGCACGGAAAACAAGATATGTCCAAACATAGTTATCTCTGATTCTGCCTTCAATGGCAATGCCACCAGTCACTATCTCCCACAATGAATGCTATCACCGAACGGACAGGGAAGAGAAAGCAATAACTTCTGTTATAATTGCTAGAAATTGTGATGTTCTCTCCTGTTTCAAAGAATGATGCTTTGCCTGATATAATTTCTAAGCTAGGTCTCTTTGAAAACACGGTATTTTCAGAGTTTCACAGTGAATTACCAAGAAACAACATAGGAAACCACTGGGAACGGTGAAGTCACATATAGATCCTTTGGTGTGTCAGGTGAAGCACACTACCCAAAAGACTCCAGCGTTCTTGAAACCAGTGTTTGCTCTTTAGTCTACTGTATCAACTCGAAAGCTCACTGAAGCATACAATGAAGCAGAACAACAACGGCACAGCAAGGGCATAATTCCATCTGTTGAAATCGTTTGATTATCTGTATATGGTGGTTAGAATTTCATCTGGTTGAAAACTGTTGCTGGCCTCCTTCGGAACACAGTCTTTATGAGTTAACAATAAGTGCAACAACAACTTTTAGAAAGACATACATGAGAACCAGATAGCATCTCATATCTTCAGTTCAAAGAGCTACATCTGTACTTTCAGTAGTACATACGTTACTCTGCACTGAAAACAAGATATGTCGAAACATCGCTATCTCTGATTCTGCCTTCAATGGCAATGCCAGCGGTCACTATCTCCCACAATGAATGTCATCACCGCACGGACAGGGAAGAGAAAGCAATAACTTCTGTTATAATTGCTAGAAATTGTGATGTTCTCTCCTGTTTCAAAGAATGATGCTTTGCCTGATATAATTTCTAAGCTAGGTCTCTTTGAAAACACGGTATTTTCAGAGTTTCACAGTGAATTACCAAGAAACAACATAGGAAACCACTGGGAACGGTGAAGTCACATATAGATCCTTTGGTGTGTCAGGTGAAGTACACTACCCAAAAGACTCCAGCGTTCTTGAAACCAGTGTTTGCTCTTTAGTCTACTGTATCAACTCGAAAGCTCACTGAAGCATACAATGAAGCAGAACAACAACGGCACAGCAAGGGCATAATTCCATCTGTTGAAATCGTTTGATTATCTGTGTATGGTGGTTAGAATTTCTTCTGGTTGAAAACTGTTGCTGGGCGCCTTCGGAACACAGTATTTATGAGTTAACAATAAGTGCAACAACAACTTTTAGAAAGACATACATGAGAACCAGATAGCATCTCATATCTTCAGTTCAAAGAGCTACATCTGTACTTTCAGTTGTACATGCGTTACTCTGCCCGGAAAACAAGATATGTCGAGACATCGCTATCTCTGCTTCTGCCTTCAATGGGAATGCCACCCGTCACTATCTCCCACAATGAATGCCATCACCGCACGGACAGGGAAGAGAAAGCAATAACTTCTGTTATAATTGCTAGAAATTGTGATGTTCTCTCCTGTTTCAAAGAATGATGCTTTGCCTGATATAATTTCTAAGCTAGGTCTCTTTGAAAACACGGTATTTTCAGAGTTTCACAGTGAATTACCAAGAAACAACATAGGAAACCACTGGGAACGGTGAAGTCACATATAAATCCTTTGGTGTGTCAGGTGAAACACACTACCCAAAAGACTCCAGCGTTCCTGAAACCAGTGTTTGCTCTTTAGTCTACTGTATCAACTCGAAAGCTCACTGAAGCATACAATGAAGCAGTACAAAAAAGGCACAGCAAGGGCATAATTCCATCTGTTGAAATCGTTTCATTATCTGTGTATGGTGGTTAGAATTTCTTCTGGTTGAAAACTGTTGCTGGGCGCCTTCGGAACACAGTATTTATGAGTTAACAATAAGTGCAACAACAACTTTTAGAAAGACATACATGAGAACCAGATAGCATCTCATATCTTCAGTTCAAAGAGCTACATCTGTACTTTCAGTAGTACATGCGTTACTCTGCCCGGAAAACAAGATATGTCGAGACATCGCTATCTCTGCTTCTGCCTTCAATGGGAATGCCACCCGTCACTATCTCCCACAATGAATGCCATCACCGCCCGGACAGGGAAGAGAAAGCAATAACTTCTGTTATAATTGCTAGAAATTGTGATGTTCTCTCCTGTTTAAAAGAATGATCCTTTGCCTGATATAATTTCTAAGCTAGGTCTCTTTGAAAACACGGTATTTTCAGAGTTTCACAGTGAATTACCAAGAAACAACATAGGAAACCACTGTGAACGGTGAAGTCACATATAAATCCTTGCTGTGTCAGGTGAAACACACTACCCAAAAGACTCCAGCGTTCCTGAAACCAGTGTTTGCTCTTTAGTCTAAGGTATCAACTCGAAAGCTCACTGAAGCATACAATGAAGCAGAACAACAACGGCACAGCAAGGGCATAATTCCATCTGTTGAAATCGTTTGATTATCTGTATATGGTGGTTAAAATTTCATCTGGTTGAAAACTGTTGCTGGCCTCCTTCGGAACACAGTCTTTATGAGTTAACAATAAGTGCAACAACAACTTTTAGAAAGACATACATGAGAACCAGATAGCATCTCATATCTTCAGTTCAAAGAGCTACATCTGTACTTTCAGTAGTACATACGTTACTCTGCACGGAAAACAAGATATGTCGAAACATCGCTATCTCTGATTCTGCCTTCAATGGCAATGCCAGCGGTCACTATCTCCCACAATGAATGTCATCACCGCACGGACAGGGAAGAGAAAGCAATAACTTCTGTTATAATTGCTAGAAATTGTGATGTTCTCTCCTGTTTCAAAGAATGATGCTTTGCCTGATATAATTTCTAAGCTAGGTCTCTTTGAAAACACGGTATTTTCAGAGTTTCACAGTGAATTACCAAGAAACAACATAGGAAACCACTGGGAACGGTGAAGTCACCTATAGATCCTTTTGTGTGTCAGGTGAAGTACACTACCCAAAAGACTCCAGCGTTCTTGAAACCAGTGTTTGCTCTTTAGTCTACTGTATCAACTCGAAAGCTCACTGAAGCATACAATGAAGCAGAACAACAACGGCACAGCAAGGGCATAATTCCATCTGTTGAAATCGTTTGATTATCTGTATATGGTGGTTAGAATTTCATCTGGTTGAAAACTGTTGCTGGCCTCCTTCGGAACACAGTCTTTATGAGTTAACAATAAGTGCAACAACAACTTTTAGAAAGACATACATGAGAACCAGATAGCATCTCATATCTTCAGTTCAAAGAGCTACATCTGTACTTTCAGTAGTACATACGTTACTCTGCACGGAAAACAAGATATGTCGAAACATCGCTATCTCTGATTCTGCCTTCAATGGCAATGCCAGCGGTCACTATCTCCCACAATGAATGTCATCACCGCACGGACAGGGAAGAGAAAGCAATAACTTCTGTTATAATTGCTAGAAATTGTGATGTTCTCTCCTGTTTCAAAGAATGATGCTTTGCCTGATATAATTTCTAAGCTAGGTCTCTTTGAAAACACGGTATTTTCAGAGTTTCACAGTGAATTACCAAGAAACAACATAGGAAACCACTGTGAACGGTGAAGTCACCTATAGATCCTTTTGTGTGTCAGGTGAAGTACACTACCCAAAAGACTCCAGCGTTCCTGAAACCAGTGTTTGCTCTTTAGTCTACTGTATCAACTCGAAAGCTCACTGAAGCATACAATGAAGCAGAACAACAACGGCACAGCAAGGGCATAATTCCATCTGTTGAAATCGTTTGATTATCTGTATATGGTGGTTAGAATTTCAATTGGTTGAAAACTGTTGCTGGCCTGCTTCGGAACACAGTCTTTATGAGTTAAAAATAAAGGCAACATCAACTTTTAGAAAGACATACATGAGAACCAGATAGCATCTAATATCTTCAGTTCAAAGAGCTACATCTGTACTTTCAGTAGTACATGCGTTACTTTGCACGGAAAACAAGATATGTCCAAACATAGTTATCTCTGATTCTGCCTTCAATGGCAATGCCACCAGTCACTATCTCCCACAATGAATGCTATCACCGAACGGACAGGGAAGAGAAAGCAATAACTTCTGTTATAATTGCTAGAAATTGTGATGTTCTCTCCTGTTTCAAAGAATGATGCTTTGCCTGATATAATTTCTAAGCTAGGTCTCTTTGAAAACACGGTATTTTCAGAGTTTCTCAGTGAATTACCAAGAAACAACATAGGAAACCACTGGGAACGGTGAAGTCACATATAGATCCTTTGGTGTGTCAGGTGAAGCACACTACCCAAAAGACTCCAGCGTTCTTGAAACCAGTGTTTGCTCTTTAGTCTACTGTATCAACTCGAAAGCTCACTGAAGCATACAATGAAGCAGAACAACAACGGCACAGCAAGGGCATAATTCCATCTGTTGAAATCGTTTGATTATCTGTATATGGTGGTTAGAATTTCATCTGGTTGAAAACTGTTGCTGGCCTCCTTCGGAACACAGTCTTTATGAGTTAACAATAAGTGCAACAACAACTTTTAGAAAGACATACATGAGAACCAGATAGCATCTCATATCTTCAGTTCAAAGAGCTACATCTGTACTTTGAGTAGTACATACGTTACTCTGCACGGAAAACAAGATATGTCGAAACATCGCTATCTCTGATTCTGCCTTCAATGGCAATGCCAGCGGTCACTATCTCCCACAATGAATGTCATCACCGCACGGACAGGGAAGAGAAAGCAATAACTTCTGTTATAATTGCTAGAAATTGTGATGTTCTCTCCTGTTTCAAAGAATGATGCTTTGCCTGATATAATTTCTAAGCTAGGTCTCTTTGAAAACACGGTATTTTCAGAGTTTCACAGTGAATTACCAAGAAACAACATAGGAAACCACTGGGAACGGTGAAGTCACATATAGATCCTTTGGTGTGTCAGGTGAAGTACACTACCCAAAAGACTCCAGCGTTCTTGAAACCAGTGTTTGCTCTTTAGTCTACTGTATCAACTCGAAAGCTCACTGAAGCATACAATGAAGCAGAACAACAACGGCACAGCAAGGGCATAATTCCATCTGTTGAAATCGTTTGATTATCTGTATATGGTGGTTAGAATTTCATCTGGTTGAAAACTGTTGCTGGCCTCCTTCGGAACACAGTCTTTATGAGTTAACAATAAGTGCAACAACAACTTTTAGAAAGACATACGTGAGAACCAGATAGCATCTCATATCTTCAGTTCAAAGAGCTACATCTGTACTTTCAGTAGTACATGCGTTACTCTGCACGTAAAACAAGATATGTCGAAACATCGCTATCTCTGATTCTGCCTTCAGTGGCAATGCCACCGGTCACTATCTCCCACAATGAATGCCATCACCGCACGAACAGGGAAGAGAAAGCAATAACTTCTGTTATAATTGCTAGAAATTGTGATGTTCTCTCCTGTTTCAAAGAATGATGCTTTGCCTGATATAATTTCTAAGCTAGGTCTCTTTGAAAACACGGTATTTTCAGAGTTTCACAGTGAATTACCAAGAAACAACATAGGAAACCACTGGGAACGGTGAAGTCACATATAAATCCTTTGGTGTGTCAGGTGAAACACACTACCCAAAAGACTCCAGCGTTCCTGAAACCAGTGTTTGCTCTTTAGTCTACTGTATCAACTCGAAAGCTCACTGAAGCATACAATGAAGCAGAACAACAACGGCACAGCAAGGGCATAATTCCATCTGTTGAAATCGTTTGATTATCTGTATATGGTGGTTAGAATTTCATCTGGTTGAAAACTGTTGCTGGCCTGCTTCGGAACACAGTCTTTATGAGTTAAAAATAAAGGCAACATCAACTTTTAGAAAGACATACATGAGAACCAGATAGCATCTAATATCTTCAGTTCAAAGAGCTACATCTGTACTTTCAGTAGTACATACGTTACTCTGCACGGAAAACAAGATATGTCGAAACATCGCTATCTCTGATTCTGCCTTCAATGGCAATGCCAGCAGTCACTATCTCCCACAATGAATGTCATCACCGCACGGACAGGGAAGAGAAAGCAATAACTTCTGTTATAATTGCTAGAAATTGTGATGTTCTCTCCTGTTTCAAAGAATGATGCTTTGCCTGATATAATTTCTAAGCTAGGTCTCTTTGAAAACACGGTATTTTCAGAGTTTCACAGTGAATTACCAAGAAACAACATAGGAAACCACTGTGAACGGTGAAGTCACATATAAATCCTTTGGTGTGTCAGGTGAAACACACTACCCAAAAGACTCCAGCGTTCCTGAAACCAGTGTTTGCTCTTTAGTCTACTGTATCAACTCGAAAGCTCACTGAAGCATACAATGAAGCAGAACAAAAAAGGCACAGCAAGGGCATAATTCCATCTGTTGAAATCGTTTGATTATCTGTGTATGGTGGTTAGAATTTCTTCTGGTTGAAAACTGTTGCTGGGCGCCTTCGGAACACAGTATTTATGAGTTAACAATAAGTGCAACAACAACTTTTAGAAAGACATACATGAGAACCAGATAGCATCTCATATCTTCAGTTCAAAGAGCTACATCTGTACTTTCAGTTGTACATGCGTTACTCTGCCCGGAAAACAAGATATGTCGAGACATCGCTATCTCTGCTTCTGCCTTCAATGGGAATGCCACCCGTCACTATCTCCCACAATGAATGTCATCACCGCCCGGACAGGGAAGAGAAAGCAATAACTTCTGTTATAATTGCTAGAAATTGTGATGTTCTCTCCTGTTTCAAAGAATGATGCTTTGCCTGATATAATTTCTAAGCTAGGTCTCTTTGAAAACACGGTATTTTCAGAGTTTCACAGTGAATTACCAAGAAACAACATAGGAAACCACTGGGAACGGTGAAGTCACATATAGATCCTTTGGTGTGTCAGGTGAAGCACACTACCCAAAAGACTCCAGCGTTCTTGAAACCAGTGTTTGCTCTTTAGTCTACTGTATCAACTCGAAAGCTCACTGAAGCATACAATGAAGCAGAACAACAACGGCACAGCAAGGGCATAATTCCATCTGTTGAAATCGTTTGATTATCTGTATATGGTGGTTAGAATTTCATCTGGTTGAAAACTGTTGCTGGCCTCCTTCGGAACACAGTCTTTATCAGTTAACAATAAGTGCAACAACAACTTTTAGAAAGTCATACATGAGAACTAGATAGCATCTCATATCTTCAGTTCAAAGAGCTACATCTGTACTTTCAGTAGTACATGCGTTACTCTGCACGTAAAACAAGATATGTCGAAACATCGCTATCTCTGATTCTGCCTTCAATGGCAATGCCACCGGTCACTATCTCCCACAATGTATGCCATCACCGCACGGACAGGGAAGAGAAAGCAATAACTTCTGTTATAATTGCTAGAAATTGTGATGTTCTCTCCTGTTTCAAAGAATGATGCTTTGCCTGATATAATTTCTAAGCTAGGTCTCTTTGAAAACACGGTATTTTCAGAGTTTCACAGTGAATTACCAAGAAACAACATAGGAAACCACTGTGAACGGTGAAGTCACATATAAATCCTTTGGTGTGTCAGGTGAAACACACTACCCAAAAGACTCCAGCGTTCCTGAAACCAGTGTTTGCTCTTTAGTCTACTGTATCAACTCGAAAGCTCACTGAAGCATACAATGAAGCAGAACAACAAAGGCACAGCAAGGGCATAATTCCATCTGTTGAAATCGTTTGATTATCTGTATATGGTGGTTAGAATTTCATCTGGTTGAAAACTGTTGCTGGCCTGCTTCGGAACACAGTCTTTATGAGTTAAAAATAAAGGCAACATCAACTTTTAGAAAGACATACATGAGAACCAGATAGCATCTAATATCTTCAGTTCAAAGAGCTACATCTGTACTTTCAGTAGTACATGCGTTACTTTGCACGGAAAACAAGATATGTCCAGACATCGTTATCTCTGATTCTGCCTTCAATGGCAATGCCACCAGTCACTATCTCCCACAATGAATGCTATCACCGAACGGACATGGAAGTGAAAGCAATAACTTCTGTTATAATTGCTAGAAATTGTGATGTTCTCTCCTGTTTCAAAGAATGATGCTTTGCCTGATATATTTTCTAAGCTAGGTCTCTTTGAAAACACGGTATTTTCAGATTTTCACAGTGAATTACCAAGAAACAACATAGGAAACCACTGTGAACGGTGAAGTCACCTATAGATCCTTTTGTGTGTCAGGTGAAGTACACTACCCAAAAGACTCCAGCGTTCTTGAAACCAGTGTTTGCTCTTTAGTCTACTGTATCAACTCGAAAGCTCACTGAAGCATACAATGAAGCAGAACAACAACGGCACAGCAAGGGCATAATTCCATCTGTTGAAATCGTTTGATTATCTGTATATGGTGGTTAGAATTTCTTCTGGTTGAAAACTGTTGCTGGGCTCCTTCGGAACACAGTCTTTATGAGTTAACAATAAGTGCAACAACAACTTTTAGAAAGACATACATGAGAACCAGATAGCATCTCATATCTTCAGTTCAAAGAGCTACATCTGTACTTTCAGTAGTACATGCGTTACTCTGCACGTAAAACAAGATATGTCGAAACATCGCTATCTCTGATTCTGCCTTCAATGGCAATGCCACCGGTCACTATCTCCCACAATGAATGCCATCACCGCACGAACAGGGAAGAGAAAGCAATAACTTCTGTTATAATTGCTAGAAATTGTGATGTTCTCTCCTGTTTCAAAGAATGATGCTTTGCCTGATATAATTTCTAAGCTAGGTCTCTTTGAAAACACGGTATTTTCAGAGTTTCACAGTGAATTACCAAGAAACAACATAGGAAACCACTGGGAACGGTGAAGTCACATATAGATCCTTTGGTGTGTCAGGTGAAGCACACTACCCAAAAGACTCCAGCGTTCTTGAAACCAGTGTTTGCTCTTTAGTCTACTGTATCAACTCGAAAGCTCACTGAAGCATACAATGAAGCAGAACAAAAAAGGCACAGCAAGGGCATAATTCCATCTGTTGAAATCGTTTGATTATCTGTGTATGGTGGTTAGAATTTCTTCTGGTTGAAAACTGTTGCTGGGCTCCTTCGGAACACAGTCTTTATGAGTTAACAATAAGTGCAACAACAACTTTTAGAAAGACATACATGAGAACCAGATAGCATCTAATATCTTCAGTTCAAAGAGCTACATCTGTACTTTCAGTAGTACATGCGTTACTCTGCACGTAAAACAAGATATGTCGAAACATCGCTATCTCTGATTGTGTCTTCAAAGGCAATGCCACCGGTCACTATCTCCCACAATGAATGCCATCACCGCACGGACAGGGAAGAGAAAGCAATAACTTCTGTTATAATTGCTAGAAATTGTGATGTTCTCTCCTGTTTCAAATAATGATGCTATGCCTGATATAATTTCTAAGCTAGGTCTCTTTGAAAACACGGTATTTTCAGAGTTTCACAGTGAATTACCAAGAAACAACATAGGAAACCACTGGGAACGCTGAAGTCACATATAGATCCTTTGGTGTGTCAGGTGAAGCACACTACCCAAAAGACTCCAGCGTTCCTGAAACCAGTGTTTGCTCTTTAGTCTACTGTATCAACTCGAAAGCTCACTGAAGCATACAATGAAGCAGAACAAAAAAGGCACAGCAAGGGCATAATTCCATCTGTTGAAATCGTTTGATTATCTGTGTATGGTGGTTAGAATTTCTTCTGGTTGAAAACTGTTGCTGGGCGCCTTCGGAACACAGTATTTATGAGTTAACAATAAGTGCAACAACAACTTTTAGAAAGACATACATGAGAACCAGATAGCATCTCATATCTTCAGTTCAAAGAGCTACATCTGTACTTTCAGTTGTACATGCGTTACTCTGCCCGGAAAACAAGATATGTCGAGACATCGCTATCTCTGCTTCTGCCTTCAATGGGAATGCCACCCGTCACTATCTCCCACAATGAATGTCATCACCGCCCGGACAGGGAAGAGAAAGCAATAACTTCTGTTATAATTGCTAGAAATTGTGATGTTCTCTCCTGTTTCAAAGAATGATGCTTTGCCTGATATAATTTCTAAGCTAGGTCTCTTTGAAAACACGGTATTTTCAGAGTTTCACAGTGAATTACCAAGAAACAACATAGGAAACCACTGGGAACGGTGAAGTCACATATAGATCCTTTGGTGTGTCAGGTGAAGCACACTACCCAAAAGACTCCAGCGTTCTTGAAACCAGTGTTTGCTCTTTAGTCTACTGTATCAACTCGAAAGCTCACTGAAGCATACAATGAAGCAGAACAACAACGGCACAGCAAGGGCATAATTCCATCTGTTGAAATCGTTTGATTATCTGTATATGGTGGTTAGAATTTCATCTGGTTGAAAACTGTTGCTGGCCTCCTTCGGAACACAGTCTTTATGAGTTAACAATAAGTGCAACAACAACTTTTAGAAAGACATACATGAGAACTAGATAGCATCTCATATCTTCAGTTCAAAGAGCTACATCTGTACTTTCAGTAGTACATGCGTTACTCTGCACGTAAAACAAGATATGTCGAAACATCGCTATCTCTGATTCTGCCTTCAATGGCAATGCCACCGGTCACTATCTCCCACAATGTATGCCATCACCGCACGGACAGGGAAGAGAAAGCAATAACTTCTGTTATAATTGCTAGAAATTGTGATGTTCTCTCCTGTTTCAAATAATGATGCTTTGCCTGATATAATTTCTAAGCTAGGTCTCTTTGAAAACACGGTATTTTCAGAGTTTCACAGTGAATTACCAAGAAACAACATAGGAAACCACTGTGAACGGTGAAGTCACATATAAATCCTTTGGTGTGTCAGGTGAAACACACTACCCAAAAGACTCCAGCGTTCCTGAAACCAGTGTTTGCTCTTTAGTCTACTGTATCAACTCGAAAGCTCACTGAAGCATACAATGAAGCAGAACAACAAAGGCACAGCAAGGGCATAATTCCATCTGTTGAAATCGTTTGATTATCTGTATATGGTGGTTAGAATTTCATCTGGTTGAAAACTGTTGCTGGCCTGCTTCGGAACACAGTCTTTATGAGTTAAAAATAAAGGCAACATCAACTTTTAGAAAGACATACATGAGAACCAGATAGCATCTAATATCTTCAGTTCAAAGAGCTACATCTGTACTTTCAGTAGTACATGCGTTACTTTGCACGGAAAACAAGATATGTCCAGACATCGTTATCTCTGATTCTGCCTTCAATGGCAATGCCACCAGTCACTATCTCCCACAATGAATGCTATCACCGAACGGACATGGAAGAGAAAGCAATAACTTCTGTTATAATTGCTAGAAATTGTGATGTTCTCTCCTGTTTCAAAGAATGATGCTTTGCCTGATATATTTTCTAAGCTAGGTCTCTTTGAAAACACGGTATTTTCAGATTTTCACAGTGAATTACCAAGAAACAACATAGGAAACCACTGTGAACGGTGAAGTCACCTATAGATCCTTTTGTGTGTCAGGTGAAGTACACTACCCAAAAGACTCCAGCGTTCTTGAAACCAGTGTTTGCTCTTTAGTCTACTGTATCAACTCGAAAGCTCACTGAAGCATACAATGAAGCAGAACAACAACGGCACAGCAAGGGCATAATTCCATCTGTTGAAATCGTTTGATTATCTGTATATGGTGGTTAGAATTTCTTCTGGTTGAAAACTGTTGCTGGGCTCCTTCGGAACACAGTCTTTATGAGTTAACAATAAGTGCAACAACAACTTTTAGAAAGACATACATGAGAACCAGATAGCATCTCATATCTTCAGTTCAAAGAGCTACATCTGTACTTTCAGTAGTACATGCGTTACTCTGCACGTAAAACAAGATATGTCGAAACATCGCTATCTCTGATTCTGCCTTCAATGGCAATGCCACCGGTCACTATCTCCCACAATGAATGCCATCACCGCACGAACAGGGAAGAGAAAGCAATAACTTCTGTTATAATTGCTAGAAATTGTGATGTTCTCTCCTGTTTCAAAGAATGATGCTTTGCCTGATATAATTTCTAAGCTAGGTCTCTTTGAAAACACGGTATTTTCAGAGTTTCACAGTGAATTACCAAGAAACAACATAGGAAACCACTGGGAACGGTGAAGTCACATATAGATCCTTTGGTGTGTCAGGTGAAGCACACTACCCAAAAGACTCCAGCGTTCTTGAAACCAGTGTTTGCTCTTTAGTCTACTGTATCAACTCGAAAGCTCACTGAAGCATACAATGAAGCAGAACAAAAAAGGCACAGCAAGGGCATAATTCCATCTGTTGAAATCGTTTGATTATCTGTGTATGGTGGTTAGAATTTCTTCTGGTTGAAAACTGTTGCTGGGCTCCTTCGGAACACAGTCTTTATGAGTTAACAATAAGTGCAACAACAACTTTTAGAAAGACATACATGAGAACCAGATAGCATCTAATATCTTCAGTTCAAAGAGCTACATCTGTACTTTCAGTAGTACATGCGTTACTCTGCACGTAAAACAAGATATGTCGAAACATCGCTATCTCTGATTGTGTCTTCAAAGGCAATGCCACCGGTCACTATCTCCCACAATGAATGCCATCACCGCACGGACAGGGAAGAGAAAGCAATAACTTCTGTTATAATTGCTAGAAATTGTGATGTTCTCTCCTGTTTCAAATAATGATGCTATGCCTGATATAATTTCTAAGCTAGGTCTCTTTGAAAACACGGTATTTTCAGAGTTTCACAGTGAATTACCAAGAAACAACATAGGAAACCACTGGGAACGCTGAAGTCACATATAGATCCTTTGGTGTGTCAGGTGAAGCACACTACCCAAAAGACTCCAGCGTTCTTGAAACCAGTGTTTGCTCTTTAGTCTACTGTATCAACTCGAAAGCTCACTGAAGCATACAATGAAGCAGAACAAAAAAGGCACAGCAAGGGCATAATTCCATCTGTTGAAATCGTTTGATTATCTGTGTATGGTGGTTAGAATTTCTTCTGGTTGAAAACTGTTGCTGGGCTCCTTCGGAACACAGTCTTTATGAGTTAACAATAAGTGCAACAACAACTTTTAGAAAGACATACATGAGAACCAGATAGCATCTAATATCTTCAGTTCAAAGAGCTACATCTGTACTTTCAGTAGTACATGCGTTACTCTGCACGTAAATCAAGATATGTCGAAACATCGCTATCTCTGATTGTGTCTTCAAAGGCAATGCCACCGGTCACTATCTCCCACAATGAATGCCATCACCGCACGGACAGGGAAGAGAAAGCAATAACTTCTGTTATAATTGCTAGAAATTGTGATGTTCTCTCCTGTTTCAAATAATGATGCTTTGCCTGATATAATTTCTAAGCTAGGTCTCTTTGAAAACACGGTATTTTCAGAGTTTCACAGTGAATTACCAAGAAACAACATAGGAAACCACTGGGAACGCTGAAGTCACATATAGATCCTTTGGTGTGTCAGGTGAAACACACTACCCAAAAGACTCCAGCGTTCCTGAAACCAGTGTTTGCTCTTTAGTCTACTGTATCAACTCGAAAGCTCACTGAAGCATACAATGAAGTAGAACAAAAAAGGCACAGCAAGGGCATAATTCCATCTGTTGAAATCGTTTGATTATCTGTGTATGGTGGTTAGAATTTCTTCTGGTTGAAAACTGTTGCTGGGCTCCTTCGGAACACAGTCTTTATGAGTTAACAATAAGTGCAACAACAACTTTTAGAAAGACATACATGAGAACCAGATAGCATCTCATATCTTCAGTTCAAAGAGCTACATCTGTACTTTCAGTAGTACATGCGTTACTCTGCACGTAAATCAAGATATGTCGAAACATCGCTATCTCTGATTGTGTCTTCAAAGGCAATGCCACCGGTCACTATCTCCCACAATGAATGCCATCACCGCACGGACAGGGAAGAGAAAGCAATAACTTCTGTTATAATTGCTAGAAATTGTGATGTTCTCTCCTGTTTCAAATAATGATGCTTTGCCTGATATAATTTCTAAGCTAGGTCTCTTTGAAAACACGGTATTTTCAGAGTTTCACAGTGAATTACCAAGAAACAACATAGGAAACCACTGGGAACGCTGAAGTCACATATAGATCCTTTGGTGTGTCAGGTGAAGCACACTACCCAAAAGACTCCAGCGTTCTTGAAACCAGTGTTTGCTCTTTAGTCTACTGTATCAACTCGAAAGCTCACTGAAGCATACAATGAAGCAGAACAAAAAAGGCACAGCAAGGGCATAATTCCATCTGTTGAAATCGTTTGATTATCTGTGTATGGTGGTTAGAATTTCTTCTGGTTGAAAACTGTTGCTGGGCTCCTTCGGAACACAGTATTTATGAGTTAACAATAAGTGCAACAACAACTTTTAGAAAGACATACATGAGAACCAGATAGCATCTAATATCTTCAGTTCAAAGAGCTACATTTGTACTTTCAGTAGTACATGCGTTACTCTGCCCGGAAAACAAGATATGTCGAGACATCGCTATCTCTGCTTCTGCCTTCAATGGGAATGCCACCGGTCACTATCTCCCACAATGAATGCCATCACCTCACGGAAAGGGAAGAGAAAGCAATAACTTCTGTTATAATTGCTAGAAATTGTGATGTTCTCTCCTGTTTCAAAGAATGATGCTTTGCCTGATATAATTTCTAAGCTAGGTCTCTTTGAAAACACGGTATTTTCAGAGTTTCACAGTGAATTACCAAGAAACAACATAGGAAACCACTGTGAACGGTGAAGTCACATATAGATCCTTTGGTGTGTCAGGTGAAACACACTACCCAAAAGACTCCAGCGTTCCTGAAACCAGTGTTTGCTCTTTAGTCTACTGTATCAACTCGAAAGCTCACTGAAGCATACAATGAAGCAGAACAAAAAAGGCACAGCAAGGGCATAATTCCATCTGTTGAAATCGTTTGATTATCTGTGTATGGTGGTTAGAATTTCTTCTGGTTGAAAACTGTTGCTGGGCGCCTTCGGAACACAGTATTTATGAGTTAACAATAAGTGCAACAACAACTTTTAGAAAGACATACATGAAAACCAGATAGCATCTCATATCTTCAGTTCAAAGAGCTACATCTGTACTTTCAGTTGTACATGCGTTACTCTGCCCGGAAAACAAGATATGTCGAGACATCGCTATCTCTGCTTCTGCCTTCAATGGGAATGCCACCCGTCACTATCTCCCACAATGAATGCCATCACCGCACGGACAGGGAAGAGAAAGCAATAACTTCTGTTATAATTGCTAGAAATTGTGATGTTCTCTCCTGTTTCAAAGAATGATGCTTTGCCTGATATAATTTCTAAGCTAGGTCTCTTTGAAAACACGGTATTTTCAGAGTTTCACAGTGAATTACCAAGAAACAACATAGGAAACCACTGGGAACGGTGAAGTCACATATAAATCCTTTGGTGTGTCAGGTGAAACACACTACCCAAAAGACTCCAGCGTTCCTGAAACCAGTGTTTGCTCTTTAGTCTACTGTATCAACTCGAAAGCTCACTGAAGCATACAATGAAGCAGTACAAAAAAGGCACAGCAAGGGCATAATTCCATCTGTTGAAATCGTTTCATTATCTGTGTATGGTGGTTAGAATTTCTTCTGGTTGAAAACTGTTGCTGGGCGCCTTCGGAACACAGTATTTATGAGTTAACAATAAGTGCAACAACAACTTTTAGAAAGACATACATGAGAACCAGATAGCATCTCATATCTTCAGTTCAAAGAGCTACATCTGTACTTTCAGTAGTACATGCGTTACTCTGCCCGGAAAACAAGATATGTCGAGACATCGCTATCTCTGCTTCTGCCTTCAATGGGAATGCCACCCGTCACTATCTCCCACAATGAATGCCATCACCGCCCGGACAGGGAAGAGAAAGCAATAACTTCTGTTATAATTGCTAGAAATTGTGATGTTCTCTCCTGTTTAAAAGAATGATCCTTTGCCTGATATAATTTCTAAGCTAGGTCTCTTTGAAAACACGGTATTTTCAGAGTTTCACAGTGAATTACCAAGAAACAACATAGGAAACCACTGTGAACGGTGAAGTCACATATAAATCCTTGCTGTGTCAGGTGAAACACACTACCCAAAAGACTCCAGCGTTCCTGAAACCAGTGTTTGCTCTTTAGTCTAAGGTATCAACTCGAAAGCTCACTGAAGCATACAATGAAGCAGAACAACAACGGCACAGCAAGGGCATAATTCCATCTGTTGAAATCGTTTGATTATCTGTATATGGTGGTTAAAATTTCATCTGGTTGAAAACTGTTGCTGGCCTCCTTCGGAACACAGTCTTTATGAGTTAACAATAAGTGCAACAACAACTTTTAGAAAGACATACATGAGAACCAGATAGCATCTCATATCTTCAGTTCAAAGAGCTACATCTGTACTTTCAGTAGTACATACGTTACTCTGCACGGAAAACAAGATATGTCGAAACATCGCTATCTCTGATTCTGCCTTCAATGGCAATGCCAGCGGTCACTATCTCCCACAATGAATCTCATCACCGCACGGACAGGGAAGAGAAAGCAATAACTTCTGTTATAATTGCTAGAAATTGTGATGTTCTCTCCTGTTTCAAAGAATGATGCTTTGCCTGATATAATTTCTAAGCTAGGTCTCTTTGAAAACACGGTATTTTCAGAGTTTCACAGTGAATTACCAAGAAACAACATAGGAAACCACTGGGAACGGTGAAGTCACCTATAGATCCTTTTGTGTGTCAGGTGAAGTACACTACCCAAAAGACTCCAGCGTTCTTGAAACCAGTGTTTGCTCTTTAGTCTACTGTATCAACTCGAAAGCTCACTGAAGCATACAATGAAGCAGAACAACAACGGCACAGCAAGGGCATAATTCCATCTGTTGAAATCGTTTGATTATCTGTATATGGTGGTTAGAATTTCATCTGGTTGAAAACTGTTGCTGGCCTCCTTCGGAACACAGTCTTTATGAGTTAACAATAAGTGCAACAACAACTTTTAGAAAGACATACATGAGAACCAGATAGCATCTCATATCTTCAGTTCAAAGAGCTACATCTGTACTTTCAGTAGTACATACGTTACTCTGCACGGAAAACAAGATATGTCGAAACATCGCTATCTCTGATTCTGCCTTCAATGGCAATGCCAGCGGTCACTATCTCCCACAATGAATGTCATCACCGCACGGACAGGGAAGAGAAAGCAATAACTTCTGTTATAATTGCTAGAAATTGTGATGTTCTCTCCTGTTTCAAAGAATGATGCTTTGCCTGATATAATTTCTAAGCTAGGTCTCTTTGAAAACACGGTATTTTCAGAGTTTCACAGTGAATTACCAAGAAACAACATAGGAAACCACTGTGAACGGTGAAGTCACCTATAGATCCTTTTGTGTGTCAGGTGAAGTACACTACCCAAAAGACTCCAGCGTTCTTGAAACCAGTGTTTGCTCTTTAGTCTACTGTATCAACTCGAAAGCTCACTGAAGCATACAATGAAGCAGAACAACAACGGCACAGCAAGGGCATAATTCCATCTGTTGAAATCGTTTGATTATCTGTATATGGTGGTTAGAATTTCATCTGGTTGAAAACTGTTGCTGGCCTCCTTCGGAACACAGTCTTTATGAGTTAACAATAAGTGCAACAACAACTTTTAGAAAGACATACATGAGAACCAGATAGCATCTCATATCTTCAGTTCAAAGAGCTACATCTGTACTTTCAGTAGTACATGCGTTACTCTGCCCGGAAAACAAGATATGTCGAGACATCGCTATCTCTGATTCTGCCTTCAATGGCAATGCCAGCGGTCACTATCTCCCACAATGAATGTCATCACCGCACGGACAGGGAAGAGAAAGCAATAACTTCTGTTATAATTGCTAGAAATTGTGATGTTCTCTCCTGTTTCAAAGAATGATGCTTTGCCTGATATAATTTCTAAGCTAGGTCTCTTTGAAAACACGGTATTTTCAGAGTTTCACAGTGAATTACCAAGAAACAACATAGGAAACCACTGTGAACGGTGAAGTCACATATAAATCCTTTGGTGTGTCAGGTGAAACACACTACCCAAAAGACTCCAGCGTTCCTGAAACCAGTGTTTGCTCTTTAGTCTACTGTATCAACTCGAAAGCTCACTGAAGCATACAATGAAGCAGAACAACAACGGCACAGCAAGGGCATAATTCCATCTGTTGAAATCGTTTGATTATCTGTATATGGTGGTTAGAATTTCAATTGGTTGAAAACTGTTGCTGGCCTGCTTCGGAACACAGTCTTTATGAGTTAAAAATAAAGGCAACATCAACTTTTAGAAAGACATACATGAGAACCAGATAGCATCTAATATCTTCAGTTCAAAGAGCTACATCTGTACTTTCAGTAGTACATGCGTTACTTTGCACGGAAAACAAGATATGTCCAAACATAGTTATCTCTGATTCTGCCTTCAATGGCAATGCCACCAGTCACTATCTCCCACAATGAATGCTATCACCGAACGGACAGGGAAGAGAAAGCAATAACTTCTGTTATAATTGCTAGAAATTGTGATGTTCTCTCCTGTTTCAAAGAATGATGCTTTGCCTGATATAATTTCTAAGCTAGGTCTCTTTGAAAACACGGTATTTTCAGAGTTTCACAGTGAATTACCAAGAAACAACATAGGAAACCACTGGGAACGGTGAAGTCACATATAGATCCTTTGGTGTGTCAGGTGAAGCACACTACCCAAAAGACTCCAGCGTTCTTGAAACCAGTGTTTGCTCTTTAGTCTACTGTATCAACTCGAAAGCTCACTGAAGCATACAATGAAGCAGAACAACAACGGCACAGCAAGGGCATAATTCCATCTGTTGAAATCGTTTGATTATCTGTATATGGTGGTTAGAATTTCATCTGGTTGAAAACTGTTGCTGGCCTCCTTCGGAACACAGTCTTTATGAGTTAACAATAAGTGCAACAACAACTTTTAGAAAGACATACATGAGAACCAGATAGCATCTCATATCTTCAGTTCAAAGAGCTACATCTGTACTTTCAGTAGTACATACGTTACTCTGCACGGAAAACAAGATATGTCGAAACATCGCTATCTCTGATTCTGCCTTCAATGGCAATGCCAGCGGTCACTATCTCCCACAATGAATGTCATCACCGCACGGACAGGGAAGAGAAAGCAATAACTTCTGTTATAATTGCTAGAAATTGTGATGTTCTCTCCTGTTTCAAAGAATGATGCTTTGCCTGATATAATTTCTAAGCTAGGTCTCTTTGAAAACACGGTATTTTCAGAGTTTCACAGTGAATTACCAAGAAACAACATAGGAAACCACTGGGAACGGTGAAGTCACATATAGATCCTTTGGTGTGTCAGGTGAAGTACACTACCCAAAAGACTCCAGCGTTCTTGAAACCAGTGTTTGCTCTTTAGTCTACTGTATCAACTCGAAAGCTCACTGAAGCATACAATGAAGCAGAACAACAACGGCACAGCAAGGGCATAATTCCATCTGTTGAAATCGTTTGATTATCTGTATATGGTGGTTAGAATTTCATCTGGTTGAAAACTGTTGCTGGCCTCCTTCGGAACACAGTCTTTATGAGTTAACAATAAGTGCAACAACAACTTTTAGAAAGACATACGTGAGAACCAGATAGCATCTCATATCTTCAGTTCAAAGAGCTACATCTGTACTTTCAGTAGTACATGCGTTACTCTGCACGTAAAACAAGATATGTCGAAACATCGCTATCTCTGATTCTGCCTTCAGTGGCAATGCCACCGGTCACTATCTCCCACAATGAATGCCATCACCGCACGAACAGGGAAGAGAAAGCAATAACTTCTGTTATAATTGCTAGAAATTGTGATGTTCTCTCCTGTTTCAAAGAATGATGCTTTGCCTGATATAATTTCTAAGCTAGGTCTCTTTGAAAACACGGTATTTTCAGAGTTTCACAGTGAATTACCAAGAAACAACATAGGAAACCACTGGGAACGGTGAAGTCACATATAGATCCTTTGGTGTGTCAGGTGAAGCACACTACCCAAAAGACTCCAGCGTTCTTGAAACCAGTGTTTGCTCTTTAGTCAACTGTATCAACTAGAAAGCTCACTGAAGCATACAATGAAGCAGAACAACAACGGCACAGCAAGGGCATAATTCCATCTGTTGAAATCGTTTGATTATCTGTATATGGTGGTTAGAATTTCATCTGGTTGAAAACTGTTGCTGGCCTGCTTCGGAACACAGTCTTTATGAGTTAAAAATAAAGGCAACATCAACTTTTAGAAAGACATACATGAGAACCAGATAGCATCTAATATCTTCAGTTCAAAGAGCTACATCTGTACTTTCAGTAGTACATGCGTTACTTTGCACGGAAAACAAGATATGTCCAGACATCGTTATCTCTGATTCTGCCTTCAATGGCAATGCCACCAGTCACTATCTCCCACAATGAATGCTATCACCGAACGGACAGGGAAGAGAAAGCAATAACTTCTGTTATAATTGCTAGAAATTGTGATGTTCTCTCCTGTTTCAAAGAATGATGCTTTGCCTGATATAATTTCTAAGCTAGGTCTCTTTGAAAACACGGTATTTTCAGAGTTTCACAGTGAATTACCAAGAAACAACATAGGAAACCACTGGGAACGGTGAAGTCACATATAGATCCTTTGGTGTGTCAGGTGAAGCACACTACCCAAAAGACTCCAGCGTTCTTGAAACCAGTGTTTGCTCTTTAGTCTACTGTATCAACTCGAAAGCTCACTGAAGCATACAATGAAGCAGAACAACAACGGCACAGCAAGGGCATAATTCCATCTGTTGAAATCGTTTGATTATCTGTATATGGTGGTTAGAATTTCATCTGGTTGAAAACTGTTGCTGGCCTCCTTCGGAACACAGTCTTTATGAGTTAACAATAAGTGCAACAACAACTTTTAGAAAGACATACATGAGAGCCAGATAGCATCTCATATCTTCAGTTCAAAGAGCTACATCTGTACTTTCAGTAGTACATACGTTACTCTGCACGGAAAACAAGATATGTCGAAACATCGCTATCTCTGATTCTGCCTTCAATGGCAATGCCAGCGGTCACTATCTCCCACAATGAATGTCATCACCGCACGGACAGGGAAGAGAAAGCAATAACTTCTGTTATAATTGCTAGAAATTGTGATGTTCTCTCCTGTTTCAAAGAATGATGCTTTGCCTGATATAATTTCTAAGCTAGGTCTCTTTGAAAACACGGTATTTTCAGAGTTTCACAGTGAATTACCAAGAAACAACATAGGAAACCACTGGGAACGGTGAAGTCACATATAGATCCTTTGGTGTGTCAGGTGAAGTACACTACCCAAAAGACTCCAGCGTTCTTGAAACCAGTGTTTGCTCTTTAGTCTACTGTATCAACTCGAAAGCTCACTGAAGCATACAATGAAGCAGAACAACAACGGCACAGCAAGGGCATAATTCCATCTGTTGAAATCGTTTGATTATCTGTATATGGTGGTTAGAATTTCATCTGGTTGAAAACTGTTGCTGGCCTCCTTCGGAACACAGTCTTTATGAGTTAACAATAAGTGCAACAACAACTTTTAGAAAGACATACGTGAGAACCAGATAGCATCTCATATCTTCAGTTCAAAGAGCTACATCTGTACTTTCAGTAGTACATGCGTTACTCTGCACGTAAAACAAGATATGTCGAAACATCGCTATCTCTGATTCTGCCTTCAGTGGCAATGCCACCGGTCACTATCTCCCACAATGAATGCCATCACCGCACGAACAGGGAAGAGAAAGCAATAACTTCTGTTATAATTGCTAGAAATTGTGATGTTCTCTCCTGTTTCAAAGAATGATGCTTTGCCTGATATAATTTCTAAGCTAGGTCTCTTTGAAAACACGGTATTTTCAGAGTTTCACAGTGAATTACCAAGAAACAACATAGGAAACCACTGGGAACGGTGAAGTCACATATAGATCCTTTGGTGTGTCAGGTGAAGCACACTACCCAAAAGACTCCAGCGTTCTTGAAACCAGTGTTTGCTCTTTAGTCAACTGTATCAACTAGAAAGCTCACTGAAGCATACAATGAAGCAGAACAACAACGGCACAGCAAGGGCATAATTCCATCTGTTGAAATCGTTTGATTATCTGTATATGGTGGTTAGAATTTCATCTGGTTGAAAACTGTTGCTGGCCTGCTTCGGAACACAGTCTTTATGAGTTAAAAATAAAGGCAACATCAACTTTTAGAAAGACATACATGAGAACCAGATAGCATCTAATATCTTCAGTTCAAAGAGCTACATCTGTACTTTCAGTAGTACATGCGTTACTTTGCACGGAAAACAAGATATGTCCAGACATCGTTATCTCTGATTCTGCCTTCAATGGCAATGCCACCAGTCACTATCTCCCACAATGAATGCTATCACCGAACGGACAGGGAAGAGAAAGCAATAACTTCTGTTATAATTGCTAGAAATTGTGATGTTCTCTCCTGTTTCAAAGAATGATGCTTTGCCTGATATAATTTCTAAGCTAGGTCTCTTTGAAAACACGGTATTTTCAGAGTTTCACAGTGAATTACCAAGAAACAACATAGGAAACCACTGGGAACGGTGAAGTCACATATAGATCCTTTGGTGTGTCAGGTGAAGCACACTACCCAAAAGACTCCAGCGTTCTTGAAACCAGTGTTTGCTCTTTAGTCTACTGTATCAACTCGAAAGCTCACTGAAGCATACAATGAAGCAGAACAACAACGGCACAGCAAGGGCATAATTCCATCTGTTGAAATCGTTTGATTATCTGTATATGGTGGTTAGAATTTCATCTGGTTGAAAACTGTTGCTGGCCTCCTTCGGAACACAGTCTTTATGAGTTAACAATAAGTGCAACAACAACTTTTAGAAAGACATACATGAGAGCCAGATAGCATCTCATATCTTCAGTTCAAAGAGCTACATCTGTACTTTCAGTAGTACATACGTTACTCTGCACGGAAAACAAGATATGTCGAAACATCGCTATCTCTGATTCTGCCTTCAATGGCAATGCCAGCGGTCACTATCTCCCACAATGAATGTCATCACCGCACGGACAGGGAAGAGAAAGCAATAACTTCTGTTATAATTGCTAGAAATTGTGATGTTCTCTCCTGTTTCAAAGAATGATGCTTTGCCTGATATAATTTCTAAGCTAGGTCTCTTTGAAAACACGGTATTTTCAGAGTTTCACAGTGAATTACCAAGAAACAACATAGGAAACCACTGGGAACGGTGAAGTCACATATAGATCCTTTGGTGTGTCAGGTGAAGTACACTACCCAAAAGACTCCAGCGTTCTTGAAACCAGTGTTTGCTCTTTAGTCTACTGTATCAACTCGAAAGCTCACTGAAGCATACAATGAAGCAGAACAACAACGGCACAGCAAGGGCATAATTCCATCTGTTGAAATCGTTTGATTATCTGTATATGGTGGTTAGAATTTCATCTGGTTGAAAACTGTTGCTGGCCTCCTTCGGAACACAGTCTTTATGAGTTAACAATAAGTGCAACAACAACTTTTAGAAAGACATACGTGAGAACCAGATAGCATCTCATATCTTCAGTTCAAAGAGCTACATCTGTACTTTCAGTAGTACATGCGTTACTCTGCACGTAAAACAAGATATGTCGAAACATCGCTATCTCTGATTCTGCCTTCAGTGGCAATGCCACCGGTCACTATCTCCCACAATGAATGCCATCACCGCACGAACAGGGAAGAGAAAGCAATAACTTCTGTTATAATTGCTAGAAATTGTGATGTTCTCTCCTGTTTCAAAGAATGATGCTTTGCCTGATATAATTTCTAAGCTAGGTCTCTTTGAAAACACGGTATTTTCAGAGTTTCACAGTGAATTACCAAGAAACAACATAGGAAACCACTGGGAACGGTGAAGTCACATATAGATCCTTTGGTGTGTCAGGTGAAGCACACTACCCAAAAGACTCCAGCGTTCTTGAAACCAGTGTTTGCTCTTTAGTCAACTGTATCAACTAGAAAGCTCACTGAAGCATACAATGAAGCAGAACAACAACGGCACAGCAAGGGCATAATTCCATCTGTTGAAATCGTTTGATTATCTGTATATGGTGGTTAGAATTTCATCTGGTTGAAAACTGTTGCTGGCCTGCTTCGGAACACAGTCTTTATGAGTTAAAAATAAAGGCAACATCAACTTTTAGAAAGACATACATGAGAACCAGATAGCATCTAATATCTTCAGTTCAAAGAGCTACATCTGTACTTTCAGTAGTACATGCGTTACTTTGCACGGAAAACAAGATATGTCCAGACATCGTTATCTCTGATTCTGCCTTCAATGGCAATGCCACCAGTCACTATCTCCCACAATGAATGCTATCACCGAACGGACAGGGAAGAGAAAGCAATAACTTCTGTTATAATTGCTAGAAATTGTGATGTTCTCTCCTGTTTCAAAGAATGATGCTTTGCCTGATATAATTTCTAAGCTAGGTCTCTTTGAAAACACGGTATTTTCAGATTTTCACAGTGAATTACCAAGAAACAACATAGGAAACCACTGTGAACGGTGAAGTCACCTATAGATCCTTTTGTGTGTCAGGTGAAGTACACTACCCAAAAGACTCCAGCGTTCTTGAAACCAGTGTTTGCTCTTTAGTCTACTGTATCAACTCGAAAGCTCACTGAAGCATACAATGAAGCAGAACAACAACGGCACAGCAAGGGCATAATTCCATCTGTTGAAATCGTTTGATTATCTGTATATGGTGGTTAGAATTTCTTCTGGTTGAAAACTGTTGCTGGCCTCCTTCGGAACACAGTCTTTATGAGTTAACAATAAGTGCAACAACAACTTTTAGAAAGACATACATGAGAACCAGATAGCATCTCATATCTTCAGTTCAAAGAGCTACATCTGTACTTTCAGTAGTACATGCGTTACTCTGCACGTAAAACAAGATATGTCGAAACATCGCTATCTCTGATTCTGCCTTCAATGGCAATGCCACCGGTCACTATCTCCCACAATGAATGCCATCACCGCACGGACAGGGAAGAGAAAGCAATAACTTCTGTTATAATTGCTAGAAATTGTGATGTTCTCTCCTGTTTCAAATAATGATGCTTTGCCTGATATAATTTCTAAGCTAGGTCTCTTTGAAAACACGGTATTTTCAGAGTTTCACAGTGAATTACCAAGAAACAACATAGGAAACCACTGGGAACGGTGAAGTCACATATAGATCCTTTGGTGTGTCAGGTGAAGCACACTACCCAAAAGACTCCAGCGTTCTTGAAACCAGTGTTTGCTCTTTAGTCTACTGTATCAACTCGAAAGCTCACTGAAGCATACAATGAAGCAGAACAACAACGGCACAGCAAGGGCATAATTCCATCTGTTGAAATCGTTTGATTATCTGTATATGGTGGTTAGAATTTCATCTGGTTGAAAACTGTTGCTGGCCTCCTTCGGAACACAGTCTTTATGAGTTAACAATAAGTGCAACAACAACTTTTAGAAAGACATACATGAGAACCAGATAGCATCTCATATCTTCAGTTCAAAGAGCTACATCTGTACTTTCAGTAGTACATACGTTACTCTGCACGGAAAACAAGATATGTCGAAACATCGCTATCTCTGATTCTGCCTTCAATGGCAATGCCAGCGGTCACTATCTCCCACAATGAATGTCATCACCGCACGGACAGGGAAGAGAAAGCAATAACTTCTGTTATAATTGCTAGAAATTGTGATGTTCTCTCCTGTTTCAAAGAATGATGCTTTGCCTGATATAATTTCTAAGCTAGGTCTCTTTGAAAACACGGTATTTTCATAGTTTCACAGTGAATTACCAAGAAACAACATAGGAAACCACTGTGAACGGTGAAGTCACATATAGATCCTTTGGTGTGTCAGGTGAAGTACACTACCCAAAAGACTCCAGCGTTCTTGAAACCAGTGTTTGCTCTTTAGTCTACTGTATCAACTCGAAAGCTCACTGAAGCATACAATGAAGCAGAACAACAACGGCACAGCAAGGGCATAATTCCATCTGTTGAAATCGTTTGATTATCTGTATATGGTGGTTAGAATTTCATCTGGTTGAAAACTGTTGCTGGCCTCCTTCGGAACACAGTCTTTATGAGTTAACAATAAGTGCAACAACAACTTTTAGAAAGACATACATGAGAACCAGATAGCATCTAATATCTTCAGTTCAAAGAGCTACATTTGTACTTTCAGTAGTACATGCGTTACTCTGCCCGGAAAACAAGATATGTCGAGACATCGCTATCTCTGCTTCTGCCTTCAATGGGAATGCCACCGGTCACTATCTCCCACAATGAATGCCATCACCGCACGGAAAGGGAAGAGAAAGCAATAACTTCTGTTATAATTGCTAGAAATTGTGATGTTCTCTCCTGTTTCAAAGAATGATGCTTTGCCTGATATAATTTCTAAGCGAGGTCTCTTTGAAAACACGGTATTTTCAGAGTTTCACAGTGAATTACCAAGAAACAACATAGGAAACCACTGTGAACGGTGAAGTCACATATAGATCCTTTGGTGTGTCAGGTGAAACACACTACCCAAAAGACTCCAGCGTTCCTGAAACCAGTGTTTGCTCTTTAGTCTACTGTATCAACTCGAAAGCTGACTGAAGCATACAATGAAGCAGAACAAAAAAGGCACAGCAAGGGCATAATTCCATCTGTTGAAATCGTTTCATTATCTGTGTATGGTGGTTAGAATTTCTTCTGGTTGAAAACTGTTGCTGGGCGCCTTCGGAACACAGTATTTATGAGTTAACAATAAGTGCAACAACAACTTTTAGAAAGACATACATGAGAACCAGATAGCATCTCATATCTTCAGTTCAAAGAGCTACATCTGTACTTTCAGTTGTACATGCGTTACTCTGCCCGGAAAACAAGATATGTCGAGACATCGCTATCTCTGCTTCTGCCTTCAATGGGAATGCCACCCGTCACTATCTCCCACAATGAATGCCATCACCGCCCGGACAGGGAAGAGAAAGCAATAACTTCTGTTATAATTGCTAGAAATTGTGATGTTCTCTCCTGTTTCAAAGAATGATGCTTTGCCTGATATAATTTCTAAGCTAGGTCTCTTTGAAAACACGGTATTTTCAGAGTTTCACAGTGAATTACCAAGAAACAACATAGGAAACCACTGTGAACGGTGAAGTCACATATAGATCCTTTGGTGTGTCAGGTGAAGTACACTACCCAAAAGACTCCAGCGTTCTTGAAACCAGTGTTTGCTCTTTAGTCTACTCTATCAACTCGAAAGCTCACTGAAGCATACAATGAAGCAGAACAAAAAAGGCACAGCAAGGGCATAATTCCATCTGTTGAAATCGTTTGATTATCTGTGTATGGTGGTTAGAATTTCTTCTGGTTGAAAACTGTTGCTGGGCTCCTTCGGAACACAGTATTTATGAGTTAACAATAAGTGCAACAACAACTTTTAGAAAGACATACATGAGAACCAGATAGCATCTAATATCTTCAGTTCAAAGAGCTACATCTGTACTTTCAGTAGTACATGCGTTTCTCTGCACGTAAAACAAGATATGTCGAAACATCGCTATCTCTGATTCTGCCTTCAGTGGCAATGCCACCGGTCACTATCTCCCACAATGAATGCCATCACCGCACGAACAGGGAAGAGAAAGCAATAACTTCTGTTATAATTGCTAGAAATTGTGATGTTCTCTCCTGTTTCAAAGAATGATGCTTTGCCTGATATAATTTCTAAGCTAGGTCTCTTTGAAAACACGGTATTTTCAGATTTTCACAGTGAATTACCAAGAAACAACATAGGAAACCACTGTGAACGGTGAAGTCACCTATAGATCCTTTTGTGTGTCAGGTGAAGTACACTACCCAAAAGACTCCAGCGTTCCTGAAACCAGTGTTTGCTCTTTAGTCTACTGTATCAACTCGAAAGCTCACTGAAGCATACAATGAAGCAGAACAACAACGGCACAGCAAGGGCATAATTCCATCTGTTGAAATCGTTTGATTATCTGTATATGGTGGTTAGAATTTCTTCTGGTTGAAAACTGTTGCTGGCCTCCTTCGGAACACAGTCTTTATGAGTTAAAAATAAGTGCAACAACAACTTTTAGAATGACATACATGAGAACCAGATAGCATCTCATATCTTCAGTTCAAAGAGCTACATCTGTACTTTCAGTAGTACATGCGTTACTCTGCACGTAAAACAAGATATGTCGAAACATCGCTATCTCTGATTCTGCCTTCAATGGCAATGCCACCGGTCACTATCTCCCACAATGAATGCCATCACCGCACGAACAGGGAAGAGAAAGCAATAACTTCTGTTATAATTGCTAGAAATTGTGATGTTCTCTCCTGTTTCAAAGAATGATGCTTTGCCTGATATAATTTCTAAGCTAGGTCTCTTTGAAAACACGGTATTTTCAGAGTTTCACAGTGAATTACCAAGAAACAACATAGGAAACCACTGTGAACGGTGAAGTCACATATAGATCCTTTGGTGTGTCAGGTGAAGTACACTACCCAAAAGACTCCAGCGTTCTTGAAACCAGTGTTTGCTCTTTAGTCTACTGTATCAACTCGAAAGCTCACTGAAGCATACAATGAAGCAGAACAAAAAAGGCACAGCAAGGGCATAATTCCATCTGTTGAAATCGTTTGATTATCTGTGTATGGTGGTTAGAATTTCTTCTGGTTGAAAACTGTTGCTGGGCTCCTTCGGAACACAGTATTTATGAGTTAACAATAAGTGCAACAACAACTTTTAGAAAGACATACATGAGAACCAGATAGCATCTAATATCTTCAGTTCAAAGAGCTACATCTGTACTTTCAGTAGTACATGCGTTACTCTGCACGTAAAACAAGATATGTCGAAACATCGCTATCTCTGATTGTGCCTTCAATGGCAATGCCACCGGTCACTATCTCCCACAATGAATGCCATCACCGCACGGACAGGGAAGAGAAAGCAATAACTTCTGTTATAATTGCTAGAAATTGTGATGTTCTCTCCTGTTTCAAAGAATGATGCTTTGCCTGATATAATTTCTAAGCTAGGTCTCTTTGAAAACACGGTATTTTCAGAGTTTCACAGTGAATTACCAAGAAACAACATAGGAAACCACTGGGAACGGTGAAGTCACATATAGATCCTTTGGTGTGTCAGGTGAAGCACACTACCCAAAAGACTCCAGCGTTCTTGAAACCAGTGTTTGCTCTTTAGTCTACTGTATCAACTCGAAAGCTCACTGAAGCATACAATGAAGCAGAACAACAACGGCACAGCAAGGGCATAATTCCATCTGTTGAAATCGTTTGATTATCTGTATATGGTGGTTAGAATTTCATCTGGTTGAAAACTGTTGCTGGCCTCCTTCGGAACACAGTCTTTATGAGTTAACAATAAGTGCAACAACAACTTTTAGAAAGACATACATGAGAACCAGATAGCATCTCATATCTTCAGTTCAAAGAGCTACATCTGTACTTTCAGTAGTACATACGTTACTCTGCACGGAAAACAAGATATGTCGAAACATCGCTATCTCTGATTCTGCCTTCAATGGCAATGCCAGCGGTCACTATCTCCCACAATGAATGTCATCACCGCACGGACAGGGAAGAGAAAGCAATAACTTCTGTTATAATTGCTAGAAATTGTGATGTTCTCTCCTGTTTCAAAGAATGATCCTTTGCCTGATATAATTTCTAAGCTAGGTCTCTTTGAAAACACGGTATTTTCAGAGTTTCACAGTGAATTACCAAGAAACAACATAGGAAACCACTGTGAACGGTGAAGTCACATATAGATCCTTTGGTGTGTCAGGTGAAGTACACTACCCAAAAGACTCCAGCGTTCTTGAAACCAGTGTTTGCTCTTTAGTCTACTGTATCAACTCGAAAGCTCACTGAAGCATACAATGAAGCAGAACAACAACGGCACAGCAAGGGCATAATTCCATCTGTTGAAATCGTTTGATTATCTGTATATGGTGGTTAGAATTTCATCTGGTTGAAAACTGTTGCTGGCCTCCTTCGGAACACAGTCTTTATGAGTTAACAATAAGTGCAACAACAACTTTTAGAAAGACATACATGAGAACCAGATAGCATCTAATATCTTCAGTTCAAAGAGCTACATTTGTACTTTCAGTAGTACATGCGTTACTCTGCCCGGAAAACAAGATATGTCGAGACATCGCTATCTCTGCTTCTGCCTTCAATGGGAATGCCACCGGTCACTATCTCCCACAATGAATGCCATCACCGCACGGAAAGGGAAGAGAAAGCAATAACTTCTGTTATAATTGCTAGAAATTGTGATGTTCTCTCCTGTTTCAAAGAATGATGCTTTGCCTGATATAATTTCTAAGCTAGGTCTCTTTGAAAACACGGTATTTTCAGAGTTTCACAGTGAATTACCAAGAAACAACATAGGAAACCACTGTGAACGGTGAAGTCACATATAGATCCTTTGGTGTGTCAGGTGAAACACACTACCCAAAAGACTCCAGCGTTCCTGAAACCAGTGTTTGCTCTTTAGTCTACTGTATCAACTCGAAAGCTCACTGAAGCATACAATGAAGCAGAACAAAAAAGGCACAGCAAGGGAATAATTCCATCTGTTAAAATCGTTTGATTATCTGTGTATGGTGGTTAGAATTTCTTCTGGTTGAAAACTGTTGCTGGGCGCCTTCGGAACACAGTCTTTATGAGTTAACAATAAGTGCAACAACAACTTTTAGAAAGACATACATGAGAACCAGATAGCATCTCATATCTTCAGTTCAAAGAGCTACATCTGTACTTTCAGTAGTACATACGTTACTCTGCACGGAAAACAAGATATGTCGAAACATCGCTATCTCTGATTCTGCCTTCAATGGCAATGCCAGCGGTCACTATCTCCCACAATGAATGTCATCACCGCACGGACAGGGAAGAGAAAGCAATAACTTCTGTTATAATTGCTAGAAATTGTGATGTTCTCTCCTGTTTCAAAGAATGATGCTTTGCCTGATATAATTTCTAAGCTAGGTCTCTTTGAAAACACGGTATTTTCAGAGTTTCACAGTGAATTACCAAGAAACAACATAGGAAACCACTGTGAACGGTGAAGTCACATATAGATCCTTTGGTGTGTCAGGTGAAGTACACTACCCAAAAGACTCCAGCGTTCTTGAAACCAGTGTTTGCTCTTTAGTCTACTGTATCAACTCGAAAGCTCACTGAAGCATACAATGAAGCAGAACAACAACGGCACAGCAAGGGCATAATTCCATCTGTTGAAATCGTTTGATTATCTGTATATGGTGGTTAGAATTTCTTCTGGTTGAAAACTGTTGCTGGCCTCCTTCGGAACACAGTCTTTATGAGTTAACAATAAGTGCAACAACAACTTTTAGAAAGACATACATGAGAACCAGATAGCATCTCATATCTTCAGTTCAAAGAGCTACATCTGTACTTTCAGTAGTACATACGTTACTCTGCACGGAAAACAAGATATGTCGAAACATCGCTATCTCTGATTCTGCCTTCAATGGCAATGCCAGCGGTCACTATCTCCCACAATGAATGTCATCACCGCACGGACAGGGAAGAGAAAGCAATAACTTCTGTTATAATTGCTAGAAATTGTGATGTTCTCTCCTGTTTCAAAGAATGATGCTTTGCCTGATATAATTTCTAAGCTAGGTCTCTTTGAAAACACGGTATTTTCAGAGTTTCACAGTGAATTACCAAGAAACAACATAGGAAACCACTGTGAACGGTGAAGTCACATATAGATCCTTTGGTGTGTCAGGTGAAGTACACTACCCAAAAGACTCCAGCGTTCTTGAAACCAGTGTTTGCTCTTTAGTCTACTCTATCAACTCGAAAGCTCACTGAAGCATACAATGAAGCAGAACAAAAAAGGCACAGCAAGGGCATAATTCCATCTGTTGAAATCGTTTGATTATCTGTGTATGGTGGTTAGAATTTCTTCTGGTTGAAAACTGTTGCTGGGCTCCTTCGGAACACAGTATTTATGAGTTAACAATAAGTGCAACAACAACTTTTAGAAAGACATACATGAGAACCAGATAGCATCTAATATCTTCAGTTCAAAGAGCTACATCTGTACTTTCAGTAGTACATGCGTTTCTCTGCACGTAAAACAAGATATGTCGAAACATCGCTATCTCTGATTCTGCCTTCAGTGGCAATGCCACCGGTCACTATCTCCCACAATGAATGCCATCACCGCACGAACAGGGAAGAGAAAGCAATAACTTCTGTTATAATTGCTAGAAATTGTGATGTTCTCTCCTGTTTCAAAGAATGATGCTTTGCCTGATATAATTTCTAAGCTAGGTCTCTTTGAAAACACGGTATTTTCAGAGTTTCACAGTGAATTACCAAGAAACAACATAGGAAACCACTGTGAACGGTGAAGTCACATATAGATCCTTTGGTGTGTCAGGTGAAGTACACTACCCAAAAGACTCCAGCGTTCTTGAAACCAGTGTTTGCTCTTTAGTCTACTGTATCAACTCGAAAGCTCACTGAAGCATACAATGAAGCAGAACAAAAAAGGCACAGCAAGGGCATAATTCCATCTGTTGAAATCGTTTGATTATCTGTGTATGGTGGTTAGAATTTCTTCTGGTTGAAAACTGTTGCTGGGCTCCTTCGGAACACAGTATTTATGAGTTAACAATAAGTGCAACAACAACTTTTAGAAAGACATACATGAGAACCAGATAGCATCTAATATCTTCAGTTCAAAGAGCTACATCTGTACTTTCAGTAGTACATGCGTTACTCTGCACGTAAAACAAGATATGTCGAAACATCGCTATCTCTGATTGTGCCTTCAATGGCAATGCCACCGGTCACTATCTCCCACAATGAATGCCATCACCGCACGGACAGGGAAGAGAAAGCAATAACTTCTGTTATAATTGCTAGAAATTGTGATGTTCTCTCCTGTTTCAAAGAATGATGCTTTGCCTGATATAATTTCTAAGCTAGGTCTCTTTGAAAACACGGTATTTTCAGAGTTTCACAGTGAATTACCAAGAAACAACATAGGAAACCACTGGGAACGGTGAAGTCACATATAGATCCTTTGGTGTGTCAGGTGAAGCACACTACCCAAAAGACTCCAGCGTTCTTGAAACCAGTGTTTGCTCTTTAGTCTACTGTATCAACTCGAAAGCTCACTGAAGCATACAATGAAGCAGAACAACAACGGCACAGCAAGGGCATAATTCCATCTGTTGAAATCGTTTGATTATCTGTATATGGTGGTTAGAATTTCATCTGGTTGAAAACTGTTGCTGGCCTCCTTCGGAACACAGTCTTTATGAGTTAACAATAAGTGCAACAACAACTTTTAGAAAGACATACATGAGAACCAGATAGCATCTCATATCTTCAGTTCAAAGAGCTACATCTGTACTTTCAGTAGTACATACGTTACTCTGCACGGAAAACAAGATATGTCGAAACATCGCTATCTCTGATTCTGCCTTCAATGGCAATGCCAGCGGTCACTATCTCCCACAATGAATGTCATCACCGCACGGACAGGGAAGAGAAAGCAATAACTTCTGTTATAATTGCTAGAAATTGTGATGTTCTCTCCTGTTTCAAAGAATGATCCTTTGCCTGATATAATTTCTAAGCTAGGTCTCTTTGAAAACACGGTATTTTCAGAGTTTCACAGTGAATTACCAAGAAACAACATAGGAAACCACTGTGAACGGTGAAGTCACATATAGATCCTTTGGTGTGTCAGGTGAAGTACACTACCCAAAAGACTCCAGCGTTCTTGAAACCAGTGTTTGCTCTTTAGTCTACTGTATCAACTCGAAAGCTCACTGAAGCATACAATGAAGCAGAACAACAACGGCACAGCAAGGGCATAATTCCATCTGTTGAAATCGTTTGATTATCTGTATATGGTGGTTAGAATTTCATCTGGTTGAAAACTGTTGCTGGCCTCCTTCGGAACACAGTCTTTATGAGTTAACAATAAGTGCAACAACAACTTTTAGAAAGACATACATGAGAACCAGATAGCATCTAATATCTTCAGTTCAAAGAGCTACATTTGTACTTTCAGTAGTACATGCGTTACTCTGCCCGGAAAACAAGATATGTCGAGACATCGCTATCTCTGCTTCTGCCTTCAATGGGAATGCCACCGGTCACTATCTCCCACAATGAATGCCATCACCGCACGGAAAGGGAAGAGAAAGCAATAACTTCTGTTATAATTGCTAGAAATTGTGATGTTCTCTCCTGTTTCAAAGAATGATGCTTTGCCTGATATAATTTCTAAGCTAGGTCTCTTTGAAAACACGGTATTTTCAGAGTTTCACAGTGAATTACCAAGAAACAACATAGGAAACCACTGTGAACGGTGAAGTCACATATAGATCCTTTGGTGTGTCAGGTGAAACACACTACCCAAAAGACTCCAGCGTTCCTGAAACCAGTGTTTGCTCTTTAGTCTACTGTATCAACTCGAAAGCTCACTGAAGCATACAATGAAGCAGAACAAAAAAGGCACAGCAAGGGAATAATTCCATCTGTTAAAATCGTTTGATTATCTGTGTATGGTGGTTAGAATTTCTTCTGGTTGAAAACTGTTGCTGGGCGCCTTCGGAACACAGTCTTTATGAGTTAACAATAAGTGCAACAACAACTTTTAGAAAGACATACATGAGAACCAGATAGCATTTCATATCTTCAGTTCAAAGAGCTACATCTGTACTTTCAGTAGTACATACGTTACTCTGCACGGAAAACAAGATATGTCGAAACATCGCTATCTCTGATTCTGCCTTCAATGGCAATGCCAGCGGTCACTATCTCCCACAATGAATGTCATCACCGCACGGACAGGGAAGAGAAAGCAATAACTTCTGTTATAATTGCTAGAAATTGTGATGTTCTCTCCTGTTTCAAAGAATGATGCTTTGCCTGATATAATTTCTAAGCTAGGTCTCTTTGAAAACACGGTATTTTCAGAGTTTCACAGTGAATTACCAAGAAACAACATAGGAAACCACTGTGAACGGTGAAGTCACATATAGATCCTTTGGTGTGTCAGGTGAAGTACACTACCCAAAAGACTCCAGCGTTCTTGAAACCAGTGTTTGCTCTTTAGTCTACTGTATCAACTCGAAAGCTCACTGAAGCATACAATGAAGCAGAACAACAACGGCACAGCAAGGGCATAATTCCATCTGTTGAAATCGTTTGATTATCTGTATATGGTGGTTAGAATTTCTTCTGGTTGAAAACTGTTGCTGGCCTCCTTCGGAACACAGTCTTTATGAGTTAACAATAAGTGCAACAACAACTTTTAGAAAGACATACATGAGAACCAGATAGCATCTCATATCTTCAGTTCAAAGAGCTACATCTGTACTTTCAGTAGTACATACGTTACTCTGCACGGAAAACAAGATATGTCGAAACATCGCTATCTCTGATTCTGCCTTCAATGGCAATGCCAGCGGTCACTATCTCCCACAATGAATGTCATCACCGCACGGACAGGGAAGAGAAAGCAATAACTTCTGTTATAATTGCTAGAAATTGTGATGTTCTCTCCTGTTTCAAAGAATGATGCTTTGCCTGATATAATTTCTAAGCTAGGTCTCTTTGAAAACACGGTATTTTCAGAGTTTCACAGTGAATTACCAAGAAACAACATAGGAAACCACTGTGAACGGTGAAGTCACCTATAGATCCTTTTGTGTGTCAGGTGAAGTACACTACCCAAAAGACTCCAGCGTTCTTGAAACCAGTGTTTGCTCTTTAGTCTACTGTATCAACTCGAAAGCTCACTGAAGCATACAATGAAGCAGAACAACAACGGCACAGCAAGGGCATAATTCCATCTGTTGAAATCGTTTGATTATCTGTATATGGTGGTTAGAATTTCTTCTGGTTGAAAACTGTTGCTGGGCGCCTTCGGAACACAGTATTTATGAGTTAACAATAAGTGCAACAACAACTTTTAGAAAGACATACATGAGAACCAGATAGCATCTAATATCTTCAGTTCAAAGAGCTACATTTGTACTTTCAGTAGTACATGCGTTACTCTGCCCGGAAAACAAGATATGTCGAGACATCGCTATCTCTGCTTCTGCCTTCAATGGGAATGCCACCGGTCACTATCTCCCACAATGAATGCCATCACCGCACGGAAAGGGAAGAGAAAGCAATAACTTCTGTTATAATTGCTAGAAATTGTGATGTTCTCTCCTGTTTCAAAGAATGATGCTTTGCCTGATATAATTTCTAAGCTAGGTCTCTTTGAAAACACGGTATTTTCAGAGTTTCACAGTGAATTACCAAGAAACAACATAGGAAACCACTGTGAACGGTGAAGTCACATATAGATCCTTTGGTGTGTCAGGTGAAACACACTACCCAAAAGACTCCAGCGTTCCTGAAACCAGTGTTTGCTCTTTAGTCTACTGTATCAACTCGAAAGCTGACTGAAGCATACAATGAAGCAGAACAAAAAAGGCACAGCAAGGGCATAATTCCATCTGTTGAAATCGTTTCATTATCTGTGTATGGTGGTTAGAATTTCTTCTGGTTGAAAACTGTTGCTGGGCGCCTTCGGAACACAGTATTTATGAGTTAACAATAAGTGCAACAACAACTTTTAGAAAGACATACATGAGAACCAGATAGCATCTCATATCTTCAGTTCAAAGAGCTACATCTGTACTTTCAGTTGTACATGCGTTACTCTGCCCGGAAAACAAGATATGTCGAGACATCGCTATCTCTGCTTCTGCCTTCAATGGGAATGCCACCCGTCACTATCTCCCACAATGAATGCCATCACCGCCCGGACAGGGAAGAGAAAGCAATAACTTCTGTTATAATTGCTAGAAATTGTGATGTTCTCTCCTGTTTCAAAGAATGATGCTTTGCCTGATATAATTTCTAAGCTAGGTCTCTTTGAAAACACGGTATTTTCAGAGTTTCACAGTGAATTACCAAGAAACAACATAGGAAACCACTGTGAACGGTGAAGTCACATATAGATCCTTTGGTGTGTCAGGTGAAGTACACTACCCAAAAGACTCCAGCGTTCTTGAAACCAGTGTTTGCTCTTTAGTCTACTGTATCAACTCGAAAGCTCACTGAAGCATACAATGAAGCAGAACAAAAAAGGCACAGCAAGGGCATAATTCCATCTGTTGAAATCGTTTGATTATCTGTGTATGGTGGTTAGAATTTCTTCTGGTTGAAAACTGTTGCTGGGCTCCTTCGGAACACAGTATTTATGAGTTAACAATAAGTGCAACAACAACTTTTAGAAAGACATACATGAGAACCAGATAGCATCTAATATCTTCAGTTCAAAGAGCTACATCTGTACTTTCAGTAGTACATGCGTTTCTCTGCACGTAAAACAAGATATGTCGAAACATCGCTATCTCTGATTCTGCCTTCAGTGGCAATGCCACCGGTCACTATCTCCCACAATGAATGCCATCACCGCACGAACAGGGAAGAGAAAGCAATAACTTCTGTTATAATTGCTAGAAATTGTGATGTTCTCTCCTGTTTCAAAGAATGATGCTTTGCCTGATATAATTTCTAAGCGAGGTCTCTTTGAAAACACGGTATTTTCAGAGTTTCACAGTGAATTACCAAGAAACAACATAGGAAACCACTGTGAACGGTGAAGTCACATATAGATCCTTTGGTGTGTCAGGTGAAACACACTACCCAAAAGACTCCAGCGTTCCTGAAACCAGTGTTTGCTCTTTAGTCTACTGTATCAACTCGAAAGCTGACTGAAGCATACAATGAAGCAGAACAAAAAAGGCACAGCAAGGGCATAATTCCATCTGTTGAAATCGTTTCATTATCTGTGTATGGTGGTTAGAATTTCTTCTGGTTGAAAACTGTTGCTGGGCGCCTTCGGAACACAGTATTTATGAGTTAACAATAAGTGCAACAACAACTTTTAGAAAGACATACATGAGAACCAGATAGCATCTCATATCTTCAGTTCAAAGAGCTACATCTGTACTTTCAGTTGTACATGCGTTACTCTGCCCGGAAAACAAGATATGTCGAGACATCGCTATCTCTGCTTCTGCCTTCAATGGGAATGCCACCCGTCACTATCTCCCACAATGAATGCCATCACCGCCCGGACAGGGAAGAGAAAGCAATAACTTCTGTTATAATTGCTAGAAATTGTGATGTTCTCTCCTGTTTCAAAGAATGATGCTTTGCCTGATATAATTTCTAAGCTAGGTCTCTTTGAAAACACGGTATTTTCAGAGTTTCACAGTGAATTACCAAGAAACAACATAGGAAACCACTGTGAACGGTGAAGTCACATATAGATCCTTTGGTGTGTCAGGTGAAGTACACTACCCAAAAGACTCCAGCGTTCTTGAAACCAGTGTTTGCTCTTTAGTCTACTGTATCAACTCGAAAGCTCACTGAAGCATACAATGAAGCAGAACAAAAAAGGCACAGCAAGGGCATAATTCCATCTGTTGAAATCGTTTGATTATCTGTGTATGGTGGTTAGAATTTCTTCTGGTTGAAAACTGTTGCTGGGCTCCTTCGGAACACAGTATTTATGAGTTAACAATAAGTGCAACAACAACTTTTAGAAAGACATACATGAGAACCAGATAGCATCTAATATCTTCAGTTCAAAGAGCTACATCTGTACTTTCAGTAGTACATGCGTTTCTCTGCACGTAAAACAAGATATGTCGAAACATCGCTATCTCTGATTCTGCCTTCAGTGGCAATGCCACCGGTCACTATCTCCCACAATGAATGCCATCACCGCACGAACAGGGAAGAGAAAGCAATAACTTCTGTTATAATTGCTAGAAATTGTGATGTTCTCTCCTGTTTCAAAGAATGATGCTTTGCCTGATATAATTTCTAAGCTAGGTCTCTTTGAAAACACGGTATTTTCAGATTTTCACAGTGAATTACCAAGAAACAACATAGGAAACCACTGTGAACGGTGAAGTCACCTATAGATCCTTTTGTGTGTCAGGTGAAGTACACTACCCAAAAGACTCCAGCGTTCTTGAAACCAGTGTTTGCTCTTTAGTCTACTGTATCAACTCGAAAGCTCACTGAAGCATACAATGAAGCAGAACAACAACGGCACAGCAAGGGCATAATTCCATCTGTTGAAATCGTTTGATTATCTGTATATGGTGGTTAGAATTTCTTCTGGTTGAAAACTGTTGCTGGCCTCCTTCGGAACACAGTCTTTATGAGTTAAAAATAAGTGCAACAACAACTTTTAGAATGACATACATGAGAACCAGATAGCATCTCATATCTTCAGTTCAAAGAGCTACATCTGTACTTTCAGTAGTACATGCGTTACTCTGCACGTAAAACAAGATATGTCGAAACATCGCTATCTCTGATTCTGCCTTCAATGGCAATGCCACCGGTCACTATCTCCCACAATGAATGCCATCACCGCACGAACAGGGAAGAGAAAGCAATAACTTCTGTTATAATTGCTAGAAATTGTGATGTTCTCTCCTGTTTCAAAGAATGATGCTTTGCCTGATATAATTTCTAAGCTAGGTCTCTTTGAAAACACGGTATTTTCAGAGTTTCACAGTGAATTACCAAGAAACAACATAGGAAACCACTGTGAACGGTGAAGTCACATATAGATCTTTTGGTGTGTCAGGTGAAGTACACTACCCAAAAGACTCCAGCGTTCTTGAAACCAGTGTTTGCTCTTTAGTCTACTGTATCAACTCGAAAGCTCACTGAAGCATACAATGAAGCAGAACAAAAAAGGCACAGCAAGGGCATAATTCCATCTGTTGAAATCGTTTGATTATCTGTGTATGGTGGTTAGAATTTCTTCTGGTTGAAAACTGTTGCTGGGCTCCTTCGGAACACAGTATTTATGAGTTAACAATAAGTGCAACAACAACTTTTAGAAAGACATACATGAGAACCAGATAGCATCTAATATCTTCAGTTCAAAGAGCTACATCTGTACTTTCAGTAGTACATGCGTTACTCTGCACGTAAAACAAGATATGTCGAAACATCGCTATCTCTGATTGTGCCTTCAATGGCAATGCCAGCGGTCACTATCTCCCACAATGAATGCCATCACCGCACGGACAGGGAAGAGAAAGCAATAACTTCTGTTATAATTGCTAGAAATTGTGATGTTCTCTCCTGTTTCAAAGAATGATGCTTTGCCTGATATAATTTCTAAGCTAGGTCTCTTTGAAAACACGGTATTTTCAGAGTTTCACAGTGAATTACCAAGAAACAACATAGGAAACCACTGGGAACGGTGAAGTCACATATAGATCCTTTGGTGTGTCAGGTGAAGCACACTACCCAAAAGACTCCAGCGTTCTTGAAACCAGTGTTTGCTCTTTAGTCTACTGTATCAACTCGAAAGCTCACTGAAGCATACAATGAAGCAGAACAACAACGGCACAGCAAGGGCATAATTCCATCTGTTGAAATCGTTTGATTATCTGTATATGGTGGTTAGAATTTCATCTGGTTGAAAACTGTTGCTGGCCTCCTTCGGAACACAGTCTTTATGAGTAAACAATAAGTGCAACAACAACTTTTAGAAAGACATACATGAGAACCAGATAGCATCTCATATCTTCAGTTCAAAGAGCTACATCTGTACTTTCAGTAGTACATACGTTACTCTGCACGGAAAACAAGATATGTCGAAACATCGCTATCTCTGATTCTGCCTTCAATGGCAATGCCAGCGGTCACTATCTCCCACAATGAATGTCATCACCGCACGGACAGGGAAGAGAAAGCAATAACTTCTGTTATAATTGCTAGAAATTGTGATGTTCTCTCCTGTTTCAAAGAATGATCCTTTGCCTGATATAATTTCTAAGCTAGGTCTCTTTGAAAACACGGTATTTTCAGAGTTTCACAGTGAATTACCAAGAAACAACATAGGAAACCACTGTGAACTGTGAAGTCACATATAGATCCTTTGGTGTGTCAGGTGAAGTACACTACGCAAAAGACTCCAGCGTTCTTGAAACCAGTGTTTGCTCTTTAGTCTACTGTATCAACTCGAAAGCTCACTGAAGCATACAATGAAGCAGAACAACAACGGCACAGCAAGGGCATAATTCCATCTGTTGAAATCGTTTGATTATCTGTATATGGTGGTTAGAATTTCATCTGGTTGAAAACTGTTGCTGGCCTCCTTCGGAACACAGTCTTTATGAGTTAACAATAAGTGCAACAACAACTTTTAGAAAGACATACATGAGAACCAGATAGCATCTAATATCTTCAGTTCAAAGAGCTACATTTGTACTTTCAGTAGTACATGCGTTACTCTGCCCGGAAAACAAGATATGTCGAGACATCGCTATCTCTGCTTCTGCCTTCAATGGGAATGCCACCGGTCACTATCTCCCACAATGAATGCCATCACCGCACGGAAAGGGAAGAGAAAGCAATAACTTCTGTTATAATTGCTAGAAATTGTGATGTTCTCTCCTGTTTCAAAGAATGATGCTTTGCCTGATATAATTTCTAAGCTAGGTCTCTTTGAAAACACGGTATTTTCAGAGTTTCACAGTGAATTACCAAGAAACAACATAGGAAACCACTGTGAACGGTGAAGTCACATATAGATCCTTTGGTGTGTCAGGTGAAACACACTACCCAAAAGACTCCAGCGTTCCTGAAACCAGTGTTTGCTCTTTAGTCTACTGTATCAACTCGAAAGCTCACTGAAGCATACAATGAAGCAGAACAAAAAAGGCACAGCAAGGGAATAATTCCATCTGTTAAAATCGTTTGATTATCTGTGTATGGTGGTTAGAATTTCTTCTGGTTGAAAACTGTTGCTGGGCGCCTTCGGAACACAGTCTTTATGAGTTAACAATAAGTGCAACAACAACTTTTAGAAAGACATACATGAGAACCAGATAGCATCTCATATCTTCAGTTCAAAGAGCTACATCTGTACTTTCAGTAGTACATACGTTACTCTGCACGGAAAACAAGATATGTCGAAACATCGCTATCTCTGATTCTGCCTTCAATGGCAATGCCAGCGGTCACTATCTCCCACAATGAATGTCATCACCGCACGGACAGGGAAGAGAAAGCAATAACTTCTGTTATAATTGCTAGAAATTGTGATGTTCTCTCCTGTTTCAAAGAATGATGCTTTGCCTGATATAATTTCTAAGCTAGGTCTCTTTGAAAACACGGTATTTTCAGAGTTTCACAGTGAATTACCAAGAAACAACATAGGAAACCACTGTGAACGGTGAAGTCACATATAGATCCTTTGGTGTGTCAGGTGAAGTACACTACCCAAAAGACTCCAGCGTTCTTGAAACCAGTGTTTGCTCTTTAGTCTACTGTATCAACTCGAAAGCTCACTGAAGCATACAATGAAGCAGAACAACAACGGCACAGCAAGGGCATAATTCCATCTGTTGAAATCGTTTGATTATCTGTATATGGTGGTTAGAATTTCTTCTGGTTGAAAACTGTTGCTGGCCTCCTTCGGAACACAGTCTTTATGAGTTAACAATAAGTGCAACAACAACTTTTAGAAAGACATACATGAGAACCAGATAGCATCTCATATCTTCAGTTCAAAGAGCTACATCTGTACTTTCAGTAGTACATACGTTACTCTGCACGGAAAACAAGATATGTCGAAACATCGCTATCTCTGATTCTGCCTTCAATGGCAATGCCAGCGGTCACTATCTCCCACAATGAATGTCATCACCGCACGGACAGGGAAGAGAAAGCAATAACTTCTGTTATAATTGCTAGAAATTGTGATGTTCTCTCCTGTTTCAAAGAATGATGCTTTGCCTGATATAATTTCTAAGCTAGGTCTCTTTGAAAACACGGTATTTTCAGAGTTTCACAGTGAATTACCAAGAAACAACATAGGAAACCACTGTGAACGGTGAAGTCACCTATAGATCCTTTTGTGTGTCAGGTGAAGTACACTACCCAAAAGACTCCAGCGTTCTTGAAACCAGTGTTTGCTCTTTAGTCTACTGTATCAACTCGAAAGCTCACTGAAGCATACAATGAAGCAGAACAACAACGGCACAGCAAGGGCATAATTCCATCTGTTGAAATCGTTTGATTATCTGTATATGGTGGTTAGAATTTCATCTGGTTGAAAACTGTTGCTGGCCTCCTTCGGAACACAGTCTTTATGAGTTAACAATAAGTGCAACAACAACTTTTAGAAAGACATACATGAGAACCAGATAGCATCTAATATCTTCAGTTCAAAGAGCTACATTTGTACTTTCAGTAGTACATGCGTTACTCTGCCCGGAAAACAAGATATGTCGAGACATCGCTATCTCTGCTTCTGCCTTCAATGGGAATGCCACCGGTCACTATCTCCCACAATGAATGCCATCACCGCACGGAAAGGGAAGAGAAAGCAATAACTTCTGTTATAATTGCTAGAAATTGTGATGTTCTCTCCTGTTTCAAAGAATGATGCTTTGCCTGATATAATTTCTAAGCTAGGTCTCTTTGAAAACACGGTATTTTCAGAGTTTCACAGTGAATTACCAAGAAACAACATAGGAAACCACTGGGAACGGTGAAGTCACATATAGATCCTTTGGTGTGTCAGGTGAAACACACTACCCAAAAGACTCCAGCGTTCCTGAAACCAGTGTTTGCTCTTTAGTCTACTGTATCAACTCGAAAGCTCACTGAAGCATACAATGAAGCAGAACAAAAAAGGCACAGCAAGGGCATAATTCCATCTGTTGAAATCGTTTCATTATCTGTGTATGGTGGTTAGAATTTCTTCTGGTTGAAAACTGTTGCTGGGCGCCTTCGGAACACAGTATTTATGAGTTAACAATAAGTGCAACAACAACTTTTAGAAAGACATACATGAGAACCAGATAGCATCTCATATCTTCAGTTCAAAGAGCTACATCTGTACTTTCAGTTGTACATGCGTTACTCTGCCCGGAAAACAAGATATGTCGAGACATCGCTATCTCTGCTTCTGCCTTCAATGGGAATGCCACCCGTCACTATCTCCCACAATGAATGCCATCACCGCCCGGACAGGGAAGAGAAAGCAATAACTTCTGTTATAATTGCTAGAAATTGTGATGTTCTCTCCTGTTTCAAAGAATGATGCTTTGCCTGATATAATTTCTAAGCTAGGTCTCTTTGAAAACACGGTATTTTCAGAGTTTCACAGTGAATTACCAAGAAACAACATAGGAAACCACTGGGAACGGTGAAGTCACATATAAATCCTTTGGTGTGTCAGGTGAAACACACTACCCAAAAGACTCCAGCGTTCCTGAAACCAGTGTTTGCTCTTTAGTCTACTGTATCAACTCGAAAGCTCACTGAAGCATACAATGAAGCAGAACAAAAAAGGCACAGCAAGGGCATAATTCCATCTGTTGAAATCGTTTCATTATCTGTGTATGGTGGTTAGAATTTCTTCTGGTTGAAAACTGTTGCTGGGCGCCTTCGGAACACAGTATTTATGAGTTAACAATAAGTGCAACAACAACTTTTAGAAAGACATACATGAGAACCAGATAGCATCTCATATCTTCAGTTCAAAGAGCTACATCTGTACTTTCAGTAGTACATGCGTTACTCTGCCCGGAAAACAAGATATGTCGAGACATCGCTATCTCTGCTTCTGCCTTCAATGGGAATGCCACCCGTCACTATCTCCCACAATGAATGCCATCACCGCCCGGACAGGGAAGAGAAAGCAATAACTTCTGTTATAATTGCTAGAAATTGTGATGTTCTCTCCTGTTTCAAAGAATGATGCTTTGCCTGATATAATTTCTAAGCTAGGTCTCTTTGAAAACACGGTATTTTCAGAGTTTCACAGTGAATTACCAAGAAACAACATAGGAAACCACTGGGAACGGTGAAGTCACCTATAGATCCTTTTGTGTGTCAGGTGAAGTACACTACGCAAAAGACTCCAGCGTTCTTGAAACCAGTGTTTGCTCTTTAGTCTACTGTATCAACTCGAAAGCTCACTGAAGCATACAATGAAGCAGAACAACAACGGCACAGCAAGGGCATAATTCCATCTGTTGAAATCGTTTGATTATCTGTATATGGTGGTTAGAATTTCATCTGGTTGAAAACTGTTGCTGGCCTCCTTCGGAACACAGTCTTTATGAGTTAACAATAAGTGCAACAACAACTTTTAGAAAGACATACATGAGAACCAGATAGCATCTAATATCTTCAGTTCAAAGAGCTACATTTGTACTTTCAGTAGTACATGCGTTACTCTGCCCGGAAAACAAGATATGTCGAGACATCGCTATCTCTGCTTCTGCCTTCAATGGGAATGCCACCGGTCACTATCTCCCACAATGAATGCCATCACCGCACGGAAAGGGAAGAGAAAGCAATAACTTCTGTTATAATTGCTAGAAATTGTGATGTTCTCTCCTGTTTCAAAGAATGATGCTTTGCCTGATATAATTTCTAAGCTAGGTCTCTTTGAAAACACGGTATTTTCAGAGTTTCACAGTGAATTACCAAGAAACAACATAGGAAACCACTGTGAACGGTGAAGTCACATATAGATCCTTTGGTGTGTCAGGTGAAACACACTACCCAAAAGACTCCAGCGTTCTTGAAACCAGTGTTTGCTCTTTAGTCTACTGTATCAACTCGAAAGCTCACTGAAGCATACAATGAAGCAGAACAACAACGGCACAGCAAGGGCATAATTCCATCTGTTGAAATCGTTTGATTATCTGTATATGGTGGTTAGAATTTCTTCTGGTTGAAAACTGTTGCTGGCCTCCTTCGGAACACAGTCTTTATGAGTTAACAATAAGTGCAACAACAACTTTTAGAAAGACATACATGAGAACCAGATAGCATCTCATATCTTCAGTTCAAAGAGCTACATCTGTACTTTCAGTAGTACATACGTTACTCTGCACGGAAAACAAGATATGTCGAAACATCGCTATCTCTGATTCTGCCTTCAATGGCAATGCCAGCGGTCACTATCTCCCACAATGAATGTCATCACCACACGGACAGGGAAGAGAAAGCAATAACTTCTGTTATAATTGCTAGAAATTGTGATGTTCTCTCCTGTTTCAAAGAATGATGCTTTGCCTGATATAATTTCTAAGCTAGGTCTCTTTGAAAACACGGTATTTTCAGAGTTTCACAGTGAATTACCAAGAAACAACATAGGAAACCACTGTGAACGGTGAAGTCACCTATAGATCCTTTGGTGTGTCAGGTGAAGTACACTACCCAAAAGACTCCAGCGTTCTTGAAACCAGTGTTTGCTCTTTAGTCTACTGTATCAACTCGAAAGCTCACTGAAGCATACAATGAAGCAGAACAACAACGGCACAGCAAGGGCATAATTCCATCTGTTGAAATCGTTTGATTATCCGTATATGGTGGTTAGAATTTCATCTGGTTGAAAACTGTTGCTGGCCTCCTTCGGAACACAGTCTTTATGAGTTAACAATAAGTGCAACAACAACTTTTAGAAAGACATACATGAGAACCAGATAGCATCTAATATCTTCAGTTCAAAGAGCTACATTTGTACTTTCAGTAGTACATGCGTTACTCTGCCCGGAAAACAAGATATGTCGAGACATCGCTATCTCTGCTTCTGCCTTCAATGGGAATGCCACCGGTCACTATCTCCCACAATGAATGCCATCACCGCACGGAAAGGGAAGAGAAAGCAATAACTTCTGTTATAATTGCTAGAAATTGTGATGTTCTCTCCTGTTTCAAAGAATGATGCTTTGCCTGATATAATTTCTAAGCTAGGTCTCTTTGAAAACACGGTATTTTCAGAGTTTCACAGTGAATTACCAAGAAACAACATAGGAAACCACTGTGAACGGTGAAGTCACATATAGATCCTTTGGTGTGTCAGGTGAAACACACTACCCAAAAGACTCCAGCGTTCCTGAAACCAGTGTTTGCTCTTTAGTCTACTGTATCAACTCGAAAGCTCACTGAAGCATACAATGAAGCAGAACAAAAAAGGCACAGCAAGGGCATAATTCCATCTGTTGAAATCGTTTGATTATCTGTGTATGGTGGTTAGAATTTCTTCTGGTTGAAAACTGTTGCTGGGCGCCTTCGGAACACAGTATTTATGAGTTAACAATAAGTGCAACAACAACTTTTAGAAAGACATACATGAGAACCAGATAGCATCTCATATCTTCAGTTCAAAGAGCTACATCTGTACTTTCAGTTGTACATGCGTTACTCTGCCCGGAAAACAAGATATGTCGAGACATCGCTATCTCTGCTTCTGCCTTCAATGGGAATGCCACCCGTCACTATCTCCCACAATGAATGCCATCACCGCCCGGACAGGGAAGAGAAAGCAATAACTTCTGTTATAATTGCTAGAAATTGTGATGTTCTCTCCTGTTTCAAAGAATGATGCTTTGCCTGATATAATTTCTAAGCTAGGTCTCTTTGAAAACACGGTATTTTCAGAGTTTCACAGTGAATTACCAAGAAACAACATAGGAAACCACTGGGAACGGTGAAGTCACATATAAATCCTTTGGTGTGTCAGGTGAAACACACTACCCAAAAGACTCCAGCGTTCCTGAAACCAGTGTTTGCTCTTTAGTCTACTGTATCAACTCGAAAGCTCACTGAAGCATACAATGAAGCAGAACAAAAAAGGCACAGCAAGGGCATAATTCCATCTGTTGAAATCGTTTCATTATCTGTGTATGGTGGTTAGAATTTCTTCTGGTTGAAAACTGTTGCTGGGCGCCTTCGGAACACAGTATTTATGAGTTAACAATAAGTGCAACAACAACTTTTAGAAAGACATACATGAGAACCAGATAGCATCTCATATCTTCAGTTCAAAGAGCTACATCTGTACTTTCAGTAGTACATACGTTACTCAGCACGGAAAACAAGATATGTCGAAACATCGCTATCTCTGATTCTGCCTTCAATGGCAATGCCAGCGGTCACTATCTCCCACAATGAATGTCATCACCGCACGGACAGGGAAGAGAAAGCCATAACTTCTGTTATAATTGCTAGAAATTGTGATGTTCTCTCCTGTTTCAAAGAATGATGCTTTGCCTGATATAATTTCTAAGCTAGGTCTCTTTGAAAACACGGTATTTTCAGAGTTTCACAGTGAATTACCAAGAAACAACATAGGAAACCACTGTGAACGGTGAAGTCACCTATAGATCCTTTTGTGTGTCAGGTGAAGTACACTACCCAAAAGACTCCAGCGTTCTTGAAACCAGTGTTTGCTCTTTAGTCTACTGTATCAACTCGAAAGCTCACTGAAGCATACAATGAAGCAGAACAACAACGGCACAGCAAGGGCATAATTCCATCTGTTGAAATCGTTTGATTATCTGTATATGGTGGTTAGAATTTCATCTGGTTGAAAACTGTTGCTGGCCTCCTTCGGAACACAGTCTTTATGAGTTAACAATAAGTGCAACAACAACTTTTAGAAAGACATACATGAGAACCAGATAGCATCTAATATCTTCAGTTCAAAGAGCTACATTTGTACTTTCAGTAGTACATGCGTTACTCTGCCCGGAAAACAAGATATGTCGAGACATCGCTATCTCTGCTTCTGCCTTCAATGGGAATGCCACCGGTCACTATCTCCCACAATGAATGCCATCACCGCACGGAAAGGGAAGAGAAAGCAATAACTTCTGTTATAATTGCTAGAAATTGTGATGTTCTCTCCTGTTTCAAAGAATGATGCTTTGCCTGATATAATTTCGAAGCTAGGTCTCTTTGAAAACACGGTATTTTCAGAGTTTCACAGTGAATTACCAAGAAACAACATAGGAAACCACTGTGAACGGTGAAGTCACATATAGATCCTTTGGTGTGTCAGGTGAAACACACTACCCAAAAGACTCCAGCGTTCCTGAAACCAGTGTTTGCTCTTTAGTCTACTGTATCAACTCGAAAGCTCACTGAAGCATACAATGAAGCAGAACAAAAAAGGCACAGCAAGGGCATAATTCCATCTGTTGAAATCGTTTCATTATCTGTGTATGGTGGTTAGAATTTCTTCTGGTTGAAAACTGTTGCTGGGCGCCTTCGGAACACAGTATTTATGAGTTAACAATAAGTGCAACAACAACTTTTAGAAAGACATACATGAGAACCAGATAGCATCTCATATCTTCAGTTCAAAGAGCTACATCTGTACTTTCAGTAGTACATGCGTTACTCTGCCCGGAAAACAAGATATGTCGAGACATCGCTATCTCTGCTTCTGCCTTCAATGGGAATGCCACCCGTCACTATCTCCCACAATGAATGCCATCACCGCCCGGACAGGGAAGAGAAAGCAATAACTTCTGTTATAATTGCTAGAAATTGTGATGTTCTCTCCTGTTTCAAAGAATGATGCTTTGCCTGATATAATTTCTAAGCTAGGTCTCTTTGAAAACACGGTATTTTCAGAGTTTCACAGTGAATTACCAAGAAACAACATAGGAAACCACTGGGAACGGTGAAGTCACCTATAGATCCTTTTGTGTGTCAGGTGAAGTACACTACCCAAAAGACTCCAGCGTTCTTGAAACCAGTGTTTGCTCTTTAGTCTACTGTATCAACTCGAAAGCTCACTGAAGCATACAATGAAGCAGAACAACAACGGCACAGCAAGGGCATAATTCCATCTGTTGAAATCGTTTGATTATCTGTATATGGTGGTTAGAATTTCATCTGGTTGAAAACTTTTGCTGGCCTCCTTCGGAACACAGTCTTTATGAGTTAACAATAAGTGCAACAACAACTTTTAGAAAGACATACATGAGAACCAGATAGCATCTAATATCTTCAGTTCAAAGAGCTACATTTGTACTTTCAGTAGTACATGCGTTACTCTGCCCGGAAAACAAGATATGTCGAGACATCGCTATCTCTGCTTCTGCCTTCAATGGGAATGCCACCGGTCACTATCTCCCACAATGAATGCCATCACCGCACGGAAAGGGAAGAGAAAGCAATAACTTCTGTTATAATTGCTAGAAATTGTGATGTTCTCTCCTGTTTCAAAGAATGATGCTTTGCCTGATATAATTTCTAAGCTAGGTCTCTTTGAAAACACGGTATTTTCAGAGTTTCACAGTGAATTACCAAGAAACAACATAGGAAACCACTGGGAACGGTGAAGTCACATATAGATCCTTTGGTGTGTCAGGTGAAACACACTACCCAAAAGACTCCAGCGTTCTTGAAACCAGTGTTTGCTCTTTAGTCTACTGTATCAACTCGAAAGCTCACTGAAGCATACAATGAAGCAGAACAACAACGGCACAGCAAGGGCATAATTCCATCTGTTGAAATCGTTTGATTATCTGTATATGGTGGTTAGAATTTCTTCTGGTTGAAAACTGTTGCTGGCCTCCTTCGGAACACAGTCTTTATGAGTTAACAATAAGTGCAACAACAACTTTTAGAAAGACATACATGAGAACCAGATAGCATCTCATATCTTCAGTTCAAAGAGCTACATCTGTACTTTCAGTAGTACATACGTTACTCTGCACGGAAAACAAGATATGTCGAAACATCGCTATCTCTGATTCTGCCTTCAATGGCAATGCCAGCGGTCACTATCTCCCACAATGAATGTCATCACCACACGGACAGGGAAGAGAAAGCAATAACTTCTGTTATAATTGCTAGAAATTGTGATGTTCTCTCCTGTTTCAAAGAATGATGCTTTGCCTGATATAATTTCTAAGCTAGGTCTCTTTGAAAACACGGTATTTTCAGAGTTTCACAGTGAATTACCAAGAAACAACATAGGAAACCACTGTGAACGGTGAAGTCACCTATAGATCCTTTGGTGTGTCAGGTGAAGTACACTACCCAAAAGACTCCAGCGTTCTTGAAACCAGTGTTTGCTCTTTAGTCTACTGTATCAACTCGAAAGCTCACTGAAGCATACAATGAAGCAGAACAACAACGGCACAGCAAGGGCATAATTCCATCTGTTGAAATCGTTTGATTATCCGTATATGGTGGTTAGAATTTCATCTGGTTGAAAACTGTTGCTGGCCTCCTTCGGAACACAGTCTTTATGAGTTAACAATAAGTGCAACAACAACTTTTAGAAAGACATACATGAGAACCAGATAGCATCTAATATCTTCAGTTCAAAGAGCTACATTTGTACTTTCAGTAGTACATGCGTTACTCTGCCCGGAAAACAAGATATGTCGAGACATCGCTATCTCTGCTTCTGCCTTCAATGGGAATGCCACCGGTCACTATCTCCCACAATGAATGCCATCACCGCACGGAAAGGGAAGAGAAAGCAATAACTTCTGTTATAATTGCTAGAAATTGTGATGTTCTCTCCTGTTTCAAAGAATGATGCTTTGCCTGATATAATTTCTAAGCTAGGTCTCTTTGAAAACACGGTATTTTCAGAGTTTCACAGTGAATTACCAAGAAACAACATAGGAAACCACTGTGAACGGTGAAGTCACATATAGATCCTTTGGTGTGTCAGGTGAAACACACTACCCAAAAGACTCCAGCGTTCCTGAAACCAGTGTTTGCTCTTTAGTCTACTGTATCAACTCGAAAGCTCACTGAAGCATACAATGAAGCAGAACAAAAAAGGCACAGCAAGGGCATAATTCCATCTGTTGAAATCGTTTCATTATCTGTGTATGGTGGTTAGAATTTCTTCTGGTTGAAAACTGTTGCTGGGCGCCTTCGGAACACAGTATTTATGAGTTAACAATAAGTGCAACAACAACTTTTAGAAAGACATACATGAGAACCAGATAGCATCTCATATCTTCAGTTCAAAGAGCTACATCTGTACTTTCAGTAGTACATGCGTTACTCTGCCCGGAAAACAAGATATGTCGAGACATCGCTATCTCTGCTTCTGCCTTCAATGGGAATGCCACCCGTCACTATCTCCCACAATGAATGCCATCACCGCCCGGACAGGGAAGAGAAAGCAATAACTTCTGTTATAATTGCTAGAAATTGTGATGTTCTCTCCTGTTTCAAAGAATGATGCTTTGCCTGATATAATTTCTAAGCTAGGTCTCTTTGAAAACACGGTATTTTCAGAGTTTCACAGTGAATTACCAAGAAACAACATAGGAAACCACTGTGAACGGTGAAGTCACATATAGATCCTTTGGTGTGTCAGGTGAAGTACACTACCCAAAAGACTCCAGCGTTCTTGAAACCAGTGTTTGCTCTTTAGTCTACTGTATCAACTCGAAAGCTCACTGAAGCATACAATGAAGCAGAACAACAACGGCACAGCAAGGGCATAATTCCATCTGTTGAAATCGTTTGATTATCTGTATATGGTGGTTAGAATTTCTTCTGGTTGAAAACTGTTGCTGGCCTCCTTCGGAACACAGTCTTTATGAGTTAACAATAAGTGCAACAACAACTTTTAGAAAGACATACATGAGAACCAGATAGCATCTCATATCTTCAGTTCAAAGAGCTACATCTGTACTTTCAGTAGTACATACGTTACTCTGCACGGAAAACAAGATATGTCGAAACATCGCTATCTCTGATTCTGCCTTCAATGGCAATGCCAGCGGTCACTATCTCCCACAATGAATGTCATCACCGCACGGACAGGGAAGAGAAAGCAATAACTTCTGTTATAATTGCTAGAAATTGTGATGTTCTCTCCTGTTTCAAAGAATGATGCTTTGCCTGATATAATTTCTAAGCTAGGTCTCTTTGAAAACACGGTATTTTCAGAGTTTCACAGTGAATTACCAAGAAACAACATAGGAAACCACTGTGAACGGTGAAGTCACCTATAGATCCTTTTGTGTGTCAGGTGAAGTACACTACCCAAAAGACTCCAGCGTTCTTGAAACCAGTGTTTGCTCTTTAGTCTACTGTATCAACTCGAAAGCTCACTGAAGCATACAATGAAGCAGAACAACAACGGCACAGCAAGGGCATAATTCCATCTGTTGAAATCGTTTCATTATCTGTGTATGGTGGTTAGAATTTCTTCTGGTTGAAAACTGTTGCTGGGCGCCTTCGGAACACAGTATTTATGAGTTAACAATAAGTGCAACAACAACTTTTAGAAAGACATACATGAGAACCAGATAGCATCTCATATCTTCAGTTCAAAGAGCTACATCTGTACTTTCAGTAGTACATGCGTTACTCTGCCCGGAAAACAAGATATGTCGAGACATCGCTATCTCTGCTTCTGCCTTCAATGGGAATGCCACCCGTCACTATCTCCCACAATGAATGCCATCACCGCCCGGACAGGGAAGAGAAAGCAATAACTTCTGTTATAATTGCTAGAAATTGTGATGTTCTCTCCTGTTTCAAAGAATGATGCTTTGCCTGATATAATTTCTAAGCTAGGTCTCTTTGAAAACACGGTATTTTCAGAGTTTCACAGTGAATTACCAAGAAACAACATAGGAAACCACTGTGAACGGTGAAGTCACATATAGATCCTTTGGTGTGTCAGGTGAAGTACACTACCCAAAAGACTCCAGCGTTCTTGAAACCAGTGTTTGCTCTTTAGTCTACTGTATCAACTCGAAAGCTCACTGAAGCATACAATGAAGCAGAACAACAACGGCACAGCAAGGGCATAATTCCATCTGTTGAAATCGTTTGATTATCTGTATATGGTGGTTAGAATTTCTTCTGGTTGAAAACTGTTGCTGGCCTCCTTCGGAACACAGTCTTTATGAGTTAACAATAAGTGCAACAACAACTTTTAGAAAGACATACATGAGAACCAGATAGCATCTCATATCTTCAGTTCAAAGAGCTACATCTGTACTTTCAGTAGTACATACGTTACTCTGCACGGAAAACAAGATATGTCGAAACATCGCTATCTCTGATTCTGCCTTCAATGGCAATGCCAGCGGTCACTATCTCCCACAATGAATGTCATCACCGCACGGACAGGGAAGAGAAAGCAATAACTTCTGTTATAATTGCTAGAAATTGTGATGTTCTCTCCTGTTTCAAAGAATGATGCTTTGCCTGATATAATTTCTAAGCTAGGTCTCTTTGAAAACACGGTATTTTCAGAGTTTCACAGTGAATTACCAAGAAACAACATAGGAAACCACTGTGAACGGTGAAGTCACATATAGATCCTTTGGTGTGTCAGGTGAAGTACACTACCCAAAAGACTCCAGCGTTCTTGAAACCAGTGTTTGCTCTTTAGTCTACTGTATCAACTCGAAAGCTCACTGAAGCATACAATGAAGTAGAACAACAACGGCACAGCAAGGGCATAATTCCATCTGTTGAAATCGTTTGATTATCTGTATATGGTGGTTAGAATTTCATCTGGTTGAAAACTGTTGCTGGCCTCCTTCGGAACACAGTCTTTATGAGTTAACAATAAGTGCAACAACAACTTTTAGAAAGACATACATGAGAACCAGATAGCATCTAATATCTTCAGTTCAAAGAGCTACATTTGTACTTTCAGTAGTACATGCGTTACTCTGCCCGGAAAACAAGATATGTCGAGACATCGCTATCTCTGCTTCTGCCTTCAATGGGAATGCCACCGGTCACTATCTCCCACAATGAATGCCATCACCGAACGGAAAGGGAAGAGAAAGCAATAACTTCTGTTATAATTGCTAGAAATTGTGATGTTCTCTCCTGTTTCAAAGAATGATGCTTTGCCTGATATAATTTCTAAGCTAGGTCTCTTTGAAAACACGGTATTTTCAGAGTTTCACAGTGAATTACCAAGAAACAACATAGGAAACCACTGTGAACGGTGAAGTCACATATAGATCCTTTGGTGTGTCAGGTGAAACACACTACCCAAAAGACTCCAGCGTTCCTGAAACCAGTGTTTGCTCTTTAGTCTACTGTATCAACTCGAAAGCTGACTGAAGCATACAATGAAGCAGAACAAAAAAGGCACAGCAAGGGCATAATTCCATCTGTTGAAATCGTTTGATTATCTGTGTATGGTGGTTAGAATTTCTTCTGGTTGAAAACTGTTGCTGGGCGCCTTCGGAACACAGTATTTATGAGTTAACAATAAGTGCAACAACAACTTTTAGAAAGACATACATGAGAACCAGATAGCATCTCATATCTTCAGTTCAAAGAGCTACATCTGTACTTTCAGTTGTACATGCGTTACTCTGCCCGGAAAACAAGATATGTCGAGACATCGCTATCTCTGCTTCTGCCTTCAATGGGAATGCCACCCGTCACTATCTCCCACAATGAATGCCATCACCGCCCGGACAGGGAAGAGAAAGCAATAACTTCTGTTATAATTGCTAGAAATTGTGATGTTCTCTCCTGTTTCAAAGAATGATGCTTTGCCTGATATAATTTCTAAGCTAGGTCTCTTTGAAAACACGGTATTTTCAGAGTTTCACAGTGAATTACCAAGAAACAACATAGGAAACCACTGTGAACGGTGAAGTCACATATAAATCCTTTGGTGTGTCAGGTGAAACACACTACCCAAAAGACTCCAGCGTTCTTGAAACCAGTGTTTGCTCTTTAGTCTACTGTATCAACTCGAAAGCTCACTGAAGCATACAATGAAGCAGAACAACAACGGCACAGCAAGGGCATAATTCCATCTGTTGAAATCGTTTGATTATCTGTATATGGTGGTTAGAATTTCATCTGGTTGAAAACTGTTGCTGGCCTCCTTCGGAACACAGTCTTTATGAGTTAACAATAAGTGCAACAACAACTTTTAGAAAGACATACATGAGAACCAGATAGCATCTAATATCTTCAGTTCAAAGAGCTACATTTGTACTTTCAGTAGTACATGCGTTACTCTGCCCGGAAAACAAGATATGTCGAGACATCGCTATCTCTGCTTCTGCCTTCAATGGGAATGCCACCGGTCACTATCTCCCACAATGAATGCCATCACCGCACGGAAAGGGAAGAGAAAGCAATAACTTCTGTTATAATTGCTAGAAATTGTGATGTTCTCTCCTGTTTCAAAGAATGATGCTTTGCCTGATATAATTTCTAAGCGAGGTCTCTTTGAAAACACGGTATTTTCAGAGTTTCACAGTGAATTACCAAGAAACAACATAGGAAACCACTGTGAACGGTGAAGTCACATATAGATCCTTTGGTGTGTCAGGTGAAACACACTACCCAAAAGACTCCAGCGTTCCTGAAACCAGTGTTTGCTCTTTAGTCTACTGTATCAACTCGAAAGCTGACTGAAGCATACAATGAAGCAGAACAAAAAAGGCACAGCAAGGGCATAATTCCATCTGTTGAAATCGTTTCATTATCTGTGTATGGTGGTTAGAATTTCTTCTGGTTGAAAACTGTTGCTGGGCGCCTTCGGAACACAGTATTTATGAGTTAACAATAAGTGCAACAACAACTTTTAGAAAGACATACATGAGAACCAGATAGCATCTCATATCTTCAGTTCAAAGAGCTACATCTGTACTTTCAGTTGTACATGCGTTACTCTGCCCGGAAAACAAGATATGTCGAGACATCGCTATCTCTGCTTCTGCCTTCAATGGGAATGCCACCCGTCACTATCTCCCACAATGAATGCCATCACCGCCCGGACAGGGAAGAGAAAGCAATAACTTCTGTTATAATTGCTAGAAATTGTGATGTTCTCTCCTGTTTCAAAGAATGATGCTTTGCCTGATATAATTTCTAAGCTAGGTCTCTTTGAAAACACGGTATTTTCAGAGTTTCACAGTGAATTACCAAGAAACAACATAGGAAACCACTGTGAACGGTGAAGTCACATATAGATCCTTTGGTGTGTCAGGTGAAGTACACTACCCAAAAGACTCCAGCGTTCTTGAAACCAGTGTTTGCTCTTTAGTCTACTGTATCAACTCGAAAGCTCACTGAAGCATACAATGAAGCAGAACAAAAAAGGCACAGCAAGGGCATAATTCCATCTGTTGAAATCGTTTGATTATCTGTATATGGTGGTTAGAATTTCTTCTGGTTGAAAACTGTTGCTGGCCTCCTTCGGAACACAGTCTTTATGAGTTAAAAATAAGTGCAACAACAACTTTTAGAATGACATACATGAGAACCAGATAGCATCTCATATCTTCAGTTCAAAGAGCTACATCTGTACTTTCAGTAGTACATGCGTTACTCTGCACGTAAAACAAGATATGTCGAAACATCGCTATCTCTGATTCTGCCTTCAATGGCAATGCCACCGGTCACTATCTCCCACAATGAATGCCATCACCGCACGAACAGGGAAGAGAAAGCAATAACTTCTGTTATAATTGCTAGAAATTGTGATGTTCTCTCCTGTTTCAAAGAATGATGCTTTGCCTGATATAATTTCTAAGCTAGGTCTCTTTGAAAACACGGTATTTTCAGAGTTTCACAGTGAATTACCAAGAAACAACATAGGAAACCACTGTGAACGGTGAAGTCACATATAGATCCTTTGGTGTGTCAGGTGAAGTACACTACCCAAAAGACTCCAGCGTTCTTGAAACCAGTGTTTGCTCTTTAGTCTACTGTATCAACTCGAAAGCTCACTGAAGCATACAATGAAGCAGAACAAAAAAGGCACAGCAAGGGCATAATTCCATCTGTTGAAATCGTTTGATTATCTGTGTATGGTGGTTAGAATTTCTTCTGGTTGAAAACTGTTGCTGGGCTCCTTCGGAACACAGTATTTATGAGTTAACAATAAGTGCAACAACAACTTTTAGAAAGACATACATGAGAACCAGATAGCATCTAATATCTTCAGTTCAAAGAGCTACATCTGTACTTTCAGTAGTACATGCGTTACTCTGCACGTAAAACAAGATATGTCGAAACATCGCTATCTCTGATTGTGCCTTCAATGGCAATGCCACCGGTCACTATCTCCCACAATGAATGCCATCACCGCACGGACAGGGAAGAGAAAGCAATAACTTCTGTTATAATTGCTAGAAATTGTGATGTTCTCTCCTGTTTCAAAGAATGATGCTTTGCCTGATATAATTTCTAAGCTAGGTCTCTTTGAAAACACGGTATTTTCAGAGTTTCACAGTGAATTACCAAGAAACAACATAGGAAACCACTGGGAACGGTGAAGTCACATATAGATCCTTTGGTGTGTCAGGTGAAGCACACTACCCAAAAGACTCCAGCGTTCTTGAAACCAGTGTTTGCTCTTTAGTCTACTGTATCAACTCGAAAGCTCACTGAAGCATACAATGAAGCAGAACAACAACGGCACAGCAAGGGCATAATTCCATCTGTTGAAATCGTTTGATTATCTGTATATGGTGGTTAGAATTTCATCTGGTTGAAAACTGTTGCTGGCCTCCTTCGGAACACAGTCTTTATGAGTTAACAATAAGTGCAACAACAACTTTTAGAAAGACATACATGAGAACCAGATAGCATCTCATATCTTCAGTTCAAAGAGCTACATCTGTACTTTCAGTAGTACATACGTTACTCTGCACGGAAAACAAGATATGTCGAAACATCGCTATCTCTGATTCTGCCTTCAATGGCAATGCCAGCGGTCACTATCTCCCACAATGAATGTCATCACCGCACGGACAGGGAAGAGAAAGCAATAACTTCTGTTATAATTGCTAGAAATTGTGATGTTCTCTCCTGTTTCAAAGAATGATCCTTTGCCTGATATAATTTCTAAGCTAGGTCTCTTTGAAAACACGGTATTTTCAGAGTTTCACAGTGAATTACCAAGAAACAACATAGGAAACCACTGTGAACGGTGAAGTCACATATAGATCCTTTGGTGTGTCAGGTGAAGTACACTACCCAAAAGACTCCAGCGTTCTTGAAACCAGTGTTTGCTCTTTAGTCTACTGTATCAACTCGAAAGCTCACTGAAGCATACAATGAAGCAGAACAACAACGGCACAGCAAGGGCATAATTCCATCTGTTGAAATCGTTTGATTATCTGTATATGGTGGTTAGAATTTCATCTGGTTGAAAACTGTTGCTGGCCTCCTTCGGAACACAGTCTTTATGAGTTAACAATAAGTGCAACAACAACTTTTAGAAAGACATACATGAGAACCAGATAGCATCTAATATCTTCAGTTCAAAGAGCTACATTTGTACTTTCAGTAGTACATGCGTTACTCTGCCCGGAAAACAAGATATGTCGAGACATCGCTATCTCTGCTTCTGCCTTCAATGGGAATGCCACCGGTCACTATCTCCCACAATGAATGCCATCACCGCACGGAAAGGGAAGAGAAAGCAATAACTTCTGTTATAATTGCTAGAAATTGTGATGTTCTCTCCTGTTTCAAAGAATGATGCTTTGCCTGATATAATTTCTAAGCTAGGTCTCTTTGAAAACACGGTATTTTCAGAGTTTCACAGTGAATTACCAAGAAACAACATAGGAAACCACTGTGAACGGTGAAGTCACATATAGATCCTTTGGTGTGTCAGGTGAAACACACTACCCAAAAGACTCCAGCGTTCCTGAAACCAGTGTTTGCTCTTTAGTCTACTGTATCAACTCGAAAGCTCACTGAAGCATACAATGAAGCAGAACAAAAAAGGCACAGCAAGGGAATAATTCCATCTGTTAAAATCGTTTGATTATCTGTGTATGGTGGTTAGAATTTCTTCTGGTTGAAAACTGTTGCTGGGCGCCTTCGGAACACAGTCTTTATGAGTTAACAATAAGTGCAACAACAACTTTTAGAAAGACATACATGAGAACCAGATAGCATCTCATATCTTCAGTTCAAAGAGCTACATCTGTACTTTCAGTAGTACATACGTTACTCTGCACGGAAAACAAGATATGTCGAAACATCGCTATCTCTGATTCTGCCTTCAATGGCAATGCCAGCGGTCACTATCTCCCACAATGAATGTCATCACCGCACGGACAGGGAAGAGAAAGCAATAACTTCTGTTATAATTGCTAGAAATTGTGATGTTCTCTCCTGTTTCAAAGAATGATGCTTTGCCTGATATAATTTCTAAGCTAGGTCTCTTTGAAAACACGGTATTTTCAGAGTTTCACAGTGAATTACCAAGAAACAACATAGGAAACCACTGTGAACGGTGAAGTCACATATAGATCCTTTGGTGTGTCAGGTGAAGTACACTACCCAAAAGACTCCAGCGTTCTTGAAACCAGTGTTTGCTCTTTAGTCTACTGTATCAACTCGAAAGCTCACTGAAGCATACAATGAAGCAGAACAACAACGGCACAGCAAGGGCATAATTCCATCTGTTGAAATCGTTTGATTATCTGTATATGGTGGTTAGAATTTCTTCTGGTTGAAAACTGTTGCTGGCCTCCTTCGGAACACAGTCTTTATGAGTTAACAATAAGTGCAACAACAACTTTTAGAAAGACATACATGAGAACCAGATAGCATCTCATATCTTCAGTTCAAAGAGCTACATCTGTACTTTCAGTAGTACATACGTTACTCTGCACGGAAAACAAGATATGTCGAAACATCGCTATCTCTGATTCTGCCTTCAATGGCAATGCCAGCGGTCACTATCTCCCACAATGAATGTCATCACCGCACGGACAGGGAAGAGAAAGCAATAACTTCTGTTATAATTGCTAGAAATTGTGATGTTCTCTCCTGTTTCAAAGAATGATGCTTTGCCTGATATAATTTCTAAGCTAGGTCTCTTTGAAAACACGGTATTTTCAGAGTTTCACAGTGAATTACCAAGAAACAACATAGGAAACCACTGTGAACGGTGAAGTCACCTATAGATCCTTTTGTGTGTCAGGTGAAGTACACTACCCAAAAGACTCCAGCGTTCTTGAAACCAGTGTTTGCTCTTTAGTCTACTGTATCAACTCGAAAGCTCACTGAAGCATACAATGAAGCAGAACAACAACGGCACAGCAAGGGCATAATTCCATCTGTTGAAATCGTTTGATTATCTGTATATGGTGGTTAGAATTTCATCTGGTTGAAAACTGTTGCTGGCCTCCTTCGGAACACAGTCTTTATGAGTTAACAATAAGTGCAACAACAACTTTTAGAAAGACATACATGAGAACCAGATAGCATCTAATATCTTCAGTTCAAAGAGCTACATTTGTACTTTCAGTAGTACATGCGTTACTCTGCCCGGAAAACAAGATATGTCGAGACATCGCTATCTCTGCTTCTGCCTTCAATGGGAATGCCACCGGTCACTATCTCCCACAATGAATGCCATCACCGCACGGAAAGGGAAGAGAAAGCAATAACTTCTGTTATAATTGCTAGAAATTGTGATGTTCTCTCCTGTTTCAAAGAATGATGCTTTGCCTGATATAATTTCTAAGCTAGGTCTCTTTGAAAACACGGTATTTTCAGAGTTTCACAGTGAATTACCAAGAAACAACATAGGAAACCACTGGGAACGGTGAAGTCACATATAGATCCTTTGGTGTGTCAGGTGAAACACACTACCCAAAAGACTCCAGCGTTCCTGAAACCAGTGTTTGCTCTTTAGTCTACTGTATCAACTCGAAAGCTCACTGAAGCATACAATGAAGCAGAACAAAAAAGGCACAGCAAGGGCATAATTCCATCTGTTGAAATCGTTTCATTATCTGTGTATGGTGGTTAGAATTTCTTCTGGTTGAAAACTGTTGCTGGGCGCCTTCGGAACACAGTATTTATGAGTTAACAATAAGTGCAACAACAACTTTTAGAAAGACATACATGAGAACCAGATAGCATCTCATATCTTCAGTTCAAAGAGCTACATCTGTACTTTCAGTTGTACATGCGTTACTCTGCCCGGAAAACAAGATATGTCGAGACATCGCTATCTCTGCTTCTGCCTTCAATGGGAATGCCACCCGTCACTATCTCCCACAATGAATGCCATCACCGCCCGGACAGGGAAGAGAAAGCAATAACTTCTGTTATAATTGCTAGAAATTGTGATGTTCTCTCCTGTTTCAAAGAATGATGCTTTGCCTGATATAATTTCTAAGCTAGGTCTCTTTGAAAACACGGTATTTTCAGAGTTTCACAGTGAATTACCAAGAAACAACATAGGAAACCACTGGGAACGGTGAAGTCACATATAAATCCTTTGGTGTGTCAGGTGAAACACACTACCCAAAAGACTCCAGCGTTCCTGAAACCAGTGTTTGCTCTTTAGTCTACTGTATCAACTCGAAAGCTCACTGAAGCATACAATGAAGCAGAACAAAAAAGGCACAGCAAGGGCATAATTCCATCTGTTGAAATCGTTTCATTATCTGTGTATGGTGGTTAGAATTTCTTCTGGTTGAAAACTGTTGCTGGGCGCCTTCGGAACACAGTATTTATGAGTTAACAATAAGTGCAACAACAACTTTTAGAAAGACATACATGAGAACCAGATAGCATCTCATATCTTCAGTTCAAAGAGCTACATCTGTACTTTCAGTAGTACATGCGTTACTCTGCCCGGAAAACAAGATATGTCGAGACATCGCTATCTCTGCTTCTGCCTTCAATGGGAATGCCACCCGTCACTATCTCCCACAATGAATGCCATCACCGCCCGGACAGGGAAGAGAAAGCAATAACTTCTGTTATAATTGCTAGAAATTGTGATGTTCTCTCCTGTTTCAAAGAATGATGCTTTGCCTGATATAATTTCTAAGCTAGGTCTCTTTGAAAACACGGTATTTTCAGAGTTTCACAGTGAATTACCAAGAAACAACATAGGAAACCACTGGGAACGGTGAAGTCACCTATAGATCCTTTTGTGTGTCAGGTGAAGTACACTACCCAAAAGACTCCAGCGTTCTTGAAACCAGTGTTTGCTCTTTAGTCTACTGTATCAACTCGAAAGCTCACTGAAGCATACAATGAAGCAGAACAACAACGGCACAGCAAGGGCATAATTCCATCTGTTGAAATCGTTTGATTATCTGTATATGGTGGTTAGAATTTCATCTGGTTGAAAACTGTTGCTGGCCTCCTTCGGAACACAGTCTTTATGAGTTAACAATAAGTGCAACAACAACTTTTAGAAAGACATACATGAGAACCAGATAGCATCTAATATCTTCAGTTCAAAGAGCTACATTTGTACTTTCAGTAGTACATGCGTTACTCTGCCCGGAAAACAAGATATGTCGAGACATCGCTATCTCTGCTTCTGCCTTCAATGGGAATGCCACCGGTCACTATCTCCCACAATGAATGCCATCACCGCACGGAAAGGGAAGAGAAAGCAATAACTTCTGTTATAATTGCTAGAAATTGTGATGTTCTCTCCTGTTTCAAAGAATGATGCTTTGCCTGATATAATTTCTAAGCTAGGTCTCTTTGAAAACACGGTATTTTCAGAGTTTCACAGTGAATTACCAAGAAACAACATAGGAAACCACTGGGAACGGTGAAGTCACATATAGATCCTTTGGTGTGTCAGGTGAAACACACTACCCAAAAGACTCCAGCGTTCTTGAAACCAGTGTTTGCTCTTTAGTCTACTGTATCAACTCGAAAGCTCACTGAAGCATACAATGAAGCAGAACAACAACGGCACAGCAAGGGCATAATTCCATCTGTTGAAATCGTTTGATTATCTGTATATGGTGGTTAGAATTTCTTCTGGTTGAAAACTGTTGCTGGCCTCCTTCGGAACACAGTCTTTATGAGTTAACAATAAGTGCAACAACAACTTTTAGAAAGACATACATGAGAACCAGATAGCATCTCATATCTTCAGTTCAAAGAGCTACATCTGTACTTTCAGTAGTACATACGTTACTCTGCACGGAAAACAAGATATGTCGAAACATCGCTATCTCTGATTCTGCCTTCAATGGCAATGCCAGCGGTCACTATCTCCCACAATGAATGTCATCACCACACGGACAGGGAAGAGAAAGCAATAACTTCTGTTATAATTGCTAGAAATTGTGATGTTCTCTCCTGTTTCAAAGAATGATGCTTTGCCTGATATAATTTCTAAGCTAGGTCTCTTTGAAAACACGGTATTTTCAGAGTTTCACAGTGAATTACCAAGAAACAACATAGGAAACCACTGTGAACGGTGAAGTCACCTATAGATCCTTTGGTGTGTCAGGTGAAGTACACTACCCAAAAGACTCCAGCGTTCTTGAAACCAGTGTTTGCTCTTTAGTCTACTGTATCAACTCGAAAGCTCACTGAAGCATACAATGAAGCAGAACAACAACGGCACAGCAAGGGCATAATTCCATCTGTTGAAATCGTTTGATTATCCGTATATGGTGGTTAGAATTTCATCTGGTTGAAAACTGTTGCTGGCCTCCTTCGGAACACAGTCTTTATGAGTTAACAATAAGTGCAACAACAACTTTTAGAAAGACATACATGAGAACCAGATAGCATCTAATATCTTCAGTTCAAAGAGCTACATTTGTACTTTCAGTAGTACATGCGTTACTCTGCCCGGAAAACAAGATATGTCGAGACATCGCTATCTCTGCTTCTGCCTTCAATGGGAATGCCAGCGGTCACTATCTCCCACAATGAATGCCATCACCGCACGGAAAGGGAAGAGAAAGCAATAACTTCTGTTATAATTGCTAGAAATTGTGATGTTCTCTCCTGTTTCAAAGAATGATGCTTTGCCTGATATAATTTCTAAGCTAGGTCTCTTTGAAAACACGGTATTTTCAGAGTTTCACAGTGAATTACCAAGAAACAACATAGGAAACCACTGTGAACGGTGAAGTCACATATAGATCCTTTGGTGTGTCAGGTGAAACACACTACCCAAAAGACTCCAGCGTTCCTGAAACCAGTGTTTGCTCTTTAGTCTACTGTATCAACTCGAAAGCTCACTGAAGCATACAATGAAGCAGAACAAAAAAGGCACAGCAAGGGCATAATTCCATCTGTTGAAATCGTTTGATTATCTGTGTATGGTGGTTAGAATTTCTTCTGGTTGAAAACTGTTGCTGGGCGCCTTCGGAACACAGTATTTATGAGTTAACAATAAGTGCAACAACAACTTTTAGAAAGACATACATGAGAACCAGATAGCATCTCATATCTTCAGTTCAAAGAGCTACATCTGTACTTTCAGTTGTACATGCGTTACTCTGCCCGGAAAACAAGATATGTCGAGACATCGCTATCTCTGCTTCTGCCTTCAATGGGAATGCCACCCGTCACTATCTCCCACAATGAATGCCATCACCGCCCGGACAGGGAAGAGAAAGCAATAACTTCTGTTATAATTGCTAGAAATTGTGATGTTCTCTCCTGTTTCAAAGAATGATGCTTTGCCTGATATAATTTCTAAGCTAGGTCTCTTTGAAAACACGGTATTTTCAGAGTTTCACAGTGAATTACCAAGAAACAACATAGGAAACCACTGGGAACGGTGAAGTCACATATAAATCCTTTGGTGTGTCAGGTGAAACACACTACCCAAAAGACTCCAGCGTTCCTGAAACCAGTGTTTGCTCTTTAGTCTACTGTATCAACTCGAAAGCTCACTGAAGCATACAATGAAGCAGAACAAAAAAGGCACAGCAAGGGCATAATTCCATCTGTTGAAATCGTTTCATTATCTGTGTATGGTGGTTAGAATTTCTTCTGGTTGAAAACTGTTGCTGGGCGCCTTCGGAACACAGTATTTATGAGTTAACAATAAGTGCAACAACAACTTTTAGAAAGACATACATGAGAACCAGATAGCATCTCATATCTTCAGTTCAAAGAGCTACATCTGTACTTTCAGTAGTACATGCGTTACTCTGCCCGGAAAACAAGATATGTCGAGACATCGCTATCTCTGCTTCTGCCTTCAATGGGAATGCCACCCGTCACTATCTCCCACAATGAATGCCATCACCGCCCGGACAGGGAAGAGAAAGCAATAACTTCTGTTATAATTGCTAGAAATTGTGATGTTCTCTCCTGTTTCAAAGAATGATGCTTTGCCTGATATAATTTCTAAGCTAGGTCTCTTTGAAAACACGGTATTTTCAGAGTTTCACAGTGAATTACCAAGAAACAACATAGGAAACCACTGGGAACGGTGAAGTCACCTATAGATCCTTTGGTGTGTCAGGTGAAGTACACTACCCAAAAGACTCCAGCGTTCTTGAAACCAGTGTTTGCTCTTTAGTCTACTGTATCAACTCGAAAGCTCACTGAAGCATACAATGAAGCAGAACAACAACGGCACAGCAAGGGCATAATTCCATCTGTTGAAATCGTTTGATTATCTGTATATGGTGGTTAGAATTTCATCTGGTTGAAAACTGTTGCTGGCCTCCTTCGGAACACAGTCTTTATGAGTTAACAATAAGTGCAACAACAACTTTTAGAAAGACATACATGAGAACCAGATAGCATCTAATATCTTCAGTTCAAAGAGCTACATTTGTACTTTCAGTAGTACATGCGTTACTCTGCCCGGAAAACAAGATATGTCGAGACATCGCTATCTCTGCTTCTGCCTTCAATGGGAATGCCACCGGTCACTATCTCCCACAATGAATGCCATCACCGCACGGAAAGGGAAGAGAAAGCAATAACTTCTGTTATAATTGCTAGAAATTGTGATGTTCTCTCCTGTTTCAAAGAATGATGCTTTGCCTGATATAATTTCTAAGCTAGGTCTCTTTGAAAACACGGTATTTTCAGAGTTTCACAGTGAATTACCAAGAAACAACATAGGAAACCACTGGGAACGGTGAAGTCACATATAGATCCTTTGGTGTGTCAGGTGAAACACACTACCCAAAAGACTCCAGCGTTCTTGAAACCAGTGTTTGCTCTTTAGTCTACTGTATCAACTCGAAAGCTCACTGAAGCATACAATGAAGCAGAACAACAACGGCACAGCAAGGGCATAATTCCATCTGTTGAAATCGTTTGATTATCTGTATATGGTGGTTAGAATTTCTTCTGGTTGAAAACTGTTGCTGGCCTCCTTCGGAACACAGTCTTTATGAGTTAACAATAAGTGCAACAACAACTTTTAGAAAGACATACATGAGAACCAGATAGCATCTCATATCTTCAGTTCAAAGAGCTACATCTGTACTTTCAGTAGTACATACGTTACTCTGCACGGAAAACAAGATATGTCGAAACATCGCTATCTCTGATTCTGCCTTCAATGGCAATGCCAGCGGTCACTATCTCCCACAATGAATGTCATCACCACACGGACAGGGAAGAGAAAGCAATAACTTCTGTTATAATTGCTAGAAATTGTGATGTTCTCTCCTGTTTCAAAGAATGATGCTTTGCCTGATATAATTTCTAAGCTAGGTCTCTTTGAAAACACGGTATTTTCAGAGTTTCACAGTGAATTACCAAGAAACAACATAGGAAACCACTGTGAACGGTGAAGTCACCTATAGATCCTTTGGTGTGTCAGGTGAAGTACACTACCCAAAAGACTCCAGCGTTCTTGAAACCAGTGTTTGCTCTTTAGTCTACTGTATCAACTCGAAAGCTCACTGAAGCATACAATGAAGCAGAACAACAACGGCACAGCAAGGGCATAATTCCATCTGTTGAAATCGTTTGATTATCCGTATATGGTGGTTAGAATTTCATCTGGTTGAAAACTGTTGCTGGCCTCCTTCGGAACACAGTCTTTATGAGTTAACAATAAGTGCAACAACAACTTTTAGAAAGACATACATGAGAACCAGATAGCATCTAATATCTTCAGTTCAAAGAGCTACATTTGTACTTTCAGTAGTACATGCGTTACTCTGCCCGGAAAACAAGATATGTCGAGACATCGCTATCTCTGCTTCTGCCTTCAATGGGAATGCCACCGGTCACTATCTCCCACAATGAATGCCATCACCGCACGGAAAGGGAAGAGAAAGCAATAACTTCTGTTATAATTGCTAGAAATTGTGATGTTCTCTCCTGTTTCAAAGAATGATGCTTTGCCTGATATAATTTCTAAGCTAGGTCTCTTTGAAAACACGGTATTTTCAGAGTTTCACAGTGAATTACCAAGAAACAACATAGGAAACCACTGTGAACGGTGAAGTCACATATAGATCCTTTGGTGTGTCAGGTGAAACACACTACCCAAAAGACTCCAGCGTTCCTGAAACCAGTGTTTGCTCTTTAGTCTACTGTATCAACTCGAAAGCTCACTGAAGCATACAATGAAGCAGAACAAAAAAGGCACAGCAAGGGCATAATTCCATCTGTTGAAATCGTTTGATTATCTGTGTATGGTGGTTAGAATTTCTTCTGGTTGAAAACTGTTGCTGGGCGCCTTCGGAACACAGTATTTATGAGTTAACAATAAGTGCAACAACAACTTTTAGAAAGACATACATGAGAACCAGATAGCATCTCATATCTTCAGTTCAAAGAGCTACATCTGTACTTTCAGTTGTACATGCGTTACTCTGCCCGGAAAACAAGATATGTCGAGACATCGCTATCTCTGCTTCTGCCTTCAATGGGAATGCCACCCGTCACTATCTCCCACAATGAATGCCATCACCGCCCGGACAGGGAAGAGAAAGCAATAACTTCTGTTATAATTGCTAGAAATTGTGATGTTCTCTCCTGTTTCAAAGAATGATGCTTTGCCTGATATAATTTCTAAGCTAGGTCTCTTTGAAAACACGGTATTTTCAGAGTTTCACAGTGAATTACCAAGAAACAACATAGGAAACCACTGGGAACGGTGAAGTCACATATAAATCCTTTGGTGTGTCAGGTGAAACACACTACCCAAAAGACTCCAGCGTTCCTGAAACCAGTGTTTGCTCTTTAGTCTACTGTATCAACTCGAAAGCTCACTGAAGCATACAATGAAGCAGAACAAAAAAGGCACAGCAAGGGCATAATTCCATCTGTTGAAATCGTTTCATTATCTGTGTATGGTGGTTAGAATTTCTTCTGGTTGAAAACTGTTGCTGGGCGCCTTCGGAACACAGTATTTATGAGTTAACAATAAGTGCAACAACAACTTTTAGAAAGACATACATGAGAACCAGATAGCATCTCATATCTTCAGTTCAAAGAGCTACATCTGTACTTTCAGTAGTACATGCGTTACTCTGCCCGGAAAACAAGATATGTCGAGACATCGCTATCTCTGCTTCTGCCTTCAATGGGAATGCCACCCGTCACTATCTCCCACAATGAATGCCATCACCGCCCGGACAGGGAAGAGAAAGCAATAACTTCTGTTATAATTGCTAGAAATTGTGATGTTCTCTCCTGTTTCAAAGAATGATGCTTTGCCTGATATAATTTCTAAGCTAGGTCTCTTTGAAAACACGGTATTTTCAGAGTTTCACAGTGAATTACCAAGAAACAACATAGGAAACCACTGGGAACGGTGAAGTCACATATAGATCCTTTGGTGTGTCAGGTGAAGTACACTACCCAAAAGACTCCAGCGTTCTTGAAACCAGTGTTTGCTCTTTAGTCTACTGTATCAACTCGAAAGCTCACTGAAGCATACAATGAAGCAGAACAACAACGGCACAGCAAGGGCATAATTCCATCTGTTGAAATCGTTTGATTATCTGTATATGGTGGTTAGAATTTCTTCTGGTTGAAAACTGTTGCTGGCCTCCTTCGGAACACAGTCTTTATGAGTTAACAATAAGTGCAACAACAACTTTTAGAAAGACATACATGAGAACCAGATAGCATCTCATATCTTCAGTTCAAAGAGCTACATCTGTACTTTCAGTAGTACATACGTTACTCTGCACGGAAAACAAGATATGTCGAAACATCGCTATCTCTGATTCTGCCTTCAATGGCAATGCCAGCGGTCACTATCTCCCACAATGAATGTCATCACCGCACGGACAGGGAAGAGAAAGCAATAACTTCTGTTATAATTGCTAGAAATTGTGATGTTCTCTCCTGTTTCAAAGAATGATGCTTTGCCTGATATAATTTCTAAGCTAGGTCTCTTTGAAAACACGGTATTTTCAGAGTTTCACAGTGAATTACCAAGAAACAACATAGGAAACCACTGTGAACGGTGAAGTCACCTATAGATCCTTTTGTGTGTCAGGTGAAGTACACTACCCAAAAGACTCCAGCGTTCTTGAAACCAGTGTTTGCTCTTTAGTCTACTGTATCAACTCGAAAGCTCACTGAAGCATACAATGAAGCAGAACAACAACGGCACAGCAAGGGCATAATTCCATCTGTTGAAATCGTTTCATTATCTGTGTATGGTGGTTAGAATTTCTTCTGGTTGAAAACTGTTGCTGGGCGCCTTCGGAACACAGTATTTATGAGTTAACAATAAGTGCAACAACAACTTTTAGAAAGACATACATGAGAACCAGATAGCATCTCATATCTTCAGTTCAAAGAGCTACATCTGTACTTTCAGTAGTACATGCGTTACTCTGCCCGGAAAACAAGATATGTCGAGACATCGCTATCTCTGCTTCTGCCTTCAATGGGAATGCCACCCGTCACTATCTCCCACAATGAATGCCATCACCGCCCGGACAGGGAAGAGAAAGCAATAACTTCTGTTATAATTGCTAGAAATTGTGATGTTCTCTCCTGTTTCAAAGAATGATGCTTTGCCTGATATAATTTCTAAGCTAGGTCTCTTTGAAAACACGGTATTTTCAGAGTTTCACAGTGAATTACCAAGAAACAACATAGGAAACCACTGTGAACGGTGAAGTCACATATAGATCCTTTGGTGTGTCAGGTGAAGTACACTACCCAAAAGACTCCAGCGTTCTTGAAACCAGTGTTTGCTCTTTAGTCTACTGTATCAACTCGAAAGCTCACTGAAGCATACAATGAAGCAGAACAACAACGGCACAGCAAGGGCATAATTCCATCTGTTGAAATCGTTTGATTATCTGTATATGGTGGTTAGAATTTCTTCTGGTTGAAAACTGTTGCTGGCCTCCTTCGGAACACAGTCTTTATGAGTTAACAATAAGTGCAACAACAACTTTTAGAAAGACATACATGAGAACCAGATAGCATCTCATATCTTCAGTTCAAAGAGCTACATCTGTACTTTCAGTAGTACATACGTTACTCTGCACGGAAAACAAGATATGTCGAAACATCGCTATCTCTGATTCTGCCTTCAATGGCAATGCCAGCGGTCACTATCTCCCACAATGAATGTCATCACCGCACGGACAGGGAAGAGAAAGCAATAACTTCTGTTATAATTGCTAGAAATTGTGATGTTCTCTCCTGTTTCAAAGAATGATGCTTTGCCTGATATAATTTCTAAGCTAGGTCTCTTTGAAAACACGGTATTTTCAGAGTTTCACAGTGAATTACCAAGAAACAACATAGGAAACCACTGTGAACGGTGAAGTCACCTATAGATCCTTTTGTGTGTCAGGTGAAGTACACTACCCAAAAGACTCCAGCGTTCTTGAAACCAGTGTTTGCTCTTTAGTCTACTGTATCAACTCGAAAGCTCACTGAAGCATACAATGAAGCAGAACAACAACGGCACAGCAAGGGCATAATTCCATCTGTTGAAATCGTTTGATTATCTGTATATGGTGGTTAGAATTTCATCTGGTTGAAAACTGTTGCTGGCCTCCTTCGGAACACAGTCTTTATGAGTTAACAATAAGTGCAACAACAACTTTTAGAAAGACATACATGAGAACCAGATAGCATCTAATATCTTCAGTTCAAAGAGCTACATTTGTACTTTCAGTAGTACATGCGTTACTCTGCCCGGAAAACAAGATATGTCGAGACATCGCTATCTCTGCTTCTGCCTTCAATGGGAATGCCACCGGTCACTATCTCCCACAATGAATGCCATCACCGAACGGAAAGGGAAGAGAAAGCAATAACTTCTGTTATAATTGCTAGAAATTGTGATGTTCTCTCCTGTTTCAAAGAATGATGCTTTGCCTGATATAATTTCTAAGCTAGGTCTCTTTGAAAACACGGTATTTTCAGAGTTTCACAGTGAATTACCAAGAAACAACATAGGAAACCACTGTGAACGGTGAAGTCACATATAGATCCTTTGGTGTGTCAGGTGAAACACACTACCCAAAAGACTCCAGCGTTCCTGAAACCAGTGTTTGCTCTTTAGTCTACTGTATCAACTCGAAAGCTCACTGAAGCATACAATGAAGCAGAACAAAAAAGGCACAGCAAGGGCATAATTCCATCTGTTGAAATCGTTTGATTATCTGTGTATGGTGGTTAGAATTTCTTCTGGTTGAAAACTGTTGCTGGGCGCCTTCGGAACACAGTATTTATGAGTTAACAATAAGTGCAACAACAACTTTTAGAAAGACATACATGAGAACCAGATAGCATCTCATATCTTCAGTTCAAAGAGCTACATCTGTACTTTCAGTTGTACATGCGTTACTCTGCCCGGAAAACAAGATATGTCGAGACATCGCTATCTCTGCTTCTGCCTTCAATGGGAATGCCACCCGTCACTATCTCCCACAATGAATGCCATCACCGCCCGGACAGGGAAGAGAAAGCAATAACTTCTGTTATAATTGCTAGAAATTGTGATGTTCTCTCCTGTTTCAAAGAATGATGCTTTGCCTGATATAATTTCTAAGCTAGGTCTCTTTGAAAACACGGTATTTTCAGAGTTTCACAGTGAATTACCAAGAAACAACATAGGAAACCACTGGGAACGGTGAAGTCACATATAAATCCTTTGGTGTGTCAGGTGAAACACACTACCCAAAAGACTCCAGCGTTCCTGAAACCAGTGTTTGCTCTTTAGTCTACTGTATCAACTCGAAAGCTCACTGAAGCATACAATGAAGCAGAACAAAAAAGGCACAGCAAGGGCATAATTCCATCTGTTGAAATCGTTTCATTATCTGTGTATGGTGGTTAGAATTTCTTCTGGTTGAAAACTGTTGCTGGGCGCCTTCGGAACACAGTATTTATGAGTTAACAATAAGTGCAACAACAACTTTTAGAAAGACATACATGAGAACCAGATAGCATCTCATATCTTCAGTTCAAAGAGCTACATCTGTACTTTCAGTAGTACATGCGTTACTCTGCCCGGAAAACAAGATATGTCGAGACATCGCTATCTCTGCTTCTGCCTTCAATGGGAATGCCACCCGTCACTATCTCCCACAATGAATGCCATCACCGCCCGGACAGGGAAGAGAAAGCAATAACTTCTGTTATAATTGCTAGAAATTGTGATGTTCTCTCCTGTTTCAAAGAATGATGCTTTGCCTGATATAATTTCTAAGCTAGGTCTCTTTGAAAACACGGTATTTTCAGAGTTTCACAGTGAATTACCAAGAAACAACATAGGAAACCACTGTGAACGGTGAAGTCACCTATAGATCCTTTTGTGTGTCAGGTGAAGTACACTACCCAAAAGACTCCAGCGTTCTTGAAACCAGTGTTTGCTCTTTAGTCTACTGTATCAACTCGAAAGCTCACTGAAGCATACAATGAAGCAGAACAACAACGGCACAGCAAGGGCATAATTCCATCTGTTGAAATCGTTTGATTATCTGTATATGGTGGTTAGAATTTCATCTGGTTGAAAACTGTTGCTGGCCTCCTTCGGAACACAGTCTTTATGAGTTAACAATAAGTGCAACAACAACTTTTAGAAAGACATACATGAGAACCAGATAGCATCTAATATCTTCAGTTCAAAGAGCTACATTTGTACTTTCAGTAGTACATGCGTTACTCTGCCCGGAAAACAAGATATGTCGAGACATCGCTATCTCTGCTTCTGCCTTCAATGGGAATGCCACCGGTCACTATCTCCCACAATGAATGCCATCACCGCACGGAAAGGGAAGAGAAAGCAATAACTTCTGTTATAATTGCTAGAAATTGTGATGTTCTCTACTGTTTCAAAGAATGATGCTTTGCCTGATATAATTTCTAAGCTAGGTCTCTTTGAAAACACGGTATTTTCAGAGTTTCACAGTGAATTACCAAGAAACAACATAGGAAACCACTGTGAACGGTGAAGTCACATATAGATCCTTTGGTGTGTCAGGTGAAACACACTACCCAAAAGACTCCAGCGTTCCTGAAACCAGTGTTTGCTCTTTAGTCTACTGTATCAACTCGAAAGCTCACTGAAGCATACAATGAAGCAGAACAAAAAAGGCACAGCAAGGGCATAATTCCATCTGTTGAAATCGTTTGATTATCTGTGTATGGTGGTTAGAATTTCTTCTGGTTGAAAACTGTTGCTGGGCTCCTTCGGAACACAGTATTTATGAGTTAACAATAAGTGCAACAACAACTTTTAGAAAGACATACATGAGAACCAGATAGCATCTAATATCTTCAGTTCAAAGAGCTACATCTGTACTTTCAGTAGTACATGCGTTTCTCTGCACGTAAAACAAGATATGTCGAAACATCGCTATCTCTGATTCTGCCTTCAGTGGCAATGCCACCGGTCACTATCTCCCACAATGAATGCCATCACCGCACGAACAGGGAAGAGAAAGCAATAACTTCTGTTATAATTGCTAGAAATTGTGATGTTCTCTCCTGTTTCAAAGAATGATGCTTTGCCTGATATAATTTCTAAGCTAGGTCTCTTTGAAAACACGGTATTTTCAGATTTTCACAGTGAATTACCAAGAAACAACATAGGAAACCACTGTGAACGGTGAAGTCACCTATAGATCCTTTTGTGTGTCAGGTGAAGTACACTACCCAAAAGACTCCAGCGTTCTTGAAACCAGTGTTTGCTCTTTAGTCTACTGTATCAACTCGAAAGCTCACTGAAGCATACAATGAAGCAGAACAACAACGGCACAGCAAGGGCATAATTCCATCTGTTGAAATCGTTTGATTATCTGTATATGGTGGTTAGAATTTCTTCTGGTTGAAAACTGTTGCTGGCCTCCTTCGGAACACAGTCTTTATGAGTTAACAATAAGTGCAACAACAACTTTTAGAATGACATACATGAGAACCAGATAGCATCTCATATCTTCAGTTCAAAGAGCTACATCTGTACTTTCAGTAGTACATGCGTTACTCTGCACGTAAAACAAGATATGTCGAAACATCGCTATCTCTGATTCTGCCTTCAATGGCAATGCCACCGGTCACTATCTCCCACAATGAATGCCATCACCGCACGAACAGGGAAGAGAAAGCAATAACTTCTGTTATAATTGCTAGAAATTGTGATGTTCTCTCCTGTTTCAAAGAATGATGCTTTGCCTGATATAATTTCTAAGCTAGGTCTCTTTGAAAACACGGTATTTTCAGAGTTTCACAGTGAATTACCAAGAAACAACATAGGAAACCACTGTGAACGGTTAAGTCACATATAGATCCTTTGGTGTGTCAGGTGAAGTACACTACCCAAAAGACTCCAGCGTTCTTGAAACCAGTGTTTGCTCTTTAGTCTACTGTATCAACTCGAAAGCTCACTGAAGCATACAATGAAGCAGAACAAAAAAGGCACAGCAAGGGCATAATTCCATCTGTTGAAATCGTTTGATTATCTGTGTATGGTGGTTAGAATTTCTTCTGGTTCAAAACTGTTGCTGGGCTCCTTCGGAACACAGTATTTATGAGTTAACAATAAGTGCAACAACAACTTTTAGAAAGACATACATGAGAACCAGATAGCATCTAATATCTTCAGTTCAAAGAGCTACATCTGTACTTTCAGTAGTACATGCGTTACTCTGCACGTAAAACAAGATATGTCGAAACATCGCTATCTCTGATTGTGCCTTCAATGGCAATGCCACCGGTCACTATCTCCCACAATGAATGCCATCACCGCACGGACAGGGAAGAGAAAGCAATAACTTCTGTTATAATTGCTAGAAATTGTGATGTTCTCTCCTGTTTCAAAGAATGATGCTTTGCCTGATATAATTTCTAAGCTAGGTCTCTTTGAAAACACGGTATTTTCAGAGTTTCACAGTGAATTACCAAGAAACAACATAGGAAACCACTGGGAACGGTGAAGTCACATATAGATCCTTTGGTGTGTCAGGTGAAGCACACTACCCAAAAGACTCCAGCGTTCTTGAAACCAGTGTTTGCTCTTTAGTCTACTGTATCAACTCGAAAGCTCACTGAAGCATACAATGAAGCAGAACAACAACGGCACAGCAAGGGCATAATTCCATCTGTTGAAATCGTTTGATTATCTGTATATGGTGGTTAGAATTTCATCTGGTTGAAAACTGTTGCTGGCCTCCTTCGGAACACAGTCTTTATGAGTTAACAATAAGTGCAACAACAACTTTTAGAAAGACATACGTGAGAACCAGATAGCATCTCATATCTTCAGTTCGAAGAGCTACATCTGTACTTTCAGTAGTACATACGTTACTCTGCACGGAAAACAAGATATGTCGAAACATCGCTATCTCTGATTCTGCCTTCAATGGCAATGCCAGCGGTCACTATCTCCCACAATGAATGTCATCACCGCACGGACAGGGAAGAGAAAGCAATAACTTCTGTTATAATTGCTAGAAATTGTGATGTTCTCTCCTGTTTCAAAGAATGATGCTTTGCCTGATATAATTTCTAAGCTAGGTCTCTTTGAAAACACGGTATTTTCATAGTTTCACAGTGAATTACCAAGAAACAACATAGGAAACCACTGTGAACGGTGAAGTCACATATAGATCCTTTGGTGTGTCAGGTGAAGTACACTACCCAAAAGACTCCAGCGTTCTTGAAACCAGTGTTTGCTCTTTAGTCTACTGTATCAACTCGAAAGCTCACTGAAGCATACAATGAAGCAGAACAACAACGGCACAGCAAGGGCATAATTCCATCTGTTGAAATCGTTTGATTATCTGTATATGGTGGTTAGAATTTCATCTGGTTGAAAACTGTTGCTGGCCTCCTTCGGAACACAGTCTTTATGAGTTAACAATAAGTGCAACAACAACTTTTAGAAAGACATACATGAGAACCAGATAGCATCTAATATCTTCAGTTCAAAGAGCTACATTTGTACTTTCAGTAGTACATGCGTTACTCTGCCCGGAAAACAAGATATGTCGAGACATCGCTATCTCTGCTTCTGCCTTCAATGGGAATGCCACCGGTCACTATCTCCCACAATGAATGCCATCACCGCACGGAAAGGGAAGAGAAAGCAATAACTTCTGTTATAATTGCTAGAAATTGTGATGTTCTCTCCTGTTTCAAAGAATGATGCTTTGCCTGATATAATTTCTAAGCTAGGTCTCTTTGAAAACACGGTATTTTCAGAGTTTCACAGTGAATTACCAAGAAACAACATAGGAAACCACTGTGAACGGTGAAGTCACATATAGATCCTTTGGTGTGTCAGGTGAAACACACTACCCAAAAGACTCCAGCGTTCCTGAAACCAGTGTTTGCTCTTTAGTCTACTGTATCAACTCGAAAGCTCACTGAAGCATACAATGAAGCAGAACAAAAAAGGCACAGCAAGGGAATAATTCCATCTGTTAAAATCGTTTGATTATCTGTGTATGGTGGTTAGAATTTCTTCTGGTTGAAAACTGTTGCTGGGCGCCTTCGGAACACAGTATTTATGAGTTAACAATAAGTGCAACAACAACTTTTAGAAAGACATACATGAGAACCAGATAGCATCTCATATCTTCAGTTCAAAGAGCTACATCTGTACTTTCAGTTGTACATGCGTTACTCTGCCCGGAAAACAAGATATGTCGAGACATCGCTATCTCTGCTTCTGCCTTCAATGGGAATGCCACCCGTCACTATCTCCCACAATGAATGCCATCACCGCCCGGACAGGGAAGAGAAAGCAATAACTTCTGTTATAATTGCTAGAAATTGTGATGTTCTCTCCTGTTTCAAAGAATGATGCTTTGCCTGATATAATTTCTAAGCTAGGTCTCTTTGAAAACACGGTATTTTCAGAGTTTCACAGTGAATTACCAAGAAACAACATAGGAAACCACTGGGAACGGTGAAGTCACATATAAATCCTTTGGTGTGTCAGGTGAAACACACTACCCAAAAGACTCCAGCGTTCCTGAAACCAGTGTTTGCTCTTTAGTCTACTGTATCAACTCGAAAGCTCACTGAAGCATACAATGAAGCAGAACAATAAAGGCACAGCAAGGGCATAATTCCATCTGTTGAAATCGTTTCATTATCTGTGTATGGTGGTTAGAATTTCTTCTGGTTGAAAACTGTTGCTGGGCGCCTTCGGAACACAGTATTTATGAGTTAACAATAAGTGCAACAACAACTTTTAGAAAGACATACATGAGAACCAGATAGCATCTCATATCTTCAGTTCAAAGAGCTACATCTGTACTTTCAGTAGTACATGCGTTACTCTGCCCGGAAAACAAGATATGTCGAGACATCGCTATCTCTGCTTCTGCCTTCAATGGGAATGCCACCCGTCACTATCTCCCACAATGAATGCCATCACCGCCCGGACAGGGAAGAGAAAGCAATAACTTCTGTTATAATTGCTAGAAATTGTGATGTTCTCTCCTGTTTAAAAGAATGATCCTTTGCCTGATATAATTTCTAAGCTAGGTCTCTTTGAAAACACGGTATTTTCAGAGTTTCACAGTGAATTACCAAGAAACAACATAGGAAACCACTGTGAACGGTGAAGTCACATATAAATCCTTGCTGTGTCAGGTGAAACACACTACCCAAAAGACTCCAGCGTTCCTGAAACCAGTGTTTGCTCTTTAGTCTACTGTATCAACTCGAAAGCTCACTGAAGCATACAATGAAGCAGAACAAAAAAGGCACAGCAAGGGAATAATTCCATCTGTTAAAATCGTTTGATTATCTGTGTATGGTGGTTAGAATTTCTTCTGGTTGAAAACTGTTGCTGGGCGCCTTCGGAACACAGTATTTATGAGTTAACAATAAGTGCAACAACAACTTTTAGAAAGACATACATGAGAACCAGATAGCATCTCATATCTTCAGTTCAAAGAGCTACATCTGTACTTTCAGTTGTACATGCGTTACTCTGCCCGGAAAACAAGATATGTCGAGACATCGCTATCTCTGCTTCTGCCTTCAATGGGAATGCCACCCGTCACTATCTCCCACAATGAATGCCATCACCGCACGGAAAGGGAAGAGAAAGCAATAACTTCTGTTATAATTGCTAGAAATTGTGATGTTCTCTACTGTTTCAAAGAATGATGCTTTGCCTGATATAATTTCTAAGCTAGGTCTCTTTGAAAACACGGTATTTTCAGAGTTTCACAGTGAATTACCAAGAAACAACATAGGAAACCACTGTGAACGGTGAAGTCACATATAGATCCTTTGGTGTGTCAGGTGAAACACACTACCCAAAAGACTCCAGCGTTCCTGAAACCAGTGTTTGCTCTTTAGTCTACTGTATCAACTCGAAAGCTCACTGAAGCATACAATGAAGCAGAACAAAAAAGGCACAGCAAGGGCATAATTCCATCTGTTGAAATCGTTTGATTATCTGTGTATGGTGGTTAGAATTTCTTCTGGTTGAAAACTGTTGCTGGGCTCCTTCGGAACACAGTATTTATGAGTTAACAATAAGTGCAACAACAACTTTTAGAAAGACATACATGAGAACCAGATAGCATCTAATATCTTCAGTTCAAAGAGCTACATCTGTACTTTCAGTAGTACATGCGTTTCTCTGCACGTAAAACAAGATATGTCGAAACATCGCTATCTCTGATTCTGCCTTCAGTGGCAATGCCACCGGTCACTATCTCCCACAATGAATGCCATCACCGCACGAACAGGGAAGAGAAAGCAATAACTTCTGTTATAATTGCTAGAAATTGTGATGTTCTCTCCTGTTTCAAAGAATGATGCTTTGCCTGATATAATTTCTAAGCTAGGTCTCTTTGAAAACACGGTATTTTCAGATTTTCACAGTGAATTACCAAGAAACAACATAGGAAACCACTGTGAACGGTGAAGTCACCTATAGATCCTTTTGTGTGTCAGGTGAAGTACACTACCCAAAAGACTCCAGCGTTCTTGAAACCAGTGTTTGCTCTTTAGTCTACTGTATCAACTCGAAAGCTCACTGAAGCATACAATGAAGCAGAACAACAACGGCACAGCAAGGGCATAATTCCATCTGTTGAAATCGTTTGATTATCTGTATATGGTGGTTAGAATTTCTTCTGGTTGAAAACTGTTGCTGGCCTCCTTCGGAACACAGTCTTTATGAGTTAACAATAAGTGCAACAACAACTTTTAGAATGACATACATGAGAACCAGATAGCATCTCATATCTTCAGTTCAAAGAGCTACATCTGTACTTTCAGTAGTACATGCGTTACTCTGCACGTAAAACAAGATATGTCGAAACATCGCTATCTCTGATTCTGCCTTCAATGGCAATGCCACCGGTCACTATCTCCCACAATGAATGCCATCACCGCACGAACAGGGAAGAGAAAGCAATAACTTCTGTTATAATTGCTAGAAATTGTGATGTTCTCTCCTGTTTCAAAGAATGATGCTTTGCCTGATATAATTTCTAAGCTAGGTCTCTTTGAAAACACGGTATTTTCAGAGTTTCACAGTGAATTACCAAGAAACAACATAGGAAACCACTGTGAACGGTTAAGTCACATATAGATCCTTTGGTGTGTCAGGTGAAGTACACTACCCAAAAGACTCCAGCGTTCTTGAAACCAGTGTTTGCTCTTTAGTCTACTGTATCAACTCGAAAGCTCACTGAAGCATACAATGAAGCAGAACAAAAAAGGCACAGCAAGGGCATAATTCCATCTGTTGAAATCGTTTGATTATCTGTGTATGGTGGTTAGAATTTCTTCTGGTTCAAAACTGTTGCTGGGCTCCTTCGGAACACAGTATTTATGAGTTAACAATAAGTGCAACAACAACTTTTAGAAAGACATACATGAGAACCAGATAGCATCTAATATCTTCAGTTCAAAGAGCTACATCTGTACTTTCAGTAGTACATGCGTTACTCTGCACGTAAAACAAGATATGTCGAAACATCGCTATCTCTGATTGTGCCTTCAATGGCAATGCCACCGGTCACTATCTCCCACAATGAATGCCATCACCGCACGGACAGGGAAGAGAAAGCAATAACTTCTGTTATAATTGCTAGAAATTGTGATGTTCTCTCCTGTTTCAAAGAATGATGCTTTGCCTGATATAATTTCTAAGCTAGGTCTCTTTGAAAACACGGTATTTTCAGAGTTTCACAGTGAATTACCAAGAAACAACATAGGAAACCACTGGGAACGGTGAAGTCACATATAGATCCTTTGGTGTGTCAGGTGAAGCACACTACCCAAAAGACTCCAGCGTTCTTGAAACCAGTGTTTGCTCTTTAGTCTACTGTATCAACTCGAAAGCTCACTGAAGCATACAATGAAGCAGAACAACAACGGCACAGCAAGGGCATAATTCCATCTGTTGAAATCGTTTGATTATCTGTATATGGTGGTTAGAATTTCATCTGGTTGAAAACTGTTGCTGGCCTCCTTCGGAACACAGTCTTTATGAGTTAACAATAAGTGCAACAACAACTTTTAGAAAGACATACGTGAGAACCAGATAGCATCTCATATCTTCAGTTCGAAGAGCTACATCTGTACTTTCAGTAGTACATACGTTACTCTGCACGGAAAACAAGATATGTCGAAACATCGCTATCTCTGATTCTGCCTTCAATGGCAATGCCAGCGGTCACTATCTCCCACAATGAATGTCATCACCGCACGGACAGGGAAGAGAAAGCAATAACTTCTGTTATAATTGCTAGAAATTGTGATGTTCTCTCCTGTTTCAAAGAATGATGCTTTGCCTGATATAATTTCTAAGCTAGGTCTCTTTGAAAACACGGTATTTTCATAGTTTCACAGTGAATTACCAAGAAACAACATAGGAAACCACTGTGAACGGTGAAGTCACATATAGATCCTTTGGTGTGTCAGGTGAAGTACACTACCCAAAAGACTCCAGCGTTCTTGAAACCAGTGTTTGCTCTTTAGTCTACTGTATCAACTCGAAAGCTCACTGAAGCATACAATGAAGCAGAACAACAACGGCACAGCAAGGGCATAATTCCATCTGTTGAAATCGTTTGATTATCTGTATATGGTGGTTAGAATTTCATCTGGTTGAAAACTGTTGCTGGCCTCCTTCGGAACACAGTCTTTATGAGTTAACAATAAGTGCAACAACAACTTTTAGAAAGACATACATGAGAACCAGATAGCATCTAATATCTTCAGTTCAAAGAGCTACATTTGTACTTTCAGTAGTACATGCGTTACTCTGCCCGGAAAACAAGATATGTCGAGACATCGCTATCTCTGCTTCTGCCTTCAATGGGAATGCCACCGGTCACTATCTCCCACAATGAATGCCATCACCGCACGGAAAGGGAAGAGAAAGCAATAACTTCTGTTATAATTGCTAGAAATTGTGATGTTCTCTCCTGTTTCAAAGAATGATGCTTTGCCTGATATAATTTCTAAGCTAGGTCTCTTTGAAAACACGGTATTTTCAGAGTTTCACAGTGAATTACCAAGAAACAACATAGGAAACCACTGTGAACGGTGAAGTCACATATAGATCCTTTGGTGTGTCAGGTGAAACACACTACCCAAAAGACTCCAGCGTTCCTGAAACCAGTGTTTGCTCTTTAGTCTACTGTATCAACTCGAAAGCTCACTGAAGCATACAATGAAGCAGAACAAAAAAGGCACAGCAAGGGAATAATTCCATCTGTTAAAATCGTTTGATTATCTGTGTATGGTGGTTAGAATTTCTTCTGGTTGAAAACTGTTGCTGGGCGCCTTCGGAACACAGTATTTATGAGTTAACAATAAGTGCAACAACAACTTTTAGAAAGACATACATGAGAACCAGATAGCATCTCATATCTTCAGTTCAAAGAGCTACATCTGTACTTTCAGTTGTACATGCGTTACTCTGCCCGGAAAACAAGATATGTCGAGACATCGCTATCTCTGCTTCTGCCTTCAATGGGAATGCCACCCGTCACTATCTCCCACAATGAATGCCATCACCGCCCGGACAGGGAAGAGAAAGCAATAACTTCTGTTATAATTGCTAGAAATTGTGATGTTCTCTCCTGTTTCAAAGAATGATGCTTTGCCTGATATAATTTCTAAGCTAGGTCTCTTTGAAAACACGGTATTTTCAGAGTTTCACAGTGAATTACCAAGAAACAACATAGGAAACCACTGGGAACGGTGAAGTCACATATAAATCCTTTGGTGTGTCAGGTGAAACACACTACCCAAAAGACTCCAGCGTTCCTGAAACCAGTGTTTGCTCTTTAGTCTACTGTATCAACTCGAAAGCTCACTGAAGCATACAATGAAGCAGAACAATAAAGGCACAGCAAGGGCATAATTCCATCTGTTGAAATCGTTTCATTATCTGTGTATGGTGGTTAGAATTTCTTCTGGTTGAAAACTGTTGCTGGGCGCCTTCGGAACACAGTATTTATGAGTTAACAATAAGTGCAACAACAACTTTTAGAAAGACATACATGAGAACCAGATAGCATCTCATATCTTCAGTTCAAAGAGCTACATCTGTACTTTCAGTAGTACATGCGTTACTCTGCCCGGAAAACAAGATATGTCGAGACATCGCTATCTCTGCTTCTGCCTTCAATGGGAATGCCACCCGTCACTATCTCCCACAATGAATGCCATCACCGCCCGGACAGGGAAGAGAAAGCAATAACTTCTGTTATAATTGCTAGAAATTGTGATGTTCTCTCCTGTTTAAAAGAATGATCCTTTGCCTGATATAATTTCTAAGCTAGGTCTCTTTGAAAACACGGTATTTTCAGAGTTTCACAGTGAATTACCAAGAAACAACATAGGAAACCACTGTGAACGGTGAAGTCACATATAAATCCTTGCTGTGTCAGGTGAAACACACTACCCAAAAGACTCCAGCGTTCCTGAAACCAGTGTTTGCTCTTTAGTCTACTGTATCAACTCGAAAGCTCACTGAAGCATACAATGAAGCAGAACAAAAAAGGCACAGCAAGGGAATAATTCCATCTGTTAAAATCGTTTGATTATCTGTGTATGGTGGTTAGAATTTCTTCTGGTTGAAAACTGTTGCTGGGCGCCTTCGGAACACAGTATTTATGAGTTAACAATAAGTGCAACAACAACTTTTAGAAAGACATACATGAGAACCAGATAGCATCTCATATCTTCAGTTCAAAGAGCTACATCTGTACTTTCAGTTGTACATGCGTTACTCTGCCCGGAAAACAAGATATGTCGAGACATCGCTATCTCTGCTTCTGCCTTCAATGGGAATGCCACCCGTCACTATCTCCCACAATGAATGCCATCACCGCCCGGACAGGGAAGAGAAAGCAATAACTTCTGTTATAATTGCTAGAAATTGTGATGTTCTCTCCTGTTTCAAAGAATGATGCTTTGCCTGATATAATTTCTAAGCTAGGTCTCTTTGAAAACACGGTATTTTCAGAGTTTCACAGTGAATTACCAAGAAACAACATAGGAAACCACTGGGAACGGTGAAGTCACATATAAATCCTTTGGTGTGTCAGGTGAAACACACTACCCAAAAGACTCCAGCGTTCCTGAAACCAGTGTTTGCTCTTTAGTCTACTGTATCAACTCGAAAGCTGACTGAAGCATACAATGAAGCAGAACAAAAAAGGCACAGCAAGGGCATAATTCCATCTGTTGAAATCGTTTCATTATCTGTGTATGGTGGTTAGAATTTCTTCTGGTTGAAAACTGTTGCTGGGCGCCTTCGGAACACAGTATTTATGAGTTAACAATAAGTGCAACAACAACTTTTAGAAAGACATACATGAGAACCAGATAGCATCTCATATCTTCAGTTCAAAGAGCTACATCTGTACTTTCAGTAGTACATGCGTTACTCTGCCCGGAAAACAAGATATGTCGAGACATCGCTATCTCTGCTTCTGCCTTCAATGGGAATGCCACCCGTCACTATCTCCCACAATGAATGCCATCACCGCCCGGACAGGGAAGAGAAAGCAATAACTTCTGTTATAATTGCTAGAAATTGTGATGTTCTCTCCTGTTTAAAAGAATGATCCTTTGCCTGATATAATTTCTAAGCTAGGTCTCTTTGAAAACACGGTATTTTCAGAGTTTCACAGTGAATTACCAAGAAACAACATAGGAAACCACTGTGAACGGTGAAGTCACATATAAATCCTTGCTGTGTCAGGTGAAACACACTACCCAAAAGACTCCAGCGTTCCTGAAACCAGTGTTTGCTCTTTAGTCTAAGGTATCAACTCGAAAGCTCACTGAAGCATACAATGAAGCAGAACAACAACGGCACAGCAAGGGCATAATTCCATCTGTTGAAATCGTTTGATTATCTGTATATGGTGGTTAAAATTTCATCTGGTTGAAAACTGTTGCTGGCCTCCTTCGGAACACAGTCTTTATGAGTTAACAATAAGTGCAACAACAACTTTTAGAAAGACATACATGAGAACCAGATAGCATCTCATATCTTCAGTTCAAAGAGCTACATCTGTACTTTCAGTAGTACATACGTTACTCTGCACGGAAAACAAGATATGTCGAAACATCGCTATCTCTGATTCTGCCTTCAATGGCAATGCCAGCGGTCACTATCTCCCACAATGAATGTCATCACCGCACGGACAGGGAAGAGAAAGCAATAACTTCTGTTATAATTGCTAGAAATTGTGATGTTCTCTCCTGTTTCAAAGAATGATGCTTTGCCTGATATAATTTCTAAGCTAGGTCTCTTTGAAAACACGGTATTTTCAGAGTTTCACAGTGAATTACCAAGAAACAACATAGGAAACCACTGTGAACGGTGAAGTCACCTATAGATCCTTTTGTGTGTCAGGTGAAGTACACTACCCAAAAGACTCCAGCGTTCTTGAAACCAGTGTTTGCTCTTTAGTCTACTGTATCAACTCGAAAGCTCACTGAAGCATACAATGAAGCAGAACAACAACGGCACAGCAAGGGCATAATTCCATCTGTTGAAATCGTTTGATTATCTGTATATGGTGGTTAGAATTTCATCTGGTTGAAAACTGTTGCTGGCCTCCTTCGGAACACAGTCTTTATGAGTTAACAATAAGTGCAACAACAACTTTTAGAAAGACATACATGAGAACCAGATAGCATCTAATATCTTCAGTTCAAAGAGCTACATCTGTACTTTCAGTAGTACATGCGTTACTCTGCCCGGAAAACAAGATATGTCGAGACATCGCTATCTCTGCTTCTGCCTTCAATGGGAATGCCACCGGTCACTATCTCCCACAATGAATGCCATCACCGCACGGAAAGGGAAGAGAAAGCAATAACTTCTGTTATAATTGCTAGAAATTGTGATGTTCTCTCCTGTTTCAAAGAATGATGCTTTGCCTGATATAATTTCTAAGCTAGGTCTCTTTGAAAACACGGTATTTTCAGAGTTTCACAGTGAATTACCAAGAAACAACATAGGAAACCACTGTGAACGGTGAAGTCACATATAGATCCTTTGGTGTGTCAGGTGAAACACACTACCCAAAAGACTCCAGCGTTCCTGAAACCAGTGTTTGCTCTTTAGTCTACTGTATCAACTCGAAAGCTCACTGAAGCATACAATGAAGCAGAACAAAAAAGGCACAGCAAGGGCATAATTCCATCTGTTGAAATCGTTTTATTATCTGTGTATGGTGGTTAGAAATTCTTCTGGTTGAAAACTGTTGCTGGGCGCCTTCGGAACACAGTATTTATGAGTTAACAATAAGTGCAACAACAACTTTTAGAAAGACATACATGAGAACCAGATAGCATCTCATATCTTCAGTTCAAAGAGCTACATCTGTACTTTCAGTTGTACATGCGTTACTCTGCCCGGAAAACAAGATATGTCGAGACATCGCTATCTCTGCTTCTGCCTTCAATGGGAATGCCACCCGTCACTATCTCCCACAATGAATGCCATCACCGCCCGGACAGGGAAGAGAAAGCAATAACTTCTGTTATAATTGCTAGAAATTGTGATGTTCTCTCCTGTTTCAAAGAATGATGCTTTGCCTGATATAATTTCTAAGCTAGGTCTCTTTGAAAACACGGTATTTTCAGAGTTTCACAGTGAATTACCAAGAAACAACATAGGAAACCACTGGGAACGGTGAAGTCACATATAAATCCTTTGGTGTGTCAGGTGAAACACACTACCCAAAAGACTCCAGCGTTCCTGAAACCAGTGTTTGCTCTTTAGTCTACTGTATCAACTCGAAAGCTCACTGAAGCATACAATGAAGCAGAACAAAAAAGGCACAGCAAGGGCATAATTCCATCTGTTGAAATCGTTTCATTATCTGTGTATGGTGGTTAGAATTTCTTCTGGTTGAAAACTGTTGCTGGGCGCCTTCGGAACACAGTATTTATGAGTTAACAATAAGTGCAACAACAACTTTTAGAAAGACATACATGAGAACCAGATAGCATCTCATATCTTCAGTTCAAAGAGCTACATCTGTACTTTCAGTAGTACATGCGTTACTCTGCCCGGAAAACAAGATATGTCGAGACATCGCTATCTCTGCTTCTGCCTTCAATGGGAATGCCACCCGTCACTATCTCCCACAATGAATGCCATCACCGCCCGGACAGGGAAGAGAAAGCAATAACTTCTGTTATAATTGCTAGAAATTGTGATGTTCTCTCCTGTTTCAAAGAATGATGCTTTGCCTGATATAATTTCTAAGCTAGGTCTCTTTGAAAACACGGTATTTTCAGAGTTTCACAGTGAATTACCAAGAAACAACATAGGAAACCACTGTGAACGGTGAAGTCACCTATAGATCCTTTTGTGTGTCAGGTGAAGTACACTACCCAAAAGACTCCAGCGTTCTTGAAACCAGTGTTTGCTCTTTAGTCTACTGTATCAACTCGAAAGCTCACTGAAGCACACAATGAAGCAGAACAACAACGGCACAGCAAGGGCATAATTCCATCTGTTGAAATCGTTTGATTATCTGTATATGGTGGTTAGAATTTCATCTGGTTGAAAACTGTTGCTGGCCTCCTTCGGAACACAGTCTTTATGAGTTAACAATAAGTGCAACAACAACTTTTAGAAAGACATACATGAGAACCAGATAGCATCTAATATCTTCAGTTCAAAGAGCTACATTTGTACTTTCAGTAGTACATGCGTTACTCTGCCCGGAAAACAAGATATGTCGAGACATCGCTATCTCTGCTTCTGCCTTCAATGGGAATGCCACCGGTCACTATCTCCCACAATGAATGCCATCACCGCACGGAAAGGGAAGAGAAAGCAATAACTTCTGTTATAATTGCTAGAAATTGTGATGTTCTCTCCTGTTTCAAAGAATGATGCTTTGCCTGATATAATTTCTAAGCTAGGTCTCTTTGAAAACACGGTATTTTCAGAGTTTCACAGTGAATTACCAAGAAACAACATAGGAAACCACTGTGAACGGTGAAGTCACATATAGATCCTTTGGTGTGTCAGGTGAAACACACTACCCAAAAGACTCCAGCGTTCCTGAAACCAGTGTTTGCTCTTTAGTCTACTGTATCAACTCGAAAGCTCACTGAAGCATACAATGAAGCAGAACAAAAAAGGCACAGCAAGGGCATAATTCCATCTGTTGAAATCGTTTGATTATCTGTGTATGGTGGTTAGAATTTCTTCTGGTTGAAAACTGTTGCTGGGCGCCTTCGGAACACAGTATTTATGAGTTAACAATAAGTGCAACAACAACTTTTAGAAAGACATACATGAGAACCAGATAGCATCTCATATCTTCAGTTCAAAGAGCTACATCTGTACTTTCAGTTGTACATGCGTTACTCTGCCCGGAAAACAAGATATGTCGAGACATCGCTATCTCTGCTTCTGCCTTCAATGGGAATGCCACCCGTCACTATCTCCCACAATGAATGCCATCACCGCCCGGACAGGGAAGAGAAAGCAATAACTTCTGTTATAATTGCTAGAAATTGTGATGTTCTCTCCTGTTTCAAAGAATGATGCTTTGCCTGATATAATTTCTAAGCTAGGTCTCTTTGAAAACACGGTATTTTCAGAGTTTCACAGTGAATTACCAAGAAACAACATAGGAAACCACTGGGAACGGTGAAGTCACATATAAATCCTTTGGTGTGTCAGGTGAAACACACTACCCAAAAGACTCCAGCGTTCCTGAAACCAGTGTTTGCTCTTTAGTCTACTGTATCAACTCGAAAGCTCACTGAAGCATACAATGAAGCAGAACAAAAAAGGCACAGCAAGGGCATAATTCCATCTGTTGAAATCGTTTCATTATCTGTGTATGGTGGTTAGAATTTCTTCTGGTTGAAAACTGTTGCTGGGCGCCTTCGGAACACAGTATTTATGAGTTAACAATAAGTGCAACAACAACTTTTAGAAAGACATACATGAGAACCAGATAGCATCTCATATCTTCAGTTCAAAGAGCTACATCTGTACTTTCAGTAGTACATGCGTTACTCTGCCCGGAAAACAAGATATGTCGAGACATCGCTATCTCTGCTTCTGCCTTCAATGGGAATGCCACCCGTCACTATCTCCCACAATGAATGCCATCACCGCCCGGACAGGGAAGAGAAAGCAATAACTTCTGTTATAATTGCTAGAAATTGTGATGTTCTCTCCTGTTTCAAAGAATGATGCTTTGCCTGATATAATTTCTAAGCTAGGTCTCTTTGAAAACACGGTATTTTCAGAGTTTCACAGTGAATTACCAAGAAACAACATAGGAAACCACTGTGAACGGTGAAGTCACCTATAGATCCTTTTGTGTGTCAGGTGAAGTACACTACCCAAAAGACTCCAGCGTTCTTGAAACCAGTGTTTGCTCTTTAGTCTACTGTATCAACTCGAAAGCTCACTGAAGCACACAATGAAGCAGAACAACAACGGCACAGCAAGGGCATAATTCCATCTGTTGAAATCGTTTGATTATCTGTATATGGTGGTTAGAATTTCATCTGGTTGAAAACTGTTGCTGGCCTCCTTCGGAACACAGTCTTTATGAGTTAACAATAAGTGCAACAACAACTTTTAGAAAGACATACATGAGAACCAGATAGCATCTAATATCTTCAGTTCAAAGAGCTACATTTGTACTTTCAGTAGTACATGCGTTACTCTGCCCGGAAAACAAGATATGTCGAGACATCGCTATCTCTGCTTCTGCCTTCAATGGGAATGCCACCGGTCACTATCTCCCACAATGAATGCCATCACCGCACGGAAAGGGAAGAGAAAGCAATAACTTCTGTTATAATTGCTAGAAATTGTGATGTTCTCTCCTGTTTCAAAGAATGATGCTTTGCCTGATATAATTTCTAAGCTAGGTCTCTTTGAAAACACGGTATTTTCAGAGTTTCACAGTGAATTACCAAGAAACAACATAGGAAACCACTGTGAACGGTGAAGTCACATATAGATCCTTTGGTGTGTCAGGTGAAACACACTACCCAAAAGACTCCAGCGTTCCTGAAACCAGTGTTTGCTCTTTAGTCTACTGTATCAACTCGAAAGCTCACTGAAGCATACAATGAAGCAGAACAAAAAAGGCACAGCAAGGGCATAATTCCATCTGTTGAAATCGTTTGATTATCTGTGTATGGTGGTTAGAATTTCTTCTGGTTGAAAACTGTTGCTGGGCGCCTTCGGAACACAGTATTTATGAGTTAACAATAAGTGCAACAACAACTTTTAGAAAGACATACATGAGAACCAGATAGCATCTCATATCTTCAGTTCAAAGAGCTACATCTGTACTTTCAGTTGTACATGCGTTACTCTGCCCGGAAAACAAGATATGTCGAGACATCGCTATCTCTGCTTCTGCCTTCAATGGGAATGCCACCCGTCACTATCTCCCACAATGAATGCCATCACCGCCCGGACAGGGAAGAGAAAGCAATAACTTCTGTTATAATTGCTAGAAATTGTGATGTTCTCTCCTGTTTCAAAGAATGATGCTTTGCCTGATATAATTTCTAAGCTAGGTCTCTTTGAAAACACGGTATTTTCAGAGTTTCACAGTGAATTACCAAGAAACAACATAGGAAACCACTGGGAACGGTGAAGTCACATATAAATCCTTTGGTGTGTCAGGTGAAACACACTACCCAAAAGACTCCAGCGTTCCTGAAACCAGTGTTTGCTCTTTAGTCTACTGTATCAACTCGAAAGCTCACTGAAGCATACAATGAAGCAGAACAAAAAAGGCACAGCAAGGGCATAATTCCATCTGTTGAAATCGTTTCATTATCTGTGTATGGTGGTTAGAATTTCTTCTGGTTGAAAACTGTTGCTGGGCGCCTTCGGAACACAGTATTTATGAGTTAACAATAAGTGCAACAACAACTTTTAGAAAGACATACATGAGAACCAGATAGCATCTCATATCTTCAGTTCAAAGAGCTACATCTGTACTTTCAGTAGTACATGCGTTACTCTGCCCGGAAAACAAGATATGTCGAGACATCGCTATCTCTGCTTCTGCCTTCAATGGGAATGCCACCCGTCACTATCTCCCACAATGAATGCCATCACCGCCCGGACAGGGAAGAGAAAGCAATAACTTCTGTTATAATTGCTAGAAATTGTGATGTTCTCTCCTGTTTCAAAGAATGATGCTTTGCCTGATATAATTTCTAAGCTAGGTCTCTTTGAAAACACGGTATTTTCAGAGTTTCACAGTGAATTACCAAGAAACAACATAGGAAACCACTGTGAACGGTGAAGTCACCTATAGATCCTTTTGTGTGTCAGGTGAAGTACACTACCCAAAAGACTCCAGCGTTCTTGAAACCAGTGTTTGCTCTTTAGTCTACTGTATCAACTCGAAAGCTCACTGAAGCACACAATGAAGCAGAACAACAACGGCACAGCAAGGGCATAATTCCATCTGTTGAAATCGTTTGATTATCTGTATATGGTGGTTAGAATTTCATCTGGTTGAAAACTGTTGCTGGCCTCCTTCGGAACACAGTCTTTATGAGTTAACAATAAGTGCAACAACAACTTTTAGAAAGACATACATGAGAACCAGATAGCATCTAATATCTTCAGTTCAAAGAGCTACATTTGTACTTTCAGTAGTACATGCGTTACTCTGCCCGGAAAACAAGATATGTCGAGACATCGCTATCTCTGCTTCTGCCTTCAATGGGAATGCCACCGGTCACTATCTCCCACAATGAATGCCATCACCGCACGGAAAGGGAAGAGAAAGCAATAACTTCTGTTATAATTGCTAGAAATTGTGATGTTCTCTCCTGTTTCAAAGAATGATGCTTTGCCTGATATAATTTCTAAGCTAGGTCTCTTTGAAAACACGGTATTTTCAGAGTTTCACAGTGAATTACCAAGAAACAACATAGGAAACCACTGTGAACGGTGAAGTCACATATAGATCCTTTGGTGTGTCAGGTGAAACACACTACCCAAAAGACTCCAGCGTTCCTGAAACCAGTGTTTGCTCTTTAGTCTACTGTATCAACTCGAAAGCTCACTGAAGCATACAATGAAGCAGAACAAAAAAGGCACAGCAAGGGCATAATTCCATCTGTTGAAATCGTTTGATTATCTGTGTATGGTGGTTAGAATTTCTTCTGGTTCAAAACTGTTGCTGGGCTCCTTCGGAACACAGTATTTATGAGTTAACAATAAGTGCAACAACAACTTTTAGAAAGACATACATGAGAACCAGATAGCATCTAATATCTTCAGTTCAAAGAGCTACATCTGTACTTTCAGTAGTACATGCGTTACTCTGCACGTAAAACAAGATATGTCGAAACATCGCTATCTCTGATTGTGCCTTCAATGGCAATGCCACCGGTCACTATCTCCCACAATGAATGCCATCACCGCACGGACAGGGAAGAGAAAGCAATAACTTCTGTTATAATTGCTAGAAATTGTGATGTTCTCTCCTGTTTCAAAGAATGATGCTTTGCCTGATATAATTTCTAAGCTAGGTCTCTTTGAAAACACGGTATTTTCAGAGTTTCACAGTGAATTACCAAGAAACAACATAGGAAACCACTGGGAACGGTGAAGTCACATATAGATCCTTTGGTGTGTCAGGTGAAGCACACTACCCAAAAGACTCCAGCGTTCTTGAAACCAGTGTTTGCTCTTTAGTCTACTGTATCAACTCGAAAGCTCACTGAAGCATACAATGAAGCAGAACAACAACGGCACAGCAAGGGCATAATTCCATCTGTTGAAATCGTTTGATTATCTGTATATGGTGGTTAGAATTTCATCTGGTTGAAAACTGTTGCTGGCCTCCTTCGGAACACAGTCTTTATGAGTTAACAATAAGTGCAACAACAACTTTTAGAAAGACATACGTGAGAACCAGATAGCATCTCATATCTTCAGTTCGAAGAGCTACATCTGTACTTTCAGTAGTACATACGTTACTCTGCACGGAAAACAAGATATGTCGAAACATCGCTATCTCTGATTCTGCCTTCAATGGCAATGCCAGCGGTCACTATCTCCCACAATGAATGTCATCACCGCACGGACAGGGAAGAGAAAGCAATAACTTCTGTTATAATTGCTAGAAATTGTGATGTTCTCTCCTGTTTCAAAGAATGATGCTTTGCCTGATATAATTTCTAAGCTAGGTCTCTTTGAAAACACGGTATTTTCATAGTTTCACAGTGAATTACCAAGAAACAACATAGGAAACCACTGTGAACGGTGAAGTCACATATAGATCCTTTGGTGTGTCAGGTGAAGTACACTACCCAAAAGACTCCAGCGTTCTTGAAACCAGTGTTTGCTCTTTAGTCTACTGTATCAACTCGAAAGCTCACTGAAGCATACAATGAAGCAGAACAACAACGGCACAGCAAGGGCATAATTCCATCTGTTGAAATCGTTTGATTATCTGTATATGGTGGTTAGAATTTCATCTGGTTGAAAACTGTTGCTGGCCTCCTTCGGAACACAGTCTTTATGAGTTAACAATAAGTGCAACAACAACTTTTAGAAAGACATACATGAGAACCAGATAGCATCTAATATCTTCAGTTCAAAGAGCTACATTTGTACTTTCAGTAGTACATGCGTTACTCTGCCCGGAAAACAAGATATGTCGAGACATCGCTATCTCTGCTTCTGCCTTCAATGGGAATGCCACCGGTCACTATCTCCCACAATGAATGCCATCACCGCACGGAAAGGGAAGAGAAAGCAATAACTTCTGTTATAATTGCTAGAAATTGTGATGTTCTCTCCTGTTTCAAAGAATGATGCTTTGCCTGATATAATTTCTAAGCTAGGTCTCTTTGAAAACACGGTATTTTCAGAGTTTCACAGTGAATTACCAAGAAACAACATAGGAAACCACTGTGAACGGTGAAGTCACATATAGATCCTTTGGTGTGTCAGGTGAAACACACTACCCAAAAGACTCCAGCGTTCCTGAAACCAGTGTTTGCTCTTTAGTCTACTGTATCAACTCGAAAGCTCACTGAAGCATACAATGAAGCAGAACAAAAAAGGCACAGCAAGGGAATAATTCCATCTGTTAAAATCGTTTGATTATCTGTGTATGGTGGTTAGAATTTCTTCTGGTTGAAAACTGTTGCTGGGCGCCTTCGGAACACAGTATTTATGAGTTAACAATAAGTGCAACAACAACTTTTAGAAAGACATACATGAGAACCAGATAGCATCTCATATCTTCAGTTCAAAGAGCTACATCTGTACTTTCAGTTGTACATGCGTTACTCTGCCCGGAAAACAAGATATGTCGAGACATCGCTATCTCTGCTTCTGCCTTCAATGGGAATGCCACCCGTCACTATCTCCCACAATGAATGCCATCACCGCCCGGACAGGGAAGAGAAAGCAATAACTTCTGTTATAATTGCTAGAAATTGTGATGTTCTCTCCTGTTTCAAAGAATGATGCTTTGCCTGATATAATTTCTAAGCTAGGTCTCTTTGAAAACACGGTATTTTCAGAGTTTCACAGTGAATTACCAAGAAACAACATAGGAAACCACTGGGAACGGTGAAGTCACATATAAATCCTTTGGTGTGTCAGGTGAAACACACTACCCAAAAGACTCCAGCGTTCCTGAAACCAGTGTTTGCTCTTTAGTCTACTGTATCAACTCGAAAGCTCACTGAAGCATACAATGAAGCAGAACAATAAAGGCACAGCAAGGGCATAATTCCATCTGTTGAAATCGTTTCATTATCTGTGTATGGTGGTTAGAATTTCTTCTGGTTGAAAACTGTTGCTGGGCGCCTTCGGAACACAGTATTTATGAGTTAACAATAAGTGCAACAACAACTTTTAGAAAGACATACATGAGAACCAGATAGCATCTCATATCTTCAGTTCAAAGAGCTACATCTGTACTTTCAGTAGTACATGCGTTACTCTGCCCGGAAAACAAGATATGTCGAGACATCGCTATCTCTGCTTCTGCCTTCAATGGGAATGCCACCCGTCACTATCTCCCACAATGAATGCCATCACCGCCCGGACAGGGAAGAGAAAGCAATAACTTCTGTTATAATTGCTAGAAATTGTGATGTTCTCTCCTGTTTAAAAGAATGATCCTTTGCCTGATATAATTTCTAAGCTAGGTCTCTTTGAAAACACGGTATTTTCAGAGTTTCACAGTGAATTACCAAGAAACAACATAGGAAACCACTGTGAACGGTGAAGTCACATATAAATCCTTGCTGTGTCAGGTGAAACACACTACCCAAAAGACTCCAGCGTTCCTGAAACCAGTGTTTGCTCTTTAGTCTACTGTATCAACTCGAAAGCTCACTGAAGCATACAATGAAGCAGAACAAAAAAGGCACAGCAAGGGAATAATTCCATCTGTTAAAATCGTTTGATTATCTGTGTATGGTGGTTAGAATTTCTTCTGGTTGAAAACTGTTGCTGGGCGCCTTCGGAACACAGTATTTATGAGTTAACAATAAGTGCAACAACAACTTTTAGAAAGACATACATGAGAACCAGATAGCATCTCATATCTTCAGTTCAAAGAGCTACATCTGTACTTTCAGTTGTACATGCGTTACTCTGCCCGGAAAACAAGATATGTCGAGACATCGCTATCTCTGCTTCTGCCTTCAATGGGAATGCCACCCGTCACTATCTCCCACAATGAATGCCATCACCGCCCGGACAGGGAAGAGAAAGCAATAACTTCTGTTATAATTGCTAGAAATTGTGATGTTCTCTCCTGTTTCAAAGAATGATGCTTTGCCTGATATAATTTCTAAGCTAGGTCTCTTTGAAAACACGGTATTTTCAGAGTTTCACAGTGAATTACCAAGAAACAACATAGGAAACCACTGGGAACGGTGAAGTCACATATAAATCCTTTGGTGTGTCAGGTGAAACACACTACCCAAAAGACTCCAGCGTTCCTGAAACCAGTGTTTGCTCTTTAGTCTACTGTATCAACTCGAAAGCTGACTGAAGCATACAATGAAGCAGAACAAAAAAGGCACAGCAAGGGCATAATTCCATCTGTTGAAATCGTTTCATTATCTGTGTATGGTGGTTAGAATTTCTTCTGGTTGAAAACTGTTGCTGGGCGCCTTCGGAACACAGTATTTATGAGTTAACAATAAGTGCAACAACAACTTTTAGAAAGACATACATGAGAACCAGATAGCATCTCATATCTTCAGTTCAAAGAGCTACATCTGTACTTTCAGTAGTACATGCGTTACTCTGCCCGGAAAACAAGATATGTCGAGACATCGCTATCTCTGCTTCTGCCTTCAATGGGAATGCCACCCGTCACTATCTCCCACAATGAATGCCATCACCGCCCGGACAGGGAAGAGAAAGCAATAACTTCTGTTATAATTGCTAGAAATTGTGATGTTCTCTCCTGTTTAAAAGAATGATCCTTTGCCTGATATAATTTCTAAGCTAGGTCTCTTTGAAAACACGGTATTTTCAGAGTTTCACAGTGAATTACCAAGAAACAACATAGGAAACCACTGTGAACGGTGAAGTCACATATAAATCCTTGCTGTGTCAGGTGAAACACACTACCCAAAAGACTCCAGCGTTCCTGAAACCAGTGTTTGCTCTTTAGTCTAAGGTATCAACTCGAAAGCTCACTGAAGCATACAATGAAGCAGAACAACAACGGCACAGCAAGGGCATAATTCCATCTGTTGAAATCGTTTGATTATCTGTATATGGTGGTTAAAATTTCATCTGGTTGAAAACTGTTGCTGGCCTCCTTCGGAACACAGTCTTTATGAGTTAACAATAAGTGCAACAACAACTTTTAGAAAGACATACATGAGAACCAGATAGCATCTCATATCTTCAGTTCAAAGAGCTACATCTGTACTTTCAGTAGTACATACGTTACTCTGCACGGAAAACAAGATATGTCGAAACATCGCTATCTCTGATTCTGCCTTCAATGGCAATGCCAGCGGTCACTATCTCCCACAATGAATGTCATCACCGCACGGACAGGGAAGAGAAAGCAATAACTTCTGTTATAATTGCTAGAAATTGTGATGTTCTCTCCTGTTTCAAAGAATGATGCTTTGCCTGATATAATTTCTAAGCTAGGTCTCTTTGAAAACACGGTATTTTCAGAGTTTCACAGTGAATTACCAAGAAACAACATAGGAAACCACTGTGAACGGTGAAGTCACCTATAGATCCTTTTGTGTGTCAGGTGAAGTACACTACCCAAAAGACTCCAGCGTTCTTGAAACCAGTGTTTGCTCTTTAGTCTACTGTATCAACTCGAAAGCTCACTGAAGCATACAATGAAGCAGAACAACAACGGCACAGCAAGGGCATAATTCCATCTGTTGAAATCGTTTGATTATCTGTATATGGTGGTTAGAATTTCATCTGGTTGAAAACTGTTGCTGGCCTCCTTCGGAACACAGTCTTTATGAGTTAACAATAAGTGCAACAACAACTTTTAGAAAGACATACATGAGAACCAGATAGCATCTAATATCTTCAGTTCAAAGAGCTACATCTGTACTTTCAGTAGTACATGCGTTACTCTGCCCGGAAAACAAGATATGTCGAGACATCGCTATCTCTGCTTCTGCCTTCAATGGGAATGCCACCGGTCACTATCTCCCACAATGAATGCCATCACCGCACGGAAAGGGAAGAGAAAGCAATAACTTCTGTTATAATTGCTAGAAATTGTGATGTTCTCTCCTGTTTCAAAGAATGATGCTTTGCCTGATATAATTTCTAAGCTAGGTCTCTTTGAAAACACGGTATTTTCAGAGTTTCACAGTGAATTACCAAGAAACAACATAGGAAACCACTGTGAACGGTGAAGTCACATATAGATCCTTTGGTGTGTCAGGTGAAACACACTACCCAAAAGACTCCAGCGTTCCTGAAACCAGTGTTTGCTCTTTAGTCTACTGTATCAACTCGAAAGCTCACTGAAGCATACAATGAAGCAGAACAAAAAAGGCACAGCAAGGGCATAATTCCATCTGTTGAAATCGTTTTATTATCTGTGTATGGTGGTTAGAAATTCTTCTGGTTGAAAACTGTTGCTGGGCGCCTTCGGAACACAGTATTTATGAGTTAACAATAAGTGCAACAACAACTTTTAGAAAGACATACATGAGAACCAGATAGCATCTCATATCTTCAGTTCAAAGAGCTACATCTGTACTTTCAGTTGTACATGCGTTACTCTGCCCGGAAAACAAGATATGTCGAGACATCGCTATCTCTGCTTCTGCCTTCAATGGGAATGCCACCCGTCACTATCTCCCACAATGAATGCCATCACCGCCCGGACAGGGAAGAGAAAGCAATAACTTCTGTTATAATTGCTAGAAATTGTGATGTTCTCTCCTGTTTCAAAGAATGATGCTTTGCCTGATATAATTTCTAAGCTAGGTCTCTTTGAAAACACGGTATTTTCAGAGTTTCACAGTGAATTACCAAGAAACAACATAGGAAACCACTGGGAACGGTGAAGTCACATATAAATCCTTTGGTGTGTCAGGTGAAACACACTACCCAAAAGACTCCAGCGTTCCTGAAACCAGTGTTTGCTCTTTAGTCTACTGTATCAACTCGAAAGCTCACTGAAGCATACAATGAAGCAGAACAAAAAAGGCACAGCAAGGGCATAATTCCATCTGTTGAAATCGTTTCATTATCTGTGTATGGTGGTTAGAATTTCTTCTGGTTGAAAACTGTTGCTGGGCGCCTTCGGAACACAGTATTTATGAGTTAACAATAAGTGCAACAACAACTTTTAGAAAGACATACATGAGAACCAGATAGCATCTCATATCTTCAGTTCAAAGAGCTACATCTGTACTTTCAGTAGTACATGCGTTACTCTGCCCGGAAAACAAGATATGTCGAGACATCGCTATCTCTGCTTCTGCCTTCAATGGGAATGCCACCCGTCACTATCTCCCACAATGAATGCCATCACCGCCCGGACAGGGAAGAGAAAGCAATAACTTCTGTTATAATTGCTAGAAATTGTGATGTTCTCTCCTGTTTCAAAGAATGATGCTTTGCCTGATATAATTTCTAAGCTAGGTCTCTTTGAAAACACGGTATTTTCAGAGTTTCACAGTGAATTACCAAGAAACAACATAGGAAACCACTGTGAACGGTGAAGTCACCTATAGATCCTTTTGTGTGTCAGGTGAAGTACACTACCCAAAAGACTCCAGCGTTCTTGAAACCAGTGTTTGCTCTTTAGTCTACTGTATCAACTCGAAAGCTCACTGAAGCACACAATGAAGCAGAACAACAACGGCACAGCAAGGGCATAATTCCATCTGTTGAAATCGTTTGATTATCTGTATATGGTGGTTAGAATTTCATCTGGTTGAAAACTGTTGCTGGCCTCCTTCGGAACACAGTCTTTATGAGTTAACAATAAGTGCAACAACAACTTTTAGAAAGACATACATGAGAACCAGATAGCATCTAATATCTTCAGTTCAAAGAGCTACATTTGTACTTTCAGTAGTACATGCGTTACTCTGCCCGGAAAACAAGATATGTCGAGACATCGCTATCTCTGCTTCTGCCTTCAATGGGAATGCCACCGGTCACTATCTCCCACAATGAATGCCATCACCGCACGGAAAGGGAAGAGAAAGCAATAACTTCTGTTATAATTGCTAGAAATTGTGATGTTCTCTCCTGTTTCAAAGAATGATGCTTTGCCTGATATAATTTCTAAGCTAGGTCTCTTTGAAAACACGGTATTTTCAGAGTTTCACAGTGAATTACCAAGAAACAACATAGGAAACCACTGTGAACGGTGAAGTCACATATAGATCCTTTGGTGTGTCAGGTGAAACACACTACCCAAAAGACTCCAGCGTTCCTGAAACCAGTGTTTGCTCTTTAGTCTACTGTATCAACTCGAAAGCTCACTGAAGCATACAATGAAGCAGAACAAAAAAGGCACAGCAAGGGCATAATTCCATCTGTTGAAATCGTTTGATTATCTGTGTATGGTGGTTAGAATTTCTTCTGGTTGAAAACTGTTGCTGGGCGCCTTCGGAACACAGTATTTATGAGTTAACAATAAGTGCAACAACAACTTTTAGAAAGACATACATGAGAACCAGATAGCATCTCATATCTTCAGTTCAAAGAGCTACATCTGTACTTTCAGTTGTACATGCGTAACTCTGCCCGGAAAACAAGATATGTCGAGACATCGCTATCTCTGCTTCTGCCTTCAATGGGAATGCCACCCGTCACTATCTCCCACAATGAATGCCATCACCGCCCGGACAGGGAAGAGAAAGCAATAACTTCTGTTATAATTGCTAGAAATTGTGATGTTCTCTCCTGTTTCAAAGAATGATGCTTTGCCTGATATAATTTCTAAGCTAGGTCTCTTTGAAAACACGGTATTTTCAGAGTTTCACAGTGAATTACCAAGAAACAACATAGGAAACCACTGGGAACGGTGAAGTCACATATAAATCCTTTGGTGTGTCAGGTGAAACACACTACCCAAAAGACTCCAGCGTTCCTGAAACCAGTGTTTGCTCTTTAGTCTACTGTATCAACTCGAAAGCTCACTGAAGCATACAATGAAGCAGAACAAAAAAGGCACAGCAAGGGCATAATTCCATCTGTTGAAATCGTTTCATTATCTGTGTATGGTGGTTAGAATTTCTTCTGGTTGAAAACTGTTGCTGGGCGCCTTCGGAACACAGTATTTATGAGTTAACAATAAGTGCAACAACAACTTTTAGAAAGACATACATGAGAACCAGATAGCATCTCATATCTTCAGTTCAAAGAGCTACATCTGTACTTTCAGTAGTACATGCGTTACTCTGCCCGGAAAACAAGATATGTCGAGACATCGCTATCTCTGCTTCTGCCTTCAATGGGAATGCCACCCGTCACTATCTCCCACAATGAATGCCATCACCGCCCGGACAGGGAAGAGAAAGCAATAACTTCTGTTATAATTGCTAGAAATTGTGATGTTCTCTCCTGTTTCAAAGAATGATGCTTTGCCTGATATAATTTCTAAGCTAGGTCTCTTTGAAAACACGGTATTTTCAGAGTTTCACAGTGAATTACCAAGAAACAACATAGGAAACCACTGTGAACGGTGAAGTCACCTATAGATCCTTTTGTGTGTCAGGTGAAGTACACTACCCAAAAGACTCCAGCGTTCTTGAAACCAGTGTTTGCTCTTTAGTCTACTGTATCAACTCGAAAGCTCACTGAAGCACACAATGAAGCAGAACAACAACGGCACAGCAAGGGCATAATTCCATCTGTTGAAATCGTTTGATTATCTGTATATGGTGGTTAGAATTTCATCTGGTTGAAAACTGTTGCTGGCCTCCTTCGGAACACAGTCTTTATGAGTTAACAATAAGTGCAACAACAACTTTTAGAAAGACATACATGAGAACCAGATAGCATCTAATATCTTCAGTTCAAAGAGCTACATTTGTACTTTCAGTAGTACATGCGTTACTCTGCCCGGAAAACAAGATATGTCGAGACATCGCTATCTCTGCTTCTGCCTTCAATGGGAATGCCACCGGTCACTATCTCCCACAATGAATGCCATCACCGCACGGAAAGGGAAGAGAAAGCAATAACTTCTGTTATAATTGCTAGAAATTGTGATGTTCTCTCCTGTTTCAAAGAATGATGCTTTGCCTGATATAATTTCTAAGCTAGGTCTCTTTGAAAACACGGTATTTTCAGAGTTTCACAGTGAATTACCAAGAAACAACATAGGAAACCACTGTGAACGGTGAAGTCACATATAGATCCTTTGGTGTGTCAGGTGAAACACACTACCCAAAAGACTCCAGCGTTCCTGAAACCAGTGTTTGCTCTTTAGTCTACTGTATCAACTCGAAAGCTCACTGAAGCATACAATGAAGCAGAACAAAAAAGGCACAGCAAGGGCATAATTCCATCTGTTGAAATCGTTTGATTATCTGTGTATGGTGGTTAGAATTTCTTCTGGTTGAAAACTGTTGCTGGGCGCCTTCGGAACACAGTATTTATGAGTTAACAATAAGTGCAACAACAACTTTTAGAAAGACATACATGAGAACCAGATAGCATCTCATATCTTCAGTTCAAAGAGCTACATCTGTACTTTCAGTTGTACATGCGTTACTCTGCCCGGAAAACAAGATATGTCGAGACATCGCTATCTCTGCTTCTGCCTTCAATGGGAATGCCACCCGTCACTATCTCCCACAATGAATGCCATCACCGCCCGGACAGGGAAGAGAAAGCAATAACTTCTGTTATAATTGCTAGAAATTGTGATGTTCTCTCCTGTTTCAAAGAATGATGCTTTGCCTGATATAATTTCTAAGCTAGGTCTCTTTGAAAACACGGTATTTTCAGAGTTTCACAGTGAATTACCAAGAAACAACATAGGAAACCACTGGGAACGGTGAAGTCACATATAAATCCTTTGGTGTGTCAGGTGAAACACACTACCCAAAAGACTCCAGCGTTCCTGAAACCAGTGTTTGCTCTTTAGTCTACTGTATCAACTCGAAAGCTCACTGAAGCATACAATGAAGCAGAACAAAAAAGGCACAGCAAGGGCATAATTCCATCTGTTGAAATCGTTTCATTATCTGTGTATGGTGGTTAGAATTTCTTCTGGTTGAAAACTGTTGCTGGGCGCCTTCGGAACACAGTATTTATGAGTTAACAATAAGTGCAACAACAACTTTTAGAAAGACATACATGAGAACCAGATAGCATCTCATATCTTCAGTTCAAAGAGCTACATCTGTACTTTCAGTAGTACATGCGTTACTCTGCCCGGAAAACAAGATATGTCGAGACATCGCTATCTCTGCTTCTGCCTTCAATGGGAATGCCACCCGTCACTATCTCCCACAATGAATGCCATCACCGCCCGGACAGGGAAGAGAAAGCAATAACTTCTGTTATAATTGCTAGAAATTGTGATGTTCTCTCCTGTTTCAAAGAATGATGCTTTGCCTGATATAATTTCTAAGCTAGGTCTCTTTGAAAACACGGTATTTTCAGAGTTTCACAGTGAATTACCAAGAAACAACATAGGAAACCACTGTGAACGGTGAAGTCACCTATAGATCCTTTTGTGTGTCAGGTGAAGTACACTACCCAAAAGACTCCAGCGTTCTTGAAACCAGTGTTTGCTCTTTAGTCTACTGTATCAACTCGAAAGCTCACTGAAGCACACAATGAAGCAGAACAACAACGGCACAGCAAGGGCATAATTCCATCTGTTGAAATCGTTTGATTATCTGTATATGGTGGTTAGAATTTCATCTGGTTGAAAACTGTTGCTGGCCTCCTTCGGAACACAGTCTTTATGAGTTAACAATAAGTGCAACAACAACTTTTAGAAAGACATACATGAGAACCAGATAGCATCTAATATCTTCAGTTCAAAGAGCTACATTTGTACTTTCAGTAGTACATGCGTTACTCTGCCCGGAAAACAAGATATGTCGAGACATCGCTATCTCTGCTTCTGCCTTCAATGGGAATGCCACCGGTCACTATCTCCCACAATGAATGCCATCACCGCACGGAAAGGGAAGAGAAAGCAATAACTTCTGTTATAATTGCTAGAAATTGTGATGTTCTCTCCTGTTTCAAAGAATGATGCTTTGCCTGATATAATTTCTAAGCTAGGTCTCTTTGAAAACACGGTATTTTCAGAGTTTCACAGTGAATTACCAAGAAACAACATAGGAAACCACTGTGAACGGTGAAGTCACATATAGATCCTTTGGTGTGTCAGGTGAAACACACTACCCAAAAGACTCCAGCGTTCCTGAAACCAGTGTTTGCTCTTTAGTCTACTGTATCAACTCGAAAGCTGACTGAAGCATACAATGAAGCAGAACAAAAAAGGCACAGCAAGGGCATAATTCCATCTGTTGAAATCGTTTCATTATCTGTGTATGGTGGTTAGAATTTCTTCTGGTTGAAAACTGTTGCTGGGCGCCTTCGGAACACAGTATTTATGAGTTAACAATAAGTGCAACAACAACTTTTAGAAAGACATACATGAGAACCAGATAGCATCTCATATCTTCAGTTCAAAGAGCTACATCTGTACTTTCAGTTGTACATGCGTTACTCTGCCCGGAAAACAAGATATGTCGAGACATCGCTATCTCTGCTTCTGCCTTCAATGGGAATGCCACCCGTCACTATCTCCCACAATGAATGCCATCACCGCCCGGACAGGGAAGAGAAAGCAATAACTTCTGTTATAATTGCTAGAAATTGTGATGTTCTCTCCTGTTTCAAAGAATGATGCTTTGCCTGATATAATTTCTAAGCTAGGTCTCTTTGAAAACACGGTATTTTCAGAGTTTCACAGTGAATTACCAAGAAACAACATAGGAAACCACTGTGAACGGTGAAGTCACATATAGATCCTTTGGTGTGTCAGGTGAAGTACACTACCCAAAAGACTCCAGCGTTCTTGAAACCAGTGTTTGCTCTTTAGTCTACTGTATCAACTCGAAAGCTCACTGAAGCATACAATGAAGCAGAACAAAAAAGGCACAGCAAGGGCATAATTCCATCTGTTGAAATCGTTTGATTATCTGTGTATGGTGGTTAGAATTTCTTCTGGTTGAAAACTGTTGCTGGGCTCCTTCGGAACACAGTATTTATGAGTTAACAATAAGTGCAACAACAACTTTTAGAAAGACATACATGAGAACCAGATAGCATCTAATATCTTCAGTTCAAAGAGCTACATCTGTACTTTCAGTAGTACATGCGTTACTCTGCACGTAAAACAAGATATGTCGAAACATCGCTATCTCTGATTGTGCCTTCAATGGCAATGCCACCGGTCACTATCTCCCACAATGAATGCCATCACCGCACGGACAGGGAAGAGAAAGCAATAACTTCTGTTATAATTGCTAGAAATTGTGATGTTCTCTCCTGTTTCAAAGAATGATGCTTTGCCTGATATAATTTCTAAGCTAGGTCTCTTTGAAAACACGGTATTTTCAGAGTTTCACAGTGAATTACCAAGAAACAACATAGGAAACCACTGTGAACGGTGAAGTCACCTATAGATCCTTTTGTGTGTCAGGTGAAGTACACTACCCAAAAGACTCCAGCGTTCTTGAAACCAGTGTTTGCTCTTTAGTCTACTGTATCAACTCGAAAGCTCACTGAAGCATACAATGAAGCAGAACAACAACGGCACAGCAAGGGCATAATTCCATCTGTTGAAATCGTTTGATTATCTGTATATGGTGGTTAGAATTTCATCTGGTTGAAAACTGTTGCTGGCCTCCTTCGGAACACAGTCTTTATGAGTTAACAATAAGTGCAACAACAACTTTTAGAAAGACATACATGAGAACCAGATAGCATCTAATATCTTCAGTTCAAAGAGCTACATCTGTACTTTCAGTAGTACATGCGTTACTCTGCCCGGAAAACAAGATATGTCGAGACATCGCTATCTCTGCTTCTGCCTTCAATGGGAATGCCACCGGTCACTATCTCCCACAATGAATGCCATCACCGCACGGAAAGGGAAGAGAAAGCAATAACTTCTGTTATAATTGCTAGAAATTGTGATGTTCTCTCCTGTTTCAAAGAATGATGCTTTGCCTGATATAATTTCTAAGCTAGGTCTCTTTGAAAACACGGTATTTTCAGAGTTTCACAGTGAATTACCAAGAAACAACATAGGAAACCACTGTGAACGGTGAAGTCACATATAGATCCTTTGGTGTGTCAGGTGAAACACACTACCCAAAAGACTCCAGCGTTCCTGAAACCAGTGTTTGCTCTTTAGTCTACTGTATCAACTCGAAAGCTCACTGAAGCATACAATGAAGCAGAACAAAAAAGGCACAGCAAGGGCATAATTCCATCTGTTGAAATCGTTTTATTATCTGTGTATGGTGGTTAGAAATTCTTCTGGTTGAAAACTGTTGCTGGGCGCCTTCGGAACACAGTATTTATGAGTTAACAATAAGTGCAACAACAACTTTTAGAAAGACATACATGAGAACCAGATAGCATCTCATATCTTCAGTTCAAAGAGCTACATCTGTACTTTCAGTTGTACATGCGTTACTCTGCCCGGAAAACAAGATATGTCGAGACATCGCTATCTCTGCTTCTGCCTTCAATGGGAATGCCACCCGTCACTATCTCCCACAATGAATGCCATCACCGCCCGGACAGGGAAGAGAAAGCAATAACTTCTGTTATAATTGCTAGAAATTGTGATGTTCTCTCCTGTTTCAAAGAATGATGCTTTGCCTGATATAATTTCTAAGCTAGGTCTCTTTGAAAACACGGTATTTTCAGAGTTTCACAGTGAATTACCAAGAAACAACATAGGAAACCACTGGGAACGGTGAAGTCACATATAAATCCTTTGGTGTGTCAGGTGAAACACACTACCCAAAAGACTCCAGCGTTCCTGAAACCAGTGTTTGCTCTTTAGTCTACTGTATCAACTCGAAAGCTCACTGAAGCATACAATGAAGCAGAACAAAAAAGGCACAGCAAGGGCATAATTCCATCTGTTGAAATCGTTTCATTATCTGTGTATGGTGGTTAGAATTTCTTCTGGTTGAAAACTGTTGCTGGGCGCCTTCGGAACACAGTATTTATGAGTTAACAATAAGTGCAACAACAACTTTTAGAAAGACATACATGAGAACCAGATAGCATCTCATATCTTCAGTTCAAAGAGCTACATCTGTACTTTCAGTAGTACATGCGTTACTCTGCCCGGAAAACAAGATATGTCGAGACATCGCTATCTCTGCTTCTGCCTTCAATGGGAATGCCACCCGTCACTATCTCCCACAATGAATGCCATCACCGCCCGGACAGGGAAGAGAAAGCAATAACTTCTGTTATAATTGCTAGAAATTGTGATGTTCTCTCCTGTTTCAAAGAATGATGCTTTGCCTGATATAATTTCTAAGCTAGGTCTCTTTGAAAACACGGTATTTTCAGAGTTTCACAGTGAATTACCAAGAAACAACATAGGAAACCACTGTGAACGGTGAAGTCACCTATAGATCCTTTTGTGTGTCAGGTGAAGTACACTACCCAAAAGACTCCAGCGTTCTTGAAACCAGTGTTTGCTCTTTAGTCTACTGTATCAACTCGAAAGCTCACTGAAGCACACAATGAAGCAGAACAACAACGGCACAGCAAGGGCATAATTCCATCTGTTGAAATCGTTTGATTATCTGTATATGGTGGTTAGAATTTCATCTGGTTGAAAACTGTTGCTGGCCTCCTTCGGAACACAGTCTTTATGAGTTAACAATAAGTGCAACAACAACTTTTAGAAAGACATACATGAGAACCAGATAGCATCTAATATCTTCAGTTCAAAGAGCTACATTTGTACTTTCAGTAGTACATGCGTTACTCTGCCCGGAAAACAAGATATGTCGAGACATCGCTATCTCTGCTTCTGCCTTCAATGGGAATGCCACCGGTCACTATCTCCCACAATGAATGCCATCACCGCACGGAAAGGGAAGAGAAAGCAATAACTTCTGTTATAATTGCTAGAAATTGTGATGTTCTCTCCTGTTTCAAAGAATGATGCTTTGCCTGATATAATTTCTAAGCTAGGTCTCTTTGAAAACACGGTATTTTCAGAGTTTCACAGTGAATTACCAAGAAACAACATAGGAAACCACTGTGAACGGTGAAGTCACATATAGATCCTTTGGTGTGTCAGGTGAAACACACTACCCAAAAGACTCCAGCGTTCCTGAAACCAGTGTTTGCTCTTTAGTCTACTGTATCAACTCGAAAGCTCACTGAAGCATACAATGAAGCAGAACAAAAAAGGCACAGCAAGGGCATAATTCCATCTGTTGAAATCGTTTGATTATCTGTGTATGGTGGTTAGAATTTCTTCTGGTTGAAAACTGTTGCTGGGCGCCTTCGGAACACAGTATTTATGAGTTAACAATAAGTGCAACAACAACTTTTAGAAAGACATACATGAGAACCAGATAGCATCTCATATCTTCAGTTCAAAGAGCTACATCTGTACTTTCAGTTGTACATGCGTAACTCTGCCCGGAAAACAAGATATGTCGAGACATCGCTATCTCTGCTTCTGCCTTCAATGGGAATGCCACCCGTCACTATCTCCCACAATGAATGCCATCACCGCCCGGACAGGGAAGAGAAAGCAATAACTTCTGTTATAATTGCTAGAAATTGTGATGTTCTCTCCTGTTTCAAAGAATGATGCTTTGCCTGATATAATTTCTAAGCTAGGTCTCTTTGAAAACACGGTATTTTCAGAGTTTCACAGTGAATTACCAAGAAACAACATAGGAAACCACTGGGAACGGTGAAGTCACATATAAATCCTTTGGTGTGTCAGGTGAAACACACTACCCAAAAGACTCCAGCGTTCCTGAAACCAGTGTTTGCTCTTTAGTCTACTGTATCAACTCGAAAGCTCACTGAAGCATACAATGAAGCAGAACAAAAAAGGCACAGCAAGGGCATAATTCCATCTGTTGAAATCGTTTCATTATCTGTGTATGGTGGTTAGAATTTCTTCTGGTTGAAAACTGTTGCTGGGCGCCTTCGGAACACAGTATTTATGAGTTAACAATAAGTGCAACAACAACTTTTAGAAAGACATACATGAGAACCAGATAGCATCTCATATCTTCAGTTCAAAGAGCTACATCTGTACTTTCAGTAGTACATGCGTTACTCTGCCCGGAAAACAAGATATGTCGAGACATCGCTATCTCTGCTTCTGCCTTCAATGGGAATGCCACCCGTCACTATCTCCCACAATGAATGCCATCACCGCCCGGACAGGGAAGAGAAAGCAATAACTTCTGTTATAATTGCTAGAAATTGTGATGTTCTCTCCTGTTTCAAAGAATGATGCTTTGCCTGATATAATTTCTAAGCTAGGTCTCTTTGAAAACACGGTATTTTCAGAGTTTCACAGTGAATTACCAAGAAACAACATAGGAAACCACTGTGAACGGTGAAGTCACCTATAGATCCTTTTGTGTGTCAGGTGAAGTACACTACCCAAAAGACTCCAGCGTTCTTGAAACCAGTGTTTGCTCTTTAGTCTACTGTATCAACTCGAAAGCTCACTGAAGCACACAATGAAGCAGAACAACAACGGCACAGCAAGGGCATAATTCCATCTGTTGAAATCGTTTGATTATCTGTATATGGTGGTTAGAATTTCATCTGGTTGAAAACTGTTGCTGGCCTCCTTCGGAACACAGTCTTTATGAGTTAACAATAAGTGCAACAACAACTTTTAGAAAGACATACATGAGAACCAGATAGCATCTAATATCTTCAGTTCAAAGAGCTACATTTGTACTTTCAGTAGTACATGCGTTACTCTGCCCGGAAAACAAGATATGTCGAGACATCGCTATCTCTGCTTCTGCCTTCAATGGGAATGCCACCGGTCACTATCTCCCACAATGAATGCCATCACCGCACGGAAAGGGAAGAGAAAGCAATAACTTCTGTTATAATTGCTAGAAATTGTGATGTTCTCTCCTGTTTCAAAGAATGATGCTTTGCCTGATATAATTTCTAAGCTAGGTCTCTTTGAAAACACGGTATTTTCAGAGTTTCACAGTGAATTACCAAGAAACAACATAGGAAACCACTGTGAACGGTGAAGTCACATATAGATCCTTTGGTGTGTCAGGTGAAACACACTACCCAAAAGACTCCAGCGTTCCTGAAACCAGTGTTTGCTCTTTAGTCTACTGTATCAACTCGAAAGCTGACTGAAGCATACAATGAAGCAGAACAAAAAAGGCACAGCAAGGGCATAATTCCATCTGTTGAAATCGTTTCATTATCTGTGTATGGTGGTTAGAATTTCTTCTGGTTGAAAACTGTTGCTGGGCGCCTTCGGAACACAGTATTTATGAGTTAACAATAAGTGCAACAACAACTTTTAGAAAGACATACATGAGAACCAGATAGCATCTCATATCTTCAGTTCAAAGAGCTACATCTGTACTTTCAGTTGTACATGCGTTACTCTGCCCGGAAAACAAGATATGTCGAGACATCGCTATCTCTGCTTCTGCCTTCAATGGGAATGCCACCCGTCACTATCTCCCACAATGAATGCCATCACCGCCCGGACAGGGAAGAGAAAGCAATAACTTCTGTTATAATTGCTAGAAATTGTGATGTTCTCTCCTGTTTCAAAGAATGATGCTTTGCCTGATATAATTTCTAAGCTAGGTCTCTTTGAAAACACGGTATTTTCAGAGTTTCACAGTGAATTACCAAGAAACAACATAGGAAACCACTGTGAACGGTGAAGTCACATATAGATCCTTTGGTGTGTCAGGTGAAGTACACTACCCAAAAGACTCCAGCGTTCTTGAAACCAGTGTTTGCTCTTTAGTCTACTGTATCAACTCGAAAGCTCACTGAAGCATACAATGAAGCAGAACAAAAAAGGCACAGCAAGGGCATAATTCCATCTGTTGAAATCGTTTGATTATCTGTGTATGGTGGTTAGAATTTCTTCTGGTTGAAAACTGTTGCTGGGCTCCTTCGGAACACAGTATTTATGAGTTAACAATAAGTGCAACAACAACTTTTAGAAAGACATACATGAGAACCAGATAGCATCTAATATCTTCAGTTCAAAGAGCTACATCTGTACTTTCAGTAGTACATGCGTTACTCTGCACGTAAAACAAGATATGTCGAAACATCGCTATCTCTGATTGTGCCTTCAATGGCAATGCCACCGGTCACTATCTCCCACAATGAATGCCATCACCGCACGGACAGGGAAGAGAAAGCAATAACTTCTGTTATAATTGCTAGAAATTGTGATGTTCTCTCCTGTTTCAAAGAATGATGCTTTGCCTGATATAATTTCTAAGCTAGGTCTCTTTGAAAACACGGTATTTTCAGAGTTTCACAGTGAATTACCAAGAAACAACATAGGAAACCACTGGGAACGGTGAAGTCACATATAGATCCTTTGGTGTGTCAGGTGAAGCACACTACCCAAAAGACTCCAGCGTTCTTGAAACCAGTGTTTGCTCTTTAGTCTACTGTATCAACTCGAAAGCTCACTGAAGCATACAATGAAGCAGAACAACAACGGCACAGCAAGGGCATAATTCCATCTGTTGAAATCGTTTGATTATCTGTATATGGTGGTTAGAATTTCATCTGGTTGAAAACTGTTGCTGGCCTCCTTCGGAACACAGTCTTTATGAGTTAACAATAAGTGCAACAACAACTTTTAGAAAGACATACGTGAGAACCAGATAGCATCTCATATCTTCAGTTCAAAGAGCTACATCTGTACTTTCAGTAGTACATGCGTTACTCTGCACGTAAAACAAGATATGTCGAAACATCGCTATCTCTGATTCTGCCTTCAGTGGCAATGCCACCGGTCACTATCTCCCACAATGAATGCCATCACCGCACGAACAGGGAAGAGAAAGCAATAACTTCTGTTATAATTGCTAGAAATTGTGATGTTCTCTCCTGTTTCAAAGAATGATGCTTTGCCTGATATAATTTCTAAGCTAGGTCTCTTTGAAAACACGGTATTTTCAGAGTTTCACAGTGAATTACCAAGAAACAACATAGGAAACCACTGGGAACGGTGAAGTCACATATAGATCCTTTGGTGTGCCAGGTGAAGCACACTACCCAAAAGACTCCAGCGTTCTTGAAACCAGTGTTTGCTCTTTAGTCAACTGTATCAACTAGAAAGCTCACTGAAGCATACAATGAAGCAGAACAACAACGGCACAGCAAGGGCATAATACCATCTGTTGAAGTCGTTTGATTATCTGTATATGGTGGTTAGAATTTCATCTGGTTGAAAACTGTTGCTGGCCTGCTTCGGAACACAGTCTTTATGAGTTAAAAATAAAGGCAACATCAACTTTTAGAAAGACATACATGAGAACCAGATAGCATCTAATATCTTCAGTTCAAAGAGCTACATCTGTACTTTCAGTAGTACATGCGTTACTTTGCACGGAAAACAAGATATGTCCAGACATCGTTATCTCTGATTCTGCCTTCAATGGCAATGCCACCAGTCACTATCTCCCACAATGAATGCTATCACCGAACGGACAGGGAAGAGAAAGCAATAACTTCTGTTATAATTGCTAGAAATTGTGATGTTCTCTCCTGTTTCAAAGAATGATGCTTTGACTGATATAATTTCTAAGCTAGGTCTCTTTGAAAACACGGTATTTTCAGATTTTCACAGTGAATTACCAAGAAACAACATAGGAAACCACTGTGAACGGTGAAGTCACCTATAGATCCTTTTGTGTGTCAGGTGAAGTACACTACCCAAAAGACTCCAGCGTTCTTGAAACCAGTGTTTGCTCTTTAGTCTACTGTATCAACTCGAAAGCTCACTGAAGCATACAATGAAGCAGAACAACAACGGCACAGCAAGGGCATAATTCCATCTGTTGAAATCGTTTGATTATCTGTATATGGTGGTTAGAATTTCATCTGGTTGAAAACTTGCTGGCCTCCTTCGGAACACAGTCTTTATGAGTTAACAATAAGTGCAACAACAACTTTTAGAATGACATACATGAGAACCAGATAGCATCTCATATCTTCAGTTCAAAGAGCTACATCTGTACTTTCAGTAGTACATGCGTTACTCTGCACGTAAAACAAGATATGTCGAAACATCGCTATCTCTGATTCTGCCTTCAATGGCAATGCCAGCGGTCACTATCTCCCACAATGAATGTCATCACCGCACGGACAGGGAAGAGAAAGCAATAACTTCTGTTATAATTGCTAGAAATTGTGATGTTCTCTCCTGTTTCAAAGAATGATGCTTTGCCTGATATAATTTCTAAGCTAGGTCTCTTTGAAAACACGGTATTTTCAGAGTTTCACAGTGAATTACCAAGAAACAACATAGGAAACCACTGTGAACGGTGAAGTCACATATAGATCCTTTGGTGTGTCAGGTGAAGTACACTACCCAAAAGACTCCAGCGTTCTTGAAACCAGTGTTTGCTCTTTAGTCTACTGTATCAACTCGAAAGCTCACTGAAGCATACAATGAAGCAGAACAACAACGGCACAGCAAGGGCATAATTCCATCTGTTGAAATCGTTTGATTATCTGTATATGGTGGTTAGAATTTCTTCTGGTTGAAAACTGTTGCTGGCCTCCTTCGGAACACAGTCTTTATGAGTTAACAATAAGTGCAACAACAACTTTTAGAAAGACATACATGAGAACCAGATAGCATCTCATATCTTCAGTTCAAAGAGCTACATCTGTACTTTCAGTAGTACATACGTTACTCTGCACGGAAAACAAGATATGTCGAAACATCGCTATCTCTGATTCTGCCTTCAATGGCAATGCCACCGGTCACTATCTCCCACAATGAATGCCATCACCGCACGGACAGGGAAGAGAAAGCAATAACTTCTGTTATAATTGCTAGAAATTGTGATGTTCTCTCCTGTTTCAAAGAATGATGCTTTGCCTGATATAATTTCTAAGCTAGGTCTCTTTGAAAACACGGTATTTTCATAGTTTCACAGTGAATTACCAAGAAACAACATAGGAAACCACTGTGAACGGTGAAGTCACCTATAGATCCTTTGGTGTGTCAGGTGAAGCACACTACCCAAAAGACTCCAGCGTTCTTGAAACCAGTGTTTGCTCTTTAGTCTACTGTATCAACTCGAAAGCTCACTGAAGCATACAATGAAGCAGAACAACAACGGCACAGCAAGGGCATAATTCCATCTGTTGAAATCGTTTGATTATCTGTATATGGTGGTTAGAATTTCATCTGGTTGAAAACTGTTGCTGGCCTCCTTCGGAACACAGTCTTTATGAGTTAACAATAAGTGCAACAACAACTTTTAGAAAGACATACATGAGAACCAGATAGCATCTAATATCTTCAGTTCAAAGAGCTACATCTGTACTTTCAGTAGTACATGCGTTACTCTGCCCGGAAAACAAGATATGTCGAGACATCGCTATCTCTGCTTCTGCCTTCAATGGGAATGCCACCGGTCACTATCTCCCACAATGAATGCCATCACCGCCCGGAAAGGGAAGAGAAAGCAATAACTTCTGTTATAATTGCTAGAAATTGTGATGTTCTCTCCTGTTTCAAAGAATGATGCTTTGCCTGATATAATTTCTAAGCTAGGTCTCTTTGAAAACACGGTATTTTCAGAGTTTCACAGTGAATTACCAAGAAACAACATAGGAAACCACTGTGAACGGTGAAGTCACATATAGATCCTTTGGTGTGTCAGGTGAAACACACTACCCAAAAGACTCCAGCGTTCCTGAAACCAGTGTTTGCTCTTTAGTCTACTGTATCAACTCGAAAGCTCACTGAAGCATACAATGAAGCAGAACAAAAAAGGCACAGCAAGGGCATAATTCCATCTGTTGAAATCGTTTGATTATCTGTGTATGGTGGTTAGAATTTCTTCTGGTTGAAAACTGTTGCTGGGCGCCTTCGGAACACAGTATTTATGAGTTAACAATAAGTGCAACAACAACTTTTAGAAAGACATACATGAGAACCAGATAGCATCTCATATCTTCAGTTCAAAGAGCTACATCTGTACTTTCAGTTGTACATGCGTTACTCTGCCCGGAAAACAAGATATGTCGAGACATCGCTATCTCTGCTTCTGCCTTCAATGGGAATGCCACCCGTCACTATCTCCCACAATGAATGCCATCACCGCCCGGACAGGGAAGAGAAAGCAATAACTTCTGTTATAATTGCTAGAAATTGTGATGTTCTCTCCTGTTTCAAAGAATGATGCTTTGCCTGATATAATTTCTAAGCTAGGTCTCTTTGAAAACACGGTATTTTCAGAGTTTCACAGTGAATTACCAAGAAACAACATAGGAAACCACTGGGAACGGTGAAGTCACATATAAATCCTTTGGTGTGTCAGGTGAAACACACTACCCAAAAGACTCCAGCGTTCCTGAAACCAGTGTTTGCTCTTTAGTCTACTGTATCAACTCGAAAGCTCACTGAAGCATACAATGAAGCAGAACAAAAAAGGCACAGCAAGGGCATAATTCCATCTGTTGAAATCGTTTCATTATCTGTGTATGGTGGTTAGAATTTCTTCTGGTTGAAAACTGTTGCTGGGCGCCTTCGGAACACAGTATTTATGAGTTAACAATAAGTGCAACAACAACTTTTAGAAAGACATACATGAGAACCAGATAGCATCTCATATCTTCAGTTCAAAGAGCTACATCTGTACTTTCAGTAGTACATGCGTTACTCTGCCCGGAAAACAAGATATGTCGAGACATCGCTATCTCTGCTTCTGCCTTCAATGGGAATGCCACCGGTCACTATCTCCCACAATGAATGCCATCACCGCCCGGACAGGGAAGAGAAAGCAATAACTTCTGTTATAATTGCTAGAAATTGTGATGTTCTCTCCTGTTTCAAAGAATGATGCTTTGCCTGATATAATTTCTAAGCTAGGTCTCTTTGAAAACACGGTATTTTCAGAGTTTCACAGTGAATTACCAAGAAACAACATAGGAAACCACTGTGAACGGTGAAGTCACCTATAGATCCTTTTGTGTGTCAGGTGAAGTACACTACCCAAAAGACTCCAGCGTTCTTGAAACCAGTGTTTGCTCTTTAGTCTACTGTATCAACTCGAAAGCTCACTGAAGCACACAATGAAGCAGAACAACAACGGCACAGCAAGGGCATAATTCCATCTGTTGAAATCGTTTGATTATCTGTATATGGTGGTTAGAATTTCATCTGGTTGGAAACTGTTGCTGGCCTCCTTCGGAACACAGTCTTTATGAGTTAACAATAAGTGCAACAACAACTTTTAGAAAGACATACATGAGAACCAGATAGCATCTAATATCTTCAGTTCAAAGAGCTACATTTGTACTTTCAGTAGTACATGCGTTACTCTGCCCGGAAAACAAGATATGTCGAGACATCGCTATCTCTGCTTCTGCCTTCAATGGGAATGCCACCGGTCACTATCTCCCACAATGAATGCCATCACCGCACGGAAAGGGAAGAGAAAGCAATAACTTCTGTTATAATTGCTAGAAATTGTGATGTTCTCTCCTGTTTCAAAGAATGATGCTTTGCCTGATATAATTTCTAAGCTAGGTCTCTTTGAAAACACGGTATTTTCAGAGTTTCACAGTGAATTACCAAGAAACAACATAGGAAACCACTGTGAACGGTGAAGTCACATATAGATCCTTTGGTGTGTCAGGTGAAGTACACTACCCAAAAGACTCCAGCGTTCTTGAAACCAGTGTTTGCTCTTTAGTCTACTGTATCAACTCGAAAGCTCACTGAAGCATACAATGAAGCAGAACAACAACGGCACAGCAAGGGCATAATTCCATCTGTTGAAATTGTTTGATTATCTGTATATGGTGGTTAGAATTTCTTCTGGTTGAAAACTGTTGCTGGCCTCCTTCGGAACACAGTCTTTATGAGTTAACAATAAGTGCAACAACAACTTTTAGAAAGACATACATGAGAACCAGATAGCATCTCATATCTTCAGTTCAAAGAGCTACATCTGTACTTTCAGTAGTACATACGTTACTCTGCACGGAAAACAAGATATGTCGAAACATCGCTATCTCTGATTCTGCCTTCAATGGCAATGCCACCGGTCACTATCTCCCACAATGAATGTCATCACCGCACGGACAGGGAAGAGAAAGCAATAACTTCTGTTATAATTGCTAGAAATTGTGATGTTCTCTCCTGTTTCAAAGAATGATGCTTTGCCTGATATAATTTCTAAGCTAGGTCTCTTTGAAAACACGGTATTTTCAGAGTTTCACAGTGAATTACCAAGAAACAACATAGGAAACCACTGTGAACGGTGAAGTCACCTATAGATCCTTTGGTGTGTCAGGTGAAGCACACTACCCAAAAGACTCCAGCGTTCTTGAAACCAGTGTTTGCTCTTTAGTCTACTGTATCAACTCGAAAGCTCACTGAAGCATACAATGAAGCAGAACAACAACGGCACAGCAAGGGCATAATTCCATCTGTTGAAATCGTTTGATTATCTGTATATGGTGGTTAGAATTTCATCTGGTTGAAAACTGTTGCTGGCCTCCTTCGGAACACAGTCTTTATGAGTTAACAATAAGTGCAACAACAACTTTTAGAAAGACATACATGAGAACCAGATAGCATCTAATATCTTCAGTTCAAAGAGCTACATCTGTACTTTCAGTAGTACATGCGTTACTCTGCCCGGAAAACAAGATATGTCGAGACATCGCTATCTCTGCTTCTGCCTTCAATGGGAATGCCACCGGTCACTATCTCCCACAATGAATGCCATCACCGCACGGAAAGGGAAGAGAAAGCAATAACTTCTGTTATAATTGCTAGAAATTGTGATGTTCTCTCCTGTTTCAAAGAATGATGCTTTGCCTGATATAATTTCTAAGCTAGGTCTCTTTGAAAACACGGTATTTTCAGAGTTTCACAGTGAATTACCAAGAAACAACATAGGAAACCACTGTGAACGGTGAAGTCACATATAGATCCTTTGGTGTGTCAGGTGAAACACACTACCCAAAAGACTCCAGCGTTCCTGAAACCAGTGTTTGCTCTTTAGTCTACTGTATCAACTCGAAAGCTCACTGAAGCATACAATGAAGCAGAACAAAAAAGGCACAGCAAGGGCATAATTCCATCTGTTGAAATCGTTTGATTATCTGTGTATGGTGGTTAGAATTTCTTCTGGTTGAAAACTGTTGCTGGGCGCCTTCGGAACACAGTATTTATGAGTTAACAATAAGTGCAACAACAACTTTTAGAAAGACATACATGAGAACCAGATAGCATCTCATATCTTCAGTTCAAAGAGCTACATCTGTACTTTCAGTTGTACATGCGTTACTCTGCCCGGAAAACAAGATATGTCGAGACATCGCTATCTCTGCTTCTGCCTTCAATGGGAATGCCACCCGTCACTATCTCCCACAATGAATGCCATCACCGCCCGGACAGGGAAGAGAAAGCAATAACTTCTGTTATAATTGCTAGAAATTGTGATGTTCTCTCCTGTTTCAAAGAATGATGCTTTGCCTGATATAATTTCTAAGCTAGGTCTCTTTGAAAACACGGTATTTTCAGAGTTTCACAGTGAATTACCAAGAAACAACATAGGAAACCACTGGGAACGGTGAAGTCACATATAAATCCTTTGGTGTGTCAGGTGAAACACACTACCCAAAAGACTCCAGCGTTCCTGAAACCAGTGTTTGCTCTTTAGTCTACTGTATCAACTCGAAAGCTCACTGAAGCATACAATGAAGCAGAACAAAAAAGGCACAGCAAGGGCATAATTCCATCTGTTGAAATCGTTTCATTATCTGTGTATGGTGGTTAGAATTTCTTCTGGTTGAAAACTGTTGCTGGGCGCCTTCGGAACACAGTATTTATGAGTTAACAATAAGTGCAACAACAACTTTTAGAAAGACATACATGAGAACCAGATAGCATCTCATATCTTCAGTTCAAAGAGCTACATCTGTACTTTCAGTAGTACATGCGTTACTCTGCCCGGAAAACAAGATATGTCGAGACATCGCTATCTCTGCTTCTGCCTTCAATGGGAATGCCACCCGTCACTATCTCCCACAATGAATGCCATCACCGCCCGGACAGGGAAGAGAAAGCAATAACTTCTGTTATAATTGCTAGAAATTGTGATGTTCTCTCCTGTTTCAAAGAATGATGCTTTGCCTGATATAATTTCTAAGCTAGGTCTCTTTGAAAACACGGTATTTTCAGAGTTTCACAGTGAATTACCAAGAAACAACATAGGAAACCACTGTGAACGGTGAAGTCACCTATAGATCCTTTTGTGTGTCAGGTGAAGTACACTACCCAAAAGACTCCAGCGTTCTTGAAACCAGTGTTTGCTCTTTAGTCTACTGTATCAACTCGAAAGCTCACTGAAGCACACAATGAAGCAGAACAACAACGGCACAGCAAGGGCATAATTCCATCTGTTGAAATCGTTTGATTATCTGTATATGGTGGTTAGAATTTCATCTGGTTGAAAACTGTTGCTGGCCTCCTTCGGAACACAGTCTTTATGAGTTAACAATAAGTGCAACAACAACTTTTAGAAAGACATACATGAGAACCAGATAGCATCTAATATCTTCAGTTCAAAGAGCTACATTTGTACTTTCAGTAGTACATGCGTTACTCTGCCCGGAAAACAAGATATGTCGAGACATCGCTATCTCTGCTTCTGCCTTCAATGGGAATGCCACCGGTCACTATCTCCCACAATGAATGCCATCACCGCACGGAAAGGGAAGAGAAAGCAATAACTTCTGTTATAATTGCTAGAAATTGTGATGTTCTCTCCTGTTTCAAAGAATGATGCTTTGCCTGATATAATTTCTAAGCTAGGTCTCTTTGAAAACACGGTATTTTCAGAGTTTCACAGTGAATTACCAAGAAACAACATAGGAAACCACTGTGAACGGTGAAGTCACATATAGATCCTTTGGTGTGTCAGGTGAAACACACTACCCAAAAGACTCCAGCGTTCCTGAAACCAGTGTTTGCTCTTTAGTCTACTGTATCAACTCGAAAGCTCACTGAAGCATACAATGAAGCAGAACAAAAAAGGCACAGCAAGGGCATAATTCCATCTGTTGAAATCGTTTGATTATCTGTGTATGGTGGTTAGAATTTCTTCTGGTTGAAAACTGTTGCTGGGCGCCTTCGGAACACAGTATTTATGAGTTAACAATAAGTGCAACAACAACTTTTAGAAAGACATACATGAGAACCAGATAGCATCTCATATCTTCAGTTCAAAGAGCTACATCTGTACTTTCAGTTGTACATGCGTTACTCTGCCCGGAAAACAAGATATGTCGAGACATCGCTATCTCTGCTTCTGCCTTCAATGGGAATGCCACCCGTCACTATCTCCCACAATGAATGCCATCACCGCCCGGACAGGGAAGAGAAAGCAATAACTTCTGTTATAATTGCTAGAAATTGTGATGTTCTCTCCTGTTTCAAAGAATGATGCTTTGCCTGATATAATTTCTAAGCTAGGTCTCTTTGAAAACACGGTATTTTCAGAGTTTCACAGTGAATTACCAAGAAACAACATAGGAAACCACTGTGAACGGTGAAGTCACCTATAGATCCTTTTGTGTGTCAGGTGAAGTACACTACCCAAAAGACTCCAGCGTTCTTGAAACCAGTGTTTGCTCTTTAGTCTACTGTATCAACTCGAAAGCTCACTGAAGCATACAATGAAGCAGAACAACAACGGCACAGCAAGGGCATAATTCCATCTGTTGAAATCGTTTGATTATCTGTAAATGGTGGTTAGAATTTCATCTGGTTGAAAACTGTTGCTGGCCTCCTTCGGAACACAGTCTTTATGAGTTAACAATAAGTGCAACAACAACTTTTAGAAAGACATACATGAGAACCAGATAGCATCTAATATCTTCAGTTCAAAGAGCTACATTTGTACTTTCAGTAGTACATGCGTTACTCTGCCCGGAAAACAAGATATGTCGAGACATCGCTATCTCTGCTTCTGCCTTCAATGGGAATGCCACCGGTCACTATCTCCCACAATGAATGCCATCACCGCACGGAAAGGGAAGAGAAAGCAATAACTTCTGTTATAATTGCTAGAAATTGTGATGTTCTCTCCTGTTTCAAAGAATGATGCTTTGCCTGATATAATTTCTAAGCTAGGTCTCTTTGAAAACACGGTATTTTCAGAGTTTCACAGTGAATTACCAAGAAACAACATAGGAAACCACTGTGAACGGTGAAGTCACATATAGATCCTTTGGTGTGTCAGGTGAAACACACTACCCAAAAGACTCCAGCGTTCCTGAAACCAGTGTTTGCTCTTTAGTCTACTGTATCAACTCGAAAGCTGACTGAAGCATACAATGAAGCAGAACAAAAAAGGCACAGCAAGGGCATAATTCCATCTGTTGAAATCGTTTCATTATCTGTGTATGGTGGTTAGAATTTCTTCTGGTTGAAAACTGTTGCTGGGCGCCTTCGGAACACAGTATTTATGAGTTAACAATAAGTGCAACAACAACTTTTAGAAAGACATACATGAGAACCAGATAGCATCTCATATCTTCAGTTCAAAGAGCTACATCTGTACTTTCAGTTGTACATGCGTTACTCTGCCCGGAAAACAAGATATGTCGAGACATCGCTATCTCTGCTTCTGCCTTCAATGGGAATGCCACCCGTCACTATCTCCCACAATGAATGCCATCACCGCCCGGACAGGGAAGAGAAAGCAATAACTTCTGTTATAATTGCTAGAAATTGTGATGTTCTCTCCTGTTTCAAAGAATGATGCTTTGCCTGATATAATTTCTAAGCTAGGTCTCTTTGAAAACACGGTATTTTCAGAGTTTCACAGTGAATTACCAAGAAACAACATAGGAAACCACTGGGAACGGTGAAGTCACATATAGATCCTTTGGTGTGTCAGGTGAAGTACACTACCCAAAAGACTCCAGCGTTCTTGAAACCAGTGTTTGCTCTTTAGTCTACTGTATCAACTCGAAAGCTCACTGAAGCATACAATGAAGCAGAACAAAAAAGGCACAGCAAGGGCATAATTCCATCTGTTGAAATCGTTTGATTATCTGTGTATGGTGGTTAGAATTTCTTCTGGTTGAAAACTGTTGCTGGGCTCCTTCGGAACACAGTATTTATGAGTTAACAATAAGTGCAACAACAACTTTTAGAAAGACATACATGAGAACCAGATAGCATCTAATATCTTCAGTTCAAATTGCTACATCTGTACTTTCAGTAGTACATGCGTTACTCTGCACGAAAAACAAGATATGTCGAAACATCGCTATCTCTGATTGTGCCTTCAATGGCAATGCCACCGGTCACTATCTCCCACAATGAATGCCATCACCGCACGGACAGGGAAGAGAAAGCAATAACTTCTGTTATAATTGCTAGAAATTGTGATGTTCTCTCCTGTTTCAAAGAATGATGCTTTGCCTGATATAATTTCTAAGCTAGGTCTCTTTGAAAACACGGTATTTTCAGAGTTTCACAGTGAATTACCAAGAAACAACATAGGAAACCACTGGGAACGGTGAAGTCACATATAGATCCTTTGGTGTGTCAGGTGAAGCACACTACCCAAAAGACTCCAGCGTTCTTGAAACCAGTGTTTGCTCTTTAGTCTACTGTATCAACTCGAAAGCTCACTGAAGCATACAATGAAGCAGAACAACAACGGCACAGCAAGGGCATAATTCCATCTGTTGAAATCGTTTGATTATCTGTATATGGTGGTTAGAATTTCATCTGGTTGAAAACTGTTGCTGGCCTCCTTCGGAACACAGTCTTTATGAGTTAACAATAAGTGCAACAACAACTTTTAGAAAGACATACGTGAGAACCAGATAGCATCTCATATCTTCAGTTCAAAGAGCTACATCTGTACTTTCAGTAGTACATGCGTTACTCTGCACGTAAAACAAGATATGTCGAAACATCGCTATCTCTGATTCTGCCTTCAGTGGCAATGCCACCGGTCACTATCTCCCACAATGAATGCCATCACCGCACGAACAGGGAAGAGAAAGCAATAACTTCTGTTATAATTGCTAGAAATTGTGATGTTCTCTCCTGTTTCAAAGAATGATGCTTTGCCTGATATAATTTCTAAGCTAGGTCTCTTTGAAAACACGGTATTTTCAGAGTTTCACAGTGAATTACCAAGAAACAACATAGGAAACCACTGGGAACGGTGAAGTCACATATAGATCCTTTGGTGTGTCAGGTGAAGCACACTACCCAAAAGACTCCAGCGTTCTTGAAACCAGTGTTTGCTCTTTAGTCAACTGTATCAACTAGAAAGCTCACTGAAGCATACAATGAAGCAGAACAACAACGGCACAGCAAGGGCATAATTCCATCTGTTGAAGTCGTTTGATTATCTGTATATGGTGGTTAGAATTTCATCTGGTTGAAAACTGTTGCTGGCCTGCTTCGGAACACAGTCTTTATGAGTTAAAAATAAAGGCAACATCAACTTTTAGAAAGACATACATGAGAACCAGATAGCATCTAATATCTTCAGTTCAAAGAGCTACATCTGTACTTTCAGTAGTACATGCGTTACTTTGCACGGAAAACAAGATATGTCCAGACATCGTTATCTCTGATTCTGCCTTCAATGGCAATGCCAGCAGTCACTATCTCCCACAATGAATGCTATCACCGAACGGACAGGGAAGAGAAAGCAATAACTTCTGTTATAATTGCTAGAAATTGTGATGTTCTCTCCTGTTTCAAAGAATGATGCTTTGCCTGATATAATTTCTAAGCTAGGTCTCTTTGAAAACACGGTATTTTCAGATTTTCACAGTGAATTACCAAGAAACAACATAGGAAACCACTGTGAACGGTGAAGTCACCTATAGATCCTTTTGTGTGTCAGGTGAAGTACACTACCCAAAAGACTCCAGCGTTCTTGAAACCAGTGTTTGCTCTTTAGTCTACTGTATCAACTCGAAAGCTCACTGAAGCATACAATGAAGCAGAACAACAACGGCACAGCAAGGGCATAATTCCATCTGTTGAAATCGTTTGATTATCTGTATATGGTGGTTAGAATTTCATCTGGTTGAAAACTGTTGCTGGCCTCCTTCGGAACACAGTCTTTATGAGTTAACAATAAGTGCAACAACAACTTTTAGAATGACATACATGAGAACCAGATAGCATCTCATATCTTCAGTTCAAAGAGCTACATCTGTACTTTCAGTAGTACATGCGTTACTCTGCACGTAAAACAAGATATGTCGAAAGATCGCTATCTCTGATTCTGCCTTCAATGGCAATGCCAGCGGTCACTATCTCCCACAATGAATGTCATCACCGCACGGACAGGGAAGAGAAAGCAATAACTTCTGTTATAATTGCTAGAAATTGTGATGTTCTCTCCTGTTTCAAAGAATGATGCTTTGCCTGATATAATTTCTAAGCTAGGTCTCTTTGAAAACACGGTATTTTCAGAGTTTCACAGTGAATTACCAAGAAACAACATAGGAAACCACTGTGAACGGTGAAGTCACATATAGATCCTTTGGTGTGTCAGGTGAAGTACACTACCCAAAAGACTCCAGCGTTCTTGAAACCAGTGTTTGCTCTTTAGTCTACTGTATCAACTCGAAAGCTCACTGAAGCATACAATGAAGCAGAACAACAACGGCACAGCAAGGGCATAATTCCATCTGTTGAAATCGTTTGATTATCTGTATATGGTGGTTAGAATTTCTTCTGGTTGAAAACTGTTGCTGGCCTCCTTCGGAACACAGTCTTTATGAGTTAACAATAAGTGCAACAACTTTTAGAAAGACATACATGAGAACCAGATAGCATCTAATATCTTCAGTTCAAAGAGCTACATCTGTACTTTCAGTAGTACATACGTTACTCTGCACGGAAAACAAGATATGTCGAAACATCGCTATCTCTGATTCTGCCTTCAATGGCAATGCCAGCGGTCACTATCTCCCACAATGAATGTCATCACCGCACGGACAGGGAAGAGAAAGCAATAACTTCTGTTATAATTGCTAGAAATTGTGATGTTCTCTCCTGTTTCAAAGAATGATGCTTTGCCTGATATAATTTCTAAGCTAGGTCTCTTTGAAAACACGGTATTTTCAGAGTTTCACAGTGAATTACCAAGAAACAACATAGGAAACCACTGTGAACGGTGAAGTCACCTATAGATCCTTTGGTGTGTCAGGTGAAGTACACTACCCAAAAGACTCCAGCGTTCTTGAAACCAGTGTTTGCTCTTTAGTCTACTGTATCAACTCGAAAGCTCACTGAAGCATACAATGAAGCAGAACAACAACGGCACAGCAAGGGCATAATTCCATCTGTTGAAATCGTTTGATTATCTGTATATGGTGGTTAGAATTTCATCTGGTTGAAAACTGTTGCTGGCCTCCTTCGGAACACAGTCTTTATGAGTTAACAATAAGTGCAACAACAACTTTTAGAAAGACATACATGAGAACCAGATAGCATCTAATATCTTCAGTTCAAAGAGCTACATTTGTACTTTCAGTAGTACATGCGTTACTCTGCCCGGAAAACAAGATATGTCGAGACATCGCTATCTCTGCTTCTGCCTTCAATGGGAATGCCACCGGTCACTATCTCCCACAATGAATGCCATCACCGCACGGAAAGGGAAGAGAAAGCAATAACTTCTGTTATAATTGCTAGAAATTGTGATGTTCTCTCCTGTTTCAAAGAATGATGCTTTGCCTGATATAATTTCTAAGCTAGGTCTCTTTGAAAACACGGTATTTTCAGAGTTTCACAGTGAATTACCAAGAAACAACATAGGAAACCACTGTGAACGGTGAAGTCACATATAGATCCTTTGGTGTGTCAGGTGAAACACACTACCCAAAAGACTCCAGCGTTCCTGAAACCAGTGTTTGCTCTTTAGTCTACTGTATCAACTCGAAAGCTCACTGAAGCATACAATGAAGCAGAACAAAAAAGGCACAGCAAGGGCATAATTCCATCTGTTGAAATCGTTTCATTATCTGTGTATGGTGGTTAGAATTTCTTCTGGTTGAAAACTGTTGCTGGGCGCCTTCGGAACACAGTATTTATGAGTTAACAATAAGTGCAACAACAACTTTTAGAAAGACATACATGAGAACCAGATAGCATCTCATATCTTCAGTTCAAAGAGCTACATCTGTACTTTCAGTAGTACATGCGTTACTCTGCCCGGAAAACAAGATATGTCGAGACATCGCTATCTCTGCTTCTGCCTTCAATGGGAATGCCACCCGTCACTATCTCCCACAATGAATGCCATCACCGCCCGGACAGGGAAGAGAAAGCAATAACTTCTGTTATAATTGCTAGAAATTGTGATGTTCTCTCCTGTTTCAAAGAATGATGCTTTGCCTGATATAATTTCTAAGCTAGGTCTCTTTGAAAACACGGTATTTTCAGAGTTTCACAGTGAATTACCAAGAAACAACATAGGAAACCACTGTGAACCGTGAAGTCACCTATAGATCCTTTTGTGTGTCAGGTGAAGTACACTACCCAAAAGACTCCAGCGTTCTTGAAACCAGTGTTTGCTCTTTAGTCTACTGTATCAACTCGGAAGCTCACTGAAGCATACAATGAAGCAGAACAACAACGGCACAGCAAGGGCATAATTCCATCTGTTGAAATCGTTTGATTATCTGTATATGGTGGTTAGAATTTCATCTGGTTGAAAACTGTTGCTGGCCTCCTTCGGAACACAGTCTTTATGAGTTAACAATAAGTGCAACAACAACTTTTAGAAAGACATACATGAGAACCAGATAGCATCTAATATCTTCAGTTCAAAGAGCTACATTTGTACTTTCAGTAGTACATGCGTTACTCTGCCCGGAAAACAAGATATGTCGAGACATCGCTATCTCTGCTTCTGCCTTCAATGGGAATGCCACCGGTCACTATCTCCCACAATGAATGCCATCACCGCACGGAAAGGGAAGAGAAAGCAATAACTTCTGTTATAATTGCTAGAAATTGTGATGTTCTCTCCTGTTTCAAAGAATGATGCTTTGCCTGATATAATTTCTAAGCTAGGTCTCTTTGAAAACACGGTATTTTCAGAGTTTCACAGTGAATTACCAAGAAACAACATAGGAAACCACTGTGAACGGTGAAGTCACATATAGATCCTTTGGTGTGTCAGGTGAAACACACTACCCAAAAGACTCCAGCGTTCCTGAAACCAGTGTTTGCTCTTTAGTCTACTGTATCAACTCGAAAGCTCACTGAAGCATACAATGAAGCAGAACAAAAAAGGCACAGCAAGGGCATAATTCCATCTGTTGAAATCGTTTCATTATCTGTGTATGGTGGTTAGAATTTCTTCTGGTTGAAAACTGTTGCTGGGCGCCTTCGGAACACAGTATTTATGAGTTAACAATAAGTGCAACAACAACTTTTAGAAAGACATACATGAGAACCAGATAGCATCTCATATCTTCAGTTCAAAGAGCTACATCTGTACTTTCAGTAGTACATGCGTTACTTTGCACGGAAAACAAGATATGTCCAGACATCGTTATCTCTGATTCTGCCTTCAATGGCAATGCCACCAGTCACTATCTCCCACAATGAATGCTATCACCGAACGGACAGGGAAGAGAAAGCAATAACTTCTGTTATAATTGCTAGAAATTGTGATGTTCTCTCCTGTTTCAAAGAATGATGCTTTGCCTGATATAATTTCTAAGCTAGGTCTCTTTGAAAACACGGTATTTTCAGATTTTCACAGTGAATTACCAAGAAACAACATAGGAAACCACTGTGAACGGTGAAGTCACCTATAGATCCCTTTGTGTGTCAGGTGAAGTACACTACCCAAAAGACTCCAGCGTTCTTGAAACCAGTGTTTGCTCTTTAGTCTACTGTATCAACTCGAAAGCTCACTGAAGCATACAATGAAGCAGAACAACAACGGCACAGCAAGGGCATAATTCCATCTGTTGAAATCGTTTGATTATCTGTATATGGTGGTTAGAATTTCTTCTGGTTGAAAACTGTTGCTGGCCTCCTTCGGAACACAGTCTTTATGAGTTAACAATAAGTGCAACAACAACTTTTAGAATGACATACATGAGAACCAGATAGCATCTCATATCTTCAGTTCAAAGAGCTACATCTGTACTTTCAGTAGTACATGCGTTACTCTGCACGTAAAACAAGATATGTCGAAACATCGCTATCTCTGATTCTGCCTTCAATGGCAATGCCACCGGTCACTATCTCCCACAATGAATGCCATCACCGCACGAACAGGGAAGAGAAAGCAATAACTTCTGTTATAATTGCTAGAAATTGTGATGTTCTCTCCTGTTTCAAATAATGATGCTTTGCCTGATATAATTTCTAAGCTAGGTCTCTTTGAAAACACGGTATTTTCAGAGTTTCACAGTGAATTACCAAGAAACAACATAGGAAATCACTGTGAACGGTGAAGTCACATATAGATCCTTTGGTGTGTCAGGTGAAGTACACTACCCAAAAGACTCCAGCGTTCTTGAAACCAGTGTTTGCTCTTTAGTCTACTGTATCAACTCGAAAGCTCACTGAAGCATACAATGAAGCAGAACAAAAAAGGCACAGCAAGGGCATAATTCCATCTGTTGAAATCGTTTGATTATCTGTGTATGGTGGTTAGAATTTCTTCTGGTTGAAAACTGTTGCTGGGCGCCTTCGGAACACAGTCTTTATGAGTTAACAATAAGTGCAACAACAACTTTTAGAAAGACATACATGAGAACAAGATAGCATCTAATATCTTCAGTTCAAAGAGCTACATCTGTACTTTCAGTAGTACATGCGTTACTCTGCACGTAAAACAAGATATGTCGAAACATCGCTATCTCTGATTGTGCCTTCAATGGCAATGCCACCGGTCACTATCTCCCACAATGAATGCCATCACCGCACGGACAGGGAAGAGAAAGCAATAACTTCTGTTATAATTGCTAGAAATTGTGATGTTCTCTCCTGTTTCAAAGAATGATGCTTTGCCTGATATAATTTCTAAGCTAGGTCTCTTTGAAAACACGGTATTTTCAGAGTTTCACAGTGAATTACCAAGAAACAACATAGGAAACCACTGGGAACGGTGAAGTCACATATAGATCCTTTGGTGTGTCAGGTGAAGCACACTACCCAAAAGACTCCAGCGTTCTTGAAACCAGTGTTTGCTCTTTAGTCTACTGTATCAACTCGAAAGCTCACTGAAGCATACAATGAAGCAGAACAACAACGGCACAGCAAGGGCATAATTCCATCTGTTGAAATCGTTTGATTATCTGTATATGGTGGTTAGAATTTCATCTGGTTGAAAACTGTTGCTGGCCTCCTTCGGAACACAGTCTTTATGAGTTAACAATAAGTGCAACAACAACTTTTAGAAAGACATACATGAGAACCAGATAGCATCTCATATCTTCAGTTCAAAGAGCTACATCTGTACTTTCAGTAGTACATACGTTACTCTGCACGGAAAACAAGATATGTCGAAACATCGCTATCTCTGCTTCTGCCTTCAATGGCAATGCCAGCGGTCACTATCTCCCACAATGAATGTCATCACCGCACGGACAGGGAAGAGAAAGCAATAACTTCTGTTATAATTGCTAGAAATTGTGATGTTCTCTCCTGTTTCAAAGAATGATGCTTTGCCTGATATAATTTCTAAGCTAGGTCTCTTTGAAAACACGGTATTTTCAGAGTTTCACAGTGAATTACCAAGAAACAACATAGGAAACCACTGGGAACGGTGAAGTCACATATAGATCCTTTGGTGTGTCAGGTGAAGCACACTACCCAAAAGACTCCAGCGTTCTTGAAACCAGTGTTTGCTCTTTAGTCTACTGTATCAACTCGAAAGCTCACTGAAGCATACAATGAAGCAGAACAACAACGGCACAGCAAGGGCATAATTCCATCTGTTGAAATCGTTTGATTATCTGTATATGGTGGTTAGAATTTCATCTGGTTGAAAACTGTTGCTGGCCTCCTTCGGAACACAGTCTTTATGAGTTAACAATAAGTGCAACAACAACTTTTAGAAAGACATACATGAGAACCAGATAGCATCTCATATCTTCAGTTCAAAGAGCTACATCTGTACTTTCAGTAGTACATACGTTACTCTGCACGGAAAACAAGATATGTCGAAACATCGCTATCTCTGATTCTGCCTTCAATGGCAATGCCAGCGGTCACTATCTCCCACAATGAATGTCATCACCGCACGGACAGGGAAGAGAAAGCAATAACTTCTGTTATAATTGCTAGAAATTGTGATGTTCTCTCCTGTTTCAAAGAATGATGCTTTGCCTGATATAATTTCTAAGCTAGGTCTCTTTGAAAACACGGTATTTTCATAGTTTCACAGTGAATTACCAAGAAACAACATAGGAAACCACTGTGAACGGTGAAGTCACATATAGATCCTTTGGTGTGTCAGGTGAAGTAAACTACCCAAAAGACTCCAGCGTTCTTGAAACCAGTGTTTGCTCTTTAGTCTACTGTATCAACTCGAAAGCTCACTGAAGCATACAATGAAGCAGAACAACAACGGCACAGCAAGGGCATAATTCCATCTGTTGAAATCGTTTGATTATCTGTATATGGTGGTTAGAATTTCATCTGGTTGAAAACTGTTGCTGGCCTCCTTCGGAACACAGTCTTTATGAGTTAACAATAAGTGCAACAACAACTTTTAGAAAGACATACATGAGAACCAGATAGCATCTAATATCTTCAGTTCAAAGAGCTACATTTGTACTTTCAGTAGTACATGCGTTACTCTGCCCGGAAAACAAGATATGTCGAGACATCGCTATCTCTGCTTCTGCCTTCAATGGGAATGCCACCGGTCACTATCTCCCACAATGAATGCCATCACCGCACGGAAAGGGAAGAGAAAGCAATAACTTCTGTTATAATTGCTAGAAATTGTGATGTTCTCTCCTGTTTCAAAGAATGATGCTTTGCCTGATATAATTTCTAAGCTAGGTCTCTTTGAAAACACGGTATTTTCAGAGTTTCACAGTGAATTACCAAGAAACAACATAGGAAACCACTGGGAACGGTGAAGTCACATATAGATCCTTTGGTGTGTCAGGTGAAACACACTACCCAAAAGACTCCAGCGTTCCTGAAACCAGTGTTTGCTCTTTAGTCTACTGTATCAACTCGAAAGCTCACTGAAGCATACAATGAAGCAGAACAAAAAAGGCACAGCAAGGGAATAATTCCATCTGTTAAAATCGTTTAATTATCTGTGTATGGTGGTTAGAATTTCTTCTGGTTGAAAACTGTTGCTGGGCGCCTTCGGAACACAGTATTTATGAGTTAACAATAAGTGCAACAACAACTTTTAGAAAGACATACATGAGAACCAGATAGCATCTCATATCTTCAGTTCAAAGAGCTACATCTGTTCTTTCAGTTGTACATGCGTTACTCTGCCCGGAAAACAAGATATGTCGAGACATCGCTATCTCTGCTTCTGCCTTCAATGGGAATGCCACCCGTCACTATCTCCCACAATGAATGCCATCACCGCCCGGACAGGGAAGAGAAAGCAATAACTTCTGTTATAATTGCTAGAAATTGTGATGTTCTCTCCTGTTTCAAAGAATGATGCTTTGCCTGATATAATTTCTAAGCTAGGTCTCTTTGAAAACACGGTATTTTCAGAGTTTCACAGTGAATTACCAAGAAACAACATAGGAAACCACTGGGAACGGTGAAGTCACATATAAATCCTTTGGTGTGTCAGGTGAAACACACTACCCAAAAGACTCCAGCGTTCCTGAAACCAGTGTTTGCTCTTTAGTCTACTGTATCAACTCGAAAGCTCACTGAAGCATACAATGAAGCAGAACAAAAAAGGCACAGCAAGGGCATAATTCCATCTGTTGAAATCGTTTCATTATCTGTGTATGGTGGTTAGAATTTCTTCTGGTTGAAAACTGTTGCTGGGCGCCTTCGGAACACAGTATTTATGAGTTAACAATAAGTGCAACAACAACTTTTAGAAAGACATACATGAGAACCAGATAGCATCTCATATCTTCAGTTCAAAGAGCTACATCTGTACTTTCAGTTGTACATGCGTTACTCTGCCCGGAAAACAAGATATGTCGAGACATCGCTATCTCTGCTTCTGCCTTCAATGGGAATGCCACCCGTCACTATCTCCCACAATGAATGCCATCACCGCCCGGACAGGGAAGAGAAAGCAATAACTTCTGTTATAATTGCTAGAAATTGTGATGTTCTCTCCTGTTTCAAAGAATGATGCTTTGCCTGATATAATTTCTAAGCTAGGTCTCTTTGAAAACACGGTATTTTCAGAGTTTCACAGTGAATTACCAAGAAACAACATAGGAAACCACTGTGAACGGTGAAGTCACCTATAGATCCTTTTGTGTGTCAGGTGAAGTACACTACCCAAAAGACTGCAGCGTTCTTGAAACCAGTGTTTGCTCTTTAGTCTACTGTATCAACTCGAAAGCTCACTGAAGCATACAATGAAGCAGAACAACAACGGCACAGCAAGGGCATAATTCCATCTGTTGAAATCGTTTGATTATCTGTATATGGTGGTTAGAATTTCATCTGGTTGAAAACTGTTGCTGGCCTCCTTCGGAACACAGTCTTTATGAGTTAACAATAAGTGCAACAACAACTTTTAGAAAGACATACATGAGAACCAGATAGCATCTAATATCTTCAGTTCAAAGAGCTACATTTGTACTTTCAGTAGTACATGCGTTACTCTGCCCGGAAAACAAGATATGTCGAGACATCGCTATCTCTGCTTCTGCCTTCAATGGGAATGCCACCGGTCACTATCTCCCACAATGAATGCCATCACCGCACGGAAAGGGAAGAGAAAGCAATAACTTCTGTTATAATTGCTAGAAATTGTGATGTTCTCTCGTGTTTCAAAGAATGATGCTTTGCCTGATATAATTTCTAAGCTAGGTCTCTTTGAAAACACGGTATTTTCAGAGTTTCACAGTGAATTACCAAGAAACAACATAGGAAACCACTGTGAACGGTGAAGTCACATATAGATCCTTTGGTGTGTCAGGTGAAACACACTACCCTAAAGACTCCAGCGTTCCTGAAACCAGTGTTTGCTCTTTAGTCTACTGTATCAACTCGAAAGCTGACTGAAGCATACAATGAAGCAGAACAAAAAAGGCACAGCAAGGGCATAATTCCATCTGTTGAAATCGTTTCATTATCTGTGTATGGTGGTTAGAATTTCTTCTGGTTGAAAACTGTTGCTGGGCGCCTTCGGAACACAGTATTTATGAGTTAACAATAAGTGCAACAACAACTTTTAGAAAGACATACATGAGAACCAGATAGCATCTCATATCTTCAGTTCAAAGAGCTACATCTGTACTTTCAGTTGTACATGCGTTACTCTGCCCGGAAAACAAGATATGTCGAGACATCGCTATCTCTGCTTCTGCCTTCAATGGGAATGCCACCCGTCACTATCTCCCACAATGAATGCCATCACCGCCCGGACAGGGAAGAGAAAGCAATAACTTCTGTTATAATTGCTAGAAATTGTGATGTTCTCTCCTGTTTCAAAGAATGATGCTTTGCCTGATATAATTTCTAAGCTAGGTCTCTTTGAAAACACGGTATTTTCAGAGTTTCACAGTGAATTACCAAGAAACAACATAGGAAACCACTGGGAACGGTGAAGTCACATATAAATCCTTTGGTGTGTCAGGTGAAACACACTACCCAAAAGACTCCAGCGTTCCTGAAACCAGTGTTTGCTCTTTAGTCTACTGTATCAACTCGAAAGCTCACTGAAGCATACAATGAAGCAGAACAAAAAAGGCACAGCAAGGGCATAATTCCATCTGTTGAAATCGTTTCATTATCTGTGTATGGTGGTTAGAATTTCTTCTGGTTGAAAACTGTTGCTGGGCGCCTTCGGAACACAGTATTTATGAGTTAACAATAAGTGCAACAACAACTTTTAGAAAGACATACATGAGAACCAGATAGCATCTCATATCTTCAGTTCAAAGAGCTACATCTGTACTTTCAGTAGTACATGCGTTACTCTGCCCGGAAAACAAGATATGTCGAGACATCGCTATCTCTGCTTCTGCCTTCAATGGGAATGCCACCCGTCACTATCTCCCACAATGAATGCCATCACCGCCCGGACAGGGAAGAGAAAGCAATAACTTCTGTTATAATTGCTAGAAATTGTGATGTTCTCTCCTGTTTCAAAGAATGATGCTTTGCCTGATATAATTTCTAAGCTAGGTCTCTTTGAAAACACGGTATTTTCAGAGTTTCACAGTGAATTACCAAGAAACAACATAGGAAACCACTGTGAACGGTGAAGTCACCTATAGATCCTTTTGTGTGTCAGGTGAAGTACACTACCCAAAAGACTCCAGCGTTCTTGAAACCAGTGTTTGCTCTTTAGTCTACTGTATCAACTCGAAAGCTCACTGAAGCATACAATGAAGCAGAACAACAACGGCACAGCAAGGGCATAATTCCATCTGTTGAAATCGTTTGATTATCTGTATATGGTGGTTAGAATTTCATCTGGTTGAAAACTGTTGCTGGCCTCCTTCGGAACACAGTCTTTATGAGTTAACAATAAGTGCAACAACAACTTTTAGAAAGACATACATGAGAACCAGATAGCATCTAATATCTTCAGTTCAAAGAGCTACATTTGTACTTTCAGTAGTACATGCGTTACTCTGCCCGGAAAACAAGATATGTCGAGACATCGCTATCTCTGCTTCTGCCTTCAATGGGAATGCCACCGGTCACTATCTCCCACAATGAATGCCATCACCGCACGGAAAGGGAAGAGAAAGCAATAACTTCTGTTATAATTGCTAGAAATTGTGATGTTCTCTCCTGTTTCAAAGAATGATGCTTTGCCTGATATAATTTCTAAGCTAGGTCTCTTTGAAAACACGGTATTTTCAGAGTTTCACAGTGAATTACCAAGAAACAACATAGGAAACCACTGTGAACGGTGAAGTCACATATAGATCCTTTGGTGTGTCAGGTGAAACACACTACCCAAAAGACTCCAGCGTTCCTGAAACCAGTGTTTGCTCTTTAGTCTACTGTATCAACTCGAAAGCTGACTGAAGCATACAATGAAGCAGAACAAAAAAAGGCACAGCAAGGGCATAATTCCATCTGTTGAAATCGTTTCATTATCTGTGTATGGTGGTTAGAATTTCTTCTGGTTGAAAACTGTTGCTGGGCGCCTTCGGAACACAGTATTTATGAGTTAACAATAAGTGCAACAACAACTTTTAGAAAGACATACATGAGAACCAGATAGCATCTCATATCTTCAGTTCAAAGAGCTACATCTGTACTTTCAGTTGTACATGCGTTACTCTGACCAGGAAAACAAGATATGTCGAGACATCGCTATCTCTGCTTCTGCCTTCAATGGGAATGCCACCCGTCACTATCTCCCACAATGAATGCCATCACCGCCCGGACAGGGAAGAGAAAGCAATAACTTCTGTTATAATTGCTAGAAATTGTGATGTTCTCTCCTGTTTCAAAGAATGATGCTTTGCCTGATATAATTTCTAAGCTAGGTCTCTTTGAAAACACGGTATTTTCAGAGTTTCACAGTGAATTACCAAGAAACAACATAGGAAACCACTGTGAACGGTGAAGTCACATATAGATCCTTTGGTGTGTCAGGTGAAGTACACTACCCAAAAGACTCCAGCGTTCTTGAAACCAGTGTTTGTTCTTTAGTCTACTGTATCAACTCGAAAGCTCACTGAAGCATACAATGAAGCAGAACAAAAAAGGCACAGCAAGGGCATAATTCCATCTGTTGAAATCGTTTGATTATCTGTGTATGGTGGTTAGAATTTCTTCTGGTTGAAAACTGTTGCTGGGCTCCTTCGGAACACAGTATTTATGAGTTAACAATAAGTGCAACAACAACTTTTAGAAAGACATACATGAGAACCAGATAGCATCTAATATCTTCAGTTCAAAGAGCTACATCTGTACTTTCAGTAGTACATGCGTTACTCTGCACGTAAAACAAGATATGTCGAAACATCGCTATCTCTGATTGTGCCTTAAATGGCAATGCCACCGGTCACTATCTCCCACAATGAATGCCATCACCGCACGGACAGGGAAGAGAAAGCAATAACTTCTGTTATAATTGCTAGAAATTGTGATGTTCTCTCCTGTTTCAAAGAATGATGCTTTGCCTGATATAATTTCTAAGCTAGGTCTCTTTGAAAACACGGTATTTTCAGAGTTTCACAGTGAATTACCAAGAAACAACATAGGAAACCACTGGGAACGGTGAAGTCACATATAGATCCTTTGGTGTGTCAGGTGAAGCACACTACCCAAAAGACTCCAGCGTTCTTGAAACCAGTGTTTGCTCTTTAGTCTACTGTATCAACTCGAAAGCTCACTGAAGCATACAATGAAGCAGAACAACAACGGCACAGCAAGGGCATAATTCCATCTGTTGAAATCGTTTCATTATCTGTATATGGTGGTTAGAATTTCATCTGGTTGAAAACTGTTGCTGGCCTCCTTCGGAACACAGTCTTTATGAGTTAACAATAAGTGCAACAACAACTTTTAGAAAGACATACGTGAGAACCAGATAGCATCTCATATCTTCAGTTCAAAGAGCTACATCTGTACTTTCAGTAGTACATGCGTTACTCTGCACGTAAAACAAGATATGTCGAAACATCGCTATCTCTGATTCTGCCTTCAGTGGCAATGCCACCGGTCACTATCTCCCACAATGAATGCCATCACCGCACGAACAGGGAAGAGAAAGCAATAACTTCTGTTATAATTGCTAGAAATTGTGATGTTCTCTCCTGTTTCAAAGAATGATGCTTTGCCTGATATAATTTCTAAGCTAGGTCTCTTTGAAAACACGGTACTTTCAGAGTTTCACAGTGAATTACCAAGAAACAACATAGGAAACCACTGGGAACGGTGAAGTCACATATAGATCCTTTGGTGTGTCAGGTGAAGCACACTACCCAAAAGACTCCAGCGTTCTTGAAACCAGTGTTTGCTCTTTAGTCAACTGTATCAACTAGAAAGCTCACTGAAGCATACAATGAAGCAGAACAACAACGGCACAGCAAGGGCATAATTCCATCTGTTGAAATCGTTTGATTATCTGTATATGGTGGTTAGAATTTCATCTGGTTGAAAACTGTTGCTGGCCTGCTTCGGAACACAGTCTTTATGAGTTAAAAATAAAGGCAACATCAACTTTTAGAAAGACATACATGAGAACCAGATAGCATCTAATATCTTCAGTTCAAAGAGCTACATTTGTACTTTCAGTAGTACATGCGTTACTCTGCCCGGAAAACAAGATATGTCGAGACATCGCTATCTCTGCTTCTGCCTTCAATGGGAATGCCACCGGTCACTATCTCCCACAATGAATGCCATCACCGCACGGAAAGGGAAGAGAAAGCAATAACTTCTGTTATAATTGCTAGAAATTGTGATGTTCTCTCCTGTTTCAAAGAATGATGCTTTGCCTGATATAATTTCTAAGCTAGGTCTCTTTGAAAACACGGTATTTTCAGAGTTTCACAGTGAATTACCAAGAAACAACATAGGAAACCACTGTGAACGGTGAAGTCACATATAGATCCTTTGGTGTGTCAGGTGAAACACACTACCCAAAAGACTCCAGCGTTCCTGAAACCAGTGTTTGCTCTTTAGTCTACTGTATCAGCTCGAAAGCTGACTGAAGCATACAATGAAGCAGAACAAAAAAAGGCACAGCAAGGGCATAATTCCATCTGTTGAAATCGTTTCATTATCTGTGTATGGTGGTTAGAATTTCTTCTGGTTGAAAACTGTTGCTGGGCGCCTTCGGAACACAGTATTTATGAGTTAACAATAAGTGCAACAACAACTTTTAGAAAGACATACATGAGAACCAGATAGCATCTCATATCTTCAGTTCAAAGAGCTACATCTGTACTTTCAGTTGTACATGCGTTACTCTGACCAGGAAAACAAGATATGTCGAGACATCGCTATCTCTGCTTCTGCCTTCAATGGGAATGCCACCCGTCACTATCTCCCACAATGAATGCCATCACCGCCCGGACAGGGAAGAGAAAGCAATAACTTCTGTTATAATTGCTAGAAATTGTGATGTTCTCTCCTGTTTCAAAGAATGATGCTTTGCCTGATATAATTTCTAAGCTAGGTCTCTTTGAAAACACGGTATTTTCAGAGTTTCACAGTGAATTACCAAGAAACAACATAGGAAACCACTGTGAACGGTGAAGTCACATATAGATCCTTTGGTGTGTCAGGTGAAGTACACTACCCAAAAGACTCCAGCGTTCTTGAAACCAGTGTTTGTTCTTTAGTCTACTGTATCAACTCGAAAGCTCACTGAAGCATACAATGAAGCAGAACAAAAAAGGCACAGCAAGGGCATAATTCCATCTGTTGAAATCGTTTGATTATCTGTGTATGGTGGTTAGAATTTCTTCTGGTTGAAAACTGTTGCTGGGCTCCTTCGGAACACAGTATTTATGAGTTAACAATAAGTGCAACAACAACTTTTAGAAAGACATACATGAGAACCAGATAGCATCTAATATCTTCAGTTCAAAGAGCTACATCTGTACTTTCAGTAGTACATGCGTTACTCTGCACGTAAAACAAGATATGTCGAAACATCGCTATCTCTGATTGTGCCTTAAATGGCAATGCCACCGGTCACTATCTCCCACAATGAATGCCATCACCGCACGGACAGGGAAGAGAAAGCAATAACTTCTGTTATAATTGCTAGAAATTGTGATGTTCTCTCCTGTTTCAAAGAATGATGCTTTGCCTGATATAATTTCTAAGCTAGGTCTCTTTGAAAACACGGTATTTTCAGAGTTTCACAGTGAATTACCAAGAAACAACATAGGAAACCACTGGGAACGGTGAAGTCACATATAGATCCTTTGGTGTGTCAGGTGAAGCACACTACCCAAAAGACTCCAGCGTTCTTGAAACCAGTGTTTGCTCTTTAGTCTACTGTATCAACTCGAAAGCTCACTGAAGCATACAATGAAGCAGAACAACAACGGCACAGCAAGGGCATAATTCCATCTGTTGAAATCGTTTCATTATCTGTATATGGTGGTTAGAATTTCATCTGGTTGAAAACTGTTGCTGGCCTCCTTCGGAACACAGTCTTTATGAGTTAACAATAAGTGCAACAACAACTTTTAGAAAGACATACGTGAGAACCAGATAGCATCTCATATCTTCAGTTCAAAGAGCTACATCTGTACTTTCAGTAGTACATGCGTTACTCTGCACGTAAAACAAGATATGTCGAAACATCGCTATCTCTGATTCTGCCTTCAGTGGCAATGCCACCGGTCACTATCTCCCACAATGAATGCCATCACCGCACGAACAGGGAAGAGAAAGCAATAACTTCTGTTATAATTGCTAGAAATTGTGATGTTCTCTCCTGTTTCAAAGAATGATGCTTTGCCTGATATAATTTCTAAGCTAGGTCTCTTTGAAAACACGGTACTTTCAGAGTTTCACAGTGAATTACCAAGAAACAACATAGGAAACCACTGGGAACGGTGAAGTCACATATAGATCCTTTGGTGTGTCAGGTGAAGCACACTACCCAAAAGACTCCAGCGTTCTTGAAACCAGTGTTTGCTCTTTAGTCAACTGTATCAACTAGAAAGCTCACTGAAGCATACAATGAAGCAGAACAACAACGGCACAGCAAGGGCATAATTCCATCTGTTGAAATCGTTTGATTATCTGTATATGGTGGTTAGAATTTCATCTGGTTGAAAACTGTTGCTGGCCTGCTTCGGAACACAGTCTTTATGAGTTAAAAATAAAGGCAACATCAACTTTTAGAAAGACATACATGAGAACCAGATAGCATCTAATATCTTCAGTTCAAAGAGCTACATCTGTACTTTCAGTAGTACATGCGTTACTTTGCACGGAAAACAAGATATGTCCAGACATCGTTATCTCTGATTCTGCCTTCAATGGCAATGCCACCAGTCACTATCTCCCACAATGAATGCTATCACCGAACGGACAGGGAAGAGAAAGCAATAACTTCTGTTATAATTGCTAGAAATTGTGATGTTCTCTCCTGTTTCAAAGAATGATGCTTTGCCTGATATAATTTCTAAGCTAGGTCTCTTTGAAAACACGGTATTTTCAGATTCTCACAGTGAATTACCAAGAAACAACATAGGAAACCACTGTGAACGGTGAAGTCACCTATAGATCCTTTTGTGTGTCAGGTGAAGTACACTACCCAAAAGACTCCAGCGTTCTTGAAACCAGTGTTTGCTCTTTAGTCTACTGTATCAACTCGAAAGCTCACTGAAGCATACAATGAAGCAGAACAACAACGGCACAGCAAGGGCATAATTCCATCTGTTGAAATCGTTTGATTATCTGTATATGGTGGTTAGAATTTCTTCTGGTTGAAAACTGTTGCTGGCCTCCTTCGGAACACAGTCTTTATGAGTTAACAATAAGTGCAACAACAACTTTTAGAATGACATACATGAGAACCAGATAGCATCTCATATCTTCAGTTCAAAGAGCTACATCTGTACTTTCAGTAGTACATGCGTTACTCTGCACGTAAAACAAGATATGTCGAAACATCGCTATCTCTGATTCTGCCTTCAATGGCAATGCCACCGGTCACTATCTCCCACAATGAATGCCATCACCGCACGAACAGGGAAGAGAAAGCAATAACTTCTGTTATAATTGCTAGAAATTGTGATGTTCTCTCCTGTTTCAAAGAATGATGCTTTGCCTGATATAATTTCTAAGCTAGGTCTCTTTGAAAACACGGTATTTTCAGAGTTTCACAGTGAATTACCAAGAAACAACATAGGAAACCACTGTGAACGGTGAAGTCACATATAGATCCTTTGGTGTGTCAGGTGAAGTACACTACCCAAAAGACTCCAGCGTTCTTGAAACCAGTGTTTGCTCTTTAGTCTACTGTATCAACTCGAAAGCTCACTGAAGCATACAATGAAGCAGAACAAAAAAGGCACAGCAAGGGCATAATTCCATCTGTTGAAATCGTTTGATTATCTGTGTATGGTGGTTAGAATTTCTTCTGGTTGAAAACTGTTGCTGGGCTCCTTCGGAACACAGTATTTATGAGTTAACAATAAGTGCAACAACAACTTTTAGAAAGACATACATGAGAACCAGATAGCATCTAATATCTTCAGTTCAAAGAGCTACATCTGTACTTTCAGTAGTACATGCGTTACTCTGCACGTAAAACAAGATATGTCGAAACATCGCTATCTCTGATTGTGCCTTCAATGGCAATGCCACCGGTCACTATCTCCCACAATGAATGCCATCACCGCACGGACAGGGAAGAGAAAGCAATAACTTCTGTTATAATTGCTAGAAATTGTGATGTTCTCTCCTGTTTCAAAGAATGATGCTTTGCCTGATATAATTTCTAAGCTAGGTCTCTTTGAAAACACGGTATTTTCAGAGTTTCACAGTGAATTACCAAGAAACAACATAGGAAACCACTGGGAACGGTGAAGTCACATATAGATCCTTTGGTGTGTCAGGTGAAGCACACTACCCAAAAGACTCCAGCGTTCTTGAAACCAGTGTTTGCTCTTTAGTCTACTGTATCAACTCGAAAGCTCACTGAAGCATACAATGAAGCAGAACAACAACGGCACAGCAAGGGCATAATTCCATCTGTTGAAATCGTTTGATTATCTGTATATGGTGGTTAGAATTTCATCTGGTTGAAAACTGTTGCTGGCCTCCTTCGGAACACAGTCTTTATGAGTTAACAATAAGTGCAACAACAACTTTTAGAAAGACATACATGAGAACCAGATAGCATCTCATATCTTCAGTTCAAAGAGCTACATCTGTACTTTCAGTAGTACATACGTTACTCTGCACGGAAAACAAGATATGTCGAAACATCGCTATCTCTGATTCTGCCTTCAATGGCAATGCCAGCGGTCACTATCTCCCACAATGAATGTCATCACCGCACGGACAGGGAAGAGAAAGCAATAACTTCTGTTATAATTGCTAGAAATTGTGATGTTCTCTCCTGTTTCAAAGAATGATGCTTTGCCTGATATAATTTCTAAGCTAGGTCTCTTTGAAAACACGGTATTTTCAGAGTTTCACAGTGAATTACCAAGAAACAACATAGAAAACCACTGTGAACGGTGAAGTCACATATAGATCCTTTGGTGTGTCAGGTGAAGTACACTACCCAAAAGACTCCAGCGTTCTTGAAACCAGTGTTTGCTCTTTAGTCTACTGTATCAACTCGAAAGCTCACTGAAGCATACAATGAAGCAGAACAACAACGGCACAGCAAGGGCATAATTCCATCTGTTGAAATCGTTTGATTATCTGTATATGGTGGTTAGAATTTCATCTGGTTGAAAACTGTTGCTGGCCTCCTTCGGAACACAGTCTTTATGAGTTAACAATAAGTGCAACAACAACTTTTAGAAAGACATACATGAGAACCAGATAGCATCTAATATCTTCAGTTCAAAGAGCTACATTTGTACTTTCAGTAGTACATGCGTTACTCTGCCCGGAAAACAAGATATGTCGAGACATCGCTATCTCTGCTTCTGCCTTCAATGGGAATGCCACCCGTCACTATCTCCCACAATGAATGCCATCACCGCCCGGACAGGGAAGAGAAAGCAATAACTTCTGTTATAATTGCTAGAAATTGTGATGTTCTCTCCTGTTTCAAAGAATGATGCTTTGCCTGATATAATTTCTAAGCTAGGTCTCTTTGAAAACACGGTATTTTCAGAGTTTCACAGTGAATTACCAAGAAACAACATAGGAAACCACTGGGAACGGTGAAGTCACATATAAATCCTTTGGTGTGTCAGGTGAAACACACTACCCAAAAGACTCCAGCGTTCCTGAAACCAGTGTTTGCTCTTTAGTCTACTGTATCAACTCGAAAGCTCACTGAAGCATACAATGAAGCAGAACAAAAAAGGCACAGCAAGGGCATAATTCCATCTGTTGAAATCGTTTCATTATCTGTGTATGGTGGTTAGAATTTCTTCTGGTTGAAAACTGTTGCTGGGCGCCTTCGGAACACAGTATTTATGAGTTAACAATAAGTGCAACAACAACTTTTAGAAAGACATACATGAGAACCAGATAGCATCTCATATCTTCAGTTCAAAGAGCTACATCTGTACTTTCAGTAGTACATGCGTTACTCTGCCCGGAAAACAAGATATGTCGAGACATCGCTATCTCTGCTTCTGCCTTCAATGGGAATGCCACCCGTCACTATCTCCCACAATGAATGCCATCACCGCCCGGACAGGGAAGAGAAAGCAATAACTTCTGTTATAATTGCTAGAAATTGTGATGTTCTCTCCTGTTTAAAAGAATGATCCTTTGCCTGATATAATTTCTAAGCTAGGTCTCTTTGAAAACATGGTATTTTCAGAGTTTCACAGTGAATTACCAAGAAACAACATAGGAAACCACTGTGAACGGTGAAGTCACATATAAATCCTTGCTGTGTCAGGTGAAACACACTACCCAAAAGACTCCAGCGTTCCTGAAACCAGTGTTTGCTCTTTAGTCTAAGGTATCAACTCGAAAGCTCACTGAAGCATACAATGAAGCAGAACAACAACGGCACAGCAAGGGCATAATTCCATCTGTTGAAATCGTTTGATTATCTGTATATGGTGGTTAAAATTTCATCTGGTTGAAAACTGTTGCTGGCCTCCTTCGGAACACAGTCTTTATGAGTTAACAATAAGTGCAACAACAACTTTTAGAAAGACATACATGAGAACCAGATAGCATCTAATATCTTCAGTTCAAAGAGCTACATCTGTACTTTCAGTAGTACATACGTTACTCTGCACGGAAAACAAGATATGTCGAAACATCGCTATCTCTGATTCTGCCTTCAATGGCAATGCCAGCGGTCACTATCTCCCACAATGAATGTCATCACCGCACGGACAGGGAAGAGAAAGCAATAACTTCTGTTATAATTGCTAGAAATTGTGATGTTCTCTCCTGTTTCAAAGAATGATGCTTTGCCTGATATAATTTCTAAGCTAGGTCTCTTTGAAAACACGGTATTTTCAGAGTTTCACAGTGAATTACCAAGAAACAACATAGGAAACCACTGTGAACGGTGAAGTCACATATAGATCCTTTGGTGTGTCAGGTGAAGTACACTACCCAAAAGACTCCAGCGTTCTTGAAACCAGTGTTTGCTCTTTAGTCTACTGTATCAACTCGAAAGCTCACTGAAGCATACAATGAAGCAGAACAACAACGGCACAGCAAGGGCATAATTCCATCTGTTGAAATCGTTTGATTATCTGTATATGGTGGTTAGAATTTCTTCTGGTTGAAAACTGTTGCTGGCCTCCTTCGGAACACAGTCTTTATGAGTTAACAATAAGTGCAACAACAACTTTTAGAAAGACATACATGAGAACCAGATAGCATCTCATATCTTCAGTTCAAAGAGCTACATCTGTACTTTCAGTAGTACATACGTTACTCTGCACGGAAAACAAGATATGTCGAAACATCGCTATCTCTGATTCTGCCTTCAATGGCAATGCCAGCGGTCACTATCTCCCACAATGAATGTCATCACCGCACGGACAGGGAAGAGAAAGCAATAACTTCTGTTATAATTGCTAGAAATTGTGATGTTCTCTCCTGTTTCAAAGAATGATGCTTTGCCTGATATAATTTCTAAGCTAGGTCTCTTTGAAAACACGGTATTTTCATAGTTTCACAGTGAATTACCAAGAAACAACATAGGAAACCACTGTGAACGGTGAAGTCACATATAGATCCTTTGGTGTGTCAGGTGAAGTACACTACCCAAAAGACTCCAGCGTTCTTGAAACCAGTGTTTGCTCTTTAGTCTACTGTATCAACTCGAAAGCTCACTGAAGCATACAATGAAGCAGAACAACAACGGCACAGCAAGGGCATAATTCCATCTGTTGAAATCGTTTGATTATCTGTATATGGTGGTTAGAATTTCATCTGGTTGAAAACTGTTGCTGGCCTCCTTCGGAACACAGTCTTTATGAGTTAACAATAAGTGCAACAACAACTTTTAGAAAGACATACATGAGAACCAGATAGCATCTAATATCTTCAGTTCAAAGAGCTACATTTGTACTTTCAGTAGTACATGCGTTACTCTGCCCGGAAAACAAGATATGTCGAGACATCGCTATCTCTGCTTCTGCCTTCAATGGGAATGCCACCCGTCACTATCTCCCACAATGAATGCCATCACCGCCCGGACAGGGAAGAGAAAGCAATAACTTCTGTTATAATTGCTAGAAATTGTGATGTTCTCTCCTGTTTCAAAGAATGATGCTTTGCCTGATATAATTTCTAAGCTAGGTCTCTTTGAAAACACGGTATTTTCAGAGTTTCACAGTGAATTACCAAGAAACAACATAGGAAACCACTGGGAACGGTGAAGTCACATATAAATCCTTTGGTGTGTCAGGTGAAACACACTACCCAAAAGACTCCAGCGTTCCTGAAACCAGTGTTTGCTCTTTAGTCTACTGTATCAACTCGAAAGCTCACTGAAGCATACAATGAAGCAGAACAAAAAAGGCACAGCAAGGGCATAATTCCATCTGTTGAAATCGTTTCATTATCTGTGTATGGTGGTTAGAATTTCTTCTGGTTGAAAACTGTTGCTGGGCGCCTTCGGAACACAGTATTTATGAGTTAACAATAAGTGCAACAACAACTTTTAGAAAGACATACATGAGAACCAGATAGCATCTCATATCTTCAGTTCAAAGAGCTACATCTGTACTTTCAGTAGTACATGCGTTACTCTGCCCGGAAAACAAGATATGTCGAGACATCGCTATCTCTGCTTCTGCCTTCAATGGGAATGCCACCCGTCACTATCTCCCACAATGAATGCCATCACCGCCCGGACAGGGAAGAGAAAGCAATAACTTCTGTTATAATTGCTAGAAATTGTGATGTTCTCTCCTGTTTAAAAGAATGATCCTTTGCCTGATATAATTTCTAAGCTAGGTCTCTTTGAAAACATGGTATTTTCAGAGTTTCACAGTGAATTACCAAGAAACAACATAGGAAACCACTGTGAACGGTGAAGTCACATATAAATCCTTGCTGTGTCAGGTGAAACACACTACCCAAAAGACTCCAGCGTTCCTGAAACCAGTGTTTGCTCTTTAGTCTAAGGTATCAACTCGAAAGCTCACTGAAGCATACAATGAAGCAGAACAACAACGGCACAGCAAGGGCATAATTCCATCTGTTGAAATCGTTTGATTATCTGTATATGGTGGTTAAAATTTCATCTGGTTGAAAACTGTTGCTGGCCTCCTTCGGAACACAGTCTTTATGAGTTAACAATAAGTGCAACAACAACTTTTAGAAAGACATACATGAGAACCAGATAGCATCTAATATCTTCAGTTCAAAGAGCTACATCTGTACTTTCAGTAGTACATACGTTACTCTGCACGGAAAACAAGATATGTCGAAACATCGCTATCTCTGATTCTGCCTTCAATGGCAATGCCAGCGGTCACTATCTCCCACAATGAATGTCATCACCGCACGGACAGGGAAGAGAAAGCAATAACTTCTGTTATAATTGCTAGAAATTGTGATGTTCTCTCCTGTTTCAAAGAATGATGCTTTGCCTGATATAATTTCTAAGCTAGGTCTCTTTGAAAACACGGTATTTTCAGAGTTTCACAGTGAATTACCAAGAAACAACATAGGAAACCACTGTGAACGGTGAAGTCACATATAGATCCTTTGGTGTGTCAGGTGAAGTACACTACCCAAAAGACTCCAGCGTTCTTGAAACCAGTGTTTGCTCTTTAGTCTACTGTATCAACTCGAAAGCTCACTGAAGCATACAATGAAGCAGAACAACAACGGCACAGCAAGGGCATAATTCCATCTGTTGAAATCGTTTGATTATCTGTATATGGTGGTTAAAATTTCATCTGGTTGAAAACTGTTGCTGGCCTCCTTCGGAACACAGTCTTTATGAGTTAACAATAAGTGCAACAACAACTTTTAGAAAGACATACATGAGAACCAGATAGCATCTAATATCTTCAGTTCAAAGAGCTACATCTGTACTTTCAGTAGTACATACGTTACTCTGCACGGAAAACAAGATATGTCGAAACATCGCTATCTCTGATTCTGCCTTCAATGGCAATGCCAGCGGTCACTATCTCCCACAATGAATGTCATCACCGCACGGACAGGGAAGAGAAAGCAATAACTTCTGTTATAATTGCTAGAAATTGTGATGTTCTCTCCTGTTTCAAAGAATGATGCTTTGCCTGATATAATTTCTAAGCTAGGTCTCTTTGAAAACACGGTATTTTCAGAGTTTCACAGTGAATTACCAAGAAACAACATAGGAAACCACTGTGAACGGTGAAGTCACATATAGATCCTTTGGTGTGTCAGGTGAAGTACACTACCCAAAAGACTCCAGCGTTCTTGAAACCAGTGTTTGCTCTTTAGTCTACTGTATCAACTCGAAAGCTCACTGAAGCATACAATGAAGCAGAACAACAACGGCACAGCAAGGGCATAATTCCATCTGTTGAAATCGTTTGATTATCTGTATATGGTGGTTAGAATTTCTTCTGGTTGAAAACTGTTGCTGGCCTCCTTCGGAACACAGTCTTTATGAGTTAACAATAAGTGCAACAACAACTTTTAGAAAGACATACATGAGAACCAGATAGCATCTCATATCTTCAGTTCAAAGAGCTACATCTGTACTTTCAGTAGTACATACGTTACTCTGCACGGAAAACAAGATATGTCGAAACATCGCTATCTCTGATTCTGCCTTCAATGGCAATGCCAGCGGTCACTATCTCCCACAATGAATGTCATCACCGCACGGACAGGGAAGAGAAAGCAATAACTTCTGTTATAATTGCTAGAAATTGTGATGTTCTCTCCTGTTTCAAAGAATGATGCTTTGCCTGATATAATTTCTAAGCTAGGTCTCTTTGAAAACACGGTATTTTCATAGTTTCACAGTGAATTACCAAGAAACAACATAGGAAACCACTGTGAACGGTGAAGTCACATATAGATCCTTTGGTGTGTCAGGTGAAGTACACTACCCAAAAGACTCCAGCGTTCTTGAAACCAGTGTTTGCTCTTTAGTCTACTGTATCAACTCGAAAGCTCACTGAAGCATACAATGAAGCAGAACAACAACGGCACAGCAAGGGCATAATTCCATCTGTTGAAATCGTTTGATTATCTGTATATGGTGGTTAGAATTTCATCTGGTTGAAAACTGTTGCTGGCCTCCTTCGGAACACAGTCTTTATGAGTTAACAATAAGTGCAACAACAACTTTTAGAAAGACATACATGAGAACCAGATAGCATCTAATATCTTCAGTTCAAAGAGCTACATTTGTACTTTCAGTAGTACATGCGTTACTCTGCCCGGAAAACAAGATATGTCGAGACATCGCTATCTCTGCTTCTGCCTTCAATGGGAATGCCACCCGTCACTATCTCCCACAATGAATGCCATCACCGCCCGGACAGGGAAGAGAAAGCAATAACTTCTGTTATAATTGCTAGAAATTGTGATGTTCTCTCCTGTTTCAAAGAATGATGCTTTGCCTGATATAATTTCTAAGCTAGGTCTCTTTGAAAACACGGTATTTTCAGAGTTTCACAGTGAATTACCAAGAAACAACATAGGAAACCACTGGGAACGGTGAAGTCACATATAAATCCTTTGGTGTGTCAGGTGAAACACACTACCCAAAAGACTCCAGCGTTCCTGAAACCAGTGTTTGCTCTTTAGTCTACTGTATCAACTCGAAAGCTCACTGAAGCATACAATGAAGCAGAACAAAAAAGGCACAGCAAGGGCATAATTCCATCTGTTGAAATCGTTTCATTATCTGTGTATGGTGGTTAGAATTTCTTCTGGTTGAAAACTGTTGCTGGGCGCCTTCGGAACACAGTATTTATGAGTTAACAATAAGTGCAACAACAACTTTTAGAAAGACATACATGAGAACCAGATAGCATCTCATATCTTCAGTTCAAAGAGCTACATCTGTACTTTCAGTAGTACATGCGTTACTCTGCCCGGAAAACAAGATATGTCGAGACATCGCTATCTCTGCTTCTGCCTTCAATGGGAATGCCACCCGTCACTATCTCCCACAATGAATGCCATCACCGCCCGGACAGGGAAGAGAAAGCAATAACTTCTGTTATAATTGCTAGAAATTGTGATGTTCTCTCCTGTTTAAAAGAATGATCCTTTGCCTGATATAATTTCTAAGCTAGGTCTCTTTGAAAACATGGTATTTTCAGAGTTTCACAGTGAATTACCAAGAAACAACATAGGAAACCACTGTGAACGGTGAAGTCACATATAAATCCTTGCTGTGTCAGGTGAAACACACTACCCAAAAGACTCCAGCGTTCCTGAAACCAGTGTTTGCTCTTTAGTCTAAGGTATCAACTCGAAAGCTCACTGAAGCATACAATGAAGCAGAACAACAACGGCACAGCAAGGGCATAATTCCATCTGTTGAAATCGTTTGATTATCTGTATATGGTGGTTAAAATTTCATCTGGTTGAAAACTGTTGCTGGCCTCCTTCGGAACACAGTCTTTATGAGTTAACAATAAGTGCAACAACAACTTTTAGAAAGACATACATGAGAACCAGATAGCATCTAATATCTTCAGTTCAAAGAGCTACATCTGTACTTTCAGTAGTACATGCGTTACTCTGCACGTAAAACAAGATATGTCGAAAGATCGCTATCTCTGATTCTGCCTTCAATGGCAATGCCAGCGGTCACTATCTCCCACAATGAATGTCATCACCGCACGGACAGGGAAGAGAAAGCAATAACTTCTGTTATAATTGCTAGAAATTGTGATGTTCTCTCCTGTTTCAAAGAATGATGCTTTGCCTGATATAATTTCTAAGCTAGGTCTCTTTGAAAACACGGTATTTTCAGAGTTTCACAGTGAATTACCAAGAAACAACATAGGAAACCACTGTGAACGGTGAAGTCACATATAGATCCTTTGGTGTGTCAGGTGAAGTACACTACCCAAAAGACTCCAGCGTTCTTGAAACCAGTGTTTGCTCTTTAGTCTACTGTATCAACTCGAAAGCTCACTGAAGCATACAATGAAGCAGAACAACAACGGCACAGCAAGGGCATAATTCCATCTGTTGAAATCGTTTGATTATCTGTATATGGTGGTTAGAATTTCATCTGGTTGAAAACTGTTGCTGGCCTCCTTCGGAACACAGTCTTTATGAGTTAACAATAAGTGCAACAACAACTTTTAGAAAGACATACATGAGAACCAGATAGCATCTAATATCTTCAGTTCAAAGAGCTACATTTGTACTTTCAGTAGTACATGCGTTACTCTGCCCGGAAAACAAGATATGTCGAGACATCGCTATCTCTGCTTCTGCCTTCAATGGGAATGCCACCCGTCACTATCTCCCACAATGAATGCCATCACCGCCCGGACAGGGAAGAGAAAGCAATAACTTCTGTTATAATTGCTAGAAATTGTGATGTTCTCTCCTGTTTCAAAGAATGATGCTTTGCCTGATATAATTTCTAAGCTAGGTCTCTTTGAAAACACGGTATTTTCAGAGTTTCACAGTGAATTACCAAGAAACAACATAGGAAACCACTGGGAACGGTGAAGTCACATATAAATCCTTTGGTGTGTCAGGTGAAACACACTACCCAAAAGACTCCAGCGTTCCTGAAACCAGTGTTTGCTCTTTAGTCTACTGTATCAACTCGAAAGCTCACTGAAGCATACAATGAAGCAGAACAAAAAAGGCACAGCAAGGGCATAATTCCATCTGTTGAAATCGTTTCATTATCTGTGTATGGTGGTTAGAATTTCTTCTGGTTGAAAACTGTTGCTGGGCGCCTTCGGAACACAGTATTTATGAGTTAACAATAAGTGCAACAACAACTTTTAGAAAGACATACATGAGAACCAGATAGCATCTCATATCTTCAGTTCAAAGAGCTACATCTGTACTTTCAGTAGTACATGCGTTACTCTGCCCGGAAAACAAGATATGTCGAGACATCGCTATCTCTGCTTCTGCCTTCAATGGGAATGCCACCCGTCACTATCTCCCACAATGAATGCCATCACCGCCCGGACAGGGAAGAGAAAGCAATAACTTCTGTTATAATTGCTAGAAATTGTGATGTTCTCTCCTGTTTAAAAGAATGATCCTTTGCCTGATATAATTTCTAAGCTAGGTCTCTTTGAAAACATGGTATTTTCAGAGTTTCACAGTGAATTACCAAGAAACAACATAGGAAACCACTGTGAACGGTGAAGTCACATATAAATCCTTGCTGTGTCAGGTGAAACACACTACCCAAAAGACTCCAGCGTTCCTGAAACCAGTGTTTGCTCTTTAGTCTAAGGTATCAACTCGAAAGCTCACTGAAGCATACAATGAAGCAGAACAACAACGGCACAGCAAGGGCATAATTCCATCTGTTGAAATCGTTTGATTATCTGTATATGGTGGTTAAAATTTCATCTGGTTGAAAACTGTTGCTGGCCTCCTTCGGAACACAGTCTTTATGAGTTAACAATAAGTGCAACAACAACTTTTAGAAAGACATACATGAGAACCAGATAGCATCTAATATCTTCAGTTCAAAGAGCTACATCTGTACTTTCAGTAGTACATACGTTACTCTGCACGGAAAACAAGATATGTCGAAACATCGCTATCTCTGATTCTGCCTTCAATGGCAATGCCAGCGGTCACTATCTCCCACAATGAATGTCATCACCGCACGGACAGGGAAGAGAAAGCAATAACTTCTGTTATAATTGCTAGAAATTGTGATGTTCTCTCCTGTTTCAAAGAATGATGCTTTGCCTGATATAATTTCTAAGCTAGGTCTCTTTGAAAACACGGTATTTTCAGAGTTTCACAGTGAATTACCAAGAAACAACATAGGAAACCACTGTGAACGGTGAAGTCACATATAGATCCTTTGGTGTGTCAGGTGAAGTACACTACCCAAAAGACTCCAGCGTTCTTGAAACCAGTGTTTGCTCTTTAGTCTACTGTATCAACTCGAAAGCTCACTGAAGCATACAATGAAGCAGAACAACAACGGCACAGCAAGGGCATAATTCCATCTGTTGAAATCGTTTGATTATCTGTATATGGTGGTTAGAATTTCTTCTGGTTGAAAACTGTTGCTGGCCTCCTTCGGAACACAGTCTTTATGAGTTAACAATAAGTGCAACAACAACTTTTAGAAAGACATACATGAGAACCAGATAGCATCTCATATCTTCAGTTCAAAGAGCTACATCTGTACTTTCAGTAGTACATACGTTACTCTGCACGGAAAACAAGATATGTCGAAACATCGCTATCTCTGATTCTGCCTTCAATGGCAATGCCAGCGGTCACTATCTCCCACAATGAATGTCATCACCGCACGGACAGGGAAGAGAAAGCAATAACTTCTGTTATAATTGCTAGAAATTGTGATGTTCTCTCCTGTTTCAAAGAATGATGCTTTGCCTGATATAATTTCTAAGCTAGGTCTCTTTGAAAACACGGTATTTTCAGAGTTTCACAGTGAATTACCAAGAAACAACATAGGAAACCACTGTGAACGGTGAAGTCACATATAGATCCTTTGGTGTGTCAGGTGAAGTACACTACCCAAAAGACTCCAGCGTTCTTGAAACCAGTGTTTGCTCTTTAGTCTACTGTATCAACTCGAAAGCTCACTGAAGCATACAATGAAGCAGAACAACAACGGCACAGCAAGGGCATAATTCCATCTGTTGAAATCGTTTGATTATCTGTATATGGTGGTTAGAATTTCATCTGGTTGAAAACTGTTGCTGGCCTCCTTCGGAACACAGTCTTTATGAGTTAACAATAAGTGCAACAACAACTTTTAGAAAGACATACATGAGAACCAGATAGCATCTAATATCTTCAGTTCAAAGAGCTACATTTGTACTTTCAGTAGTACATGCGTTACTCTGCCCGGAAAACAAGATATGTCGAGACATCGCTATCTCTGCTTCTGCCTTCAATGGGAATGCCACCCGTCACTATCTCCCACAATGAATGCCATCACCGCCCGGACAGGGAAGAGAAAGCAATAACTTCTGTTATAATTGCTAGAAATTGTGATGTTCTCTCCTGTTTCAAAGAATGATGCTTTGCCTGATATAATTTCTAAGCTAGGTCTCTTTGAAAACACGGTATTTTCAGAGTTTCACAGTGAATTACCAAGAAACAACATAGGAAACCACTGGGAACGGTGAAGTCACATATAAATCCTTTGGTGTGTCAGGTGAAACACACTACCCAAAAGACTCCAGCGTTCCTGAAACCAGTGTTTGCTCTTTAGTCTACTGTATCAACTCGAAAGCTCACTGAAGCATACAATGAAGCAGAACAAAAAAGGCACAGCAAGGGCATAATTCCATCTGTTGAAATCGTTTCATTATCTGTGTATGGTGGTTAGAATTTCTTCTGGTTGAAAACTGTTGCTGGGCGCCTTCGGAACACAGTATTTATGAGTTAACAATAAGTGCAACAACAACTTTTAGAAAGACATACATGAGAACCAGATAGCATCTCATATCTTCAGTTCAAAGAGCTACATCTGTACTTTCAGTAGTACATGCGTTACTCTGCCCGGAAAACAAGATATGTCGAGACATCGCTATCTCTGCTTCTGCCTTCAATGGGAATGCCACCCGTCACTATCTCCCACAATGAATGCCATCACCGCCCGGACAGGGAAGAGAAAGCAATAACTTCTGTTATAATTGCTAGAAATTGTGATGTTCTCTCCTGTTTAAAAGAATGATCCTTTGCCTGATATAATTTCTAAGCTAGGTCTCTTTGAAAACATGGTATTTTCAGAGTTTCACAGTGAATTACCAAGAAACAACATAGGAAACCACTGTGAACGGTGAAGTCACATATAAATCCTTGCTGTGTCAGGTGAAACACACTACCCAAAAGACTCCAGCGTTCCTGAAACCAGTGTTTGCTCTTTAGTCTAAGGTATCAACTCGAAAGCTCACTGAAGCATACAATGAAGCAGAACAACAACGGCACAGCAAGGGCATAATTCCATCTGTTGAAATCGTTTGATTATCTGTATATGGTGGTTAAAATTTCATCTGGTTGAAAACTGTTGCTGGCCTCCTTCGGAACACAGTCTTTATGAGTTAACAATAAGTGCAACAACAACTTTTAGAAAGACATACATGAGAACCAGATAGCATCTAATATCTTCAGTTCAAAGAGCTACATCTGTACTTTCAGTAGTACATACGTTACTCTGCACGGAAAACAAGATATGTCGAAACATCGCTATCTCTGATTCTGCCTTCAATGGCAATGCCAGCGGTCACTATCTCCCACAATGAATGTCATCACCGCACGGACAGGGAAGAGAAAGCAATAACTTCTGTTATAATTGCTAGAAATTGTGATGTTCTCTCCTGTTTCAAAGAATGATGCTTTGCCTGATATAATTTCTAAGCTAGGTCTCTTTGAAAACACGGTATTTTCAGAGTTTCACAGTGAATTACCAAGAAACAACATAGGAAACCACTGTGAACGGTGAAGTCACATATAGATCCTTTGGTGTGTCAGGTGAAGTACACTACCCAAAAGACTCCAGCGTTCTTGAAACCAGTGTTTGCTCTTTAGTCTACTGTATCAACTCGAAAGCTCACTGAAGCATACAATGAAGCAGAACAACAACGGCACAGCAAGGGCATAATTCCATCTGTTGAAATCGTTTGATTATCTGTATATGGTGGTTAGAATTTCTTCTGGTTGAAAACTGTTGCTGGCCTCCTTCGGAACACAGTCTTTATGAGTTAACAATAAGTGCAACAACAACTTTTAGAAAGACATACATGAGAACCAGATAGCATCTCATATCTTCAGTTCAAAGAGCTACATCTGTACTTTCAGTAGTACATACGTTACTCTGCACGGAAAACAAGATATGTCGAAACATCGCTATCTCTGATTCTGCCTTCAATGGCAATGCCAGCGGTCACTATCTCCCACAATGAATGTCATCACCGCACGGACAGGGAAGAGAAAGCAATAACTTCTGTTATAATTGCTAGAAATTGTGATGTTCTCTCCTGTTTCAAAGAATGATGCTTTGCCTGATATAATTTCTAAGCTAGGTCTCTTTGAAAACACGGTATTTTCAGAGTTTCACAGTGAATTACCAAGAAACAACATAGGAAACCACTGTGAACGGTGAAGTCACATATAGATCCTTTGGTGTGTCAGGTGAAGTACACTACCCAAAAGACTCCAGCGTTCTTGAAACCAGTGTTTGCTCTTTAGTCTACTGTATCAACTCGAAAGCTCACTGAAGCATACAATGAAGCAGAACAACAACGGCACAGCAAGGGCATAATTCCATCTGTTGAAATCGTTTGATTATCTGTATATGGTGGTTAGAATTTCATCTGGTTGAAAACTGTTGCTGGCCTCCTTCGGAACACAGTCTTTATGAGTTAACAATAAGTGCAACAACAACTTTTAGAAAGACATACATGAGAACCAGATAGCATCTAATATCTTCAGTTCAAAGAGCTACATTTGTACTTTCAGTAGTACATGCGTTACTCTGCCCGGAAAACAAGATATGTCGAGACATCGCTATCTCTGCTTCTGCCTTCAATGGGAATGCCACCGGTCACTATCTCCCACAATGAATGCCATCACCGCACGGAAAGAGAAGAGAAAGCAATAACTTCTGTTATAATTGCTAGAAATTGTGATGTTCTCTCCTGTTTCAAAGAATGATGCTTTGCCTGATATAATTTCTAAGCTAGGTCTCTTTGAAAACACGGTATTTTCAGAGTTTCACAGTGAATTACCAAGAAACAACATAGGAAACCACTGTGAACGGTGAAGTCACATATAGATCCTTTGGTGTGTCAGGTGAAACACACTACCCAAAAGACTCCAGCGTTCCTGAAACCAGTGTTTGCTCTTTAGTCTACTGTATCAACTCGAAAGCTCACTGAAGCATACAATGAAGCAGAACAAAAAAGGCACAGCAAGGGCATAATTCCATCTGTTGAAATCGTTTCATTATCTGTGTATGGTGGTTAGAATTTCTTCTGGTTGAAAACTGTTGCTGGGCGCCTTCGGAACACAGTATTTATGAGTTAACAATAAGTGCAACAACAACTTTTAGAAAGACATACATGAGAACCAGATAGCATCTCATATCTTCAGTTCAAAGAGCTACATCTGTACTTTCAGTAGTACATGCGTTACTCTGCCCGGAAAACAAGATATGTCGAGACATCGCTATCTCTGCTTCTGCCTTCAATGGGAATGCCACCCGTCACTATCTCCCACAATGAATGCCATCACCGCCCGGACAGGGAAGAGAAAGCAATAACTTCTGTTATAATTGCTAGAAATTGTGATGTTCTCTCCTGTTTCAAAGAATGATGCTTTGCCTGATATAATTTCTAAGCTAGGTCTCTTTGAAAACACGGTATTTTCAGAGTTTCACAGTGAATTACCAAGAAACAACATAGGAAACCACTGGGAACGGTGAAGTCACATATAAATCCTTTGGTGTGTCAGGTGAAACACACTACCCAAAAGACTCCAGCGTTCCTGAAACCAGTGTTTGCTCTTTAGTCTACTGTATCAACTCGAAAGCTCACTGAAGCATACAATGAAGCAGAACAAAAAAGGCACAGCAAGGGCATAATTCCATCTGTTGAAATCGTTTCATTATCTGTGTATGGTGGTTAGAATTTCTTCTGGTTGAAAACTGTTGCTGGGCGCCTTCGGAACACAGTATTTATGAGTTAACAATAAGTGCAACAACAACTTTTAGAAAGACATACATGAGAACCAGATAGCATCTCATATCTTCAGTTCAAAGAGCTACATCTGTACTTTCAGTAGTACATGCGTTACTCTGCCCGGAAAACAAGATATGTCGAGACATCGCTATCTCTGCTTCTGCCTTCAATGGGAATGCCACCCGTCACTATCTCCCACAATGAATGCCATCACCGCCCGGACAGGGAAGAGAAAGCAATAACTTCTGTTATAATTGCTAGAAATTGTGATGTTCTCTCCTGTTTAAAAGAATGATCCTTTGCCTGATATAATTTCTAAGCTAGGTCTCTTTGAAAACATGGTATTTTCAGAGTTTCACAGTGAATTACCAAGAAACAACATAGGAAACCACTGTGAACGGTGAAGTCACATATAAATCCTTGCTGTGTCAGGTGAAACACACTACCCAAAAGACTCCAGCGTTCCTGAAACCAGTGTTTGCTCTTTAGTCTAAGGTATCAACTCGAAAGCTCACTGAAGCATACAATGAAGCAGAACAACAACGGCACAGCAAGGGCATAATTCCATCTGTTGAAATCGTTTGATTATCTGTATATGGTGGTTAAAATTTCATCTGGTTGAAAACTGTTGCTGGCCTCCTTCGGAACACAGTCTTTATGAGTTAACAATAAGTGCAACAACAACTTTTAGAAAGACATACATGAGAACCAGATAGCATCTAATATCTTCAGTTCAAAGAGCTACATCTGTACTTTCAGTAGTACATACGTTACTCTGCACGGAAAACAAGATATGTCGAAACATCGCTATCTCTGATTCTGCCTTCAATGGCAATGCCAGCGGTCACTATCTCCCACAATGAATGTCATCACCGCACGGACAGGGAAGAGAAAGCAATAACTTCTGTTATAATTGCTAGAAATTGTGATGTTCTCTCCTGTTTCAAAGAATGATGCTTTGCCTGATATAATTTCTAAGCTAGGTCTCTTTGAAAACACGGTATTTTCAGAGTTTCACAGTGAATTACCAAGAAACAACATAGGAAACCACTGTGAACGGTGAAGTCACATATAGATCCTTTGGTGTGTCAGGTGAAGTACACTACCCAAAAGACTCCAGCGTTCTTGAAACCAGTGTTTGCTCTTTAGTCTACTGTATCAACTCGAAAGCTCACTGAAGCATACAATGAAGCAGAACAACAACGGCACAGCAAGGGCATAATTCCATCTGTTGAAATCGTTTGATTATCTGTATATGGTGGTTAGAATTTCTTCTGGTTGAAAACTGTTGCTGGCCTCCTTCGGAACACAGTCTTTATGAGTTAACAATAAGTGCAACAACAACTTTTAGAAAGACATACATGAGAACCAGATAGCATCTCATATCTTCAGTTCAAAGAGCTACATCTGTACTTTCAGTAGTACATACGTTACTCTGCACGGAAAACAAGATATGTCGAAACATCGCTATCTCTGATTCTGCCTTCAATGGCAATGCCAGCGGTCACTATCTCCCACAATGAATGTCATCACCGCACGGACAGGGAAGAGAAAGCAATAACTTCTGTTATAATTGCTAGAAATTGTGATGTTCTCTCCTGTTTCAAAGAATGATGCTTTGCCTGATATAATTTCTAAGCTAGGTCTCTTTGAAAACACGGTATTTTCATAGTTTCACAGTGAATTACCAAGAAACAACATAGGAAACCACTGTGAACGGTGAAGTCACATATAGATCCTTTGGTGTGTCAGGTGAAGTACACTACCCAAAAGACTCCAGCGTTCTTGAAACCAGTGTTTGCTCTTTAGTCTACTGTATCAACTCGAAAGCTCACTGAAGCATACAATGAAGCAGAACAACAACGGCACAGCAAGGGCATAATTCCATCTGTTGAAATCGTTTGATTATCTGTATATGGTGGTTAGAATTTCATCTGGTTGAAAACTGTTGCTGGCCTCCTTCGGAACACAGTCTTTATGAGTTAACAATAAGTGCAACAACAACTTTTAGAAAGACATACATGAGAACCAGATAGCATCTAATATCTTCAGTTCAAAGAGCTACATTTGTACTTTCAGTAGTACATGCGTTACTCTGCCCGGAAAACAAGATATGTCGAGACATCGCTATCTCTGCTTCTGCCTTCAATGGGAATGCCACCCGTCACTATCTCCCACAATGAATGCCATCACCGCCCGGACAGGGAAGAGAAAGCAATAACTTCTGTTATAATTGCTAGAAATTGTGATGTTCTCTCCTGTTTCAAAGAATGATGCTTTGCCTGATATAATTTCTAAGCTAGGTCTCTTTGAAAACACGGTATTTTCAGAGTTTCACAGTGAATTACCAAGAAACAACATAGGAAACCACTGGGAACGGTGAAGTCACATATAAATCCTTTGGTGTGTCAGGTGAAACACACTACCCAAAAGACTCCAGCGTTCCTGAAACCAGTGTTTGCTCTTTAGTCTACTGTATCAACTCGAAAGCTCACTGAAGCATACAATGAAGCAGAACAAAAAAGGCACAGCAAGGGCATAATTCCATCTGTTGAAATCGTTTCATTATCTGTGTATGGTGGTTAGAATTTCTTCTGGTTGAAAACTGTTGCTGGGCGCCTTCGGAACACAGTATTTATGAGTTAACAATAAGTGCAACAACAACTTTTAGAAAGACATACATGAGAACCAGATAGCATCTCATATCTTCAGTTCAAAGAGCTACATCTGTACTTTCAGTAGTACATGCGTTACTCTGCCCGGAAAACAAGATATGTCGAGACATCGCTATCTCTGCTTCTGCCTTCAATGGGAATGCCACCCGTCACTATCTCCCACAATGAATGCCATCACCGCCCGGACAGGGAAGAGAAAGCAATAACTTCTGTTATAATTGCTAGAAATTGTGATGTTCTCTCCTGTTTAAAAGAATGATCCTTTGCCTGATATAATTTCTAAGCTAGGTCTCTTTGAAAACATGGTATTTTCAGAGTTTCACAGTGAATTACCAAGAAACAACATAGGAAACCACTGTGAACGGTGAAGTCACATATAAATCCTTGCTGTGTCAGGTGAAACACACTACCCAAAAGACTCCAGCGTTCCTGAAACCAGTGTTTGCTCTTTAGTCTAAGGTATCAACTCGAAAGCTCACTGAAGCATACAATGAAGCAGAACAACAACGGCACAGCAAGGGCATAATTCCATCTGTTGAAATCGTTTGATTATCTGTATATGGTGGTTAAAATTTCATCTGGTTGAAAACTGTTGCTGGCCTCCTTCGGAACACAGTCTTTATGAGTTAACAATAAGTGCAACAACAACTTTTAGAAAGACATACATGAGAACCAGATAGCATCTAATATCTTCAGTTCAAAGAGCTACATCTGTACTTTCAGTAGTACATACGTTACTCTGCACGGAAAACAAGATATGTCGAAACATCGCTATCTCTGATACTGCCTTCAATGGCAATGCCAGCGGTCACTATCTCCCACAATGAATGTCATCACCGCACGGACAGGGAAGAGAAAGCAATAACTTCTGTTATAATTGCTAGAAATTGTGATGTTCTCTCCTGTTTCAAAGAATGATGCTTTGCCTGATATAATTTCTAAGCTAGGTCTCTTTGAAAACACGGTATTTTCAGAGTTTCACAGTGAATTACCAAGAAACAACATAGGAAACCACTGTGAACGGTGAAGTCACATATAGATCCTTTGGTGTGTCAGGTGAAGTACACTACCCAAAAGACTCCAGCGTTCTTGAAACCAGTGTTTGCTCTTTAGTCTACTGTATCAACTCGAAAGCTCACTGAAGCATACAATGAAGCAGAACAACAACGGCACAGCAAGGGCATAATTCCATCTGTTGAAATCGTTTGATTATCTGTATATGGTGGTTAGAATTTCTTCTGGTTGAAAACTGTTGCTGGCCTCCTTCGGAACACAGTCTTTATGAGTTAACAATAAGTGCAACAACAACTTTTAGAAAGACATACATGAGAACCAGATAGCATCTCATATCTTCAGTTCAAAGAGCTACATCTGTACTTTCAGTAGTACATACGTTACTCTGCACGGAAAACAAGATATGTCGAAACATCGCTATCTCTGATTCTGCCTTCAATGGCAATGCCAGCGGTCACTATCTCCCACAATGAATGTCATCACCGCACGGACAGGGAAGAGAAAGCAATAACTTCTGTTATAATTGCTAGAAATTGTGATGTTCTCTCCTGTTTCAAAGAATGATGCTTTGCCTGATATAATTTCTAAGCTAGGTCTCTTTGAAAACACGGTATTTTCAGAGTTTCACAGTGAATTACCAAGAAACAACATAGGAAACCACTGTGAACGGTGAAGTCACATATAGATCCTTTGGTGTGTCAGGTGAAGTACACTACCCAAAAGACTCCAGCGTTCTTGAAACCAGTGTTTGCTCTTTAGTCTACTGTATCAACTCGAAAGCTCACTGAAGCATACAATGAAGCCGAACAACAACGGCACAGCAAGGGCATAATTCCATCTGTTGAAATCGTTTGATTATCTGTATATGGTGGTTAGAATTTCATCTGGTTGAAAACTGTTGCTGGCCTCCTTCGGAACACAGTCTTTATGAGTTAACAATAAGTGCAACAACAACTTTTAGAAAGACATACATGAGAACCAGATAGCATCTAATATCTTCAGTTCAAAGAGCTACATTTGTACTTTCAGTAGTACATGCGTTACTCTGCCCGGAAAACAAGATATGTCGAGACATCGCTATCTCTGCTTCTGCCTTCAATGGGAATGCCACCCGTCACTATCTCCCACAATGAATGCCATCACCGCCCGGACAGGGAAGAGAAAGCAATAACTTCTGTTATAATTGCTAGAAATTGTGATGTTCTCTCCTGTTTCAAAGAATGATGCTTTGCCTGATATAATTTCTAAGCTAGGTCTCTTTGAAAACACGGTATTTTCAGAGTTTCACAGTGAATTACCAAGAAACAACATAGGAAACCACTGGGAACGGTGAAGTCACATATAAATCCTTTGGTGTGTCAGGTGAAACACACTACCCAAAAGACTCCAGCGTTCCTGAAACCAGTGTTTGCTCTTTAGTCTACTGTATCAACTCGAAAGCTCACTGAAGCATACAATGAAGCAGAACAAAAAAGGCACAGCAAGGGCATAATTCCATCTGTTGAAATCGTTTCATTATCTGTGTATGGTGGTTAGAATTTCTTCTGGTTGAAAACTGTTGCTGGGCGCCTTCGGAACACAGTATTTATGAGTTAACAATAAGTGCAACAACAACTTTTAGAAAGACATACATGAGAACCAGATAGCATCTCATATCTTCAGTTCAAAGAGCTACATCTGTACTTTCAGTAGTACATGCGTTACTCTGCCCGGAAAACAAGATATGTCGAGACATCGCTATCTCTGCTTCTGCCTTCAATGGGAATGCCACCCGTCACTATCTCCCACAATGAATGCCATCACCGCCCGGACAGGGAAGAGAAAGCAATAACTTCTGTTATAATTGCTAGAAATTGTGATGTTTTCTCCTGTTTAAAAGAATGATCCTTTGCCTGATATAATTTCTAAGCTAGGTCTCTTTGAAAACATGGTATTTTCAGAGTTTCACAGTGAATTACCAAGAAACAACATAGGAAACCACTGTGAACGGTGAAGTCACATATAAATCCTTGCTGTGTCAGGTGAAACACACTACCCAAAAGACTCCAGCGTTCCTGAAACCAGTGTTTGCTCTTTAGTCTAAGGTATCAACTCGAAAGCTCACTGAAGCATACAATGAAGCAGAACAACAACGGCACAGCAAGGGCATAATTCCATCTGTTGAAATCGTTTGATTATCTGTATATGGTGGTTAAAATTTCATCTGGTTGAAAACTGTTGCTGGCCTCCTTCGGAACACAGTCTTTATGAGTTAACAATAAGTGCAACAACAACTTTTAGAAAGACATACATGAGAACCAGATAGCATCTAATATCTTCAGTTCAAAGAGCTACATCTGTACTTTCAGTAGTACATACGTTACTCTGCACGGAAAACAAGATATGTCGAAACATCGCTATCTCTGATTCTGCCTTCAATGGCAATGCCAGCGGTCACTATCTCCCACAATGAATGTCATCACCGCACGGACAGGGAAGAGAAAGCAATAACTTCTGTTATAATTGCTAGAAATTGTGATGTTCTCTCCTGTTTCAAAGAATGATGCTTTGCCTGATATAATTTCTAAGCTAGGTCTCTTTGAAAACACGGTATTTTCAGAGTTTCACAGTGAATTACCAAGAAACAACATAGGAAACCACTGTGAACGGTGAAGTCACATATAGATCCTTTGGTGTGTCAGGTGAAGTACACTACCCAAAAGACTCCAGCGTTCTTGAAACCAGTGTTTGCTCTTTAGTCTACTGTATCAACTCGAAAGCTCACTGAAGCATACAATGAAGCAGAACAACAACGGCACAGCAAGGGCATAATTCCATCTGTTGAAATCGTTTGATTATCTGTATATGGTGGTTAGAATTTCTTCTGGTTGAAAACTGTTGCTGGCCTCCTTCGGAACACAGTCTTTATGAGTTAACAATAAGTGCAACAACAACTTTTAGAAAGACATACATGAGAACCAGATAGCATCTCATATCTTCAGTTCAAAGAGCTACATCTGTACTTTCAGTAGTACATACGTTACTCTGCACGGAAAACAAGATATGTCGAAACATCGCTATCTCTGATTCTGCCTTCAATGGCAATGCCAGCGGTCACTATCTCCCACAATGAATGTCATCACCGCACGGACAGGGAAGAGAAAGCAATAACTTCTGTTATAATTGCTAGAAATTGTGATGTTCTCTCCTGTTTCAAAGAATGATGCTTTGCCTGATATAATTTCTAAGCTAGGTCTCTTTGAAAACACGGTATTTTCAGAGTTTCACAGTGAATTACCAAGAAACAACATAGGAAACCACTGTGAACGGTGAAGTCACCTATAGATCCTTTTGTGTGTCAGGTGAAGTACACTACCCAAAAGACTCCAGCGTTCTTGAAACCAGTGTTTGCTCTTTAGTCTACTGTATCAACTCGAAAGCTCACTGAAGCATACAATGAAGCAGAACAACAACGGCACAGCAAGGGCATAATTCCATCTGTTGAAATCGTTTGATTATCTGTATATGGTGGTTAGAATTTCATCTGGTTGAAAACTGTTGCTGGCCTCCTTCGGAACACAGTCTTTATGAGTTAACAATAAGTGCAACAACAACTTTTAGAAAGACATACATGAGAACCAGATAGCATCTAATATCTTCAGTTCAAAGAGCTACATTTGTACTTTCAGTAGTACATGCGTTACTCTGCCCGGAAAACAAGATATGTCGAGACATCGCTATCTCTGCTTCTGCCTTCAATGGGAATGCCACCGGTCACTATCTCCCACAATGAATGCCATCACCGCACGGAAAGGGAAGAGAAAGCAATAACTTCTGTTATAATTGCTAGAAATTGTGATGTTCTCTCCTGTTTCAAAGAATGATGCTTTGCCTGATATAATTTCTAAGCTAGGTCTCTTTGAAAACACGGTATTTTCAGAGTTTCACAGTGAATTACCAAGAAACAACATAGGAAACCACTGTGAACGGTGAAGTCACATATAGATCCTTTGGTGTGTCAGGTGAAACACACTACCCAAAAGACTCCAGCGTTCCTGAAACCAGTGTTTGCTCTTTAGTCTACTGTATCAACTCGAAAGCTCACTGAAGCATACAATGAAGCAGAACAAAAAAGGCACAGCAAGGGCATAATTCCATCTGTTGAAATCGTTTCATTATCTGTGTATGGTGGTTAGAATTTCTTCTGGTTGAAAACTGTTGCTGGGCGCCTTCGGAACACAGTATTTATGAGTTAACAATAAGTGCAACAACAACTTTTAGAAAGACATACATGAGAACCAGATAGCATCTCATATCTTCAGTTCAAAGAGCTACATCTGTACTTTCAGTAGTACATGCGTTACTCTGCCCGGAAAACAAGAAATGTCGAGACATCGCTATCTCTGCTTCTGCCTTCAATGGGAATGCCACCCGTCACTATCTCCCACAATGAATGCCATCACCGCCCGGACAGGGAAGAGAAAGCAATAACTTCTGTTATAATTGCTAGAAATTGTGATGTTCTCTCCTGTTTCAAAGAATGATGCTTTGCCTGATATAATTTCTAAGCTAGGTCTCTTTGAAAACACGGTATTTTCAGAGTTTCACAGTGAATTACCAAGAAACAACATAGGAAACCACTGTGAACCGTGAAGTCACCTATAGATCCTTTTGTGTGTCAGGTGAAGTACACTACCCAAAAGACTCCAGCGTTCTTGAAACCAGTGTTTTCTCTTTAGTCTACTGTATCAACTCGAAAGCTCACTGAAGCATACAATGAAGCAGAACAACAACGGCACAGCAAGGGCATAATTCCATCTGTTGAAATCGTTTGATTATCTGTATATGGTGGTTAGAATTTCATCTGGTTGAAAACTGTTGCTGGCCTCCTTCGGAACACAGTCTTTATGAGTTAACAATAAGTGCAACAACAACTTTTAGAAAGACATACATGAGAACCAGATAGCATCTAATATCTTCAGTTCAAAGAGCTACATTTGTACTTTCAGTAGTACATGCGTTACTCTGCCCGGAAAACAAGATATGTCGAGACATCGCTATCTCTGCTTCTGCCTTCAATGGGAATGCCACCGGTCACTATCTCCCACAATGAATGCCATCACCGCACGGAAAGGGAAGAGAAAGCAATAACTTCTGTTATAATTGCTAGAAATTGTGATGTTCTCTCCTGTTTCAAAGAATGATGCTTTGCCTGATATAATTTCTAAGCTAGGTCTCTTTGAAAACACGGTATTTTCAGAGTTTCACAGTGAATTACCAAGAAACAACATAGGAAACCACTGTGAACCGTGAAGTCACCTATAGATCCTTTTGTGTGTCAGGTGAAGTACACTACCCAAAAGACTCCAGCGTTCTTGAAACCAGTGTTTTCTCTTTAGTCTACTCTATCAACTCGAAAGCTCACTGAAGCATACAATGAAGCAGAACAACAACGGCACAGCAAGGGCATAATTCCATCTGTTGAAATCGTTTGATTATCTGTATATGGTGGTTAGAATTTCATCTGGTTGAAAACTGTTGCTGGCCTCCTTCGGAACACAGTCTTTATGAGTTAACAATAAGTGCAACAACAACTTTTAGAAAGACATACATGAGAACCAGATAGCATCTAATATCTTCAGTTCAAAGAGCTACATTTGTACTTTCAGTAGTACATGCGTTACTCTGCCCGGAAAACAAGATATGTCGAGACATCGCTATCTCTGCTTCTGCCTTCAATGGGAATGCCACCGGTCACTATCTCCCACAATGAATGCCATCACCGCACGGAAAGGGAAGAGAAAGCAATAACTTCTGTTATAATTGCTAGAAATTGTGATGTTCTCTCCTGTTTCAAAGAATGATGCTTTGCCTGATATAATTTCTAAGCTAGGTCTCTTTGAAAACACGGTATTTTCAGAGTTTCACAGTGAATTACCAAGAAACAACATAGGAAACCACTGTGAACGGTGAAGTCACATATAGATCCTTTGGTGTGTCAGGTGAAACACACTACCCAAAAGACTCCAGCGTTCCTGAAACCAGTGTTTGCTCTTTAGTCTACTGTATCAACTCGAAAGCTCACTGAAGCATACAATGAAGCAGAACAAAAAAGGCACAGCAAGGGCATAATTCCATCTGTTGAAATCGTTTCATTATCTGTGTATGGTGGTTAGAATTTCTTCTGGTTGAAAACTGTTGCTGGGCGCCTTCGGAACACAGTATTTATGAGTTAACAATAAGTGCAACAACAACTTTTAGAAAGACATACATGAGAACCAGATAGCATCTAATATCTTCAGTTCAAAGAGCTACATCTGTACTTTCAGTAGTACATTCGTTACTTTGCACGGAAAACAAGATATGTCCAGACATCGTTATCTCTGATTCTGCCTTCAATGGCAATGCCACCAGTCACTATCTCCCACAATGAATGCTATCACCGAACGGACAGGGAAGAGAAAGCAATAACTTCTGTTATAATTGCTAGAAATTGTGATGTTCTCTCCTGTTTCAAAGAATGATGCTTTGCCTGATATAATTTCTAAGCTAGGTCTCTTTGAAAACACGGTATTTTCAGATTTTCACAGTGAATTACCAAGAAACAACATAGGAAACCACTGTGAACGGTGAAGTCACCTATAGATCCTTTTGTGTGTCAGGTGAAGTACACTACCCAAAAGACTCCAGCGTTCTTGAAACCAGTGTTTGCTCTTTAGTCTACTGTATCAACTCGAAAGCTCACTGAAGCATACAATGAAGCAGAACAACAACGGCACAGCAAGGGCATAATTCCATCTGTTGAAATCGTTTGATTATCTGTATATGGTGGTTAGAATTTCTTCTGGTTGAAAACTGTTGCTGGCCTCCTTCGGAACACAGTCTTTATGAGTTAACAATAAGTGCAACAACAACTTTTAGAAAGACATACATGAGAACCAGATAGCATCTAATATCTTCAGTTCAAAGAGCTACATTTGTACTTTCAGTAGTACATGCGTTACTCTGCCCGGAAAACAAGATATGTCGAGACATCGCTATCTCTGCTTCTGCCTTCAATGGGAATGCCACCGGTCACTATCTCCCACAATGAATGCCATCACCGCACGGAAAGGGAAGAGAAAGCAATAACTTCTGTTATAATTGCTAGAAATTGTGATGTTCTCTCCTGTTTCAAAGAATGATGCTTTGCCTGATATAATTTCTAAGCTAGGTCTCTTTGAAAACACGGTATTTTCAGAGTTTCACAGTGAATTACCAAGAAACAACATAGGAAACCACTGTGAACGGTGAAGTCACCTATAGATCCTTTTGTGTGTCAGGTGAAGTACACTACCCAAAAGACTCCAGCGTTCTTGAAACCAGTGTTTGCTCTTTAGTCTACTGTATCAACTCGAAAGCTCACTGAAGCATACAATGAAGCAGAACAACAACGGCACAGCAAGGGCATAATTCCATCTGTTGAAATCGTTTGATTATCTGTATATGGTGGTTAGAATTTCATCTGGTTGAAAACTGTTGCTGGCCTCCTTCGGAACACAGTCTTTATGAGTTAACAATAAGTGCAACAACAACTTTTAGAAAGACATACATGAGAACCAGATAGCATCTAATATCTTCAGTTCAAAGAGCTACATTTGTACTTTCAGTAGTACATGCGTTACTCTGCCCGGAAAACAAGATATGTCGAGACATCGCTATCTCTGCTTCTGCCTTCAATGGGAATGCCACCGGTCACTATCTCCCACAATGAATGCCATCACCGCACGGAAAGGGAAGAGAAAGCAATAACTTCTGTTATAATTGCTAGAAATTGTGATGTTCTCTCCTGTTTCAAAGAATGATGCTTTGCCTGATATAATTTCTAAGCTAGGTCTCTTTGAAAACACGGTATTTTCAGAGTTTCACAGTGAATTACCAAGAAACAACATAGGAAACCACTGTGAACGGTGAAGTCACATATAGATCCTTTGGTGTGTCAGGTGAAACACACTACCCAAAAGACTCCAGCGTTCCTGAAACCAGTGTTTGCTCTTTAGTCTACTGTATCAACTCGAAAGCTCACTGAAGCATACAATGAAGCAGAACAAAAAAGGCACAGCAAGGGCATAATTCCATCTGTTGAAATCGTTTCATTATCTGTGTATGGTGGTTAGAATTTCTTCTGGTTGAAAACTGTTGCTGGGCGCCTTCGGAACACAGTATTTATGAGTTAACAATAAGTGCAACAACAACTTTTAGAAAGACATACATGAGAACCAGATAGCATCTCATATCTTCAGTTCAAAGAGCTACATCTGTACTTTCAGTAGTACATGCGTTACTCTGCCCGGAAAACAAGAAATGTCGAGACATCGCTATCTCTGCTTCTGCCTTCAATGGGAATGCCACCCGTCACTATCTCCCACAATGAATGCCATCACCGCCCGGACAGGGAAGAGAAAGCAATAACTTCTGTTATAATTGCTAGAAATTGTGATGTTCTCTCCTGTTTCAAAGAATGATGCTTTGCCTGATATAATTTCTAAGCTAGGTCTCTTTGAAAACACGGTATTTTCAGAGTTTCACAGTGAATTACCAAGAAACAACATAGGAAACCACTGTGAACCGTGAAGTCACCTATAGATCCTTTTGTGTGTCAGGTGAAGTACACTACCCAAAAGACTCCAGCGTTCTTGAAACCAGTGTTTTCTCTTTAGTCTACTGTATCAACTCGAAAGCTCACTGAAGCATACAATGAAGCAGAACAACAACGGCACAGCAAGGGCATAATTCCATCTGTTGAAATCGTTTGATTATCTGTATATGGTGGTTAGAATTTCATCTGGTTGAAAACTGTTGCTGGCCTCCTTCGGAACACAGTCTTTATGAGTTAACAATAAGTGCAACAACAACTTTTAGAAAGACATACATGAGAACCAGATAGCATCTAATATCTTCAGTTCAAAGAGCTACATTTGTACTTTCAGTAGTACATGCGTTACTCTGCCCGGAAAACAAGATATGTCGAGACATCGCTATCTCTGCTTCTGCCTTCAATGGGAATGCCACCGGTCACTATCTCCCACAATGAATGCCATCACCGCACGGAAAGGGAAGAGAAAGCAATAACTTCTGTTATAATTGCTAGAAATTGTGATGTTCTCTCCTGTTTCAAAGAATGATGCTTTGCCTGATATAATTTCTAAGCTAGGTCTCTTTGAAAACACGGTATTTTCAGAGTTTCACAGTGAATTACCAAGAAACAACATAGGAAACCACTGTGAACCGTGAAGTCACCTATAGATCCTTTTGTGTGTCAGGTGAAGTACACTACCCAAAAGACTCCAGCGTTCTTGAAACCAGTGTTTTCTCTTTAGTCTACTCTATCAACTCGAAAGCTCACTGAAGCATACAATGAAGCAGAACAACAACGGCACAGCAAGGGCATAATTCCATCTGTTGAAATCGTTTGATTATCTGTATATGGTGGTTAGAATTTCATCTGGTTGAAAACTGTTGCTGGCCTCCTTCGGAACACAGTCTTTATGAGTTAACAATAAGTGCAACAACAACTTTTAGAAAGACATACATGAGAACCAGATAGCATCTAATATCTTCAGTTCAAAGAGCTACATTTGTACTTTCAGTAGTACATGCGTTACTCTGCCCGGAAAACAAGATATGTCGAGACATCGCTATCTCTGCTTCTGCCTTCAATGGGAATGCCACCGGTCACTATCTCCCACAATGAATGCCATCACCGCACGGAAAGGGAAGAGAAAGCAATAACTTCTGTTATAATTGCTAGAAATTGTGATGTTCTCTCCTGTTTCAAAGAATGATGCTTTGCCTGATATAATTTCTAAGCTAGGTCTCTTTGAAAACACGGTATTTTCAGAGTTTCACAGTGAATTACCAAGAAACAACATAGGAAACCACTGTGAACGGTGAAGTCACATATAGATCCTTTGGTGTGTCAGGTGAAACACACTACCCAAAAGACTCCAGCGTTCCTGAAACCAGTGTTTGCTCTTTAGTCTACTGTATCAACTCGAAAGCTCACTGAAGCATACAATGAAGCAGAACAAAAAAGGCACAGCAAGGGCATAATTCCATCTGTTGAAATCGTTTCATTATCTGTGTATGGTGGTTAGAATTTCTTCTGGTTGAAAACTGTTGCTGGGCGCCTTCGGAACACAGTATTTATGAGTTAACAATAAGTGCAACAACAACTTTTAGAAAGACATACATGAGAACCAGATAGCATCTAATATCTTCAGTTCAAAGAGCTACATCTGTACTTTCAGTAGTACATTCGTTACTTTGCACGGAAAACAAGATATGTCCAGACATCGTTATCTCTGATTCTGCCTTCAATGGCAATGCCACCAGTCACTATCTCCCACAATGAATGCTATCACCGAACGGACAGGGAAGAGAAAGCAATAACTTCTGTTATAATTGCTAGAAATTGTGATGTTCTCTCCTGTTTCAAAGAATGATGCTTTGCCTGATATAATTTCTAAGCTAGGTCTCTTTGAAAACACGGTATTTTCAGATTTTCACAGTGAATTACCAAGAAACAACATAGGAAACCACTGTGAACGGTGAAGTCACCTATAGATCCTTTTGTGTGTCAGGTGAAGTACACTACCCAAAAGACTCCAGCGTTCTTGAAACCAGTGTTTGCTCTTTAGTCTACTGTATCAACTCGAAAGCTCACTGAAGCATACAATGAAGCAGAACAACAACGGCACAGCAAGGGCATAATTCCATCTGTTGAAATCGTTTGATTATCTGTATATGGTGGTTAGAATTTCTTCTGGTTGAAAACTGTTGCTGGCCTCCTTCGGAACACAGTCTTTATGAGTTAACAATAAGTGCAACAACAACTTTTAGAAAGACATACATGAGAACCAGATAGCATCTAATATCTTCAGTTCAAAGAGCTACATTTGTACTTTCAGTAGTACATGCGTTACTCTGCCCGGAAAACAAGATATGTCGAGACATCGCTATCTCTGCTTCTGCCTTCAATGGGAATGCCACCGGTCACTATCTCCCACAATGAATGCCATCACCGCACGGAAAGGGAAGAGAAAGCAATAACTTCTGTTATAATTGCTAGAAATTGTGATGTTCTCTCCTGTTTCAAAGAATGATGCTTTGCCTGATATAATTTCTAAGCTAGGTCTCTTTGAAAACACGGTATTTTCAGAGTTTCACAGTGAATTACCAAGAAACAACATAGGAAACCACTGTGAACGGTGAAGTCACATATAGATCCTTTGGTGTGTCAGGTGAAACACACTACCCAAAAGACTCCAGCGTTCCTGAAACCAGTGTTTGCTCTTTAGTCTACTGTATCAACTCGAAAGCTCACTGAAGCATACAATGAAGCAGAACAAAAAAGGCACAGCAAGGGCATAATTCCATCTGTTGAAATCGTTTCATTATCTGTGTATGGTGGTTAGAATTTCTTCTGGTTGAAAACTGTTGCTGGGCGCCTTCGGAACACAGTATTTATGAGTTAACAATAAGTGCAACAACAACTTTTAGAAAGACATACATGAGAACCAGATAGCATCTCATATCTTCAGTTCAAAGAGCTACATCTGTACTTTCAGTAGTACATGCGTTACTCTGCCCGGAAAACAAGAAATGTCGAGACATCGCTATCTCTGCTTCTGCCTTCAATGGGAATGCCACCCGTCACTATCTCCCACAATGAATGCCATCACCGCCCGGACAGGGAAGAGAAAGCAATAACTTCTGTTATAATTGCTAGAAATTGTGATGTTCTCTCCTGTTTCAAAGAATGATGCTTTGCCTGATATAATTTCTAAGCTAGGTCTCTTTGAAAACACGGTATTTTCAGAGTTTCACAGTGAATTACCAAGAAACAACATAGGAAACCACTGTGAACCGTGAAGTCACCTATAGATCCTTTTGTGTGTCAGGTGAAGTACACTACCCAAAAGACTCCAGCGTTCTTGAAACCAGTGTTTTCTCTTTAGTCTACTGTATCAACTCGAAAGCTCACTGAAGCATACAATGAAGCAGAACAACAACGGCACAGCAAGGGCATAATTCCATCTGTTGAAATCGTTTGATTATCTGTATATGGTGGTTAGAATTTCATCTGGTTGAAAACTGTTGCTGGCCTCCTTCGGAACACAGTCTTTATGAGTTAACAATAAGTGCAACAACAACTTTTAGAAAGACATACATGAGAACCAGATAGCATCTAATATCTTCAGTTCAAAGAGCTACATTTGTACTTTCAGTAGTACATGCGTTACTCTGCCCGGAAAACAAGATATGTCGAGACATCGCTATCTCTGCTTCTGCCTTCAATGGGAATGCCACCGGTCACTATCTCCCACAATGAATGCCATCACCGCACGGAAAGGGAAGAGAAAGCAATAACTTCTGTTATAATTGCTAGAAATTGTGATGTTCTCTCCTGTTTCAAAGAATGATGCTTTGCCTGATATAATTTCTAAGCTAGGTCTCTTTGAAAACACGGTATTTTCAGAGTTTCACAGTGAATTACCAAGAAACAACATAGGAAACCACTGTGAACCGTGAAGTCACCTATAGATCCTTTTGTGTGTCAGGTGAAGTACACTACCCAAAAGACTCCAGCGTTCTTGAAACCAGTGTTTTCTCTTTAGTCTACTGTATCAACTCGAAAGCTCACTGAAGCATACAATGAAGCAGAACAACAACGGCACAGCAAGGGCATAATTCCATCTGTTGAAATCGTTTGATTATCTGTATATGGTGGTTAGAATTTCATCTGGTTGAAAACTGTTGCTGGCCTCCTTCGGAACACAGTCTTTATGAGTTAACAATAAGTGCAACAACAACTTTTAGAAAGACATACATGAGAACCAGATAGCATCTAATATCTTCAGTTCAAAGAGCTACATTTGTACTTTCAGTAGTACATGCGTTACTCTGCCCGGAAAACAAGATATGTCGAGACATCGCTATCTCTGCTTCTGCCTTCAATGGGAATGCCACCGGTCACTATCTCCCACAATGAATGCCATCACCGCACGGAAAGGGAAGAGAAAGCAATAACTTCTGTTATAATTGCTAGAAATTGTGATGTTCTCTCCTGTTTCAAAGAATGATGCTTTGCCTGATATAATTTCTAAGCTAGGTCTCTTTGAAAACACGGTATTTTCAGAGTTTCACAGTGAATTACCAAGAAACAACATAGGAAACCACTGTGAACGGTGAAGTCACATATAGATCCTTTGGTGTGTCAGGTGAAACACACTACCCAAAAGACTCCAGCGTTCCTGAAACCAGTGTTTGCTCTTTAGTCTACTGTATCAACTCGAAAGCTCACTGAAGCATACAATGAAGCAGAACAAAAAAGGCACAGCAAGGGCATAATTCCATCTGTTGAAATCGTTTCATTATCTGTGTATGGTGGTTAGAATTTCTTCTGGTTGAAAACTGTTGCTGGGCGCCTTCGGAACACAGTATTTATGAGTTAACAATAAGTGCAACAACAACTTTTAGAAAGACATACATGAGAACCAGATAGCATCTAATATCTTCAGTTCAAAGAGCTACATCTGTACTTTCAGTAGTACATTCGTTACTTTGCACGGAAAACAAGATATGTCCAGACATCGTTATCTCTGATTCTGCCTTCAATGGCAATGCCACCAGTCACTATCTCCCACAATGAATGCTATCACCGAACGGACAGGGAAGAGAAAGCAATAACTTCTGTTATAATTGCTAGAAATTGTGATGTTCTCTCCTGTTTCAAAGAATGATGCTTTGCCTGATATAATTTCTAAGCTAGGTCTCTTTGAAAACACGGTATTTTCAGATTTTCACAGTGAATTACCAAGAAACAACATAGGAAACCACTGTGAACGGTGAAGTCACCTATAGATCCTTTTGTGTGTCAGGTGAAGTACACTACCCAAAAGACTCCAGCGTTCTTGAAACCAGTGTTTGCTCTTTAGTCTACTGTATCAACTCGAAAGCTCACTGAAGCATACAATGAAGCAGAACAACAACGGCACAGCAAGGGCATAATTCCATCTGTTGAAATCGTTTGATTATCTGTATATGGTGGTTAGAATTTCTTCTGGTTGAAAACTGTTGCTGGCCTCCTTCGGAACACAGTCTTTATGAGTTAACAATAAGTGCAACAACAACTTTTAGAATGACATACATGAGAACCAGATAGCATCTCATATCTTCAGTTCAAAGAGCTACATCTGTACTTTCAGTAGTACATGCGTTACTCTGCCCGGAAAACAAGATATGTCGAGACATCGCTATCTCTGCTTCTGCCTTCAATGGGAATGCCACCCGTCACTATCTCCCACAATGAATGCCATCACCGCCCGGACAGGGAAGAGAAAGCAATAACTTCTGTTATAATTGCTAGAAATTGTGATGTTCTCTCCTGTTTCAAAGAATGATGCTTTGCCTGATATAATTTCTAAGCTAGGTCTCTTTGAAAACACGGTATTTTCAGAGTTTCACAGTGAATTACCAAGAAACAACATAGGAAACCACTGGGAACGGTGAAGTCACATATAAATCCTTTGGTGTGTCAGGTGAAACACACTACCCAAAAGACTCCAGCGTTCCTGAAACCAGTGTTTGCTCTTTAGTCTACTGTATCAACTCGAAAGCTCACTGAAGCATACAATGAAGCAGAACAAAAAAGGCACAGCAAGGGCATAATTCCATCTGTTGAAATCGTTTCATTATCTGTGTATGGTGGTTAGAATTTCTTCTGGTTGAAAACTGTTGCTGGCCTCCTTCGGAACACAGTATTTATGAGTTAACAATAAGTGCAACAACAACTTTTAGAAAGACATACATGAGAACCAGATAGCATCTCATATCTTCAGTTCAAAGAGCTACATTTGTACTTTCAGTAGTACATGCGTTACTCTGCCCGGAAAACAAGATATGTCGAGACATCGCTATCTCTGCTTCTGCCTTCAATGGGAATGCCACCGGTCACTATCTCCCACAATGAATGCCATCACCGCACGGAAAGGGAAGAGAAAGCAATAACTTCTGTTATAATTGCTAGAAATTGTGATGTTCTCTCCTGTTTCAAAGAATGATGCTTTGCCTGATATAATTTCTAAGCTAGGTCTCTTTGAAAACACGGTATTTTCAGAGTTTCACAGTGAATTACCAAGAAACAACATAGGAAACCACTGGGAACGGTGAAGTCACATATAAATCCTTTGGTGTGTCAGGTGAAACACACTACCCAAAAGACTCCAGCGTTCCTGAAACCAGTGTTTGCTCTTTAGTCTACTGTATCAACTCGAAAGCTCACTGAAGCATACAATGAAGCAGAACAAAAAAGGCACAGCAAGGGCATAATTCCATCTGTTGAAATCGTTTCATTATCTGTGTATGGTGGTTAGAATTTCTTCTGGTTGAAAACTGTTGCTGGGCGCTTTCGGAACACAGTATTTATGAGTTAACAATAAGTGCAACAACAACTTTTAGAAAGACATACATGAGAACCAGATAGCATCTCATATCTTCAGTTCAAAGAGCTACATCTGTACTTTCAGTAGTACATGCGTTACTCTGCCCGGAAAACAAGATATGTCGAGACATCGCTATCTCTGATTCTGCCTTCAATGGGAATGCCACCCGTCACTATCTCCCACAATGAATGCCATCACCGCCCGGACAGGGAAGAGAAAGCAATAACTTCTGTTATAATTGCTAGAAATTGTGATGTTCTCTCCTGTTTAAAAGAATGATCCTTTGCCTGATATAATTTCTAAGCTAGGTCTCTTTGAAAACACGGTATTTTCAGAGTTTCACAGTGAATTACCAAGAAACAACATAGGAAACCACTGTGAACGGTGAAGTCACATATAAATCCTTGCTGTGTCAGGTGAAACACACTACCCAAAAGACTCCAGCGTTCCTGAAACCAGTGTTTGCTCTTTAGTCTAAGGTATCAACTCGAAAGCTCACTGAAGCATGCAATGAAGCAGAACAACAACGGCACAGCAAGGGCATAATTCCATCTGTTGAAATCGTTTGATTATCTGTATATGGTGGTTAAAATTTCATCTGGTTGAAAACTGTTGCTGGCCTCCTTCGGAACACAGTCTTTATGAGTTAACAATAAGTGCAACAACAACTTTTAGAAAGACATACATGAGAACCAGATAGCATCTCATATCTTCAGTTCAAAGAGCTACATCTGTACTTTCAGTAGTACATACGTTACTTTGCACGGAAAACAAGATATGTCCAGACATCGTTATCTCTGATTCTGCCTTCAATGGCAATGCCACCAGTCACTATCTCCCACAATGAATGCTATCACCGAACGGACAGGGAAGAGAAAGCAATAACTTCTGTTATAATTGCTAGAAATTGTGATGTTCTCTCCTGTTTCAAAGAATGATGCTTTGCCTGATATAATTTCTAAGCTAGGTCTCTTTGAAAACACGGTATTTTCAGATTTTCACAGTGAATTACCAAGAAACAACATAGGAAACCACTGTGAACGGTGAAGTCACCTATAGATCCTTTTGTGTGTCAGGTGAAGTACACTACCCAAAAGACTCCAGCGTTCTTGAAACCAGTGTTTGCTCTTTAGTCTACTGTATCAACTCGAAAGCTCACTGAAGCATACAATGAAGCAGAACAACAACGGCACAGCAAGGGCATAATTCCATCTGTTGAAATCGTTTGATTATCTGTATATGGTGGTTAGAATTTCTTCTGGTTGAAAACTGTTGCTGGCCTCCTTCGGAACACAGTCTTTATGAGTTAACAATAAGTGCAACAACAACTTTTAGAATGACATACATGAGAACCAGATAGCATCTCATATCTTCAGTTCAAAGAGCTACATCTGTACTTTCAGTAGTACATGCGTTACTCTGCCCGGAAAACAAGATATGTCGAGACATCGCTATCTCTGCTTCTGCCTTCAATGGGAATGCCACCCGTCACTATCTCCCACAATGAATGCCATCACCGCCCGGACAGGGAAGAGAAAGCAATAACTTCTGTTATAATTGCTAGAAATTGTGATGTTCTCTCCTGTTTCAAAGAATGATGCTTTGCCTGATATAATTTCTAAGCTAGGTCTCTTTGAAAACACGGTATTTTCAGAGTTTCACAGTGAATTACCAAGAAACAACATAGGAAACCACTGGGAACGGTGAAGTCACATATAAATCCTTTGGTGTGTCAGGTGAAACACACTACCCAAAAGACTCCAGCGTTCCTGAAACCAGTGTTTGCTCTTTAGTCTACTGTATCAACTCGAAAGCTCACTGAAGCATACAATGAAGCAGAACAAAAAAGGCACAGCAAGGGCATAATTCCATCTGTTGAAATCGTTTCATTATCTGTGTATGGTGGTTAGAATTTCTTCTGGTTGAAAACTGTTGCTGGCCTCCTTCGGAACACAGTATTTATGAGTTAACAATAAGTGCAACAACAACTTTTAGAAAGACATACATGAGAACCAGATAGCATCTCATATCTTCAGTTCAAAGAGCTACATTTGTACTTTCAGTAGTACATGCGTTACTCTGCCCGGAAAACAAGATATGTCGAGACATCGCTATCTCTGCTTCTGCCTTCAATGGGAATGCCACCGGTCACTATCTCCCACAATGAATGCCATCACCGCACGGAAAGGGAAGAGAAAGCAATAACTTCTGTTATAATTGCTAGAAATTGTGATGTTCTCTCCTGTTTCAAAGAATGATGCTTTGCCTGATATAATTTCTAAGCTAGGTCTCTTTGAAAACACGGTATTTTCAGAGTTTCACAGTGAATTACCAAGAAACAACATAGGAAACCACTGGGAACGGTGAAGTCACATATAAATCCTTTGGTGTGTCAGGTGAAACACACTACCCAAAAGACTCCAGCGTTCCTGAAACCAGTGTTTGCTCTTTAGTCTACTGTATCAACTCGAAAGCTCACTGAAGCATACAATGAAGCAGAACAAAAAAGGCACAGCAAGGGCATAATTCCATCTGTTGAAATCGTTTCATTATCTGTGTATGGTGGTTAGAATTTCTTCTGGTTGAAAACTGTTGCTGGGCGCTTTCGGAACACAGTATTTATGAGTTAACAATAAGTGCAACAACAACTTTTAGAAAGACATACATGAGAACCAGATAGCATCTCATATCTTCAGTTCAAAGAGCTACATCTGTACTTTCAGTAGTACATGTGTTACTCTGCCCGGAAAACAAGATATGTCGAGACATCGCTATCTCTGATTCTGCCTTCAATGGGAATGCCACCCGTCACTATCTCCCACAATGAATGCCATCACCGCCCGGACAGGGAAGAGAAAGCAATAACTTCTGTTATAATTGCTAGAAATTGTGATGTTCTCTCCTGTTTAAAAGAATGATCCTTTGCCTGATATAATTTCTAAGCTAGGTCTCTTTGAAAACACGGTATTTTCAGAGTTTCACAGTGAATTACCAAGAAACAACATAGGAAACCACTGTGAACGGTGAAGTCACATATAAATCCTTGCTGTGTCAGGTGAAACACACTACCCAAAAGACTCCAGCGTTCCTGAAACCAGTGTTTGCTCTTTAGTCTAAGGTATCAACTCGAAAGCTCACTGAAGCATGCAATGAAGCAGAACAACAACGGCACAGCAAGGGCATAATTCCATCTGTTGAAATCGTTTGATTATCTGTATATGGTGGTTAAAATTTCATCTGGTTGAAAACTGTTGCTGGCCTCCTTCGGAACACAGTCTTTATGAGTTAACAATAAGTGCAACAACAACTTTTAGAAAGACATACATGAGAACCAGATAGCATCTCATATCTTCAGTTCAAAGAGCTACATCTGTACTTTCAGTAGTACATACGTTACTCTGCACGGAAAACAAGATATGTCGAAACATCGCTATCTCTGATTCTGCCTTCAATGGCAATGCCAGCGGTCACTATCTCCCACAATGAATGTCATCACCGCACGGACAGGGAAGAGAAAGCAATAACTTCTGTTATAATTGCTAGAAATTGTGATGTTCTCTCCTGTTTCAAAGAATGATGCTTTGCCTGATATAATTTCTAAGCTAGGTCTCTTTGAAAACACGGTATTTTCAGAGTTTCACAGTGAATTACCAAGAAACAACATAGGAAACCACTGTGAACGGTGAAGTCACATATAGATCCTTTGGTGTGTCAGGTGAAGTACACTACCCAAAAGACTCCAGCGTTCTTGAAACCAGTGTTTGCTCTTTAGTCTACTGTATCAACTCGAAAGCTCACTGAAGCATACAATGAAGCAGAACAACAACGGCACAGCAAGGGCATAATTCCATCTGTTGAAATCGTTTGATTATCTGTATATGGTGGTTAGAATTTCATCTGGTTGAAAACTGTTGCTGGCCTCCTTCGGAACACAGTCTTTATGAGTTAACAATAAGTGCAACAACAACTTTTAGAAAGACATACATGAGAACCAGATAGCATCTAATATCTTCAGTTCAAAGAGCTACATTTGTACTTTCAGTAGTACATGCGTTACTCTGCCCGGAAAACAAGATATGTCGAGACATCGCTATCTCTGCTTCTGCCTTCAATGGGAATGCCACCGGTCACTATCTCCCACAATGAATGCCATCACCGCACGGAAAGGGAAGAGAAAGCAATAACTTCTGTTATAATTGCTAGAAATTGTGATGTTCTCTCCTGTTTCAAAGAATGATGCTTTGCCTGATATAATTTCTAAGCTAGGTCTCTTTGAAAACACGGTATTTTCAGAGTTTCACAGTGAATTACCAAGAAACAACATAGGAAACCACTGTGAACGGTGAAGTCACATATAGATCCTTTGGTGTGTCAGGTGAAACACACTACCCAAAAGACTCCAGCGTTCCTGAAACCAGTGTTTGCTCTTTAGTCTACTGTATCAACTCGAAAGCTCACTGAAGCATACAATGAAGCAGAACAAAAAAGGCACAGCAAGGGCATAATTCCATCTGTTGAAATCGTTTCATTATCTGTGTATGGTGGTTAGAATTTCTTCTGGTTGAAAACTGTTGCTGGGCGCCTTCGGAACACAGTATTTATGAGTTAACAATAAGTGCAACAACAACTTTTAGAAAGACATACATGAGAACCAGATAGCATCTCATATCTTCAGTTCAAAGAGCTACATCTGTACTTTCAGTTGTACATGCGTTACTCTGCCCGGAAAACAAGATATGTCGAGACATCGCTATCTCTGCTTCTGCCTTCAATGGGAATGCCACCCGTCACTATCTCCCACAATGAATGCCATCACCGCCCGGACAGGGAAGAGAAAGCAATAACTTCTGTTATAATTGCTAGAAATTGTGATGTTCTCTCCTGTTTCAAAGAATGATGCTTTGCCTGATATAATTTCTAAGCTAGGTCTCTTTGAAAACACGGTATTTTCAGAGTTTCACAGTGAATTACCAAGAAACAACATAGGAAACCACTGGGAACGGTGAAGTCACATATAAATCCTTTGGTGTGTCAGGTGAAACACACTACCCAAAAGACTCCAGCGTTCCTGAAACCAGTGTTTGCTCTTTAGTCTACTGTATCAACTCGAAAGCTCACTGAAGCATACAATGAAGCAGAACAAAAAAGGCACAGCAAGGGCATAATTCCATCTGTTGAAATCGTTTCATTATCTGTGTATGGTGGTTAGAATTTCTTCTGGTTGAAAACTGTTGCTGGGCGCTTTCGGAACACAGTATTTATGAGTTAACAATAAGTGCAACAACAGCTTTTAGAAAGACATACATGAGAACCAGATAGCATCTCATATCTTCAGTTCAAAGAGCTACATCTGTACTTTCAGTAGTACATGCGTTACTCTGCCCGGAAAACAAGATATGTCGAGACATCGCTATCTCTGATTCTGCCTTCAATGGGAATGCCACCCGTCACTATCTCCCACAATGAATGCCATCACCGCCCGGACAGGGAAGAGAAAGCAATAACTTCTGTTATAATTGCTAGAAATTGTGATGTTCTCTCCTGTTTAAAAGAATGATCCTTTGCCTGATATAATTTCTAAGCTAGGTCTCTTTGAAAACACGGTATTTTCAGAGTTTCACAGTGAATTACCAAGAAACAACATAGGAAACCACTGTGAACGGTGAAGTCACATATAAATCCTTGCTGTGTCAGGTGAAACACACTACCCAAAAGACTCCAGCGTTCCTGAAACCAGTGTTTGCTCTTTAGTCTAAGGTATCAACTCGAAAGCTCACTGAAGCATACAATGAAGCAGAACAACAACGGCACAGCAAGGGCATAATTCCATCTGTTGAAATCGTTTGATTATCTGTATATGGTGGTTAAAATTTCATCTGGTTGAAAACTGTTGCTGGCCTCCTTCGGAACACAGTCTTTATGAGTTAACAATAAGTGCAACAACAACTTTTAGAAAGACATACATGAGAACCAGATAGCATCTCATATCTTCAGTTCAAAGAGCTACATCTGTACTTTCAGTAGTACATACGTTACTTTGCACGGAAAACAAGATATGTCCAGACATCGTTATCTCTGATTCTGCCTTCAATGGCAATGCCACCAGTCACTATCTCCCACAATGAATGCTATCACCGAACGGACAGGGAAGAGAAAGCAATAACTTCTGTTATAATTGCTAGAAATTGTGATGTTCTCTCCTGTTTCAAAGAATGATGCTTTGCCTGATATAATTTCTAAGCTAGGTCTCTTTGAAAACACGGTATTTTCAGATTTTCACAGTGAATTACCAAGAAACAACATAGGAAACCACTGTGAACGGTGAAGTCACCTATAGATCCTTTTGTGTGTCAGGTGAAGTACACTACCCAAAAGACTCCAGCGTTCTTGAAACCAGTGTTTGCTCTTTAGTCTACTGTATCAACTCGAAAGCTCACTGAAGCATACAATGAAGCAGAACAACAACGGCACAGCAAGGGCATAATTCCATCTGTTGAAATCGTTTGATTATCTGTATATGGTGGTTAGAATTTCTTCTGGTTGAAAACTGTTGCTGGCCTCCTTCGGAACACAGTCTTTATGAGTTAACAATAAGTGCAACAACAACTTTTAGAATGACATACATGAGAACCAGATAGCATCTCATATCTTCAGTTCAAAGAGCTACATCTGTACTTTCAGTAGTACATGCGTTACTCTGCCCGGAAAACAAGATATGTCGAGACATCGCTATCTCTGCTTCTGCCTTCAATGGGAATGCCACCCGTCACTATCTCCCACAATGAATGCCATCACCGCCCGGACAGGGAAGAGAAAGCAATAACTTCTGTTATAATTGCTAGAAATTGTGATGTTCTCTCCTGTTTCAAAGAATGATGCTTTGCCTGATATAATTTCTAAGCTAGGTCTCTTTGAAAACACGGTATTTTCAGAGTTTCACAGTGAATTACCAAGAAACAACATAGGAAACCACTGGGAACGGTGAAGTCACATATAAATCCTTTGGTGTGTCAGGTGAAACACACTACCCAAAAGACTCCAGCGTTCCTGAAACCAGTGTTTGCTCTTTAGTCTACTGTATCAACTCGAAAGCTCACTGAAGCATACAATGAAGCAGAACAAAAAAGGCACAGCAAGGGCATAATTCCATCTGTTGAAATCGTTTCATTATCTGTGTATGGTGGTTAGAATTTCTTCTGGTTGAAAACTGTTGCTGGCCTCCTTCGGAACACAGTATTTATGAGTTAACAATAAGTGCAACAACAACTTTTAGAAAGACATACATGAGAACCAGATAGCATCTCATATCTTCAGTTCAAAGAGCTACATTTGTACTTTCAGTAGTACATGCGTTACTCTGCCCGGAAAACAAGATATGTCGAGACATCGCTATCTCTGCTTCTGCCTTCAATGGGAATGCCACCGGTCACTATCTCCCACAATGAATGCCATCACCGCACGGAAAGGGAAGAGAAAGCAATAACTTCTGTTATAATTGCTAGAAATTGTGATGTTCTCTCCTGTTTCAAAGAATGATGCTTTGCCTGATATAATTTCTAAGCTAGGTCTCTTTGAAAACACGGTATTTTCAGAGTTTCACAGTGAATTACCAAGAAACAACATAGGAAACCACTGGGAACGGTGAAGTCACATATAAATCCTTTGGTGTGTCAGGTGAAACACACTACCCAAAAGACTCCAGCGTTCCTGAAACCAGTGTTTGCTCTTTAGTCTACTGTATCAACTCGAAAGCTCACTGAAGCATACAATGAAGCAGAACAAAAAAGGCACAGCAAGGGCATAATTCCATCTGTTGAAATCGTTTCATTATCTGTGTATGGTGGTTAGAATTTCTTCTGGTTGAAAACTGTTGCTGGGCGCTTTCGGAACACAGTATTTATGAGTTAACAATAAGTGCAACAACAACTTTTAGAAAGACATACATGAGAACCAGATAGCATCTCATATCTTCAGTTCAAAGAGCTACATCTGTACTTTCAGTAGTACATGCGTTACTCTGCCCGGAAAACAAGATATGTCGAGACATCGCTATCTCTGATTCTGCCTTCAATGGGAATGCCACCCGTCACTATCTCCCACAATGAATGCCATCACCGCCCGGACAGGGAAGAGAAAGCAATAACTTCTGTTATAATTGCTAGAAATTGTGATGTTCTCTCCTGTTTAAAAGAATGATCCTTTGCCTGATATAATTTCTAAGCTAGGTCTCTTTGAAAACACGGTATTTTCAGAGTTTCACAGTGAATTACCAAGAAACAACATAGGAAACCACTGTGAACGGTGAAGTCACATATAAATCCTTGCTGTGTCAGGTGAAACACACTACCCAAAAGACTCCAGCGTTCCTGAAACCAGTGTTTGCTCTTTAGTCTAAGGTATCAACTCGAAAGCTCACTGAAGCATGCAATGAAGCAGAACAACAACGGCACAGCAAGGGCATAATTCCATCTGTTGAAATCGTTTGATTATCTGTATATGGTGGTTAGAATTTCATCTGGTTGAAAACTGTTGCTGGCCTCCTTCGGAACACAGTCTTTATGAGTTAACAATAAGTGCAACAACAACTTTTAGAAAGACATACATGAGAACCAGATAGCATCTAATATCTTCAGTTCAAAGAGCTACATTTGTACTTTCAGTAGTACATGCGTTACTCTGCCCGGAAAACAAGATATGTCGAGACATCGCTATCTCTGCTTCTGCCTTCAATGGGAATGCCACCGGTCACTATCTCCCACAATGAATGCCATCACCGCACGGAAAGGGAAGAGAAAGCAATAACTTCTGTTATAATTGCTAGAAATTGTGATGTTCTCTCCTGTTTCAAAGAATGATGCTTTGCCTGATATAATTTCTAAGCTAGGTCTCTTTGAAAACACGGTATTTTCAGAGTTTCACAGTGAATTACCAAGAAACAACATAGGAAACCACTGTGAACGGTGAAGTCACATATAGATCCTTTGGTGTGTCAGGTGAAACACACTACCCAAAAGACTCCAGCGTTCCTGAAACCAGTGTTTGCTCTTTAGTCTACTGTATCAACTCGAAAGCTCACTGAAGCATACAATGAAGCAGAACAAAAAAGGCACAGCAAGGGCATAATTCCATCTGTTGAAATCGTTTCATTATCTGTGTATGGTGGTTAGAATTTCTTCTGGTTGAAAACTGTTGCTGGGCGCCTTCGGAACACAGTATTTATGAGTTAACAATAAGTGCAACAACAACTTTTAGAAAGACATACATGAGAACCAGATAGCATCTCATATCTTCAGTTCAAAGAGCTACATCTGTACTTTCAGTTGTACATGCGTTACTCTGCCCGGAAAACAAGATATGTCGAGACATCGCTATCTCTGCTTCTGCCTTCAATGGGAATGCCACCCGTCACTATCTCCCACAATGAATGCCATCACCGCCCGGACAGGGAAGAGAAAGCAATAACTTCTGTTATAATTGCTAGAAATTGTGATGTTCTCTCCTGTTTCAAAGAATGATGCTTTGCCTGATATAATTTCTAAGCTAGGTCTCTTTGAAAACACGGTATTTTCAGAGTTTCACAGTGAATTACCAAGAAACAACATAGGAAACCACTGGGAACGGTGAAGTCACATATAAATCCTTTGGTGTGTCAGGTGAAACACACTACCCAAAAGACTCCAGCGTTCCTGAAACCAGTGTTTGCTCTTTAGTCTACTGTATCAACTCGAAAGCTCACTGAAGCATACAATGAAGCAGAACAAAAAAGGCACAGCAAGGGCATAATTCCATCTGTTGAAATCGTTTCATTATCTGTGTATGGTGGTTAGAATTTCTTCTGGTTGAAAACTGTTGCTGGGCGCCTTCGGAACACAGTATTTATGAGTTAACAATAAGTGCAACAACAACTTTTAGAAAGACATACATGAGAACCAGATAGCATCTCATATCTTCAGTTCAAAGAGCTACATCTGTACTTTCAGTAGTACATGCGTTACTCTGCCCGGAAAACAAGATATGTCGAGACATCGCTATCTCTGCTTCTGCCTTCAATGGGAATGCCACCCGTCACTATCTCCCACAATGAATGCCATCACCGCCCGGACAGGGAAGAGAAAGCAATAACTTCTGTTATAATTGCTAGAAATTGTGATGTTCTCTCCTGTTTCAAACAATGATGCTTTGCCTGATATAATTTCTAAGCTAGGTCTCTTTGAAAACACGGTATTTTCAGAGTTTCACAGTGAATTACCAAGAAACAACATAGGAAACCACTGTGAACGGTGAAGTCACCTATAGATCCTTTTGTGTGTCAGGTGAAGTACACTACCCAAAAGACTCCAGCGTTCTTGAAACCAGTGTTTGCTCTTTAGTCTACTGTATCAACTCGAAAGCTCACTGAAGCATACAATGAAGCAGAACAAAAAAGGCACAGCAAGGGCATAATTCCATCTGTTGAAATCGTTTCATTATCTGTGTATGGTGGTTAGAATTTCTTCTGGTTGAAAACTGTTGCTGGGCGCCTTCGGAACACAGTATTTATGAGTTAACAATAAGTGCAACAACAACTTTTAGAAAGACATACATGAGAACCAGATAGCATCTAATATCTTCAGTTCAAAGAGCTACATCTGTACTTTCAGTAGTACATGCGTTACTCTGCACGGAAAACAAGATATGTCGAGACATCGCTATCTCTGATTGTGCCTTCAATGGCAATGCCACGGGTCACTATCTCCCACAATGAATGCCATCACCGCACGGACAGGGAAGAGAAAGCAATAACTTCTGTTATAATTGCTAGAAATTGTGATGTTCTCTCCTGTTTCAAAGAATGATGCTTTGCCTGATATAATTTCTAAGCTAGGTCTCTTTGAAAACACGGTATTTTCAGAGTTTCACAGTGAATTACCAAGAAACAACATAGGAAAGCACTGGGAACGGTGAAGTCACATATAGGTCCTTTGGTGTGTCATGTGAAGCACACTACCCAAAAGACTCCAGCGTTCTTGAAACCAGTGTTTGCTCTTTAGTCTACTGTATCAACTCGAAAGCTCACTGAAGCACACAATGAAGCAGAACAACAACGGCACAGCAAGGGCATAATTCCATCTGTTGAAATCGTTTGATTATCTGTATATGGTGGTTAGAATTTCATCTGGTTGAAAACTGTTGCTGGCCTCCTTCGGAACACAGTCTTTATGAGTTAACAATAAGTGCAACAACAACTTTTAGAAAGACATACATGAGAACCAGATAGCATCTAATATCTTCAGTTCAAAGAGCTACATCTGTACTTTCAGTAGTACATGCGTTACTCTGCACGGAAAACAAGATATGTCGAGACATCGCTATCTCTGATTCTGCCTTCAATGGCAATGCCACGGGTCACTATCTCCCACAATGAATGCCATCACCGCACGGACAGGGAAGAGAAAGCAATAACTTCTGTTATAATTGCTAGAAATTGTGATGTTCTCTCCTGTTTCAAAGAATGATGCTTTGCCTGATATAATTTCTAAGCTAGGTCTCTTTGAAAACACGGTATTTTCAGAGTTTCACAGTGAATTACCAAGAAACAACATAGGAAACCACTGGGAACGGTGAAGTCACATATAGATCCTTTGGTGTGTCAGGTGAAACACACTACCCCAAAGACTCCAGCGTTCTTTAAACCAGTGTTTGCTCTTTAGTCTACTGTATCAACTCGAAAGCTCACTGAAGCATACAATGAAGCAGAACAACAACGGCACAGCAAGGGCATAATTCCATCTGTTGAAATCGTTTGATTATCTGTATATGGTGGTTAGAATTTCATCTGGTTGAAAACTGTTGCTGGCCTCCTTCGGAACACAGTCTTTATGAGTTAACAATAAGTGCAACAACAACTTTTAGAAAGACATACATGAGAACCAGATAGCATCTAATATCTTCAGTTCAAAGAGCTACATCTGTACTTTCAGTAGTACATGCGTTACTCTGCACGGAAAACAAGATATGTCCAGACATCGCTATCTCTGATTCTGCCTTCAATGGCAATGCCACCGGTCACTATCTCCCACAATGAATGCTATCACCGAACGGAAAGGGAAGAGAAAGCAATAACTTCTGTTATAATTGCTAGAAATTGTGATGTTCTCTCCTGTTTCAAAGAATGATGCTTTGCCTGATATAATTTCTAAGCTAGGTCTCTTTGAAAACACGGTATTTTCAGAGTTTCACAGTGAATTACCAAGAAACAACGTAGGAAACCACTGGGAACGGTGAAGTCACATATAGATCCTTTGGTGTGTCAGGTGAAGCACACTACCCAAAAGACTCCAGCGTTCTTGAAACCAGTGTTTGCTCTTTAGTCTACTGTATCAACTCGAAAGCTCACTGAAGCATACAATGAAGCAGAACAACAACGGCACAGCAAGGGCATAATTCCATCTGTTGAAATCGTTTGATTATCTGTATATGGTGGTTAGAATTTCATCTGGTTGAAAACTGTTGCTGGCCTCCTTCGGAACACAGTCTTTATGAGTTAACAATAAGTGCAACAACAACTTTTAGAAAGACATACATGAGAACCAGATAGCATCTCATATCTTCAGTTCAAAGAGCTACATCTGTACTTTCAGTAGTACATACGTTACTCTGCATGGAAAACAAGATATGTCCAGACATCGCTATCTCTGATTCTGCCTTCAATGGCAATGCCACCGGTCACTATCTCCCACAATGAATACCATCACCGCACGGACAGGGAAGAGAAAGCAATAACTTCTGTTATAATTGCTAGAAATTGTGATGTTCTCTCCTGTTTCAAAGAATGATGCTTTGCCTGATATAATTTCTAAGCTAGGTCTATTTGAAAACACGGTATTTTCAGAGTTTCACAGTGAATTACCAAGAAACAACATAGGAAACCACTGGGAATGTTGAAGTCACATATAGATCCTTTGGTGTGTCAGGTGAAACACACTACCCAAAAGACTCCAGCGTTCTTGAAACCAGTGTTTGCTCTTTAGTCTACTGTATCAACTCGAAATCTCACTGAAGCATACAATGAAGCAGAACAACAACGGCACAGCAAGGGCATAATTCCATCTGTTGAAATCGTTTGATTATCTGTATATGGTGGTTAGAATTTCATCTGGTTGAAAACTTGCTGGCCTCCTTCGGAACACAGTCTTTATGAGTTAACAATAAGTGCAACAACAACTTTTAGAAAGACATACATGAGAACCAGATAGCATCTCATATCTTCAATTCAAAGAGCTACATCTGTACTTTCAGTAGTACATGTGTTACTCTGCACGGAAAAAAAGATATGTCGAGACATCGCTATCTCTGATTCTGCCTTCAAGGCAATGCCACCGGTCACTATCTCCCACAATGAATGCCATCACCGCACGGACAGGAAAGAGAAAGCAATAACTTCTGTTATAATTGCTAGAAATTGTGATGTTCTCTCCTGTTTCAAAGAATGATGCTTTGCCTGATATAATTTCTAAGCTAGGTCTCTTTGAAAACACGGTATTTTCAGAGTTTCACAGTGAATTACCAAGAAACAACATAGGAAACCACTGGGAACGGTGAAGTCACATATAAATCCTTTGGTGTGTCAGGTGAAGTACACTACCCAAAAGACTCCAGCGTTCTTGAAACCAGTGTTTGCTCTTTAGTCTACTGTATCAACTCGAAAGCTCACTGAAGCATACAATGAAGCAGAACAACAACGGCACAGCAAGGGCATAATTCCATCTGTTGAAATCGTTTGATTATCTGTATATGGTGGTTAGAATTTCATCTGGTTGAAAACTGTTGCTGGCCTCCTTCGGAACACAGTCTTTATGAGTTAACAATAAGTGCAACAACAACTTTTAGAAAGACATACATGAGAACCAGATAGCATCTAATATCTTCAGTTCAAAGAGCTACATGTGTACTTTCAGTAGTATATGCGTTACTCTGCACGGAAAACAAGATATGTCGAGACATCGCTATCTCTGATTCTGCCTTCAAGGCAATGCCACCGGTCACTATATCCAACAATGAATGCCATCACCGCACGGACAGGGAAGAGAAAGCAATAATTTCTGTTATAATTGCTAGAAATTGTGATGTTCTCTCCTGTTTCAAAGAATGATCCTTTGCCTGATATAATTTCTAAGCTAGGTCTCTTTGAAAACACGGTATTTTCAGAGTTTCACAGTGAATGACCAAGAAACAACATAGGAAACCACTGGGAACGGTGAAGTCACATATAGATCCTTTGGTGTGTCAGGTGAAACACACTACCCAAAAGACTCCAGCGTTCTTGAAACCAGTGTTTGCTCTTTAGTCTACTGTATCAACTCGAAATCTCACTGAAGCATACAATGAAGAAGAACAACAACGGCACAGCAAGGGCATAATTCCATCTGTTGAAATCGTTTGATTATCTGTATATGGTGGTTAGAATTTCATCTGTTTGAAAACTTGCTGGCCTCCTTCGGAACACAGTCTTTATGAGTTAACAATAAGTGCAACAACAACTTTTAGAAAGACATACATGAGAACCAGATAGCATCTCATATCTTCAGTTCAAAGAGCTACATCTGTACTTTCAGTAGTACATGTGTTACTCTGCACGGTAAACAAGATATGTCCAGACATCGCTATCTCTGATTCTGCCTTCAATGGCAAAGCCAGCGGTCACTATCTCCCACAATGAATGCCATCACCGCACGGACAGGGAAGAGAAAGCAATAACTTCTGTTATAATTGCTAGAAATTGTGATGTTCTCTCCTGTTTCAAAGAATGATGCTTTGCCTGATATAATTTCTAAGCTAGGTCTCTTTGAAAACACGGTATTTTCAGAGTTTCACAGTGAATTACCAAGAAACAACATAGGAAACCACTGGGAACGGTGAAGTCACTTATAGATCCTTTGGTGTGTCAGGTGAAGCACACTACCCAAAAGACTCCAGCGTTCTTGAAACCAGTGTTTGCTCTTTAGTCTACTGTATCAACTCGAAAGCTCACTGAAGCATACAATGAAGCAGAACAACAACGGCACAGCAAGGGCATAATTCCATCTGTTGAAATCGTTTGATTATCTGTATATGGTGGTTAGAATTTCATCTGGTTGAAAACTGTTGCTGGCCTCCTTCGGAACACAGTCTTTATGAGTTAACAATAAGTGCAACAACAACTTTTAGAAAGACATACATGAGAACCAGATAGCATCTAATATCTTCAGTTCAAAGAGCTACATCTGTACTTTCAGTAGTACATGCGTTACTCTGCACGGAAAACAAGATATGTCGAGACATCGCTATCTCTGATTCTGCCTTCAAGGCAATGCCACCGGTCACTATCTCCCACAATGAATGCCATCACCGCACGGACAGGAAAGAGAAAGCAATAACTTCTGTTATAATTGCTAGAAATTGTGATGTTCTCTCCTGTTTCAAAGAATGATGCTTTGCCTGATATAATTTCTAAGCTAGGTCTCTTTGAAAACACGGTATTTTCAGAGTTTCACAGTGAATTACCAAGAAACAACATAGGAAACCACTGGGAACGGTGAAGTCACATATAGATCCTTTGGTGTGTCAGGTGAAACACACTACCCAAAAGACTCCAGCGTTCTTGAAACCAGTGTTTGCTCTTTAGTCTACTGTATCAACTCGAAAGCTCACTGAAGCATACAATGAAGCAGAACAACAACGGCACAGCAAGGGCATAATTCCATCTGTTGAAATCGTTTGATTATCTGTATATGGTGGTTAGAATTTCATCTGGTTGAAAACTGTTGCTGGCCTCCTTCGGAACACAGTCTTTATGAGTTAACAATAAGTGCAACAACAACTTTTAGAAAGACATACATGAGAACCAGATAGCATCTAATATCTTCAGTTCAAAGAGCTACATCTGTACTTTCAGTAGTACATGCGTTACTCTGCACGGAAAACAAGATATGTCGAGACATCGCTATCTCTGATTCTGCCTTCAAGGCAATGCCACCGGTCACTATATCCAACAATGAATGCCATCACCGCACGGACAGGGAAGAGAAAGCAATAATTTCTGTTAAAATTGCTAGAAATTGTGATGTTCTCTCCTGTTTCAAAGAATGGTGCTTTGCCTGATATAATTTCTAAGCTAGGTCTCTTTGAAAACACGGTATTTTCAGAGTTTCACAGTGAATTACCAAGAAACAACATAGGAAACCACTGGGAACGGTGAAGTCACATATAGATCCTTTGGTGTGTCAGGTGAAACACACTACCCAAAAGATTCCAGCGTTCTTGAAACCAGTGTTTGCTCTTTAGTCTACTGTATCAAATCGAAAGCTCACTGAAGCATACAATGAAGCAGAACAACAACGGCACAGCAAGGGCATAATTCCATCTGTTGAAATCGTTTGATTATCTGTATATGGTGGTTAGAATTTCATCTGGTTGAAAACTGTTGCTGGCCTCCTTCGGAACACAGTCTTTATGAGTTAACAATAAGTGCAACAACAACTTTTAGAAAGACATACATGAGAACCAGATAGCATCTAATATCTTCAGTTCAAAGAGCTACATCTGTACTTTCAGTAGTACATGCGTTACTCTGCACGGAAAACAAGATATGTCGAGACATCGCTATCTCTGATTGTGCCTTCAATGGCAATGCCACGGGTCACTATCTCCCACAATGAATGCCATCACCGCACGGACAGGGAAGAGAAAGCAATAACTTCTGTTATAATTGCTAGAAATTGTGATGTTCTCTCCTGTTTCAAAGAATGATGCTTTGCCTGATATAACTTCTAAGCTAGGTCTCTTTGAAAACACGGTATTTTCAGAGTTTCACAGTGAATTACCAAGAAACAACATAGGAAACCACTGGGAACGGTGAAGTCACATATAGGTCCTTTGGTGTGTCAGGTGAAGCACACTACCCAAAAGACTCCAGCGTTCTTGAAACCAGTGTTTGCTCTTTAGTCTACTGTATCAACTCGAAAGCTCACTGAAGCACACAATGAAGCAGAACAACAACGGCACAGCAAGGGCATAATTCCATCTGTTGAAATCGTTTGATTATCTGTATATGGTGGTTAGAATTTCATCTGGTTGAAAACTGTTGCTGGCCTCCTTCGGAACACAGTCTTTATGAGTTAACAATAAGTGCAACAACAACTTTTAGAAAGACATACATGAGAACCAGATAGCATCTAATATCTTCAGTTCAAAGAGCTACATCTGTACTTTCAGTAGTACATGCGTTACTCTGCACGGAAAACAAGATATGTCGAGACATCGCTATCTCTGATTCTCTCTTCAAGGCAATGCCACCGGTCACTATCTCCCACAATGAATGCCATCACCGCACGGACAGGGAAGAGAAAGCAATAACTTCTGTTATAATTGCTAGAAATTGTGATGTTCTCTCCTGTTTCAAAGAATGATCCTTTGCCTGATATAATTTCTAAGCTAGGTCTCTTTGAAAACACGGTATTTTCAGAGTTTCACAGTGAATTACCAAGAAAAAACATAGGAAACCACTGGGAACGGTGAAGTCACATATAGATCCTTTGGTGTGTCAGGTGAAGCACACTACCCAAAAGACTCCAGCGTTCTTGAAACCAGTGTTTGCTCTTTAGTCTACTGTATCAACTCTAAATCTCACTGAAGTATACAATGAAGCAGAACAACAACGGCACAGCAAGGGCATAATTCCATCTGTTGAAATCGTTTGATTATCTGTATATGGTGGTTAGAATTTCATCTGGTTGAAAACTGTTGCTGGCCTCCTTCGGAACACAGTCTTTATGAGTTAACAATAAGTGCAACAACAACTTTTAGAAAGACATACATGAGAACCAGATAGCATCTCATATCTTCAGTTCAAAGAGCTACATCTGTACTTTCAGTAGTACATACGTTACTCTGCATGGAAAACAAGATATGTCCAGACATCGCTATCTCTGATTCTGCCTTCAATGGCAATGCCACCGGTCACTATCTCCCACAATGAATACCATCACCGCACGGACAGGGAAGAGAAAGCAATAACTTCTGTTATAATTGCTAGAAATTGTGATGTTCTCTCCTGTTTCAAAGAATGATGCTTTGCCTGATATAATTTCTAAGCTAGGTCTATTTGAAAACACGTTATTTTCAGAGTTTCACAGTGAATTACCAAGAAACAACATAGGAAACCACTGGGAACGGTGAAGTCACATATAGATCCTTTGGTGTGTCAGGTGAAACACACTACCCAAAAGACTCCAGCGTTCTTGAAACCAGTGTTTGCTCTTTAGTCTACTGTATCAACTCGAAATCTCACTGAAGCATACAATGAAGCAGAACAACAACGGCACAGCAAGGGCATAATTCCATCTGTTGAAATCGTTTGATTATCTGTATATGGTCGTTAGAATTTCATCTGGGTGAAAACTTGCTGGCCTCCTTCGGAACACAGTCTTTATGAGTTAACAATAAGTGCAACAACAACTTTTAGAAAGACATACATGAGAACCAGATAGCATCTCATATCTTCAGTTCAAAGAGCTACATCTGTACTTTCAGTAGTACATACGTTACTCTGCACGGAAAACAAGATATGTCCAGACATCACTATCTCTGATTCTGCCTTCAATGGCAATGCCACCGGTCACTATCTCCCACAATGAATACCATCACCGCACGGACAGGGAAGAGAAAGCAATAACTTCTGTTATAATTGCTAGAAATTGTGATGTTATCTCCTGTTTCAAAGAATGATCCTTTGCCTGATATAATTTCTAAGCTAGGTCTCTTAGAAAACACGGTATTTTCAGAGTTTCACAGTGAATTACCAAGAAACAACATAGGAAACCACTGGGAACGGTGAAGTCACATATAGATCCTTTCGTGTGTCAGGTGAAGCACACTACCCAAAAGACTCCAGCGTTCTTGAAACCAGTGTTTGCTCTTTAGTCTACTGTATCAACTCGAAAGCTCACTGAAGCATACAATGAACCAGAACAACAACGGCACAGCAAGGGCATAATTCCATCTGTTGAAATCGTTTGATTATCTATATATGGTGGTTAGAATTTCTTCTGGTTGAAAACTGTTGCTGGCCTCCTTATGAACACAGACTTTATGAGTTAACAATAAGTGCAACAACAACTTTTAGAAAGACATACATGAGAACCAGATAGCATCTAATATCTTCAGTTCAAAGAGCTACATCTGTACTTTCAGTAGTACATGTGTTACTCTGCACGGTAAACAAGATATGTCCAGACATCGCTATCTCTGATTCTGCCTTCAATGGCAATGCCAGCGGTCACTTTATCCCACAATGAATGCCATCACCGCACGGACAGGGAAGAGAAAGCAATAACTTCTGTTATAATTGCTAGAAATTGTGATGTTCTCTCCTGTTTCAAAGAATGATGCTTTGCCTGATATAATTTCTAAGCTAGGTCTCTTTGAAAACACGGTATTTTCAGAGTTTCACAGTGAATTACCAAGAAACAACATAGGAAACCACTGGGAACGGTGAAGTCACTTATAGATCCTTTGGTGTGTCAGGTGAAGCACACTACCCAAAAGACTCCAGCGTTCTTGAAACCAGTGTTTGCTCTTTAGTCTACTGTATCAACTCGAAAGCTCACTGAAGCATACAATGAAGCAGAACAACAACGGCACAGCAAGGGCATAATTCCATCTGTTGAAATCGTTTGATTATCTGTATATGGTGGTTAGAATTTCATCTGGTTGAAAACTGTTGCTGGCCTCCTTCGGAACACAGTCTTTATGAGTTAACAATAAGTGCAACAACAACTTTTAGAAAGACATACATGAGAACCAGATAGCATCTAATATCTTCAGTTCAAAGAGCTACATCTGTACTTTCAGTAGTACATGCGTTACTCTGCACGGAAAACAAGATATGTCGAGACATCGCTATCTCTGATTCTGCCTTCAAGGCAATGCCACCGGTCACTATCTCCCACAATGAATGCCATCACCGCACGGACAGGAAAGAGAAAGCAATAACTTCTGTTATAATTGCTAGAAATTGTGATGTTCTCTCCTGTTTCAAAGAATGATGCTTTGCCTGATATAATTTCTAAGCTAGGTCTCTTTGAAAACACGGTATTTTCAGAGTTTCACAGTGAATTACCAAGAAACAACATAGGAAACCACTGGGAACGGTGAAGTCACATATAGATCCTTTGGTGTGTCAGGTGAAACACACTACCCAAAAGACTCCAGCGTTCTTGAAACCAGTGTTTGCTCTTTAGTCTACTGTATCAACTCGAAAGCTCACTGAAGCATACAATGAAGCAGAACAACAACGGCACAGCAAGGGCATAATTCCATCTGTTGAAATCGTTTGATTATCTGTATATGGTGGTTAGAATTTCATCTGGTTGAAAACTGTTGCTGGCCTCCTTCGGAACACAGTCTTTATGAGTTAACAATAAGTGCAACAACAACTTTTAGAAAGACATACATGAGAACCAGATAGCATCTAATATCTTCAGTTCAAAGAGCTACATCTGTACTTTCAGTAGTACATGCGTTACTCTGCACGGAAAACAAGATATGTCGAGACATCGCTATCTCTGATTCTGCCTTCAAGGCAATGCCACCGGTCACTATATCCAACAATGAATGCCATCACCGCACGGACAGGGAAGAGAAAGCAATAATTTCTGTTATAATTGCTAGAAATTGTGATGTTCTCTCCTGTTTCAAAGAATGGTGCTTTGCCTGATATAATTTCTAAGATAGGTCTCTTTGAAAACACGGTATTTTCAGAGTTTCACAGTGAATTACCAAGAAACAACATAGGAAACCACTGGGAACGGTGAAGTCACATATAGATCCTTTGGTGTGTCAGGTGAAACACACTACCCAAAAGATTCCAGCGTTCTTGAAACCAGTGTTTGCTCTTTAGTCTACTGTATCAACTCGAAAGCTCACTGAAGCATACAATGAAGCAGAACAACAACGGCACAGCAAGGGCATAATTCCATCTGTTGAAATCGTTTGATTATCTGTATATGGTGGTTAGAATTTCATCTGGTTGAAAACTGTTGCTGGCCTCCTTCGGAACACAGTCTTTATGAGTTAACAATAAGTGCAACAACAACTTTTAGAAAGACATACATGAGAACCAGATAGCATCTAATATCTTCAGTTCAAAGAGCTACATCTGTACTTTCAGTAGTACATGCGTTACTCTGCACGGAAAACAAGATATGTCGAGACATCGCTATCTCTGATTGTGCCTTCAATGGCAATGCCACGGGTCACTATCTCCCACAATGAATGCCATCACCGCACGGACAGGGAAGAGAAAGCAATAACTTCTGTTATAATTGCTAGAAATTGTGATGTTCTCTCCTGTTTCAAAGAATGATGCTTTGCCTGATATAATTTCTAAGCTAGGTCTCTTTGAAAACACGGTATTTTCAGAGTTTCACAGTGAATTACCAAGAAACAACATAGGAAACCACTGGGAACGGTGAAGTCACATATAGGTCCTTTGGTGTGTCAGGTGAAGCACACTACCCAAAAGACTCCAGCGTTCTTGAAACCAGTGTTTGCTCTTTAGTCTACTGTATCAACTCGAAAGCTCACTGAAGCACACAATGAAGCAGAACAACAACGGCACAGCAAGGGCATAATTCCATCTGTTGAAATCGTTTGATTATCTGTATATGGTGGTTAGAATTTCATCTGGTTGAAAACTGTTGCTGGCCTCCTTCGGAACACAGTCTTTATGAGTTAACAATAAGTGCAACAACAACTTTTAGAAAGACATACATGAGAACCAGATAGCATCTAATATCTTCAGTTCAAAGAGCTACATCTGTACTTTCAGTAGTACATGCGTTACTCTGCACGGAAAACAAGATATGTCGAGACATCGCTATCTCTGATTCTGCCTTCAAGGCAATGCCACCGGTCACTATATCCAACAATGAATGCCATCACCGCACGGACAGGGAAGAGAAAGCAATAATTTCTGTTATAATTGCTAGAAATTGTGATGTTCTCTCCTGTTTCAAAGAATGGTGCTTTGCCTGATATAATTTCTAAGATAGGTCTCTTTGAAAACACGGTATTTTCAGAGTTTCACAGTGAATTACCAAGAAACAACATAGGAAACCACTGGGAACGGTGAAGTCACATATAGATCCTTTGGTGTGTCAGGTGAAACACACTACCCAAAAGATTCCAGCGTTCTTGAAACCAGTGTTTGCTCTTTAGTCTACTGTATCAACTCGAAAGCTCACTGAAGCATACAATGAAGCAGAACAACAACGGCACAGCAAGGGCATAATTCCATCTGTTGAAATCGTTTGATTATCTGTATATGGTGGTTAGAATTTCATCTGGTTGAAAACTGTTGCTGGCCTCCTTCGGAACACAGTCTTTATGAGTTAACAATAAGTGCAACAACAACTTTTAGAAAGACATACATGAGAACCAGATAGCATCTAATATCTTCAGTTCAAAGAGCTACATCTGTACTTTCAGTAGTACATGCGTTACTCTGCACGGAAAACAAGATATGTCGAGACATCGCTATCTCTGATTGTGCCTTCAATGGCAATGCCACGGGTCACTATCTCCCACAATGAATGCCATCACCGCACGGACAGGGAAGAGAAAGCAATAACTTCTGTTATAATTGCTAGAAATTGTGATGTTCTCTCCTGTTTCAAAGAATGATGCTTTGCCTGATATAATTTCTAAGCTAGGTCTCTTTGAAAACACGGTATTTTCAGAGTTTCACAGTGAATTACCAAGAAACAACATAGGAAACCACTGGGAACGGTGAAGTCACATATAGGTCCTTTGGTGTGTCAGGTGAAGCACACTACCCAAAAGACTCCAGCGTTCTTGAAACCAGTGTTTGCTCTTTAGTCTACTGTATCAACTCGAAAGCTCACTGAAGCACACAATGAAGCAGAACAACAACGGCACAGCAAGGGCATAATTCCATCTGTTGAAATCGTTTGATTATCTGTATATGGTGGTTAGAATTTCATCTGGTTGAAAACTGTTGCTGGCCTCCTTCGGAACACAGTCTTTATGAGTTAACAATAAGTGCAACAACAACTTTTAGAAAGACATACATGAGAACCAGATAGCATCTAATATCTTCAGTTCAAAGAGCTACATCTGTACTTTCAGTAGTACATGCGTTACTCTGCACGGAAAACAAGATATGTCGAGACATCGCTATCTCTGATTCTGCCTTCAAGGCAATGCCACCGGTCACTATATCCAACAATGAATGCCATCACCGCACGGACAGGGAAGAGAAAGCAATAATTTCTGTTATAATTGCTAGAAATTGTGATGTTCTCTCCTGTTTCAAAGAATGGTGCTTTGCCTGATATAATTTCTAAGATAGGTCTCTTTGAAAACACGGTATTTTCAGAGTTTCACAGTGAATTACCAAGAAACAACATAGGAAACCACTGGGAACGGTGAAGTCACATATAGATCCTTTGGTGTGTCAGGTGAAACACACTACCCAAAAGATTCCAGCGTTCTTGAAACCAGTGTTTGCTCTTTAGTCTACTGTATCAACTCGAAAGCTCACTGAAGCATACAATGAAGCAGAACAACAACGGCACAGCAAGGGCATAATTCCATCTGTTGAAATCGTTTGATTATCTGTATATGGTGGTTAGAATTTCATCTGGTTGAAAACTGTTGCTGGCCTCCTTCGGAACACAGTCTTTATGAGTTAACAATAAGTGCAACAACAACTTTTAGAAAGACATACATGAGAACCAAATAGCATCTAATATCTTCAGTTCAAAGAGCTACATCTGTACTTTCAGTAGTACATGCGTTACTCTGCACGGAAAACAAGATATGTCGAGACATCGCTATCTCTGATTGTGCCTTCAATGGCAATGCCACGGGTCACTATCTCCCACAATGAATGCCATCACCGCACGGACAGGGAAGAGAAAGCAATAACTTCTGTTATAATTGCTAGAAATTGTGATGTTCTCTCCTGTTTCAAAGAATGATGCTTTGCCTGATATAATTTCTAAGCTAGGTCTCTTTGAAAACACGGTATTTTCAGAGTTTCACAGTGAATTACCAAGAAACAACATAGGAAACCACTGGGAACGGTGAAGTCACATATAGGTCCTTTGGTGTGTCAGGTGAAGCACACTACCCAAAAGACTCCAGCGTTCTTGAAACCAGTGTTTGCTCTTTAGTCTACTGTATCAACTCGAAAGCTCACTGAAGCACACAATGAAGCAGAACAACAACGGCACAGCAAGGGCATAATTCCATCTGTTGAAATCGTTTGATTATCTGTATATGGTGGTTAGAATTTCATCTGGTTGAAAACTTGCTGGCCTCCTTCGGAACACAGTCTTTATGAGTTAACAATAAGTGCAACAACAACTTTTAGAAAGACATACATGAGAACCAGATAGCATCTCATATCTTCAGTTCAAAGAGCTACATCTGTACTTTCAGTAGTACATGTGTTACTCTGCACGGTAAACAAGATATGTCCAGACATCGCTATCTCTGATTCTGCCTTCAATGGCAAAGCCAGCGGTCACTATCTCCCACAATGAATGCCATCACCGCACGGACAGGGAAGAGAAAGCAATAACTTCTGTTATAATTGCTAGAAATTGTGATGTTCTCTCCTGTTTCAAAGAATGATGCTTTGCCTGATATAATTTCTAAGCTAGGTCTCTTTGAAAACACGGTATTTTCAGAGTTTCACAGTGAATTACCAAGAAACAACATAGGAAACCACTGGGAACGGTGAAGTCACTTATAGATCCTTTGGTGTGTCAGGTGAAGCACACTACCCAAAAGACTCCAGCGTTCTTGAAACCAGTGTTTGCTCTTTAGTCTACTGTATCAACTCGAAAGCTCACTGAAGCATACAATGAAGCAGAACAACAACGGCACAGCAAGGGCATAATTCCATCTGTTGAACTCGTTTGATTATCTGTATATGGTGGTTAGAATTTCATCTGGTTGAAAACTGTTGCTGGCCTCCTTCGGAACACAGTCTTTATGAGTTAACAATAAGTGCAACAACAACTTTTAGAAAGACATACATGAGAACCAGATAGCATCTAATATCTTCAGTTCAAAGAGCTACATCTGTACTTTCAGTAGTACATGCGTTACTCTGCACGGAAAACAAGATATGTCGAGACATCGCTATCTCTGATTCTGCCTTCAAGGCAATGCCACCGGTCACTATCTCCCACAATGAATGCCATCACCGCACGGACAGGAAAGAGAAAGCAATAACTTCTGTTATAATTGCTAGAAATTGTGATGTTCTCTCCTGTTTCAAAGAATGATGCTTTGCCTGATATAATTTCTAAGCTAGGTCTCTTTGAAAACACGGTATTTTCAGAGTTTCACAGTGAATTACCAAGAAACAACATAGGAAACCACTGGGAACGGTGAAGTCACATATAGATCCTTTGGTGTGTCAGGTGAAACACACTACCCAAAAGACTCCAGCGTTCTTGAAACCAGTGTTTGCTCTTTAGTCTACTGTATCAACTCGAAAGCTCACTGAAGCACACAATGAAGCAGAACAACAACGGCACAGCAAGGGCATAATTCCATCTGTTGAAATCGTTTGATTATCTGTATATGGTGGTTAGAATTTCATCTGGTTGAAAACTGTTGCTGGCCTCCTTCGGAACACAGTCTTTATGAGTTAACAATAAGTGCAACAACAACTTTTAGAAAGACATACATGAGAACCAGATAGCATCTCATATCTTCAGTTCAAAGAGCTACATCTGTACTTTCAGTAGTACATACGTTACTCTGCATGGAAAACAAGATATGTCCAGACATCGCTATCTCTGATTCTGCCTTCAATGGCAATGCCACCGGTCACTATCTCCCACAATGAATACCATCACCGCACGGACAGGGAAGAGAAAGCAATAACTTCTGTTATAATTGCTAGAAATTGTGATGTTCTCTCCTGTTTCAAAGAATGATCCTTTGCCTGATATAATTTCTAAGCTAGGTCTATTTGAAAACACGTTATTTTCAGAGTTTCACAGTGAATTACCAAGAAACAACATAGGAAACCACTGGGAACGGTGAAGTCACATATAGATCCTTTGGTGTGTCAGGTGAAACACACTACCCAAAAGACTCCAGCGTTCTTGAAACCAGTGTTTGCTCTTTAGTCTACTGTATCAACTCGAAATCTCACTGAAGCATACAATGAAGCAGAACAAAAACGGCACAGCAAGGGCATAATTCCATCTGTTGAAATCGTTTGATTATCTGTATATGGTCGTTAGAATTTCATCTGGTTGAAAACTTGCTGGCCTCCTTCGGAACACAGTCTTTATGAGTTAACAATAAGTGCAACAACAACTTTTAGAAAGACATACATGAGAACCAGATAGCATCTCATATCTTCAGTTCAAAGAGCTACATCTGTACTTTCAGTAGTACATACGTTACTCTGCACGGAAAACAAGATATGTCCAGACATCACTATCTCTGATTGTGCCTTCAATGGCAATGCCACCGGTCACTATCTCCCACAATGAATACCATCACCGCACGGACAGGGAAGAGAAAGCAATAACTTCTGTTATAATTGCTAGAAATTGTGATGTTATCTCCTGTTTCAAAGAATGATCCTTTGCCTGATATAATTTCTAAGCTAGGTCTCTTAGAAAACACGGTATTTTCAGAGTTTCACAGTGAATTACCAAGAAACAACATAGGAAACCACTGGGAACGGTGAAGTCACATATAGATCCTTTGGTGTGTCAGGTGAAGCACACTACCCAAAAGACTCCAGCGTTCTTGAAACCAGTGTTTGCTCTTTAGTCTACTGTATCAACTCGAAAGCTCACTGAAGCATACAATGAACCAGAACAACAACGGCACAGCAAGGGCATAATTCCATCTGTTGAAATCGTTTGATTATCTATATATGGTGGTTAGAATTTCTTCTGGTTGAAAACTGTTGCTGGCCTCCTTATGAACACAGACTTTATGAGTTAACAATAAGTGCAACAACAACTTTTAGAAAGACATACATGAGAACCAGATAGGATCTAATATCTTCAGTTCAAAGAGCTACATCTGTACTTTCAGTAGTACATGTGTTACTCTGCACGGTAAACAAGATATGTCCAGACATCGCTATCTCTGATTCTGCCTTCAATGGCAATGCCAGCGGTCACTTTCTCCCACAATGAATGCCATCACCGCACGGACAGGGAAGAGAAAGCAATAACTTCTGTTATAATTGCTAGAAATTGTGATGTTCTCTCCTGTTTCAAAGAATGATGCTTTGCCTGATATAATTTCTAAGCTAGGTCTCTTTGAAAACACGGTATTTTCAGAGTTTCACAGTGAATTACCAAGAAACAACATAGGAAACTACTGGGAACGGTGAAGTCACTTATAGATCCTTTGGTGTGTCAGGTGAAGCACACTACCCAAAAGACTCCAGCGTTCTTGAAACCAGTGTTTGCTCTTTAGTCTACTGTATCAACTCGAAAGCTCACTGAAGCATACAATGAAGCAGAACAACAACGGCACAGCAAGGGCATAATTCCATCTGTTGAAATCGTTTGATTATCTGTATATGGTGGTTAGAATTTCATCTGGTTGAAAACTGTTGCTGGCCTCCTTCGGAACACAGTCTTTATGAGTTAACAATAAGTGCAACAACAACTTTTAGAAAGACATACATGAGAACCAGATAGCATCTAATATCTTCAGTTCAAAGAGCTACATCTGTACTTTCAGTAGTACATGCGTTACTCTGCACGGAAAACAAGATATGTCGAGACATCGCTATCTCTGATTCTGCCTTCAAGGCAATGCCACCGGTCACTATCTCCCACAATGAATGCCATCACCGCATGGACAGGGAAGAGAAAGCAATAATTTCTGTTATAATTGCTAGAAATTGTGATGTTCTCTCCTGTTTCAAAGAATGGTGCTTTGCCTGATATAATTTCTAAGATAGGTCTCTTTGAAAACACGGTATTTTCAGAGTTTCACAGTGAATTACCAAGAAACAACATAGGAAACCACTGGGAACGGTGAAGTCACATATAGATCCTTTGGTGTGTCAGGTGAAACACACTACCCAAAAGATTCCAGCGTTCTTGAAACCAGTGTTTGCTCTTTAGTCTACTGTATCAACTCGAAAGCTCACTGAAGCATACAATGAAGCAGAACAACAACGGCACAGCAAGGGCATAATTCCATCTGTTGAAATCGTTTGATTATCTGTATATGGTGGTTAGAATTTCATCTGGTTGAAAACTGTTGCTGGCCTCCTTCGGAACACAGTCTTTATGAGTTAACAATAAGTGCAACAACAACTTTTAGAAAGACATACATGAGAACCAGATACCATCTAATATCTTCAGTTCAAAGAGCTACATCTGTACTTTCAGTAGTACATGCGTTACTCTGCACGGAAAACAAGATATGTCGAGACATCGCTATCTCTGATTGTGCCTTCAATGGCAATGCCATGGGTCACTATCTCCCACAATGAATGCCATCACCGCACGGACAGGGAAGAGAAAGCAATAACTTCTGTTATAATTGCTAGAAATTGTGATGTTCTCTCCTGTTTCAAAGAATGGTGCTTTGCCTGATATAATTTCTAAGCTAGGTCTCTTTGAAAACACGGTATTTTCAGAGTTTCACAGTGAATTACCAAGAAACAACATAGGAAGCCACTGGGAACGGTGAAGTCACATATAGATCCTTTGGTGTGTCAGGTGAAACACACTACCCAAAAGACTCCAGCGTTCTTTAAACCAGTGTTTGCTCTTTAGTCTACTGTATCAACTCGAAAGCTCACTGAAGCATACAATGAAGCAGAACAACAACGGCACAGCAAGGGCATAATTCCGTCTGTTGAAATCGTTTGATTATCTGTATATGGTGGTTAGAATTTCATCTGGTTGAAAACTGTTGCTGGCCTCCTTCGGAACACAGTCTTTATGAGTTAACAATAAGTGCAACAACAACTTTTAGAAAGACATACATGAGAACCAGATAGCATCTAATATCTTCAGTTCAAAGAGCTACATCTGTACTTTCAGTAGAACATGCGTTACTCTGCACGGAAAACAAGATATGTCGAGACATCGCTATCTCTGATTGTTCCTTCAATGGCAATGCCACCGGTCACTATCTCCCACAATGAATGCCATCACCGCACGGACAGGGAAGAGAAAGCAATAACTTCTGTTATAATTGCTAGAAATTGTGATGTTCTCTCCTGTTTCAAAGAATGGTGCTTTGCCTGATATAATTTCTAAGATAGGTCTCTTTGAAAACACGGTATTTTCAGAGTTTCACAGTGAATTACCAAGAAACAACATAGGAAACCACTGGGAACGGTGAAGTCACATATAGATCCTTTGGTGTGTCAGGTGAAACACACTACCCAAAAGATTCCAGCGTTCTTGAAACCAGTGTTTGCTCTTTAGTCTACTGTATCAACTCGAAAGCTCACTGAAGCATACAATGAAGCAGAACAACAACGGCACAGCAAGGGCATAATTCCATCTGTTGAAATCGTTTGATTATCTGTATATGGTGGTTAGAATTTCATCTGGTTGAAAACTGTTGCTGGCCTCCTTCGGAACACAGTCTTTATGAGTTAACAATAAGTGCAACAACAACTTTTAGAAAGACATACATGAGAACCAGATAGCATCTAATATCTTCAGTTCAAAGAGCTACATCTGTACTTTCAGTAGTACATGCGTTACTCTGCACGGAAAACAAGATATGTCGAGACATCGCTATCTCTGATTGTGCCTTCAATGGCAATGCCATGGGTCACTATCTCCCACAATGAATGCCATCACCGCACGGACAGGGAAGAGAAAGCAATAACTTCTGTTATAATTGCTAGAAATTGTGATGTTCTCTCCTGTTTCAAAGAATGGTGCTTTGCCTGATATAATTTCTAAGCTAGGTCTCTTTGAAAACACGGTATTTTCAGAGTTTCACAGTGAATTACCAAGAAACAACATAGGAAACCACTGGGAACGGTGAAGTCACATATAGATCCTTTGGTGTGTCAGGTGAAACACACTACCCAAAAGACTCCAGCGTTCTTTAAACCAGTGTTTGCTCTTTAGTCTACTGTATCAACTCGAAAGCTCACTGAAGCATACAATGAAGCACAACAACAACGGCACAGCAAGGGCATAATTCCATCTGTTGAAATCGTTTGATTATCTGTATATGGTGGTTAGAATTTCATCTGGTTGAAAACTGTTGCTGGCCTCCTTCGGAACACAGTCTTTATGAGATAACAATAAGTGCAACAACAACTTTTAGAAAGACATACATGAGAACCAGATAGCATCTAATATCTTCAGTTCAAAGAGCTACATCTGTACTTTCAGTAGAACATGCGTTACTCTGCACGGAAAACAAGATATGTCGAGACATCGCTATCTCTGATTGTTCCTTCAATGGCAATGCCACCGGTCACTATCTCCCACAATGAATGCCATCACCGCACGGACAGGGAAGAGAAAGCAATAACTTCTGTTATAATTGCTAGAAAGTGTGATGTTCTCTCCTGTTTCAAAGAATGATGCTTTGCGTGATATAAATTCTAAGCTAGGTCTCTTTGAAAACACTGTATTTTCAGAGTTTCACAGTGAATTACCAAGAAAAAACATAGGAAACCACTGGGAACGGTGAAGTCACATATAGATCCTTTGGTGTGTCAGGTGAAACACACTACCCAAAAGACTCCAGCGTTCTTGAAACCAGTGTTTGCTCTTTAGTCTACTGTATCAACTCTAAATCTCACTGAAGTATACAATGAAGCAGAACAACAACGGCACAGCAAGGGCATAATGCCATCTGTTGAAATCGTTGGATTATCTGTATATGGTGGTTAGAATTTCATCTGGTTGAAAACTGTTGCTGGCCTCCTTCGGAACACAGTCTTTATGAGTTAACAATAAGTGCAACAACAACTTTTAGAAAGACATACATGAGAACCAGATAGCATCTAATATCTTCAGTTCAAAGAGCTACATCTGTACTTTCAGTAGTACATGCGTTACTCTGCACGGAAAACAAGATATGTCGAGACATCGCTATCTCTGATTCTGCCTTCAATGGCAATGCCACCGGTCACTATCTCCCACAATGAATGCTATCACCGAACGGAAAGGGAAGAGAAAGCAATAACTTCTGTTATAATTGCTAGAAATTGTGATGTTCTCTCCTGTTTCAAAGAATGATGCTTTGCCTGATATAATTTCTAAGCTAGGTCTCTTTGAAAACACGGTATTTTCAGAGTTTCACAGTGAATTACCAAGAAACAACGTAGGAAACCACTGGGAACGTTGAAGTCACATATAGATCCTTTGGTGTGTCAGGTGAAGCACACTACCCAAAAGACTCCAGCGTTCTTGAAACCAGTGTTTGCTCTTTAGTCTACTGTATCAACTCGAAAGCTCACTGAAGCATACAATGAAGCAGAACAACAACGGCACAGCAAGGGCATAATTCCATCTGTTGAAATCGTTTGATTATCTGTATATGGTGGTTAGAATTTCATCTGGTTGAAAACTGTTGCTGGCCTCCTTCGGAACACAGTCTTTATGAGTTAACAATAAGTGCAACAACAACTTTTAGAAAGACATACATGAGAACCAGATAGCATCTAATATCTTCAGTTCAAAGAGCTACATCTGTACTTTCAGTAGTACATGCGTTACTCTGCACGGAAAACAAGATATGTCGAGACATCGCTATCTCTGATTCTGCCTTCAAGGCAATGCCACCGGTCACTATCTCCCACAATGAATGCCATCACCGCACGGACAGGGAAGAGAAAGCAATAATTTCTCTTATAATTGCTAGAAATTGTGATGTTCTCTCCTGTTTCAAAGAATGGTGCTTTGCCTGATATAATTTCTAAGATAGGTCTCTTTGAAAACACGGTATTTTCAGAGTTTCACAGTGAATTACCAAGAAACAACATAGGAAACCACTGGGAACGGTGAAGTCACATATAGATCCTTTGGTGTGTCAGGTGAAACACACTACCCAAAAGATTCCAGCGTTCTTGAAACCAGTGTTTGCTCTTTAGTCTACTGTATCAAATCGAAAGCTCACTGAAGCATACAATGAAGCAGAACAACAACGGCACAGCAAGGGCATAATTCCATCTGTTGAAATCGTTTGATTATCTGTATATGGTGGTTAGAATTTCATCTGGTTGAAAACTGTTGCTGGCCTCCTTCGGAACACAGTCTTTATGAGTTAACAATAAGTGCAACAACAACTTTTAGAAAGACATACATGAGAACCAGATAGCATCTAATATCTTCAGTTCAAAGAGCTACATCTGTACTTTCAGTAGTACATGCGTTACTCTGCACGGAAAACAAGATATGTCGAGACATCGCTATCTCTGATTCTGCCTTCAATGGCAATGCCACCGGTCACTATCTCCCACAATGAATGCTATCACCGAACGGAAAGGGAAGAGAAAGCAATAACTTCTGTTATAATTGCTAGAAATTGTGATGTTCTCTCCTGTTTCAAAGAATGATGCTTTGCCTGATATAATTTCTAAGCTAGGTCTCTTTGAAAACACGGTATTTTCAGAGTTTCACAGTGAATTACCAAGAAACAACGTAGGAAACCACTGGGAACGGTGAAGTCACATATAGATCCTTTGGTGTGTCAGGTGAAGCACACTACCCAAAAGACTCCAGCGTTCTTGAAACCAGTGTTTGCTCTTTAGTCTACTGTATCAACTCGAAAGCTCACTGAAGCATACAATGAAGCAGAACAACAACGGCACAGCAAGGGCATAATTCCATCTGTTGAAATCGTTTGATTATCTGTATATGGTGGTTAGAATTTCATCTGGTTGAAAACTGTTGCTGGCCTCCTTCGGAACACAGTCTTTATGAGTTAACAATAAGTGCAACAACAACTTTTAGAAAGACATACATGAGAACCAGATAGCATCTAATATCTTCAGTTCAAAGAGCTACATCTGTACTTTCAGTAGTACATGCGTTACTCTGCACGGAAAACAAGATATGTCGAGACATCGCTATCTCTGATTGTGCCTTCAATGGCAATGCCATCGGTCACTATCTCCCACAATGAATGCCATCACCGCACGGACAGGGAAGAGAAAGCAATAACTTCTGTTATAATTGCTAGAAATTGTGATGTTCTCTCCTGTTTCAAAGAATGGTGCTTTGCCTGATATAATTTCTAAGCTAGGTCTCTTTGAAAACACGGTATTTTCAGAGTTTCACAGTGAATTACCAAGAAACAACATAGGAAACCACTGGGAACGGTGAAGTCACATATAGATCCTTTGGTGTGTCAGGTGAAACACACTACCCAAAAGACTCCAGCGTTCTTGAAACCAGTGTTTGCTCTTTAGTCTACTGTATCAACTCGAAAGCTCACTGAAGCATACAATGAAGCAGAACAACAACGGCACAGCAAGGGCATAATTCCATCTGTTGAAATCGTTTGATTATCTGTATATGGTGGTTAGAATTTCATCTGGTTGAAAACTGTTGCTGGCCTCCTTCGGAACACAGTCTTTATGAGTTAACAATAAGTGCAACAACAACTTTTAGAAAGACATACATGAGAACCAGATAGCATCTAATATCTTCAGTTCAAAGAGCTACATCTGTACTTTCAGTAGAACATGCGTTACTCTGCACGGAAAACAAGATATGTCGAGACATCGCTATCTCTGATTGTTCCTTCAATGGCAATGCCACCGGTCACTATCTCCCACAATGAATGCCATCACCGCACGGACAGGGAAGAGAAAGCAATAACTTCTGTTATAATTGCTAGAAATTGTGATGTTCTCTCCTGTTTCAAAGAATGATGCTTTGCGTGATATAAATTCTAAGCTAGGTCTCTTTGAAAACACGGTATTTTCAGAGTTTCACAGTGAATTACCAAGAAAAAACATAGGAAACCACTGGGAACGGTGAAGTCACATATAGATCCTTTGGTGTGTCAGGTGAAACACACTACCCAAAAGACTCCAGCGTTCTTGAAACCAGTGTTTGCTCTTTAGTCTACTGTATCAACTCTAAATCTCACTGAAGTATACAATGAAGCAGAACAACAACGGCACAGCAAGGGCATAATGCCATCTGTTGAAATCGTTTGATTATCTGTATATGGTGGTTAGAATTTCATCTGGTTGAAAACTGTTGCTGGCCTCCTTCGGAACACAGTCTTTATGAGTTAACAATAAGTGCAACAACAACTTTTAGAAAGACATACATGAGAACCAGATAGCATCTAATATCTTCAGTTCAAAGAGCTACATCTGTACTTTCAGTAGTACATGCGTTACTCTGCACGGAAAACAAGATATGTCGAGACATCGCTATCTCTGATTCTGCCTTCAATGGCAATGCCACCGGTCACTATCTCCCACAATGAATGCTATCACCGAACGGAAAGGGAAGAGAAAGCAATAACTTCTGTTATAATTGCTAGAAATTGTGATGTTCTCTCCTGTTTCAAAGAATGATGCTTTGCCTGATATAATTTCTAAGCTAGGTCTCTTTGAAAACACGGTATTTTCAGAGTTTCACAGTGAATTACCAAGAAACAACGTAGGAAACGACTGGGAACGGTGAAGTCACATATAGATCCTTTGGTGTGTCAGGTGAAGCACACTACCCAAAAGACTCCAGCGTTCTTGAAACCAGTGTTTGCTCTTTAGTCTACTGTATCAACTCGAAAGCTCACTGAAGCATACAATGAAGCAGAACAACAACGGCACAGCAAGGGCATAATTCCATCTGTTGAAATCGTTTGATTATCTGTATATGGTGGTTAGAATTTCATCTGGTTGAAAACTGTTGCTGGCCTCCTTCGGAACACAGTCTTTATGAGTTAACAATAAGTGCAACAACAACTTTTAGAAAGACATACATGAGAACCAGATAGCATCTCATATCTTCAGTTCAAAGAGCTACATCTGTACTTTCTGTAGTACATACGTTACTCTTCATGGAAAACAAGATATGTCCAGACATCGCTATCTCTGATTCTGCCTTCAATGGCAATGCCACCGGTCACTATCTCCCACAATGAATACCATCACCGCACGGACAGGGAAGAGAAAGCAATAACTTCTGTTATAATTGCTAGAAATTGTGATGTTCTCTCCTGTTTTAAAGAATGATCCTTTGCCTGATATAATTTCTAAGCTAGGTCTATTTGAAAACACGTTATTTTCAGAGTTTCACAGTGAATTACCAAGAAACAACATAGGAAACCACTGGGAACGGTGAAGTCACTTATAGATCCTTTGGTGTGTCAGGTGAAGCACACTACCCAAAAGACTCCAGCGTTCTTGAAACCAGTGTTTGCTCTTTAGTCTACTGTATCAACTCGAAAGCTCACTGAAGCATACAATGAAGCAGAACAACAACGGCACAGCAAGGGCATAATTCCATCTGTTGAAATCGTTTGATTATCTGTATATGGTGGTTAGAATTTCATCTGGTTGAAAACTGTTGCCGGCCTCCTTCGGAACACAGTTTTTATGAGTTAACAATAAGTGCAACAACAACTTTTAGAAAGACATACATGAGAACCAGATAGCATCTAATATCTTCAGTTCAAAGAGCTACATCTGTACTTTCAGTAGTACATACGTTACTCTGCACGGAAAACAAGATATGTCCAGACATCGCTATCTCTGATTCTGCCTTCAATGGCAATGCCACCGGTCACTATCTCCCACAATGAATACCATCACCGCACGGACAGGGAAGAGAAAGCAATAACTTCTGTTATAATTGCTAGAAATTGTGATGTTCTCTCCTGTTTCAAAGAATGATCCTTTGCCTGATATAATTTCTAAGCTAGGTCTCTTTGAAAACACGGTATTTTCAGAGTTTCACAGTGAATTACCAAGAAACAACATAGGAAACCACTGGGAACGGTGAAGTCACATATAGGTCCTTTGGTGTGTCAGGTGAAGCACACTACCCAAAAGACTCCAGCGTTCTTGAAACCAGTGTTTGCTCTTTAGTCTACTGTATCAACTCGAAAGCTCACTGAAGCACACAATGAAGCAGAACAACAACGGCACAGCAAGGGCATAATTCCATCTGTTGAAATCGTTTGATTATCTGTATATGGTGGTTAGAATTTCATCTGGTTGAAAACTGTTGCTGGCCTCCTTCGGAACACAGTCTTTATGAGTTAACAATAAGTGCAACAACAACTTTTAGAAAGACATACATGAGAACCAGATAGCATCTAATATCTTCAGTTCAAAGAGCTACATCTGTACTTTCAGTAGTACATGCGTTACTCTGCACGGAAAACAAGATATGTCGAGACATCGCTATCTCTGATTCTCCCTTCAAGGCAATGCCACCGGTCACTATCTCCCACAATGAATGCCATCACCGCACGGACAGGGAAGAGAAAGCAATAACTTCTGTTATAATTGCTAGAAATTGTGATGTTCTCTCCTGTTTCAAAGAATGATCCTTTGCCTGATATAATTTCTAAGCTAGGTCTCTTTGAAAACACGGTATTTTCAGAGTTTCACAGTGAATTACCAAGAAAAAACATAGGAAACCACTGGGAACGGTGAAGTCACATATAGATCCTTTGGTGTGTCAGGTGAAGCACACTACCCAAAAGACTCCAGCGTTCTTGAAACCAGTGTTTGCTCTTTAGTCTACTGTATCAACTCTAAATCTCACTGAAGTATACAATGAAGCAGAACAACAACGGCACAGCAAGGGCATAATTCCATCTGTTGAAATCGTTTGATTATCTGTATATGGTGGTTAGAATTTCATCTGGTTGAAAACTGTTGCTGGCCTCCTTCGGAACACAGTCTTTATGAGTTAACAATAAGTGCAACAACAACTTTTAGAAAGACATACATGAGAACCAGATAGCATCTAATATCTTCAGTTCAAAGAGCTACATCTGTACTTTCAGTAGTACATGCGTTACTCTGCACGGAAAACAAGATATGTCGAGACATCGCTATCTCTGATTCTGCCTTCAATGGCAATGCCACCGGTCACTATCTCCCACAATGAATGCTATCACCGAACGGAAAGGGAAGAGAAAGCAATGACTTCTGTTATAATTGCTAGAAATTGTGATGTTCTCTCCTGTTTCAAAGAATGATGCTTTGCCTGATATAATTTCTAAGCTAGGTCTCTTTGAAAACACGGTATTTTCAGAGTTTCACAGTGAATTACCAAGAAACAACATAGGAAACCACTGGGAACGGTGAAGTCACATATAGATCCTTTGGTGTGTCAGGTGAAGCACACTACCCAAAAGACTCCAGCGTTCTTGAAACCAGTGTTTGCTCTTTAGTCTACTGTATCAACTCGAAAGCTCACTGAAGCATACAATGAAGCAGAACAACAACGGCACAGCAAGGGCATAATTCCATCTGTTGAAATCGTTTGATTATCTGTATATGGTGGTTAGAATTTCATCTGGTTGAAAACTGTTGCTGGCCTCCTTCGGAACACAGTCTTTATGAGTTAACAATAAGTGCAACAACAACTTTTAGAAAGACATACATGAGAACCAGATAGCATCTCATATGTTCAGTTCAAAGAGCTACATCTGTACTTTCAGTAGTACATACGTTACTCTGCATGGAAAACAAGATATGTCCAGACATCGCTATCTCTGATTCTGCCTTCAATGGCAATGCCACCGGTCACTATCTCCCACAATGAATACCATCACCGCACGGACAGGGAAGAGAAAGCAATAACTTCTGTTATAATTGCTAGAAATTGTGATGTTCTCTCCTGTTTCAAAGAATGATCCTTTGCCTGATATAATTTCTAAGCTAGGTCTATTTGAAAACACGTTATTTTCAGAGTTTCACAGTGAATTACCAAGAAACAACATAGGAAACCACTGGGAACGGTGAAGTCACATATAGATCCTTTGGTGTGTCAGGTGAAACACACTACCCAAAAGACTCCAGCGTTCTTGAAACCAGTGTTTGCTCTTTAGTCTACTGTATCAACTCGAAATCTCACTGAAGCATACAATGAAGCAGAACAACAACGGCACAGCAAGGGAATAATTCCATCTGTTGAAATCGTTTGATTATCTGTATATGGTCGTTAGAATTTCATCTGGTTGAAAACTTGATGGCCTCCTTCGGAACACAGTCTTTATGAGTTAACAATAAGTGCAACAACAACTTTTAGAAAGACATACATGAGAACCAGATAGCATCTCATATCTTCAGTTCAAAGAGCTACATCTGTACTTTCAGTAGTACATGTGTTACTCTGCACGGTAAACAAGATATGTCCAGACATCGCTATCTCTGATTCTGCCTTCAATGGCAATGCCAGCGGTCACTATCTCCCACAATGAATGCCATCACCGCACGGACAGGGAAGAGAAAGCAATAACTTCTGTTATAATTGCTAGAAATTGTGATGTTCTCTCCTGTTTCAAAGAATGATGCTTTGCCTGATATAATTTCTAAGCTAGGTCTCTTTGAAAACACGGTATTTTCAGAGTTTCACAGTGAATTACCAAGAAACAACATAGGAAACCACTGGGAACGGTGAAGTCACTTATAGATCCTTTGGTGTGTCAGGTGAAGCACACTACCCAAAAGACTCCAGCGTTCTTGAAACCAGTGTTTGCTCTTTAGTCTACTGTATCAACTCGAAAGCTCACTGAAGCATACAATGAAGCAGAACAACAACGGCACAGCAAGGGCATAATTCCATCTGTTGAAATCGTTTGATTATCTGTATATGGTGGTTAGAATTTCATCTGGTTGAAAACTGTTGCCGGCCTCCTTCGGAACACAGTTTTTATGAGTTAACAATAAGTGCAACAACAACTTTTAGAAAGACATACATGAGAACCAGATAGCATTTCATATCTTCAGTTCAAAGAGCTACATCTGTACTTTCAGTAGTACATACGTTACTCTGCACGGAAAACAAGATATGTCCAGACATCGCTATCTCTGATTCTGCCTTCAATGGCAATGCCACCGATCACTATCTCCCACAATGAATACCATCACCGCACGGACAGGGAAGAGAAAGCAATAACTTCTGTTATAATTGCTAGAAATTGTGATGTTCTCTCCTGTTTCAAAGAATGATCCTTTGCCTGATATAATTTCTAAGCTAGGTCTCTTTGAAAACACGGTATTTTCAGAGTTTCACAGTGAATTACCAAGAAACAACATAGGAAACCACTGGGAACGGTGAAGTCACATATAGGTCCTTTGGTGTGTCAGGTGAAGCACACTACCCAAAAGACTCCAGCGTTCTTGAAACCAGTGTTTGCTCTTTAGTCTACTGTATCAACTCGAAAGCTCACTGAAGCACACAATGAAGCAGAACAACAACGGCACAGCAAGGGCATAATTCCATCTGTTGAAATCGTTTGATTATCTGTATATGGTGGTTAGAATTTCATCTGGTTGAAAACTGTTGCTGGCCTCCTTCGGAACACAGTCTTTATGAGTTAACAATAAGTGCAACAACAACTTTTAGAAAGACATACATGAGAACCAGATAGCATCTAATATCTTCAGTTCAAAGAGCTACATCTGTACTTTCAGTAGTACATGCGTTACTCTGCACGGAAAACAAGATATGTCGAGACATCGCTATCTCTGATTCTCCCTTCAAGGCAATGCCACCGGTCACTATCTCCCACAATGAATGCCATCACCGCACGGACAGGGAAGAGAAAGCAATAACTTCTGTTATAATTGCTAGAAATTGTGATGTTCTCTCCTGTTTCAAAGAATGATCCTTTGCCTGATATAATTTCTAAGCTAGGTCTCTTTGAAAACACGGTATTTTCAGAGTTTCACAGTGAATTACCAAGAAACAACATAGGAAACCACTGGGAACGGTGAAGTCACATATAGATCCTTTGGTGTGTCAGGTGAAGCACACTACCCAAAAGACTCCAGCGTTCTTGAAACCAGTGTTTGCTCTTTAGTCTACTGTATCAACTCTAAATCTCACTGAAGTATACAATGAAGCAGAACAACAACGGCACAGCAAGGGCATAATTCCATCTGTTGAAATCGTTTGATTATCTGTATATGGTGGTTAGAATTTCATCTGGTTGAAAACTGTTGCTGGCCTCCTTCGGAACACAGTCTTTATGAGTTAACAATAAGTGCAACAACAACTTTTAGAAAGACATACATGAGAACCAGATAGCATCTAATATCTTCAGTTCAAAGAGCTACATCTGTACTTTCAGTAGTACATGCGTTACTCTGCACGGAAAACAAGATATGTCGAGACATCGCTATCTCTGATTCTGCCTTCAATGGCAATGCCACCGGTCACTATCTCCCACAATGAATGCTATCACCGAACGGAAAGGGAAGAGAAAGCAATGACTTCTGTTATAATTGCTAGAAATTGTGATGTTCTCTCCTGTTTCAAAGAATGATGCTTTGCCTGATATAATTTATAAGCTAGGTCTCTTTGAAAACACGGTATTTTCAGAGTTTCACAGTGAATTACCAAGAAACAACATAGGAAACCACTGGGAACGGTGAAGTCACATATAGATCCTTTGGTGTGTCAGGTGAAGCACACTACCCAAAAGACTCCAGCGTTCTTGAAACCAGTGTTTGCTCTTTAGTCTACTGTATCAACTCGAAAGCTCACTGAAGCATACAATGAAGCAGAACAACAACGGCACAGCAAGGGCATAATTCCATCTGTTGAAATCGTTTGATTATCTGTATATGGTGGTTAGAATTTCATCTGGTTGAAAACTGTTGCTGGCCTCCTTCGGAACACAGTCTTTATGAGTTAACAATAAGTGCAACAACAACTTTTAGAAAGACATACATGAGAACCAGATAGCATCTCATATCTTCAGTTCAAAGAGCTACATCTGTACTTTCAGTAGTACATACGTTACTCTGCATGGAAAACAAGATATGTCCAGACATCGCTATCTCTGATTCTGCCTTCAATGGCAATGCCACCGGTCACTATCTCCCACAATGAATACCATCACCGCACGGACAGGGAAGAGAAAGCAATAACTTCTGTTATAATTGCTAGAAATTGTGATGTTCTCTCCTGTTTCAAAGAATGATCCTTTGCCTGATATAATTTCTAAGCTAGGTCTATTTGAAAACACGTTATTTTCAGAGTTTCACAGTGAATTACCAAGAAACAACATAGGAAACCACTGGGAACGGTGAAGTCACATATAGATCCTTTGGTGTGTCAGGTGAAACACACTACCCAAAAGACTCCAGCGTTCTTGAAACCAGTGTTTGCTCTTTAGTCTACTGTATCAACTCGAAATCTCACTGAAGCATACAATGAAGCAGAACAACAACGGCACAGCAAGGGAATAATTCCATCTGTTGAAATCGTTTGATTATCTGTATATGGTCGTTAGAATTTCATCTGGTTGAAAACTTGCTGGTCTCCTTCGGAACACAGTCTTTATGAGTTAACAATAAGTGCAACAACAACTTTTAGAAAGACATACATGAGAACCAGATAGCATCTCATATCTTCAGTTCAAAGAGCTACATCTGTACTTTCAGTAGTACATGTGTTACTCTGCACGGTAAACAAGATATGTCCAGACATCGCTATCTCTGATTCTGCCTTCAATGGCAATGCCAGCGGTCACTATCTCCCACAATGAATGCCATCACCGCACGGACAGGGAAGAGAAAGCAATAACTTCTGTTATAATTGCTAGAAATTGTGATGTTCTCTCCTGTTTCAAAGAATGATGCTTTGCCTGATATAATTTCTAAGCTAGGTCTCTTTGAAAACACGGTATTTTCAGAGTTTCACAGTGAATTACCAAGAAACAACATAGGAAACCACTGGGAACGGTGAAGTCACTTATAGATCCTTTGGTGTGTCAGGTGAAGCACACTACCCAAAAGACTCCAGCGTTCTTGAAACCAGTGTTTGCTCTTTAGTCTACTGTATCAACTCGAAAGCTCACTGAAGCATACAATGAAGCAGAACAACAACGGCACAGCAAGGGCATAATTCCATCTGTTGAAATCGTTTGATTATCTGTATATGGTGGTTAGAATTTCATCTGGTTGAAAACTGTTGCTGGCCTCCTTCGGAACACAGTCTTTATGAGTTAACAATAAGTGCAACAACAACTTTTAGAAAGACATACATGAGAACCAGATAGCATCTAATATCTTCAGTTCAAAGAGCTACATCTGTACTTTCAGTAGTACATGCGTTACTCTGCACGGAAAACAAGATATGTCGAGACATCGCTATCTCTGATTCTGCCTTCAAGGCAATGCCACCGGTCACTATCTCCCACAATGAATGCCATCACCGCACGGACAGGGAAGAGAAAGCAATAATTTCTGTTATAATTGCTAGAAATTGTGATGTTCTCTCCTGTTTCAAAGAATGGTGCTTTGCCTGATATAATTTCTAAGATAGGTCTCTTTGAAAACACGGTATTTTCAGAGTTTCACAGTGAATTACCAAGAAACAACATAGGAAACCACTGGGAACGGTGAAGTCACATATAGATCCTTTGGTGTGTCAGGTGAAACACACTACCCAAAAGATTCCAGCGTTGTTGAAACCAGTGTTTGCTCTTTAGTCTACTGTATCAACTCGAAAGCTCACTGAAGCATACAATGAAGCAGAACAACAACGGCACAGCAAGGGCATAATTCCATCTGTTGAAATCGTTTGATTATCTGTATATGGTGGTTAGAATTTCATCTGGTTGAAAACTGTTGCTGGCCTCCTTCGGAACACAGTCTTTATGAGTTAACAATAAGTGCAACAACAACTTTTAGAAAGACATACATGAGAACCAGATAGCATCTAATATCTTCAGTTCAAAGAGCTACATCTGTACTTTCAGTAGTACATGCGTTACTCTGCACGGAAAACAAGATATGTCGAGACATCGCTATCTCTGATTGTTCCTTCAATGGCAATGCCATGGGTCACTATCTCCCACAATGAATGCCATCACCGCACGGACAGGGAAGAGAAAGCAATAACTTCTGTTATAATTGCTAGAAATTGTGATGTTCTCTCCTGTTTCAAAGATTGATCCTTTGCCTGATATAATTTCTAAGCTAGGTCTCTTTGAAAACACGGTATTTTCAGAGTTTCACAGTGAATTACCAAGAAACAACATAGGAAACCACTGGGAACGGTGAAGTCACATATAGATCCTTTGGTGTGTCAGGTGAAACACACTACCCAAAAGACTCCAGCATTCTTTAAACCAGTGTTTGCTCTTTAGTCTACTGTATCAACTCGAAAGCTCACTGAAGCATACAATGAAGCACAACAACAACGGCACAGCAAGGGCATAAATCCATCTGTTGAAATCGTTTGATTATCTGTATATGGTGGTTAGAATTTCATCTGGTTGAAAACTGTTGCTGGCCTCCTTCGGAACACAGTCTTTATGAGTTAACAATAAGTGCAACAACAACTTTTAGAAAGACATACATGAGAACCAGATAGCATCTAATATCTTCAGTTCAAAGAGCTACATCTGTACTTTCAGTAGAACATGCGTTACTCTGCACGGAAAACAAGATATGTCCAGACATCGCTATCTCTGATTCTGCCTTCAATGGCAATGCCACCGGTCACTATCTCCCACAATGAATGCCATCACCGCACGGACAGGGAAGAGAAAGCAATAACTTCTGTTATAATTGCTAGAAATTGTGATGTTCTCTCCTGTTTCAAACAATGATGCTTTGCGTGATATAAATTCTAAGCTAGGTCTCTTTGAAAACACGGTATTTTCAGAGTTTCACAGTGAATTACCAAGAAAAAACATAGGAAACCACTGGGAACGGTGAAGTCACATATAGATCCTTTGGTGTGTCAGGTGAAACACACTACCCAAAAGACTCCAGCGTTCTTGAAACCAGTGTTTGCTCTTTAGTCTACTGTATCAACTCTAAATCTCACTGAAGTATACAATGAAGCAGAACAACAACGGCACAGCAAGGGCATAATTCCATCTGTTGAAATCGTTTGATTATCTGTATATGGTGGTTAGAATTTCATCTGGTTGAAAACTGTTGCTGGCCTCCTTCGGAACACAGTCTTTATGAGTTAACAATAAGTGCAACAACAACTTTTAGAAACACATACATGAGAACCAGATAGCATCTCATATCTTCAGTTCAAAGAGCTACATCTGTAATTTCAGTAGTACATAGGTTACTCTGCATGGAAAACAAGATATGTCCAGACATCGCTATCTCTGATTCTGCCTTCAATGGCAATGCCACCGGTCACTATCTCCCACAATGAATACCATCACCGCACGGACAGGGAAGAGAAAGCAATAACTTCTGTTATAATTGCTAGAAATTGTGATGTTCTCTCCTGTTTCAAAGAATGATCCTTTGCCTGATATAATTTCTAAGCTAGGTCTATTTGAAAACACGTTATTTTCAGAGTTTCACAGTGAATTACCAAGAAACAACATAGGAAACCACTGGGAACGGTGAAGTCACATATAGATCCTTTGGTGTGTCAGGTGAAACACACTACCCAAAAGACTCCAGCGTTCTTGAAACCAGTGTTTGCTCTTTAGTCTACTGTATCAACTCGAAATCTCACTGAAGCATACAATGAAGCAGAACAACAACGGCACAGCAAGGGAATAATTCCATCTGTTGAAATCGTTTGATTATCTGTATATGGTCGTTAGAATTTCATCTGGTTGAAAACTGTTGCTGGCCTCCTTCGGAACACAGTCTTTATGAGTTAACAATAAGTGCAACAACAACTTTTAGAAAGACATACATGAGAACCAGATAGCATCTCATATCTTCAGTTCAAAGAGCTACATCTGTACTTTCAGTAGTACATACGTTACTCTGCACGGAAAACAAGATATGTCCAGACATCACTATCTCTGATTCTGCCTTCAATGGCAATGCCACCGGTCACTATCTCCCACAATGAATACCATCACCGCACGGACAGGGAAGAGAAAGCAATAACTTCTGTTATAATTGCTAGAAATTGTGATGTTATCTCCTGTTTCAAAGATTGATCCTTTGCCTGATATAATTTCTAAGCTAGGTCTCTTTGAAAACACGGTATTTTCAGAGTTTCACAGTGAATTACCAAGAAACAACATAGGAAACCACTGGGAACGGTGAAGTCACATATAGATCCTTTGGTGTGTCAGGTGAAACACACTACCCAAAAGACTCCAGCGTTCTTTAAACCAGTGTTTGCTCTTTAGTCTACTGTATCAACTCGAAAGCTCACTGAAGCATACAATGAAGCACAACAACAACGGCACAGCAAGGGCATAATTCCATCTGTTGAAATCGTTTGATTATCTGTATATGGTGGTTAGAATTTCATCTGGTTGAAAACTGTTGCTGGCCTCCTTCGGAACACAGTCTTTATGAGTTAACAATAAGTGCAACAACAACTTTTAGAAAGACATACATGAGAACCAGATAGCATCTAATATCTTCAGTTCAAAGAGCTACATCTGTACTTTCAGTAGAACATGCGTTACTCTGCACGGAAAACAAGATATGTCCAGACATCACTATCTCTGATTCTGCCTTCAATGGCAATGCCACCGGTCACTATCTCCCACAATGAATGCCATCACCGCACGGACAGGGAAGAGAAAGCAATAACTTCTGTTATAATTGCTAGAAATTGTGATGTTCTCTCCTGTTTCAAAGAATGATGCTTTGCGTGATATAAATTCTAAGCTAGGTCTCTTTGATAAAACGGTATTTTCAGAGTTTCACAGTGAATTACCAAGAAAAAACATAGGAAACCACTGGGAACGGTGAAGTCACGTATAGATCCTTTGGTGTGTCAGGTGAAACACACTACCCAAAAGACTCCAGCGTTCTTGAAACCAGTGTTTGCTCTTTAGTCTACTGTATCAACTCTAAATCTCACTGAAGTATACAATGAAGCAGAACAACAACGGCACAGCAAGGGCATAATTCCATCTGTTGAAATCGTTTGATTATCTGTATATGGTGGTTAGAATTTCATCTGGTTGAAAACTGTTGCTGGCCTCCTTCGGAACACAGTCTTTATGAGTTAACAATAAGTGCAACAACAACTTTTAGAAAGACATACATGAGAACCAGATAGCATCTCATATCTTCAGTTCAAAGAGCTACATCTGTACTTTCAGTAGTACATAGGTTACTCTGCATGGAAAACAAGATATGTCCAGACATCGCTATCTCTGATTCTGCCTTCAATGGCAATGCCACCGGTCACTATCTCCCACAATGAATGCCATCACCGCACGGACAGGGAAGAGAAAGCAATAACTTCTGTTATAATTGCTAGAAATTGTGATGTTCTCTCCTGTTTCAAAGAATGATGCTTTGCGTGATATAAATTCTAAGCTAGGTCTCTTTGAAAACACGGTATTTTCAGTTTCACAGTGAATTACCAAGAAAAAACATAGGAAACCACTGGGAACGGTGAAGTCACATATAGATCCTTTGGTGTGTCAGGTGAAACACACTACCCAAAAGACTCCAGCGTTCTTGAAACCAGTGTTTGCTCTTTAGTCTACTGTATCAACTCTAAATCTCACTGAAGTATACAATGAAGCAGAACAACAACGGCACAGCAAGGGCATAATTCCATCTGTTGAAATCGTTTGATTATCTGTATATGGTGGTTAGAATTTCATCTGGTTGAAAACTGTTGCTGGCCTCCTTCGGAACACAGACTTTATGAGTTAACAATAAGTGCAACAACAACTTTTAGAAAGACATACATGAGAACCAGATAGCATCTCATATCTTCAGTTCAAAGAGCTACATCTGTACTTTCAGTAGTACATAGGTTACTCTGCATGGAAAACAAGATATGTCCAGACATCGCTATCTCTGATTCTGCCTTCAATGGCAATGCCACCGGTCACTATCTCCCACAATGAATACCATCACCGCACGGACAGGGAAGAGAAAGCAATAACTTCTGTTATAATTGCTAGAAATTGTGATGTTCTCTCCTGTTTCAAAGAATGATCCTTTGCCTGATATAATTTCTAAGCTAGGTCTATTTGAAAACACGTTATTTTCAGAGTTTCACAGTGAATTACCAAGAAACAACATAGGAAACCACTGGGAACGGTGAAGTCACATATAGATCCTTTGGTGTGTCAGGTGAAACACACTACCCAAAAGACTCCAGCGTTCTTGAAACCAGTGTTTGCTCTTTAGTCTACTGTATCAACTCGAAATCTCACTGAAGCATACAATGAAGCAGAACAACAACGGCACAGCAAGGGAATAATTCCATCTGTTGAAATCGTTTGATTATCTGTATATGGTCGTTAGAATTTCATCTGGTTGAAAACTTGCTGGCCTCCTTCGGAACACAGTCTTTATGAGTTAACAATAAGTGCAACAACAACTTTTAGAAAGACATACATGAGAACCAGATAGCATCTCATATCTTCAGTTCAAAGAGCTACATCTGTACTTTCAGTAGTACATACGTTACTCTGCACGGAAAACAAGATATGTCCAGACATCACTATCTCTGATTCTGCCTTCAATGGCAATGCCACCGGTCACTATCTCCCACAATGAATACCATCACCGCACGGACAGGGAAGAGAAAGCAATAACTTCTGTTATAATTGCTAGAAATTGTGATGTTATCTCCTGTTTCAAAGAATGATCCTTTGCCTGATATAATTTCTAAGCTAGGTCTCTTAGAAAACACGGTATTTTCAGAGTTTCACAGTGAATTACCAAGAAACAACATAGGAAACCACTGGGAACGGTGAAGTCACATATAGATCCTTTGGTGTGTCAGGTGAAGCACACTACCCAAAAGACTCCAGCGTTCTTGAAACCAGTGTTTGCTCTTTAGTCTACTGTATCAACTCGAAAGCTCACTGAAGCATACAATGAAGCAGAACAACAACGGCACAGCAAGGGCATAATTCCATCTGTTGAAATCGTTTGATTATCTATATATGGTGGTTAGAATTTCTTCTGGTTGAAAACTGTTGCTGGCCTCCTTATGAACACAGACTTTATGAGTTAACAATAAGTGCAACAACAACTTTTAGAAAGACATACATGAGAACCAGATAGCATCTAATATCTTCAGTTCAAAGAGCTACATCTGTACTTTCAGTAGTACATACGTTACTCTGCACGGAAAACAAGATATGTCCAGACATCACTATCTCTGATTCTGCCTTCAATGGCAATGCCAGCGGTCACTATCTCCCACAATGAATGCCATCACCGCACGGACAGGGAAGAGAAAGCAATAACTTCTGTTATAATTGCTAGAAATTGTGATGTTCTCTCCTGTTTCAAAGAATGATGCTTTGCCTGATATAATTTCTAAGCTAGGTCTCTTTGAAAACACGGTATTTTCAGAGTTTCACAGTGAATTACCAAGAAACAACATAGGAAACCACTGGGAACGGTGAAGTCACATATAGATCCTTTGGTGTGTCAGGTGAAGCACACTACCCAAAAGACTCCAGCGTTCTTGAAACCAGTGTTTGCTCTTTAGTCTACTGTATCAACTCGAAAGCTCACTGAAGCATACAATGAAGCAGAACAACAACGGCACAGCAAGGGCATAATTCCATCTGTTGAAATCGTTTGATTATCTGTATATGGTCGTTAGAATTTCATCTGGTTGAAAACTTGCTGGCCTCCTTCGGAACACAGTCTTTATGAGTTAACAATAAGTGCAACAACAACTTTTAGAAAGACATACATGAGAACCAGATAGCATCTCATATCTTCAGTTCAAAGAGCTACATCTGTACTTTCAGTAGTACATACGTTACTCTGCACGGAAAACAAGATATGTCCAGACATCACTATCTCTGATTCTGCCTTCAATGGCAATGCCACCGGTCACTATCTCCCACAATGAATACCATCACCGCACGGACAGGGAAGAGAAAGCAATAACTTCTGTTATAATTGCTAGAAATTGTGATGTTATCTCCTGTTTCAAAGATTGATCCTTTGCCTGATATAATTTCTAAGCTAGGTCTCTTTGAAAACACGGTATTTTCAGAGTTTCACAGTGAATTACCAAGAAACAACATAGGAAACCACTGGGAACGGTGAAGTCACATATAGATCCTTTGGTGTGTCAGGTGAAACACACTACCCAAAAGACTCCAGCGTTCTTTAAACCAGTGTTTGCTCTTTAGTCTACTGTATCAACTCGAAAGCTCACTGAAGCATACAATGAAGCACAACAACAACGGCACAGCAAGGGCATAATTCCATCTGTTGAAATCGTTTGATTATCTGTATATGGTGGTTAGAATTTCATCTGGTTGAAAACTGTTGCTGGCCTCCTTCGGAACACAGTCTTTATGAGTTAACAATAAGTGCAACAACAACTTTTAGAAAGACATACATGAGAACCAGATAGCATCTAATATCTTCAGTTCAAAGAGCTACATCTGTACTTTCAGTAGAACATGCGTTACTCTGCACGGAAAACAAGATATGTCCAGACATCGCTATCTCTGATTCTGCCTTCAATGGCAATGCCACCGGTCACTATCTCCCACAATGAATGCCATCACCGCACGGACAGGGAAGAGAAAGCAATAACTTCTGTTATAATTGCTAGAAATTGTGATGTTCTCTCCTGTTTCAAAGAATGATGCTTTGCGTGATATAAATTCTAACCTAGGTCTCTTTGAAAACACGGTATTTTCAGAGTTTCACAGTGAATTACCAAGAAAAAACATAGGAAACCACTGGGAACGGTGAAGTCACATATAGATCCTTTGGTGTGTCAGGTGAAACACACTACCCAAAAGACTCCAGCGTTCTTGAAACCAGTGTTTGCTCTTTAGTCTACTGTATCAACTCTAAATCTCACTGAAGTATACAATGAAGCAGAACAACAACGGCACAGCAAGGGCATAATTCCATCTGTTGAAATCGTTTGATTATCTGTATATGGTGGTTAGAATTTCATCTGGTTGAAAACTGTTGCTGGCCTCCTTCGGAACACAGTCTTTATGAGTTAACAATAAGTGCAACAACAACTTTTAGAAAGACATACATGAGAACCAGATAGCATCTCATATCTTCAGTTCAAAGAGCTACATCTGTACTTTCAGTAGTACATACGTTACTCTGCATGGAAAACAAGATATGTCCAGACATCGCTATCTCTGATTCTGCCTTCAATGGCAATGCCACCGGTCACTATCTCCCACAATGAATACCATCACCGCACGGACAGGGAAGAGAAAGCAATAACTTCTGTTATAATTGCTAGAAATTGTGATGTTCTCTCCTGTTTCAAAGAATGATCCTTTGCCTGATATAATTTCTAAGCTAGGTCTATGTGAAAACACGTTATGTTCAGAGTTTCACAGTGAATTACCAAGAAACAACATAGGAAACCACTGGGAACGGTGAAGTCACATATAGATCCTTTGGTGTGTCAGGTGAAACACACTACCCAAAAGACTCCAGCGTTCTTGAAACCAGTGTTTGCTCTTTAGTCTACTGTATCAACTCGAAATCTCACTGAAGCATACAATGAAGCAGAACAACAACGGCACAGCAAGGGCATAATTCCGTCTGTTGAAATCGTTTGATTATCTGTATATGGTGGTTAGAATTTCATCTGGTTGAAAACTGTTGCTGGCCTCCTTCGGAACACAGTCTTTATGAGTTAACAATAAGTGCAACAACAACTTTTAGAAAGACATACATGAGAACCAGATAGCATCTAATATCTTCAGTTCAAAGAGCTACATCTGTACTTTCAGTAGTACATGCGTTACTCTGCACGGAAAACAAGATATGTCGAGACATCGCTATCTCTGATTGTTCCTTCAATGGCAATGCCATGGGTCACTATCTCCCACAATGAATGCCATCACCGCACGGACAGGGAAGAGAAAGCAATAACTTCTGTTATAATTGCTAGAAATTGTGATGTTCTCTCCTGTTTCAAAGAATGATGCTTTGCGTGATATAAATTCTAAGCTAGGTCTCTTTGAAAACACGGTATTTTCAGTTTCACAGTGAATTACCAAGAAAAAACATAGGAAACCACTGGGAACGGTGAAGTCACATATAGATCCTTTGGTGTGTCAGGTGAAACACACTACCCAAAAGACTCCAGCGTTCTTGAAACCAGTGTTTGCTCTTTAGTCTACTGTATCAACTCTAAATCTCACTGAAGTATACAATGAAGCAGAACAACAACGGCACAGCAAGGGCATAATTCCATCTGTTGAAATCGTTTGATTATCTGTATATGGTGGTTAGAATTTCATCTGGTTGAAAACTGTTGCTGGCCTCCTTCGGAACACAGACTTTATGAGTTAACAATAAGTGCAACAACAACTTTTAGAAAGACATACATGAGAACCAGATAGCATCTCATATCTTCAGTTCAAAGAGCTACATCTGTACTTTCAGTAGTACATAGGTTACTCTGCATGGAAAACAAGATATGTCCAGACATCGCTATCTCTGATTCTGCCTTCAATGGCAATGCCACCGGTCACTATCTCCCACAATGAATACCATCACCGCACGGACAGGGAAGAGAAAGCAATAACTTCTGTTATAATTGCTAGAAATTGTGATGTTCTCTCCTGTTTCAAAGAATGATCCTTTGCCTGATATAATTTCTAAGCTAGGTCTATTTGAAAACACGTTATTTTCAGAGTTTCACAGTGAATTACCAAGAAACAACATAGGAAACCACTGGGAACGGTGAAGTCACATATAGATCCTTTGGTGTGTCAGGTGAAACACACTACCCAAAAGACTCCAGCGTTCTTGAAACCAGTGTTTGCTCTTTAGTCTACTGTATCAACTCGAAATCTCACTGAAGCATACAATGAAGCAGAACAACAACGGCACAGCAAGGGAATAATTCCATCTGTTGAAATCGTTTGATTATCTGTATATGGTCGTTAGAATTTCATCTGGTTGAAAACTGTTGCTGGCCTCCTTCGGAACACAGTCTTTATGAGTTAACAATAAGTGCAACAACAACTTTTAGAAAGACATACATGAGAACCAGATAGCATCTCATATCTTCAGTTCAAAGAGCTACATCTGTACTTTCAGTAGTACATACGTTACTCTGCACGGAAAACAAGATATGTCCAGACATCACTATCTCTGATTCTGCCTTCAATGGCAATGCCACCGGTCACTATCTCCCACAATGAATACCATCACCGCACGGACAGGGAAGAGAAAGCAATAACTTCTGTTATAATTGCTAGAAATTGTGATGTTATCTCCTGTTTCAAAGATTGATCCTTTGCCTGATATAATTTCTAAGCTAGGTCTCTTTGAAAACACGGTATTTTCAGAGTTTCACAGTGAATTACCAAGAAACAACATAGGAAACCACTGGGAACGGTGAAGTCACATATAGATCCTTTGGTGTGTCAGGTGAAACACACTACCCAAAAGACTCCAGCGTTCTTTAAACCAGTGTTTGCTCTTTAGTCTACTGTATCAACTCGAAAGCTCACTGAAGCATACAATGAAGCACAACAACAACGGCACAGCAAGGGCATAATTCCATCTGTTGAAATCGTTTGATTATCTGTATATGGTGGTTAGAATTTCATCTGGTTGAAAACTGTTGCTGGCCTCCTTCGGAACACAGTCTTTATGAGTTAACAATAAGTGCAACAACAACTTTTAGAAAGACATACATGAGAACCAGATAGCATCTAATATCTTCAGTTCAAAGAGCTACATCTGTACTTTCAGTAGAACATGCGTTACTCTGCACGGAAAACAAGATATGTCCAGACATCACTATCTCTGATTCTGCCTTCAATGGCAATGCCACCGGTCACTATCTCCCACAATGAATGCCATCACCGCACGGACAGGGAAGAGAAAGCAATAACTTCTGTTATAATTGCTAGAAATTGTGATGTTCTCTCCTGTTTCAAAGAATGATGCTTTGCGTGATATAAATTCTAAGCTAGGTCTCTTTGAAAACACGGTATTTTCAGAGTTTCACAGTGAATTACCAAGAAAAAACATAGGAAACCACTGGGAACGGTGAAGTCACGTATAGATCCTTTGGTGTGTCAGGTGAAACACACTACCCAAAAGACTCCAGCGTTCTTGAAACCAGTGTTTGCTCTTTAGTCTACTGTATCAACTCTAAATCTCACTGAAGTATACAATGAAGCAGAACAACAACGGCACAGCAAGGGCATAATTCCATCTGTTGAAATCGTTTGATTATCTGTATATGGTGGTTAGAATTTCATCTGGTTGAAAACTGTTGCTGGCCTCCTTCGGAACACAGTCTTTATGAGTTAACAATAAGTGCAACAACAACTTTTAGAAAGACATACATGAGAACCAGATAGCATCTCATATCTTCAGTTCAAAGAGCTACATCTGTACTTTCAGTAGTACATAGGTTACTCTGCATGGAAAACAAGATATGTCCAGACATCGCTATCTCTGATTCTGCCTTCAATGGCAATGCCACCGGTCACTATCTCCCACAATGAATGCCATCACCGCACGGACAGGGAAGAGAAAGCAATAACTTCTGTTATAATTGCTAGAAATTGTGATGTTCTCTCCTGTTTCAAAGAATGATGCTTTGCGTGATATAAATTCTAAGCTAGGTCTCTTTGAAAACACGGTATTTTCAGTTTCACAGTGAATTACCAAGAAAAAACATAGGAAACCACTGGGAACGGTGAAGTCACATATAGATCCTTTGGTGTGTCAGGTGAAACACACTACCCAAAAGACTCCAGCGTTCTTGAAACCAGTGTTTGCTCTTTAGTCTACTGTATCAACTCTAAATCTCACTGAAGTATACAATGAAGCAGAACAACAACGGCACAGCAAGGGCATAATTCCATCTGTTGAAATCGTTTGATTATCTGTATATGGTGGTTAGAATTTCATCTGGTTGAAAACTGTTGCTGGCCTCCTTCGGAACACAGACTTTATGAGTTAACAATAAGTGCAACAACAACTTTTAGAAAGACATACATGAGAACCAGATAGCATCTCATATCTTCAGTTCAAAGAGCTACATCTGTACTTTCAGTAGTACATAGGTTACTCTGCATGGAAAACAAGATATGTCCAGACATCGCTATCTCTGATTCTGCCTTCAATGGCAATGCCACCGGTCACTATCTCCCACAATGAATACCATCACCGCACGGACAGGGAAGAGAAAGCAATAACTTCTGTTATAATTGCTAGAAATTGTGATGTTCTCTCCTGTTTCAAAGAATGATCCTTTGCCTGATATAATTTCTAAGCTAGGTCTATTTGAAAACACGTTATTTTCAGAGTTTCACAGTGAATTACCAAGAAACAACATAGGAAACCACTGGGAACGGTGAAGTCACATATAGATCCTTTGGTGTGTCAGGTGAAACACACTACCCAAAAGACTCCAGCGTTCTTGAAACCAGTGTTTGCTCTTTAGTCTACTGTATCAACTCGAAATCTCACTGAAGCATACAATGAAGCAGAACAACAACGGCACAGCAAGGGAATAATTCCATCTGTTGAAATCGTTTGATTATCTGTATATGGTCGTTAGAATTTCATCTGGTTGAAAACTTGCTGGCCTCCTTCGGAACACAGTCTTTATGAGTTAACAATAAGTGCAACAACAACTTTTAGAAAGACATACATGAGAACCAGATAGCATCTCATATCTTCAGTTCAAAGAGCTACATCTGTACTTTCAGTAGTACATACGTTACTCTGCACGGAAAACAAGATATGTCCAGACATCACTATCTCTGATTCTGCCTTCAATGGCAATGCCACCGGTCACTATCTCCCACAATGAATACCATCACCGCACGGACAGGGAAGAGAAAGCAATAACTTCTGTTATAATTGCTAGAAATTGTGATGTTATCTCCTGTTTCAAAGAATGATCCTTTGCCTGATATAATTTCTAAGCTAGGTCTCTTAGAAAACACGGTATTTTCAGAGTTTCACAGTGAATTACCAAGAAACAACATAGGAAACCACTGGGAACGGTGAAGTCACATATAGATCCTTTGGTGTGTCAGGTGAAGCACACTACCCAAAAGACTCCAGCGTTCTTGAAACCAGTGTTTGCTCTTTAGTCTACTGTATCAACTCGAAAGCTCACTGAAGCATACAATGAAGCAGAACAACAACGGCACAGCAAGGGCATAATTCCATCTGTTGAAATCGTTTGATTATCTATATATGGTGGTTAGAATTTCTTCTGGTTGAAAACTGTTGCTGGCCTCCTTATGAACACAGACTTTATGAGTTAACAATAAGTGCAACAACAACTTTTAGAAAGACATACATGAGAACCAGATAGCATCTAATATCTTCAGTTCAAAGAGCTACATCTGTACTTTCAGTAGTACATGTGTTACTCTGCACGGTAAACAAGATATGTCCAGACATCGCTATCTCTGATTCTGCCTTCAATGGCAATGCCAGCGGTCACTATCTCCCACAATGAATGCCATCACCGCACGGACAGGGAAGAGAAAGCAATAACTTCTGTTATAATTGCTAGAAATTGTGATGTTCTCTCCTGTTTCAAAGAATGATGCTTTGCCTGATATAATTTCTAAGCTAGGTCTCTTTGAAAACACGGTATTTTCAGAGTTTCACAGTGAATTACCAAGAAACAACATAGGAAACCACTGGGAACGGTGAAGTCACATATAGATCCTTTGGTGTGTCAGGTGAAGCACACTACCCAAAAGACTCCAGCGTTCTTGAAACCAGTGTTTGCTCTTTAGTCTACTGTATCAACTCGAAAGCTCACTGAAGCATACAATGAAGCAGAACAACAACGGCACAGCAAGGGCATAATTCCATCTGTTGAAATCGTTTGATTATCTGTATATGGTCGTTAGAATTTCATCTGGTTGAAAACTTGCTGGCCTCCTTCGGAACACAGTCTTTATGAGTTAACAATAAGTGCAACAACAACTTTTAGAAAGACATACATGAGAACCAGATAGCATCTCATATCTTCAGTTCAAAGAGCTACATCTGTACTTTCAGTAGTACATACGTTACTCTGCACGGAAAACAAGATATGTCCAGACATCACTATCTCTGATTCTGCCTTCAATGGCAATGCCACCGGTCACTATCTCCCACAATGAATACCATCACCGCACGGACAGGGAAGAGAAAGCAATAACTTCTGTTATAATTGCTAGAAATTGTGATGTTATCTCCTGTTTCAAAGATTGATCCTTTGCCTGATATAATTTCTAAGCTAGGTCTCTTTGAAAACACGGTATTTTCAGAGTTTCACAGTGAATTACCAAGAAACAACATAGGAAACCACTGGGAACGGTGAAGTCACATATAGATCCTTTGGTGTGTCAGGTGAAACACACTACCCAAAAGACTCCAGCGTTCTTTAAACCAGTGTTTGCTCTTTAGTCTACTGTATCAACTCGAAAGCTCACTGAAGCATACAATGAAGCACAACAACAACGGCACAGCAAGGGCATAATTCCATCTGTTGAAATCGTTTGATTATCTGTATATGGTGGTTAGAATTTCATCTGGTTGAAAACTGTTGCTGGCCTCCTTCGGAACACAGTCTTTATGAGTTAACAATAAGTGCAACAACAACTTTTAGAAAGACATACATGAGAACCAGATAGCATCTAATATCTTCAGTTCAAAGAGCTACATCTGTACTTTCAGTAGAACATGCGTTACTCTGCACGGAAAACAAGATATGTCCAGACATCGCTATCTCTGATTCTGCCTTCAATGGCAATGCCACCGGTCACTATCTCCCACAATGAATGCCATCACCGCACGGACAGGGAAGAGAAAGCAATAACTTCTGTTATAATTGCTAGAAATTGTGATGTTCTCTCCTGTTTCAAAGAATGATGCTTTGCGTGATATAAATTCTAACCTAGGTCTCTTTGAAAACACGGTATTTTCAGAGTTTCACAGTGAATTACCAAGAAAAAACATAGGAAACCACTGGGAACGGTGAAGTCACATATAGATCCTTTGGTGTGTCAGGTGAAACACACTACCCAAAAGACTCCAGCGTTCTTGAAACCAGTGTTTGCTCTTTAGTCTACTGTATCAACTCTAAATCTCACTGAAGTATACAATGAAGCAGAACAACAACGGCACAGCAAGGGCATAATTCCATCTGTTGAAATCGTTTGATTATCTGTATATGGTGGTTAGAATTTCATCTGGTTGAAAACTGTTGCTGGCCTCCTTCGGAACACAGTCTTTATGAGTTAACAATAAGTGCAACAACAACTTTTAGAAAGACATACATGAGAACCAGATAGCATCTCATATCTTCAGTTCAAAGAGCTACATCTGTACTTTCAGTAGTACATACGTTACTCTGCATGGAAAACAAGATATGTCCAGACATCGCTATCTCTGATTCTGCCTTCAATGGCAATGCCACCGGTCACTATCTCCCACAATGAATACCATCACCGCACGGACAGGGAAGAGAAAGCAATAACTTCTGTTATAATTGCTAGAAATTGTGATGTTCTCTCCTGTTTCAAAGAATGATCCTTTGCCTGATATAATTTCTAAGCTAGGTCTATGTGAAAACACGTTATGTTCAGAGTTTCACAGTGAATTACCAAGAAACAACATAGGAAACCACTGGGAACGGTGAAGTCACATATAGATCCTTTGGTGTGTCAGGTGAAACACACTACCCAAAAGACTCCAGCGTTCTTGAAACCAGTGTTTGCTCTTTAGTCTACTGTATCAACTCGAAATCTCACTGAAGCATACAATGAAGCAGAACAACAACGGCACAGCAAGGGCATAATTCCGTCTGTTGAAATCGTTTGATTATCTGTATATGGTGGTTAGAATTTCATCTGGTTGAAAACTGTTGCTGGCCTCCTTCGGAACACAGTCTTTATGAGTTAACAATAAGTGCAACAACAACTTTTAGAAAGACATACATGAGAACCAGATAGCATCTAATATCTTCAGTTCAAAGAGCTACATCTGTACTTTCAGTAGTACATGCGTTACTCTGCACGGAAAACAAGATATGTCGAGACATCGCTATCTCTGATTGTTCCTTCAATGGCAATGCCATGGGTCACTATCTCCCACAATGAATGCCATCACCGCACGGACAGGGAAGAGAAAGCAATAACTTCTGTTATAATTGCTAGAAATTGTGATGTTCTCTCCTGTTTCAAAGAATGATGCTTTGCGTGATATAAATTCTAAGCTAGGTCTCTTTGAAAACACGGTATTTTCAGTTTCACAGTGAATTACCAAGAAAAAACATAGGAAACCACTGGGAACGGTGAAGTCACATATAGATCCTTTGGTGTGTCAGGTGAAACACACTACCCAAAAGACTCCAGCGTTCTTGAAACCAGTGTTTGCTCTTTAGTCTACTGTATCAACTCTAAATCTCACTGAAGTATACAATGAAGCAGAACAACAACGGCACAGCAAGGGCATAATTCCATCTGTTGAAATCGTTTGATTATCTGTATATGGTGGTTAGAATTTCATCTGGTTGAAAACTGTTGCTGGCCTCCTTCGGAACACAGACTTTATGAGTTAACAATAAGTGCAACAACAACTTTTAGAAAGACATACATGAGAACCAGATAGCATCTCATATCTTCAGTTCAAAGAGCTACATCTGTACTTTCAGTAGTACATAGGTTACTCTGCATGGAAAACAAGATATGTCCAGACATCGCTATCTCTGATTCTGCCTTCAATGGCAATGCCACCGGTCACTATCTCCCACAATGAATACCATCACCGCACGGACAGGGAAGAGAAAGCAATAACTTCTGTTATAATTGCTAGAAATTGTGATGTTCTCTCCTGTTTCAAAGAATGATCCTTTGCCTGATATAATTTCTAAGCTAGGTCTATTTGAAAACACGTTATTTTCAGAGTTTCACAGTGAATTACCAAGAAACAACATAGGAAACCACTGGGAACGGTGAAGTCACATATAGATCCTTTGGTGTGTCAGGTGAAACACACTACCCAAAAGACTCCAGCGTTCTTGAAACCAGTGTTTGCTCTTTAGTCTACTGTATCAACTCGAAATCTCACTGAAGCATACAATGAAGCAGAACAACAACGGCACAGCAAGGGAATAATTCCATCTGTTGAAATCGTTTGATTATCTGTATATGGTCGTTAGAATTTCATCTGGTTGAAAACTTGCTGGCCTCCTTCGGAACACAGTCTTTATGAGTTAACAATAAGTGCAACAACAACTTTTAGAAAGACATACATGAGAACCAGATAGCATCTCATATCTTCAGTTCAAAGAGCTACATCTGTACTTTCAGTAGTACATACGTTACTCTGCACGGAAAACAAGATATGTCCAGACATCACTATCTCTGATTCTGCCTTCAATGGCAATGCCACCGGTCACTATCTCCCACAATGAATACCATCACCGCACGGACAGGGAAGAGAAAGCAATAACTTCTGTTATAATTGCTAGAAATTGTGATGTTATCTCCTGTTTCAAAGAATGATCCTTTGCCTGATATAATTTCTAAGCTAGGTCTCTTAGAAAACACGGTATTTTCAGAGTTTCACAGTGAATTACCAAGAAACAACATAGGAAACCACTGGGAACGGTGAAGTCACATATAGATCCTTTGGTGTGTCAGGTGAAGCACACTACCCAAAAGACTCCAGCGTTCTTGAAACCAGTGTTTGCTCTTTAGTCTACTGTATCAACTCGAAAGCTCACTGAAGCATACAATGAAGCAGAACAACAACGGCACAGCAAGGGCATAATTCCATCTGTTGAAATCGTTTGATTATCTATATATGGTGGTTAGAATTTCTTCTGGTTGAAAACTGTTGCTGGCCTCCTTATGAACACAGACTTTATGAGTTAACAATAAGTGCAACAACAACTTTTAGAAAGACATACATGAGAACCAGATAGCATCTAATATCTTCAGTTCAAAGAGCTACATCTGTACTTTCAGTAGTACATGTGTTACTCTGCACGGTAAACAAGATATGTCCAGACATCGCTATCTCTGATTCTGCCTTCAATGGCAATGCCAGCGGTCACTATCTCCCACAATGAATGCCATCACCGCACGGACAGGGAAGAGAAAGCAATAACTTCTGTTATAATTGCTAGAAATTGTGATGTTCTCTCCTGTTTCAAAGAATGATGCTTTGCCTGATATAATTTCTAAGCTAGGTCTCTTTGAAAACACGGTATTTTCAGAGTTTCACAGTGAATTACCAAGAAACAACATAGGAAACCACTGGGAACGGTGAAGTCACATATAGATCCTTTGGTGTGTCAGGTGAAGCACACTACCCAAAAGACTCCAGCGTTCTTGAAACCAGTGTTTGCTCTTTAGTCTACTGTATCAACTCGAAAGCTCACTGAAGCATACAATGAAGCAGAACAACAACGGCACAGCAAGGGCATAATTCCATCTGTTGAAATCGTTTGATTATCTGTATATGGTCGTTAGAATTTCATCTGGTTGAAAACTTGCTGGCCTCCTTCGGAACACAGTCTTTATGAGTTAACAATAAGTGCAACAACAACTTTTAGAAAGACATACATGAGAACCAGATAGCATCTCATATCTTCAGTTCAAAGAGCTACATCTGTACTTTCAGTAGTACATACGTTACTCTGCACGGAAAACAAGATATGTCCAGACATCACTATCTCTGATTCTGCCTTCAATGGCAATGCCACCGGTCACTATCTCCCACAATGAATACCATCACCGCACGGACAGGGAAGAGAAAGCAATAACTTCTGTTATAATTGCTAGAAATTGTGATGTTATCTCCTGTTTCAAAGATTGATCCTTTGCCTGATATAATTTCTAAGCTAGGTCTCTTTGAAAACACGGTATTTTCAGAGTTTCACAGTGAATTACCAAGAAACAACATAGGAAACCACTGGGAACGGTGAAGTCACATATAGATCCTTTGGTGTGTCAGGTGAAACACACTACCCAAAAGACTCCAGCGTTCTTTAAACCAGTGTTTGCTCTTTAGTCTACTGTATCAACTCGAAAGCTCACTGAAGCATACAATGAAGCACAACAACAACGGCACAGCAAGGGCATAATTCCATCTGTTGAAATCGTTTGATTATCTGTATATGGTGGTTAGAATTTCATCTGGTTGAAAACTGTTGCTGGCCTCCTTCGGAACACAGTCTTTATGAGTTAACAATAAGTGCAACAACAACTTTTAGAAAGACATACATGAGAACCAGATAGCATCTAATATCTTCAGTTCAAAGAGCTACATCTGTACTTTCAGTAGAACATGCGTTACTCTGCACGGAAAACAAGATATGTCCAGACATCGCTATCTCTGATTCTGCCTTCAATGGCAATGCCACCGGTCACTATCTCCCACAATGAATGCCATCACCGCACGGACAGGGAAGAGAAAGCAATAACTTCTGTTATAATTGCTAGAAATTGTGATGTTCTCTCCTGTTTCAAAGAATGATGCTTTGCGTGATATAAATTCTAACCTAGGTCTCTTTGAAAACACGGTATTTTCAGAGTTTCACAGTGAATTACCAAGAAAAAACATAGGAAACCACTGGGAACGGTGAAGTCACATATAGATCCTTTGGTGTGTCAGGTGAAACACACTACCCAAAAGACTCCAGCGTTCTTGAAACCAGTGTTTGCTCTTTAGTCTACTGTATCAACTCTAAATCTCACTGAAGTATACAATGAAGCAGAACAACAACGGCACAGCAAGGGCATAATTCCATCTGTTGAAATCGTTTGATTATCTGTATATGGTGGTTAGAATTTCATCTGGTTGAAAACTGTTGCTGGCCTCCTTCGGAACACAGTCTTTATGAGTTAACAATAAGTGCAACAACAACTTTTAGAAAGACATACATGAGAACCAGATAGCATCTCATATCTTCAGTTCAAAGAGCTACATCTGTACTTTCAGTAGTACATACGTTACTCTGCATGGAAAACAAGATATGTCCAGACATCGCTATCTCTGATTCTGCCTTCAATGGCAATGCCACCGGTCACTATCTCCCACAATGAATACCATCACCGCACGGACAGGGAAGAGAAAGCAATAACTTCTGTTATAATTGCTAGAAATTGTGATGTTCTCTCCTGTTTCAAAGAATGATCCTTTGCCTGATATAATTTCTAAGCTAGGTCTATTTGAAAACACGTTATGTTCAGAGTTTCACAGTGAATTACCAAGAAACAACATAGGAAACCACTGGGAACGGTGAAGTCACATATAGATCCTTTGGTGTGTCAGGTGAAACACACTACCCAAAAGACTCCAGCGTTCTTGAAACCAGTGTTTGCTCTTTAGTCTACTGTATCAACTCGAAATCTCACTGAAGCATACAATGAAGCAGAACAACAACGGCACAGCAAGGGAATAATTCCATCTGTTGAAATCGTTTAATTATCTGTATATGGTGGTTAGAATTTCATCTGGTTGAAAACTGTTGCTGGCCTCCTTCGGAACACAGTCTTTATGAGTTAACAATAAGTGCAACAACAACTTTTAGAAAGACATACATGAGAACCAGATAGCATCTAATATCTTCAGTTCAAAGAGCTACATCTGTACTTTCAGTAGTACATGCGTTACTCTGCACGGAAAACAAGATATGTCGAGACATCGCTATCTCTGATTGTTCCTTCAATGGCAATGCCATGGGTCACTATCTCCCACAATGAATGCCATCACCGCACGGACAGGGAAGAGAAAGCAATAACTTCTGTTATAATTGCTAGAAATTGTGATGTTCTCTCCTGTTTCAAAGATTGATCCTTTGCCTGATATAATTTCTAAGCTAGGTCTCTTTGAAAACACGGTATTTTCAGAGTTTCACAGTGAATTACCAAGAAACAACATAGGAAACCACTGGGAACGGTGAAGTCACATATAGATCCTTTGGTGTGTCAGGTGAAGCACACTACCCAAAAGACTCCAGCGTTCTTGAAACCAGTGTTTGCTCTTTAGTCTACTGTATCAACTCGAAAGCTCACTGAAGCATACAATGAAGCAGAACAACAACGGCACAGCAAGGGCATAATTCCATCTGTTGAAATCGTTTGATTATCTGTATATGGTCGTTAGAATTTCATCTGGTTGAAAACTTGCTGGCCTCCTTCGGAACACAGTCTTTATGAGTTAACAATAAGTGCAACAACAACTTTTAGAAAGACATACATGAGAACCAGATAGCATCTCATATCTTCAGTTCAAAGAGCTACATCTGTACTTTCAGTAGTACATACGTTACTCTGCACGGAAAACAAGATATGTCCAGACATCACTATCTCTGATTCTGCCTTCAATGGCAATGCCACCGGTCACTATCTCCCACAATGAATACCATCACCGCACGGACAGGGAAGAGAAAGCAATAACTTCTGTTATAATTGCTAGAAATTGTGATGTTATCTCCTGTTTCAAAGATTGATCCTTTGCCTGATATAATTTCTAAGCTAGGTCTCTTTGAAAACACGGTATTTTCAGAGTTTCACAGTGAATTACCAAGAAACAACATAGGAAACCACTGGGAACGGTGAAGTCACATATAGATCCTTTGGTGTGTCAGGTGAAACACACTACCCAAAAGACTCCAGCGTTCTTTAAACCAGTGTTTGCTCTTTAGTCTACTGTATCAACTCGAAAGCTCACTGAAGCATACAATGAAGCACAACAACAACGGCACAGCAAGGGCATAATTCCATCTGTTGAAATCGTTTGATTATCTGTATATGGTGGTTAGAATTTCATCTGGTTGAAAACTGTTGCTGGCCTCCTTCGGAACACAGTCTTTATGAGTTAACAATAAGTGCAACAACAACTTTTAGAAAGACATACATGAGAACCAGATAGCATCTAATATCTTCAGTTCAAAGAGCTACATCTGTACTTTCAGTAGAACATGCGTTACTCTGCACGGAAAACAAGATATGTCCAGACATCGCTATCTCTGATTCTGCCTTCAATGGCAATGCCACCGGTCACTATCTCCCACAATGAATGCCATCACCGCACGGACAGGGAAGAGAAAGCAATAACTTCTGTTATAATTGCTAGAAATTGTGATGTTCTCTCCTGTTTCAAAGAATGATGCTTTGCGTGATATAAATTCTAAGCTAGGTCTCTTTGAAAACACGGTATTTTCAGAGTTTCACAGTGAATTACCAAGAAAAAACATAGGAAACCACTGGGAACGGTGAAGTCACATATAGATCCTTTGGTGTGTCAGGTGAAACACACTACCCAAAAGACTCCAGCGTTCTTGAAACCAGTGTTTGCTCTTTAGTCTACTGTATCAACTCTAAATCTCACTGAAGTATACAATGAAGCAGAACAACAACGGCACAGCAAGGGCATAATTCCATCTGTTGAAATCGTTTGATTATCTGTATATGGTGGTTAGAATTTCATCTGGTTGAAAACTGTTGCTGGCCTCCTTCGGAACACAGTCTTTATGAGTTAACAATAAGTGCAACAACAACTTTTAGAAAGACATACATGAGAACCAGATAGCATCTCATATCTTCAGTTCAAAGAGCTACATCTGTACTTTCAGTAGTACATACGTTACTCTGCATGGAAAACAAGATATGTCCAGACATCGCTATCTCTGATTCTGCCTTCAATGGCAATGCCACCGGTCACTATCTCCCACAATGAATACCATCACCGCACGGACAGGGAAGAGAAAGCAATAACTTCTGTTATAATTGCTAGAAATTGTGATGTTCTCTCCTGTTTCAAAGAATGATCCTTTGCCTGATATAATTTCTAAGCTAGGTCTATTTGAAAACACGTTATGTTCAGAGTTTCACAGTGAATTACCAAGAAACAACATAGGAAACCACTGGGAACGGTGAAGTCACATATAGATCCTTTGGTGTGTCAGGTGAAACACACTACCCAAAAGACTCCAGCGTTCTTGAAACCAGTGTTTGCTCTTTAGTCTACTGTATCAACTCGAAATCTCACTGAAGCATACAATGAAGCAGAACAACAACGGCACAGCAAGGGAATAATTCCATCTGTTGAAATCGTTTGATTATCTGTATATGGTGGTTAGAATTTCATCTGGTTGAAAACTGTTGCTGGCCTCCTTCGGAACACAGTCTTTATGAGTTAACAATAAGTGCAACAACAACTTTTAGAAAGACATACATGAGAACCAGATAGCATCTAATATCTTCAGTTCAAAGAGCTACATCTGTACTTTCAGTAGTACATGCGTTACTCTGCACGGAAAACAAGATATGTCGAGACATCGCTATCTCTGATTGTTCCTTCAATGGCAATGCCATGGGTCACTATCTCCCACAATGAATGCCATCACCGCACGGACAGGGAAGAGAAAGCAATAACTTCTGTTATAATTGCTAGAAATTGTGATGTTCTCTCCTGTTTCAAAGATTGATCCTTTGCCTGATATAATTTCTAAGCTAGGTCTCTTTGAAAACACGGTATTTTCAGAGTTTCACAGTGAATTACCAAGAAACAACATAGGAAACCACTGGGAACGGTGAAGTCACATATAGATCCTTTGGTGTGTCAGGTGAAACACACTACCCAAAAGACTCCAGCATTCTTTAAACCAGTGTTTGCTCTTTAGTCTACTGTATCAACTCGAAAGCTCACTGAAGCATACAATGAAGCACAACAACAACGGCACAGCAAGGGCATAATTCCATCTGTTGAAATCGTTTGATTATCTGTATATGGTGGTTAGAATTTCATCTGGTTGAAAACTGTTGCTGGCCTCCTTCGGAACACAGTCTTTATGAGTTAACAATAAGTGCAACAACAACTTTTAGAAAGACATACATGAGAACCAGATAGCATCTAATATCTTCAGTTCAAAGAGCTACATCTGTACTTTCAGTAGAACATGCGTTACTCTGCACGGAAAACAAGATATGTCCAGACATCGCTATCTCTGATTCTGCCTTCAATGGCAATGCCACCGGTCACTATCTCCCACAATGAATGCCATCACCGCACGGACAGGGAAGAGAAAGCAATAACTTCTGTTATAATTGCTAGAAATTGTGATGTTCTCTCCTGTTTCAAAGAATGATGCTTTGCGTGATATAAATTCTAAGCTAGGTCTCTTTGAAATCACGGTATTTTCAGAGTTTCACAGTGAATTACCAAGAAAAAACATAGGAAACCACTGGGAACGGTGAAGTCACATATAGATCCTTTGGTGTGTCAGGTGAAACACACTACCCAAAAGACTCCAGCGTTCTTGAAACCAGTGTTTGCTCTTTAGTCTACTGTATCAACTCTAAATCTCACTGAAGTATACAATGAAGCAGAACAACAACGGCACAGCAAGGGCATAATTCCATCTGTTGAAATCGTTTGATTATCTGTATATGGTGGTTAGAATTTCATCTGGTTGAAAACTGTTGCTGGCCTCCTTCGGAACACAGTCTTTATGAGTTAACAATAAGTGCAACAACAACTTTTAGAAAGACATACATGAGAACCAGATAGCATCTCATATCTTCAGTTCAAAGAGCTACATCTGTACTTTCAGTAGTACATAGGTTACTCTGCATGGAAAACAAGATATGTCCAGACATCGCTATCTCTGATTCTGCCTTCAATGGCAATGCCACCGGTCACTATCTCCCACAATGAATACCATCACCGCACGGACAGGGAAGAGAAAGCAATAACTTCTGTTATAATTGCTAGAAATTGTGATGTTCTCTCCTGTTTCAAAGAATGATCCTTTGCCTGATATAATTTCTAAGCTAGGTCTATTTGAAAACACGTTATTTTCAGAGTTTCACAGTGAATTACCAAGAAACAACATAGGAAACCACTGGGAACGGTGAAGTCACATATAGATCCTTTGGTGTGTCAGGTGAAACACACTACCCAAAAGACTCCAGCGTTCTTGAAACCAGTGTTTGCTCTTTAGTCTACTGTATCAACTCGAAATCTCACTGAAGCATACAATGAAGCAGAACAACAACGGCACAGCAAGGGAATAATTCCATCTGTTGAAATCGTTTGATTATCTGTATATGGTCCTTAGAATTTCATCTGGTTGAAAACTTGCTGGCCTCCTTCGGAACACAGTCTTTATGAGTTAACAATAAGTGCAACAACAACTTTTAGAAAGACATACATGAGAACCAGATAGCATCTCATATCTTCAGTTCAAAGAGCTACATCTGTACTTTCAGTAGTACATACGTTACTCTGCACGGAAAACAAGATATGTCCAGACATCACTATCTCTGATTCTGCCTTCAATGGCAATGCCACCGGTCACTATCTCCCACAATGAATACCATCACCGCACGGACAGGGAAGAGAAAGCAATAACTTCTGTTATAATTGCTAGAAATTGTGATGTTATCTCCTGTTTCAAAGATTGATCCTTTGCCTGATATAATTTCTAAGCTAGGTCTCTTTGAAAACACGGTATTTTCAGAGTTTCACAGTGAATTACCAAGAAACAACATAGGAAACCACTGGGAACGGTGAAGTCACATATAGATCCTTTGGTGTGTCAGGTGAAACACACTACCCAAAAGACTCCAGCGTTCTTTAAACCAGTGTTTGCTCTTTAGTCTACTGTATCAACTCGAAAGCTCACTGAAGCATACAATGAAGCACAACAACAACGGCACAGCAAGGGCATAATTCCATCTGTTGAAATCGTTTGATTATCTGTATATGGTGGTTAGAATTTCATCTGGTTGAAAACTGTTGCTGGCCTCCTTCGGAACACAGTCTTTATGAGTTAACAATAAGTGCAACAACAACTTTTAGAAAGACATACATGAGAACCAGATAGCATCTAATATCTTCAGTTCAAAGAGCTACATCTGTACTTTCAGTAGAACATGCGTTACTCTGCACGGAAAACAAGATATGTCCAGACATCGCTATCTCTGATTCTGCCTTCAATGGCAATGCCACCGGTCACTATCTCCCACAATGAATGCCATCACCGCACGGACAGGGAAGAGAAAGCAATAACTTCTGTTATAATTGCTAGAAATTGTGATGTTCTCTCCTGTTTCAAAGAATGATGCTTTGCGTGATATAAATTCTAAGCTAGGTCTCTTTGAAAACACGGTATTTTCAGAGTTTCACAGTGAATTACCAAGAAAAAACATAGGAAACCACTGGGAACGGTGAAGTCACATATAGATCCTTTGGTGTGTCAGGTGAAACACACTACCCAAAAGACTCCAGCGTTCTTGAAACCAGTGTTTGCTCTTTAGTCTACTGTATCAACTCTAAATCTCACTGAAGTATACAATGAAGCAGAACAACAACGGCACAGCAAGGGCATAATTCCATCTGTTGAAATCGTTTGATTATCTGTATATGGTGGTTAGAATTTCATCTGGTTGAAAACTGTTGCTGGCCTCCTTCGGAACACAGTCTTTATGAGTTAACAATAAGTGCAACAACAACTTTTAGAAAGACATACATGAGAACCAGATAGCATCTCATATCTTCAGTTCAAAGAGCTACATCTGTACTTTCAGTAGTACATAGGTTACTCTGCATGGAAAACAAGATATGTCCAGACATCGCTATCTCTGATTCTGCCTTCAATGGCAATGCCACCGGTCACTATCTCCCACAATGAATACCATCACCGCACGGACAGGGAAGAGAAAGCAATAACTTCTGTTATAATTGCTAGAAATTGTGATGTTCTCTCCTGTTTCAAAGAATGATCCTTTGCCTGATATAATTTCTAAGCTAGGTCTATTTGAAAACACGTTATTTTCAGAGTTTCACAGTGAATTACCAAGAAACAACATAGGAAACCACTGGGAACGGTGAAGTCACATATAGATCCTTTGGTGTGTCAGGTGAAACACACTACCCAAAAGACTCCAGCGTTCTTGAAACCAGTGTTTGCTCTTTAGTCTACTGTATCAACTCGAAATCTCACTGAAGCATACAATGAAGCAGAACAACAACGGCACAGCAAGGGAATAATTCCATCTGTTGAAATCGTTTGATTATCTGTATATGGTCGTTAGAATTTCATCTGGTTGAAAACTTGCTGGCCTCCTTCGGAACACAGTCTTTATGAGTTAACAATAAGTGCAACAACAACTTTTAGAAAGACATACATGAGAACCAGATAGCATCTCATATCTTCAGTTCAAAGAGCTACATCTGTACTTTCAGTAGTACATACGTTACTCTGCACGGAAAACAAGATATGTCCAGACATCACTATCTCTGATTCTGCCTTCAATGGCAATGCCACCGGTCACTATCTCCCACAATGAATACCATCACCGCACGGACAGGGAAGAGAAAGCAATAACTTCTGTTATAATTGCTAGAAATTGTGATGTTATCTCCTGTTTCAAAGATTGATCCTTTGCCTGATATAATTTCTAAGCTAGGTCTCTTTGAAAACACGGTATTTTCAGAGTTTCACAGTGAATTACCAAGAAACAACATAGGAAACCACTGGGAACGGTGAAGTCACATATAGATCCTTTGGTGTGTCAGGTGAAACACACTACCCAAAAGACTCCAGCGTTCTTTAAACCAGTGTTTGCTCTTTAGTCTACTGTATCAACTCGAAAGCTCACTGAAGCATACAATGAAGCACAACAACAACGGCACAGCAAGGGCATAATTCCATCTGTTGAAATCGTTTGATTATCTGTATATGGTGGTTAGAATTTCATCTGGTTGAAAACTGTTGCTGGCCTCCTTCGGAACACAGTCTTTATGAGTTAACAATAAGTGCAACAACAACTTTTAGAAAGACATACATGAGAACCAGATAGCATCTAATATCTTCAGTTCAAAGAGCTACATCTGTACTTTCAGTAGAACATGCGTTACTCTGCACGGAAAACAAGATATGTCCAGACATCGCTATCTCTGATTCTGCCTTCAATGGCAATGCCACCGGTCACTATCTCCCACAATGAATGCCATCACCGCACGGACAGGGAAGAGAAAGCAATAACTTCTGTTATAATTGCTAGAAATTGTGATGTTCTCTCCTGTTTCAAAGAATGATGCTTTGCGTGATATAAATTCTAAGCTAGGTCTCTTTGAAAACACGGTATTTTCAGAGTTTCACAGTGAATTACCAAGAAAAAACATAGGAAACCACTGGGAACGGTGAAGTCACATATAGATCCTTTGGTGTGTCAGGTGAAACACACTACCCAAAAGACTCCAGCGTTCTTGAAACCAGTGTTTGCTCTTTAGTCTACTGTATCAACTCTAAATCTCACTGAAGTATACAATGAAGCAGAACAACAACGGCACAGCAAGGGCATAATTCCATCTGTTGAAATCGTTTGATTATCTGTATATGGTGGTTAGAATTTCATCTGGTTGAAAACTGTTGCTGGCCTCCTTCGGAACACAGTCTTTATGAGTTAACAATAAGTGCAACAACAACTTTTAGAAAGACATACATGAGAACCAGATAGCATCTCATATCTTCAGTTCAAAGAGCTACATCTGTACTTTCAGTAGTACATAGGTTACTCTGCATGGAAAACAAGATATGTCCAGACATCGCTATCTCTGATTCTGCCTTCAATGGCAATGCCACCGGTCACTATCTCCCACAATGAATACCATCACCGCACGGACAGGGAAGAGAAAGCAATAACTTCTGTTATAATTGCTAGAAATTGTGATGTTCTCTCCTGTTTCAAAGAATGATCCTTTGCCTGATATAATTTCTAAGCTAGGTCTATTTGAAAACACGTTATTTTCAGAGTTTCACAGTGAATTACCAAGAAACAACATAGGAAACCACTGGGAACGGTGAAGTCACATATAGATCCTTTGGTGTGTCAGGTGAAACACACTACCCAAAAGACTCCAGCGTTCTTGAAACCAGTGTTTGCTCTTTAGTCTACTGTATCAACTCGAAATCTCACTGAAGCATACAATGAAGCAGAACAACAACGGCACAGCAAGGGAATAATTCCATCTGTTGAAATCGTTTGATTATCTGTATATGGTCGTTAGAATTTCATCTGGTTGAAAACTTGCTGGCCTCCTTCGGAACACAGTCTTTATGAGTTAACAATAAGTGCAACAACAACTTTTAGAAAGACATACATGAGAACCAGATAGCATCTCATATCTTCAGTTCAAAGAGCTACATCTGTACTTTCAGTAGTACATACGTTACTCTGCACGGAAAACAAGATATGTCCAGACATCACTATCTCTGATTCTGCCTTCAATGGCAATGCCACCGGTCACTATCTCCCACAATGAATACCATCATCTCACGGACAGGGAAGAGAAAGCAATAACTTCTGTTATAATTGCTAGAAATTGTGATGTTATCTCCTGTTTCAAAGAATGATCCTTTGCCTGATATAATTTCTAAGCTAGGTCTCTTAGAAAACACGGTATTTTCAGAGTTTCACAGTGAATTACCAAGAAACAACATAGGAAACCACTGGGAACGGTGAAGTCACATATAGATCCTTTGGTGTGTCAGGTGAAGCACACTACCCAAAAGACTCCAGCGTTCTTGAAACCAGTGTTTGCTCTTTAGTCTACTGTATCAACTCGAAAGCTCACTGAAGCATACAATGAAGCAGAACAACAACGGCACAGCAAGGGCATAATTCCATCTGTTGAAATCGTTTGATTATCTATATATGGTGGTTAGAATTTCTTCTGGTTGAAAACTGTTGCTGGCCTCCTTATGAACACAGACTTTATGAGTTAACAATAAGTGCAACAACAACTTTTAGAAAGACATACATGAGAACCAGATAGCATCTAATATCTTCAGTTCAAAGAGCTACATCTGTACTTTCAGTAGTACATGTGTTACTCTGCACGGTAAACAAGATATGTCCAGACATCGCTATCTCTGATTCTGCCTTCAATGGCAATGCCAGCGGTCACTATCTCCCACAATGAATGCCATCACCGCACGGACAGGGAAGAGAAAGCAATAACTTCTGTTATAATTGCTAGAAATTGTGATGTTCTCTCCTGTTTCAAAGAATGATGCTTTGCCTGATATAATTTCTAAGCTAGGTCTCTTTGAAAACACGGTATTTTCAGAGTTTCACAGTGAATTACCAAGAAACAACATAGGAAACCACTGGGAACGGTGAAGTCACATATAGATCCTTTGGTGTGTCAGGTGAAGCACACTACCCAAAAGACTCCAGCGTTCTTGAAACCAGTGTTTGCTCTTTAGTCTACTGTATCAACTCGAAAGCTCACTGAAGCATACAATGAAGCAGAACAACAACGGCACAGCAAGGGCATAATTCCATCTGTTGAAATCGTTTGATTATCTGTATATGGTCGTTAGAATTTCATCTGGTTGAAAACTTGCTGGCCTCCTTCGGAACACAGTCTTTATGAGTTAACAATAAGTGCAACAACAACTTTTAGAAAGACATACATGAGAACCAGATAGCATCTCATATCTTCAGTTCAAAGAGCTACATCTGTACTTTCAGTAGTACATACGTTACTCTGCACGGAAAACAAGATATGTCCAGACATCACTATCTCTGATTCTGCCTTCAATGGCAATGCCACCGGTCACTATCTCCCACAATGAATACCATCACCGCACGGACAGGGAAGAGAAAGCAATAACTTCTGTTATAATTGCTAGAAATTGTGATGTTATCTCCTGTTTCAAAGATTGATCCTTTGCCTGATATAATTTCTAAGCTAGGTCTCTTTGAAAACACGGTATTTTCAGAGTTTCACAGTGAATTACCAAGAAACAACATAGGAAACCACTGGGAACGTTGAAGTCACATATAGATCCTTTGGTGTGTCAGGTGAAACACACTACCCAAAAGACTCCAGCGTTCTTTAAACCAGTGTTTGCTCTTTAGTCTACTGTATCAACTCGAAAGCTCACTGAAGCATACAATGAAGCACAACAACAACGGCACAGCAAGGGCATAATTCCATCTGTTGAAATCGTTTGATTATCTGTATATGGTGGTTAGAATTTCATCTGGTTGAAAACTGTTGCTGGCCTCCTTCGGAACACAGTCTTTATGAGTTAACAATAAGTGCAACAACAACTTTTAGAAAGACATACATGAGAACCAGATAGCATCTAATATCTTCAGTTCAAAGAGCTACATCTGTACTTTCAGTAGAACATGCGTTACTCTGCACGGAAAACAAGATATGTCCAGACATCGCTATCTCTGATTCTGCCTTCAATGGCAATGCCACCGGTCACTATCTCCCACAATGAATGCCATCACCGCACGGACAGGGAAGAGAAAGCAATAACTTCTGTTATAATTGCTAGAAATTGTGATGTTCTCTCCTGTTTCAAAGAATGATGCTTTGCGTGATATAAATTCTAAGCTAGGTCTCTTTGAAAACACGGTATTTTCAGAGTTTCACAGTGAATTACCAAGAAAAAACATAGGAAACCACTGGGAACGGTGAAGTCACATATAGATCCTTTGGTGTGTCAGGTGAAACACACTACCCAAAAGACTCCAGCGTTCTTGAAACCAGTGTTTGCTCTTTAGTCTACTGTATCAACTCTAAATCTCACTGAAGTATACAATGAAGCAGAACAACAACGGCACAGCAAGGGCATAATTCCATCTGTTGAAATCGTTTGATTATCTGTATATGGTGGTTAGAATTTCATCTGGTTGAAAACTGTTGCTGGCCTCCTTCGGAACACAGTCTTTATGAGTTAACAATAAGTGCAACAACAACTTTTAGAAAGACATACATGAGAACCAGATAGCATCTCATATCTTCAGTTCAAAGAGCTACATCTGTACTTTCAGTAGTACATAGGTTACTCTGCATGGAAAACAAGATATGTCCAGACATCGCTATCTCTGATTCTGCCTTCAATGGCAATGCCACCGGTCACTATCTCCCACAATGAATACCATCACCGCACGGACAGGGAAGAGAAAGCAATAACTTCTGTTATAATTGCTAGAAATTGTGATGTTCTCTCCTGTTTCAAAGAATGATCCTTTGCCTGATATAATTTCTAAGCTAGGTCTATTTGAAAACACGTTATTTTCAGAGTTTCACAGTGAATTACCAAGAAACAACATAGGAAACCACTGGGAACGGTGAAGTCACATATAGATCCTTTGGTGTGTCAGGTGAAACACACTACCCAAAAGACTCCAGCGTTCTTGAAACCAGTGTTTGCTCTTTAGTCTACTGTATCAACTCGAAATCTCACTGAAGCATACAATGAAGCAGAACAACAACGGCACAGCAAGGGAATAATTCCATCTGTTGAAATCGTTTGATTATCTGTATATGGTCGTTAGAATTTCATCTGGTTGAAAACTTGCTGGCCTCCTTCGGAACACAGTCTTTATGAGTTAACAATAAGTGCAACAACAACTTTTAGAAAGACATACATGAGAACCAGATAGCATCTCATATCTTCAGTTCAAAGAGCTACATCTGTACTTTCAGTAGTACATACGTTACTCTGCACGGAAAACAAGATATGTCCAGACATCACTATCTCTGATTCTGCCTTCAATGGCAATGCCACCGGTCACTATCTCCCACAATGAATACCATCATCTCACGGACAGGGAAGAGAAAGCAATAACTTCTGTTATAATTGCTAGAAATTGTGATGTTATCTCCTGTTTCAAAGAATGATCCTTTGCCTGATATAATTTCTAAGCTAGGTCTCTTAGAAAACACGGTATTTTCAGAGTTTCACAGTGAATTACCAAGAAACAACATAGGAAACCACTGGGAACGGTGAAGTCACATATAGATCCTTTGGTGTGTCAGGTGAAGCACACTACCCAAAAGACTCCAGCGTTCTTGAAACCAGTGTTTGCTCTTTAGTCTACTGTATCAACTCGAAAGCTCACTGAAGCATACAATGAAGCAGAACAACAACGGCACAGCAAGGGCATAATTCCATCTGTTGAAATCGTTTGATTATCTATATATGGTGGTTAGAATTTCTTCTGGTTGAAAACTGTTGCTGGCCTCCTTATGAACACAGACTTTATGAGTTAACAATAAGTGCAACAACAACTTTTAGAAAGACATACATGAGAACCAGATAGCATCTAATATCTTCAGTTCAAAGAGCTACATCTGTACTTTCAGTAGTACATGTGTTACTCTGCACGGTAAACAAGATATGTCCAGACATCGCTATCTCTGATTCTGCCTTCAATGGCAATGCCAGCGGTCACTATCTCCCACAATGAATGCCATCACCGCACGGACAGGGAAGAGAAAGCAATAACTTCTGTTATAATTGCTAGAAATTGTGATGTTCTCTCCTGTTTCAAAGAATGATGCTTTGCCTGATATAATTTCTAAGCTAGGTCTCTTTGAAAACACGGTATTTTCAGAGTTTCACAGTGAATTACCAAGAAACAACATAGGAAACCACTGGGAACGGTGAAGTCACATATAGATCCTTTGGTGTGTCAGGTGAAGCACACTACCCAAAAGACTCCAGCGTTCTTGAAACCAGTGTTTGCTCTTTAGTCTACTGTATCAACTCGAAAGCTCACTGAAGCATACAATGAAGCAGAACAACAACGGCACAGCAAGGGCATAATTCCATCTGTTGAAATCGTTTGATTATCTGTATATGGTCGTTAGAATTTCATCTGGTTGAAAACTTGCTGGCCTCCTTCGGAACACAGTCTTTATGAGTTAACAATAAGTGCAACAACAACTTTTAGAAAGACATACATGAGAACCAGATAGCATCTCATATCTTCAGTTCAAAGAGCTACATCTGTACTTTCAGTAGTACATAGGTTACTCTGCATGGAAAACAAGATATGTCCAGACATCGCTATCTCTGATTCTGCCTTCAATGGCAATGCCACCGGTCACTATCTCCCACAATGAATACCATCACCGCACGGACAGGGAAGAGAAAGCAATAACTTCTGTTATAATTGCTAGAAATTGTGATGTTCTCTCCTGTTTCAAAGAATGATCCTTTGCCTGATATAATTTCTAAGCTAGGTCTATTTGAAAACACGTTATTTTCAGAGTTTCACAGTGAATTACCAAGAAACAACATAGGAAACCACTGGGAACGGTGAAGTCACATATAGATCCTTTGGTGTGTCAGGTGAAACACACTACCCAAAAGACTCCAGCGTTCTTGAAACCAGTGTTTGCTCTTTAGTCTACTGTATCAACTCGAAATCTCACTGAAGCATACAATGAAGCAGAACAACAACGGCACAGCAAGGGAATAATTCCATCTGTTGAAATCGTTTGATTATCTGTATATGGTCGTTAGAATTTCATCTGGTTGAAAACTTGCTGGCCTCCTTCGGAACACAGTCTTTATGAGTTAACAATAAGTGCAACAACAACTTTTAGAAAGACATACATGAGAACCAGATAGCATCTCATATCTTCAGTTCAAAGAGCTACATCTGTACTTTCAGTAGTACATACGTTACTCTGCACGGAAAACAAGATATGTCCAGACATCACTATCTCTGATTCTGCCTTCAATGGCAATGCCACCGGTCACTATCTCCCACAATGAATACCATCATCTCACGGACAGGGAAGAGAAAGCAATAACTTCTGTTATAATTGCTAGAAATTGTGATGTTATCTCCTGTTTCAAAGAATGATCCTTTGCCTGATATAATTTCTAAGCTAGGTCTCTTAGAAAACACGGTATTTTCAGAGTTTCACAGTGAATTACCAAGAAACAACATAGGAAACCACTGGGAACGGTGAAGTCACATATAGATCCTTTGGTGTGTCAGGTGAAGCACACTACCCAAAAGACTCCAGCGTTCTTGAAACCAGTGTTTGCTCTTTAGTCTACTGTATCAACTCGAAAGCTCACTGAAGCATACAATGAAGCAGAACAACAACGGCACAGCAAGGGCATAATTCCATCTGTTGAAATCGTTTGATTATCTATATATGGTGGTTAGAATTTCTTCTGGTTGAAAACTGTTGCTGGCCTCCTTATGAACACAGACTTTATGAGTTAACAATAAGTGCAACAACAACTTTTAGAAAGACATACATGAGAACCAGATAGCATCTAATATCTTCAGTTCAAAGAGCTACATCTGTACTTTCAGTAGTACATGTGTTACTCTGCACGGTAAACAAGATATGTCCAGACATCGCTATCTCTGATTCTGCCTTCAATGGCAATGCCAGCGGTCACTATCTCCCACAATGAATGCCATCACCGCACGGACAGGGAAGAGAAAGCAATAACTTCTGTTATAATTGCTAGAAATTGTGATGTTCTCTCCTGTTTCAAAGAATGATGCTTTGCCTGATATAATTTCTAAGCTAGGTCTCTTTGAAAACACGGTATTTTCAGAGTTTCACAGTGAATTACCAAGAAACAACATAGGAAACCACTGGGAACGGTGAAGTCACATATAGATCCTTTGGTGTGTCAGGTGAAGCACACTACCCAAAAGACTCCAGCGTTCTTGAAACCAGTGTTTGCTCTTTAGTCTACTGTATCAACTCGAAAGCTCACTGAAGCATACAATGAAGCAGAACAACAACGGCACAGCAAGGGCATAATTCCATCTGTTGAAATCGTTTGATTATCTGTATATGGTCGTTAGAATTTCATCTGGTTGAAAACTTGCTGGCCTCCTTCGGAACACAGTCTTTATGAGTTAACAATAAGTGCAACAACAACTTTTAGAAAGACATACATGAGAACCAGATAGCATCTCATATCTTCAGTTCAAAGAGCTACATCTGTACTTTCAGTAGTACATACGTTACTCTGCACGGAAAACAAGATATGTCCAGACATCACTATCTCTGATTCTGCCTTCAATGGCAATGCCACCGGTCACTATCTCCCACAATGAATACCATCACCGCACGGACAGGGAAGAGAAAGCAATAACTTCTGTTATAATTGCTAGAAATTGTGATGTTATCTCCTGTTTCAAAGATTGATCCTTTGCCTGATATAATTTCTAAGCTAGGTCTCTTTGAAAACACGGTATTTTCAGAGTTTCACAGTGAATTACCAAGAAACAACATAGGAAACCACTGGGAACGTTGAAGTCACATATAGATCCTTTGGTGTGTCAGGTGAAACACACTACCCAAAAGACTCCAGCGTTCTTTAAACCAGTGTTTGCTCTTTAGTCTACTGTATCAACTCGAAAGCTCACTGAAGCATACAATGAAGCACAACAACAACGGCACAGCAAGGGCATAATTCCATCTGTTGAAATCGTTTGATTATCTGTATATGGTGGTTAGAATTTCATCTGGTTGAAAACTGTTGCTGGCCTCCTTCGGAACACAGTCTTTATGAGTTAACAATAAGTGCAACAACAACTTTTAGAAAGACATACATGAGAACCAGATAGCATCTAATATCTTCAGTTCAAAGAGCTACATCTGTACTTTCAGTAGAACATGCGTTACTCTGCACGGAAAACAAGATATGTCCAGACATCGCTATCTCTGATTCTGCCTTCAATGGCAATGCCACCGGTCACTATCTCCCACAATGAATGCCATCACCGCACGGACAGGGAAGAGAAAGCAATAACTTCTGTTATAATTGCTAGAAATTGTGATGTTCTCTCCTGTTTCAAAGAATGATGCTTTGCGTGATATAAATTCTAAGCTAGGTCTCTTTGAAAACACGGTATTTTCAGAGTTTCACAGTGAATTACCAAGAAAAAACATAGGAAACCACTGGGAACGGTGAAGTCACATATAGATCCTTTGGTGTGTCAGGTGAAACACACTACCCAAAAGACTCCAGCGTTCTTGAAACCAGTGTTTGCTCTTTAGTCTACTGTATCAACTCTAAATCTCACTGAAGTATACAATGAAGCAGAACAACAACGGCACAGCAAGGGCATAATTCCATCTGTTGAAATCGTTTGATTATCTGTATATGGTGGTTAGAATTTCATCTGGTTGAAAACTGTTGCTGGCCTCCTTCGGAACACAGTCTTTATGAGTTAACAATAAGTGCAACAACAACTTTTAGAAAGACATACATGAGAACCAGATAGCATCTCATATCTTCAGTTCAAAGAGCTACATCTGTACTTTCAGTAGTACATACGTTACTCTGCATGGAAAACAAGATATGTCCAGACATCGCTATCTCTGATTCTGCCTTCAATGGCAATGCCACCGGTCACTATCTCCCACAATGAATACCATCACCGCACGGACAGGGAAGAGAAAGCAATAACTTCTGTTATAATTGCTAGAAATTGTGATGTTCTCTCCTGTTTCAAAGAATGATCCTTTGCCTGATATAATTTCTAAGCTAGGTCTATTTGAAAACACGTTATGTTCAGAGTTTCACAGTGAATTACCAAGAAACAACATAGGAAACCACTGGGAACGGTGAAGTCACATATAGATCCTTTGGTGTGTCAGGTGAAACACACTACCCAAAAGACTCCAGCGTTCTTGAAACCAGTGTTTGCTCTTTAGTCTACTGTATCAACTCGAAATCTCACTGAAGCATACAATGAAGCAGAACAACAACGGCACAGCAAGGGAATAATTCCATCTGTTGAAATCGTTTGATTATCTGTATATGGTCGTTAGAATTTCATCTGGTTGAAAACTTGCTGGCCTCCTTCGGAACACAGTCTTTATGAGTTAACAATAAGTGCAACAACAACTTTTAGAAAGACATACATGAGAACCAGATAGCATCTCATATCTTCAGTTCAAAGAGCTACATCTGTACTTTCAGTAGTACATACGTTACTCTGCATGGAAAACAAGATATGTCCAGACATCGCTATCTCTGATTCTGCCTTCAATGGCAATGCCACCGGTCACTATCTCCCACAATGAATACCATCACCGCACGGACAGGGAAGAGAAAGCAATAACTTCTGTTATAATTGCTAGAAATTGTGATGTTCTCTCCTGTTTCAAAGAATGATCCTTTGCCTGATATAATTTCTAAGCTAGGTCTATTTGAAAACACGTTATTTTCAGAGTTTCACAGTGAATTACCAAGAAACAACATAGGAAACCACTGGGAACGGTGAAGTCACATATAGATCCTTTGGTGTGTCAGGTGAAACACACTACCCAAAAGACTCCAGCGTTCTTGAAACCAGTGTTTGCTCTTTAGTCTACTGTATCAACTCGAAATCTCACTGAAGCATACAATGAAGCAGAACAACAACGGCACAGCAAGGGAATAATTCCATCTGTTGAAATCGTTTGATTATCTGTATATGGTCGTTAGAATTTCATCTGGTTGAAAACTTGATGGCCTCCTTCGGAACACAGTCTTTATGAGTTAACAATAAGTGCAACAACAACTTTTAGAAAGACATACATGAGAACCAGATAGCATCTCATATCTTCAGTTCAAAGAGCTACATCTGTACTTTCAGTAGTACATGTGTTACTCTGCACGGTAAACAAGATATGTCCAGACATCGCTATCTCTGATTCTGCCTTCAATGGCAATGCCAGCGGTCACTATCTCCCACAATGAATGCCATCACCGCACGGACAGGGAAGAGAAAGCAATAACTTCTGTTATAATTGCTAGAAATTGTGATGTTCTCTCCTGTTTCAAAGAATGATCCTTTGCCTGATATAATTTCTAAGCTAGGTCTCTTTGAAAACACGGTATTTTCAGAGTTTCACAGTGAATTACCAAGAAACAACATAGGAAACCACTGGGAACGGTGAAGTCACATATAGATCCTTTGGTGTGTCAGGTGAAGCACACTACCCAAAAGACTCCAGCGTTCTTGAAACCAGTGTTTGCTCTTTAGTCTACTGTATCAACTCGAAAGCTCACTGAAGCATACAATGAAGCAGAACAACAACGGCACAGCAAGGGCATAATTCCATCTGTTGAAATCGTTTGATTATCTATATATGGTGGTTAGAATTTCTTCTGGTTGAAAACTGTTGCTGGCCTCCTTATGAACACAGACTTTATGAGTTAACAATAAGTGCAACAACAACTTTTAGAAAGACATACATGAGAACCAGATAGCATCTAATATCTTCAGTTCAAAGAGCTACATCTGTACTTTCAGTAGTACATGCGTTACTCTGCACGGAAAACAAGATATGTCCAGACATCGCTATCTCTGATTCTGCCTTCAAGGCAATGCCACCGGTCACTATCTCCCACAATGAATGCCATCACCGCACGGACAGGGAAGAGAAAGCAATAACTTCTGTTATAATTGCTAGAAATTGTGATGTTCTCTCCTGTTTCAAAGATTGATCCTTTGCCTGATATAATTTCTAAGCTAGGTCTCTTTGAAAACACGGTATTTTCAGAGTTTCACAGTGAATTACCAAGAAACAACATAGGAAACCACTGGGAACGGTGAAGTCACATATAGATCCTTTGGTGTGTCAGGTGAAACACACTACCCAAAAGACTCCAGCGTTCTTTAAACCAGTGTTTGCTCTTTAGTCTACTGTATCAACTCGAAAGCTCACTGAAGCATACAATGAAGCAGAACAACAACGGCACAGCAAGGGCATAATTCCATCTGTTGAAATCGTTTGATTATCTGTATATGGTGGTTAGAATTTCATCTGGTTGAAAACTGTTGCTGGCCTCCTTCGGAACACAGTCTTTATGAGTTAACAATAAGTGCAACAACAACTTTTAGAAAGACATACATGAGAACCAGATAGCATCTAATATCATCAGTTCAAAGAGCTACATCTGTACTTTCAGTAGAACATGCGTTACTCTGCACGGAAAACAAGATATGTCCAGACATCGCTATCTCTGATTCTGCCTTCAATGGCAATGCCACCGGTCACTATCTCCCACAATGAATGCCATCACCGCACGGACAGGGAAGAGAAAGCAATAACTTCTGTTATAATTGCTAGAAATTGTGATGTTCTCTCCTGTTTCAAAGAATGATGCTTTGCGTGATATAAATTCTAAGCTAGGTCTCTTTGAAAACACGGTATTTTCAGAGTTTCACAGTGAATTACCAAGAAAAAACATAGGAAACCACTGGGAACGGTGAAGTCACATATAGATCCTTTGGTGTGTCAGGTGAAACACACTACCCAAAAGACTCCAGCGTTCTTTAAACCAGTGTTTGCTCTTTAGTCTACTGTATCAACTCGAAAGCTCACTGAAGTATACAATGAAGCAGAACAACAACGGCACAGCAAGGGCATAATTCCATCTGTTGAAATCGTTTGATTATCTGTATATGGTGGTTAGAATTTCATCTGGTTGAAAACTGTTGCTGGCCTCCTTCGGAACACAGTCTTTATGAGTTAACAATAAGTGCAACAACAACTTTTAGAAAGACATACATGAGAACCAGATAGCATCTAATATCTTCAGTTCAAAGAGCTACATCTGTACTTTCAGTAGTACATGCGTTACTCTGCACGGAAAACAAGATATGTCGAGACATCGCTATCTCTGATTCTGCCTTCAATGGCAATGCCACCGGTCACTATCTCCCACAATGAATGCTATCACCGAACGGAAAGGGAAGAGAAAGCAATAAGTTCTGTTATAATTGCTAGAAATTGTGATGTTCTCTCCTGTTTCAAAGAATGATGCTTTGCGTGATATAATTTCTAAGCTAGGTCTCTTTGAAAACACGGTATTTTCAGAGTTTCACAGTGAATTACCAAGAAACAACGTAGGAAACCACTGGGAACGGTGAAGTCACATATAGATCCTTTGGTGTGTCAGGTGAAGCACACTACCCAAAAGACTCCAGCGTTCTTGAAACCAGTGTTTGCTCTTTAGTCTTCTGTATCAACTCGAAAGCTCACTGAAGCATACAATGAAGCAGAACAACAACGGCACAGCAAGGGCATAATTCCATCTGTTGAAATCGTTTGATTATCTGTATATGGTGGTTAGAATTTCATCTGCTTGAAAACTGTTGCTGGCCTCCTTCGGAACACAGTCTTTATGAGTTAACAATAAGTGCAACAACAACTTTTAGAAAGACATACATGAGAACCAGATAGCATCTCATATCTTCAGTTCAAAGAGCTACATCTGTACTTTCTGTAGTACATACGTTACTCTTCATGGAAAACAAGATATGTCCAGACATCGCTATCTCTGATTCTGCCTTCAATGGCAATGCCACCGGTCACTATCTCCCACAATGAATACCATCACCGCACGGACAGGGAAGAGAAAGCAATAACTTCTGTTATAATTGCTAGAAATTGTGATGTTCTCTCCTGTTTCAAAGAATGATCCTTTGCCTGATATAATTTCTAAGCTAGGTCTATTTGAAAACACGGTATTTTCAGAGTTTCACAGTGAATTACCAAGAAACAACATAGGAAACCACTGGGAACGGTGAAGTCACTTATAGATCCTTTGGTGTGTCAGGTGAAGCACACTACCCAAAAGACTCCAGCGTTCTTGAAACCAGTGTTTGCTCTTTAGTCTACTGTATCAACTCGAAAGCTCACTGAAGCATACAATGAAGCAGAACAACAACGGCACAGCAAGGGCATAATTCCATCTGTTGAAATCGTTTGATTATCTGTATATGGTGGTTAGAATTTCATCTGGTTGAAAACTGTTGCTGGCCTCCTTCGGAACACAGTCTTTATGAGTTAACAATAAGTGCAACAACAACTTTTAGAAAGACATACATGAGAACCAGATAGCATCTAATATCTTCAGTTCAAAGAGCTACATCTGTACTTTCAGTAGTACATGCGTTACTCTGCACGGAAAACAAGATATGTCGAGACATCGCTATCTCTGATTCTGCCTTCAATGGCAATGCCACCGGTCACTATCTCCCACAATGAATGCTATCACCGAACGGAAAGGGAAGAGAAAGCAATAACTTCTGTTATAATTGCTAGAAATTGTGATGTTCTCTCCTGTTTCAAAGAATGATGCTTTGCCTGATATAATTTCTAAGCTAGGTCTCTTTGAAAACACGGTATTTTCAGAGTTTCACAGTGAATTACCAAGAAACAACGTAGGAAACCACTGGGAACGGTGAAGTCACATATAGATCCTTTGGTGTGTCAGGTGAAGCACACTACCCAAAAGACTCCAGCGTTCTTGAAACCAGTGTTTGCTCTTTAGTCTACTGTATCAACTCGAAAGCTCACTGAAGCATACAATGAAGCAGAACAACAACGGCACAGCAAGGGCATAATTCCATCTGTTGAAATCGTTTGATTATCTGTATATGGTGGTTAGAATTTCATCTGGTTGAAAATTGTTGCTGGCCTCCTTCGGAACACAGTCTTTATGAGTTAACAATAAGTGCAACAACAACTTTTAGAAAGACATACATGAGAACCAGATAGCATCTCATATCTTCAGTTCAAAGAGCTACATCTGTACTTTCTGTAGTACATACGTTACTCTTCATGGAAAACAAGATATGTCCAGACATCGCTATCTCTGATTCTGCCTTCAATGGCAATGCCACCGGTCACTATCTCCCACAATGAATACCATCACCGCACGGACAGGGAAGGGAAAGCAATAACTTCTGTTATAATTGCTAGAAATTGTGATGTTCTCTCCTGTTTCAAAGAGTGATCCTTTGCCTGATATAATTTCTAAGCTAGGTCTATTTGAAAACACGGTATTTTCAGAGTTTCACAGTGAATTACCAAGAAACAACATAGGAAACCACTGGGAACAGTGAAGTCACTTATAGATCCTTTGGTGTGTCAGGTGAAGCACACTACCCAAAAGACTCCAGCGTTCTTGAAACCAGTGTTTGCTCTTTAGTCTACTGTATCAACTCGAAAGCTCACTGAAGCATACAATGAAGCAGAACAACAACGGCACAGCAAGGGCATAATTCCATCTGTTGAAATCGTTTGATTATCTGTATATGGTGGTTAGAATTTCATCTGGTTGAAAACTGTTGCTGGCCTCCTTCGGAACACAGTTTTTATGAGTTAACAATAAATGCAACAACAACTTTTAGAAAGACATACATGAGAACCAGATAGCATCTCATATCTTCAGTTCAAAGAGCTACATCTGTACTTTCAGTAGTACATACGTTACTCTGCACGGAAAACAAAATATGTCCAGACATCGCTATCTCTGATTCTGCCTTCAATGGCAATGCCACCGGTCACTATCTCCCACAATGAATACCATCACCGCACGGACAGGGAAGAGAAAGCAATAACTTCTGTTATAATTGCTAGAAATTGTGATGTTCTCTCCTGTTTCAAAGAATGATCCTTTGCCTGATATAATTTCTAAGCTAGGTCTCTTTGAAAACACGGTATTTTCAGAGTTTCACAGTGAATTACCAAGAAACAACATAGGAAACCACTGGGAACGGTGAAGTCACATATAGATCCTTTGGTGTGTCAGGTGAAGCACACTACCCAAAAGACTCCAGCGTTCTTGAAACCAGTGTTTGCTCTTTAGTCTACTGTATCAACTCGAAAGCTCACTGAAGCATACAATGAAGCAGAACAACAACGGCACAGCAAGGGCATAATTCCATCTGTTGAAATCGTTTGATTATCTGTATATGGTGGTTAGAATTTCATCTGGTTGAAAACTGTTGCTGGCCTCCTTCGGAACACAGTCTTTATGAGTTAACAATAAGTGCAACAACAACTTTTAGAAAGACATACATGAGAACCAGATAGCATCTCATATCTTCAGTTCAAAGAGCTACATCTGTACTTTCTGTAGTACATACGTTACTCTTCATGGAAAACAAGATATGTCCAGACATCGCTATCTCTGATTCTGCCTTCAATGGCAATGCCACCGGTCACTATCTCCCACAATGAATACCATCACCGCACGGACAGGGAAGAGAAAGCAATAACTTCTGTTATAATTGCTAGAAATTGTGATGTTCTCTCCTGTTTCAAAGAATGATCCTTTGCCTGATATAATTTCTAAGCTAGGTCTATTTGAAAACACGGTATTTTCAGAGTTTCACAGTGAATTACCAAGAAACAACATAGGAAACCACTGGGAACGGTGAAGTCACTTATAGATCCTTTGGTGTGTCAGGTGAAGCACACTACCCAAAAGACTCCAGCGTTCTTGAAACCAGTGTTTGCTCTTTAGTCTACTGTATCAACTCGAAAGCTCACTGAAGCATACAATGAAGCAGAACAACAACGGCACAGCAAGGGCATAATTCCATCTGTTGAAATCGTTTGATTATCTGTATATGGTGGTTAGAATTTCATCTGGTTGAAAACTGTTGCCGGCCTCCTTCGGAACACAGTTTTTATGAGTTAACAATAAGTGCAACAACAACTTTTAGAAAGACATACATGAGAACCAGATAGCATCTCATATCTTCAGTTCAAAGAGCTACATCTGTACTTTCAGTAGTACATACGTTACTCTGCACGGAAAACAAGATATGTCCAGACATCGCTATCTCTGATTCTGCCTTCAATGGCAATGCCACCGGTCACTATCTCCCACAATGAATACCATCACCGCACGGACAGGGAAGAGAAAGCAATAACTTCTGTTATAATTGCTAGAAATTGTGATGTTCTCTCCTGTTTCAAAGAATGATCCTTTGCCTGATATAATTTCTAAGCTAGGTCTCTTTGAAAACACGGTATTTTCAGAGTTTCACAGTGAATTACCAAGAAACAACATAGGAAACCACTGGGAACGGTGAAGTCACATATAGGTCCTTTGGTGTGTCAGGTGAAGCACACTACCCAAAAGACTCCAGCGTTCTTGAAACCAGTGTTTGCTCTTTAGTCTACTGTATCAACTCGAAAGCTCACTGAAGCACACAATGAAGCAGAACAACAACGGCACAGCAAGGGCATAATTCCATCTGTTGAAATCGTTTGATTATCTGTATATGGTGGTTAGAATTTCATCTGGTTGAAAACTGTTGCTGGCCTCCTTCGGAACACAGTCTTTATGAGTTAACAATAAGTGCAACAACAACTTTTAGAAAGACATACATGAGAACCAGATAGCATCTAATATCTTCAGTTCAAAGAGCTACATCTGTACTTTCAGTAGTACATGCGTTACTCTGCACGGAAAACAAGATATGTCGAGACATCGCTATCTCTGATTCTCCCTTCAAGGCAATGCCACCGGTCACTATCTCCCACAATGAATGCCATCACCGCACGGACAGGGAAGAGAAAGCAATAACTTCTGTTATAATTGCTAGAAATTGTGATGTTCTCTCCTGTTTCAAAGAATGATCCATTGCCTGATATAATTTCTAAGCTAGGTCTCTTTGAAAACACGGTATTTTCAGAGTTTCACAGTGAATTACCAAGAAAAAACATAGGAAACCACTGGGAACGGTGAAGTCACATATAGATCCTTTGGTGTGTCAGGTGAAGCACACTACCCAAAAGACTCCAGCGTTCTTGAAACCAGTGTTTGCTCTTTAGTCTACTGTATCAACTCTAAATCTCACTGAAGTATACAATGAAGCAGAACAACAACGGCACAGCAAGGGCATAATTCCATCTGTTGAAATCGTTTGATTATCTGTATATGGTGGTTAGAATTTCATCTGGTTGAAAACTGTTGCTGGCCTCCTTCGGAACACAGTCTTTATGAGTTAACAATAAGTGCAACAACAACTTTTAGAAAGACATACATGAGAACCAGATAGCATCTAATATCTTCAGTTCAAAGAGCTACATCTGTACTTTCAGTAGTACATGCGTTACTCTGCACGGAAAACAAGATATGTCGAGACATCGCTATCTCTGATTCTGCCTTCAATGGCAATGCCACCGGTCACTATCTCCCACAATGAATGCTATCACCGAACGGAAAGGGAAGAGAAAGCAATGACTTCTGTTATAATTGCTAGAAATTGTGATGTTCTCTCCTGTTTCAAAGAATGAGGCTTTGCCTGATATAATTTATAAGCTAGGTCTCTTTGAAAACACGGTATTTTCAGAGTTTCACAGTGAATTACCAAGAAACAACATAGGAAACCACTGGGAACGGTGAAGTCACATATAGATCCTTTGGTGTGTCAGGTGAAGCACACTACCCAAAAGACTCCAGCGTTCTTGAAACCAGTGTTTGCTCTTTAGTCTACTGTATCAACTCGAAAGCTCACTGAAGCATACAATGAAGCAGAACAACAACGGCACAGCAAGGGCATAATTCCATCTGTTGAAATCGTTTGATTATCTGTATATGGTGGTTAGAATTTCATCTGGTTGAAAACTGTTGCTGGCCTCCTTCGGAACACAGTCTTTATGAGTTAACAATAAGTGCAACAACAACTTTTAGAAAGACATACATGAGAACCAGATAGCATCTCATATCTTCAGTTCAAAGAGCTACATCTGTACTTTCAGTAGTACATACGTTACTCTGCATGGAAAACAAGATATGTCCAGACATCGATATCTCTGATTCTGCCTTCAATGGCAATGCCACCGGTCACTATCTCCCACAATGAATACCATCACCGCACGGACAGGGAAGAGAAAGCAATAACTTCTGTTATAATTGCTAGAAATTGTGATGTTCTCTCCTGTTTCAAAGAATGATCCTTTGCCTGATATAATTTCTAAGCTAGGTCTATTTGAAAACACGTTATTTTCAGAGTTTCACAGTGAATTACCAAGAAACAACATAGGAAACCACTGGGAACGGTGAAGTCACATATAGATCCTTTGGTGTGTCAGGTGAAACACACTACCCAAAAGACTCCAGCGTTCTTGAAACCAGTGTTTGCTCTCTAGTCTACTGTATCAACTCGAAATCTCACTGAAGCATACAATGAAGCAGAACAACAACGGCACAGCAAGGGAATAATTCCATCTGTTGAAATCGTTTGATTATCTGTATATGGTCGTTAGAATTTCATCTGGTTGAAAACTTGCTGGCCTCCTTCGGAACACAGTCTTTATGAGTTAACAATAAGTGCAACAACAACTTTTAGAAAGACATACATGAGAACCAGATAGCATCTAATATCTTCAGTTCAAAGAGCTACATCTGTACTTTCAGTAGTACATGCGTTACTCTGCACGGAAAACAAGATATGTCGAGACATCGCTATCTCTGATTCTGCCTTCAATGGCAATGCCACCGGTCACTATCTCCCACAATGAATGCTATCACCGAACGGAAAGGGAAGAGAAAGCAATGACTTCTGTTATAATTGCTAGAAATTGTGATGTTCTCTCCTGTTTCAAAGAATGAGGCTTTGCCTGATATAATTTATAAGCTAGGTCTCTTTGAAAACACGGTATTTTCAGAGTTTCACAGTGAATTACCAAGAAACAACATAGGAAACCACTGGGAACGGTGAAGTCACATATAGATCCTTTGGTGTGTCAGGTGAAGCACACTACCCAAAAGACTCCAGCGTTCTTGAAACCAGTGTTTGCTCTTTAGTCTACTGTATCAACTCGAAAGCTCACTGAAGCATACAATGAAGCAGAACAACAACGGCACAGCAAGGGCATAATTCCATCTGTTGAAATCGTTTGATTATCTGTATATGGTGGTTAGAATTTCATCTGGTTGAAAACTGTTGCTGGCCTCCTTCGGAACACAGTCTTTATGAGTTAACAATAAGTGCAACAACAACTTTTAGAAAGACATACATGAGAACCAGATAGCATCTCATATCTTCAGTTCAAAGAGCTACATCTGTACTTTCAGTAGTACATACGTTACTCTGCATGGAAAACAAGATATGTCCAGACATCGCTATCTCTGATTCTGCCTTCAATGGCAATGCCACCGGTCACTATCTCCCACAATGAATACCATCACCGCACGGACAGGGAAGAGAAAGCAATAACTTCTGTTATAATTGCTAGAAATTGTGATGTTCTCTTCTGTTTCAAAGAATGATCCTTTGCCTGATATAATTTCTAAGCTAGGTCTATTTGAAAACACGTTATTTTCAGAGTTTCACAGTGAATAACCAAGAAACAACATAGGAAACCACTGGGAACGGTGAAGTCACATATAGATCCTTTGGTGTGTCAGGTGAAACACACTACCCAAAAGACTCCAGCGTTCTTGAAACCAGTGTTTGCTCTCTAGTCTACTGTATCAACTCGAAATCTCACTGAAGCATACAATGAAGCAGAACAACAACGGCACAGCAAGGGAATAATTCCATCTGTTGAAATCGTTTGATTATCTGTATATGGTCGTTAGAATTTCATCTGGTTGAAAACTTGCTGGCCTCCTTCGGAACACAGTCTTTATGAGTTAACAATAAGTGCAACAACAACTTTTAGAAAGACATACATGAGAACCAGATAGCATCTCATATCTTCAGTTCAAAGAGCTACATCTGTACTTTCAGTAGTACATGTGTTACTCTGCACGGTAAACAAGATATGTCCAGACATCGCTATCTCTGATTCTGCCTTCAATGGCAATGCCAGCGGTCACTATCTCCCACAATGAATGCCATCACCGCACGGACAGGGAAGAGAAAGCAATAACTTCTGTTATAATTGCTAGAAATTGTGATGTTCTCTCCTGTTTCAAAGAATGATGCTTTGCCTGATATAATTTCTAAGCTAGGTCTCTTTGAAAACACGGTATTTTCAGAGTTTCACAGTGAATTACCAAGAAACAACATAGGAAACCACTGGGAACGGTGAAGTCACTTATAGATCCTTTGGTGTGTCAGGTGAAGCACACTACCCAAAAGACTCCAGCGTTCTTGAAACCAGTGTTTGCTCTTTAGTCTACTGTATCAACTCGAAAGCTCACTGAAGCATACAATGAAGCAGAACAACAACGGCACAGCAAGGGCATAATTCCATCTGTTGAAATCGTTTGATTATCTGTATATGGTGGTTAGAATTTCATCTGGTTGAAAACTGTTGCCGGCCTCCTTCGGAACACAGTTTTTATGAGTTAACAATAAGTGCAACAACAACTTTTAGAAAGACATACATGAGAACGAGATAGCATCTCATATCTTCAGTTCAAAGAGCTACATCTGTACTTTCAGTAGTACATACGTTACTCTGCACGGAAAACAAGATATGTCCAGACATCGCTATCTCTGATTCTGCCTTCAATGGCAATGCCACCGGTCACTATCTCCCACAATGAATACCATCACCGCACGGACAGGGAAGAGAAAGCAATAACTTCTGTTATAATTGCTAGAAATTGTGATGTTCTCTCCTGTTTCAAAGAATGATCCTTTGCCTGATATAATTTCTAAGCTAGGTCTCTTTGAAAACACGGTATTTTCAGAGTTTCACAGTGAATTACCAAGAAACAACATAGGAAACCACTGGGAACGGTGAAGTCACATATAGGTCCTTTGGTGTGTCAGGTGAAGCACACTACCCAAAAGACTCCAGCGTTCTTGAAACCAGTGTTTGCTCTTTAGTCTACTGTATCAACTCGAAAGCTCACTGAAGCACACAATGAAGCAGAACAACAACGGCACAGCAAGGGCATAATTCCATCTGTTGAAATCGTTTGATTATCTGTATATGGTGGTTAGAATTTCATCTGGTTGAAAACTGTTGCTGGCCTCCTTCGGAACACAGTCTTTATGAGTTAACAATAAGTGCAACAACAACTTTTAGAAAGACATACATGAGAACCAGATAGCATCTAATATCTTCAGTTCAAAGAGCTACATCTGTACTTTCAGTAGAACATGCGTTACTCTGCACGGAAAACAAGATATGTCGAGACATCGCTATCTCTGATTCTCCCTTCAAGGCAATGCCACCGGTCACTATCTCCCACAATGAATGCCATCACCGCACGGACAGGGAAGAGAAAGCAATAACTTCTGTTATAATTGCTAGAAATTGTGATGTTCTCTCCTGTTTCAAAGAATGATCCTTTGCCTGATATAATTTCTAAGCTAGGTCTCTTTGAAAACACGGTATTTTCAGAGTTTCACAGTGAATTACCAAGAAAAAACATAGGAAACCACTGGGAACGGTGAAGTCACATATAGATCCTTTGGTGTGTCAGGTGAAGCACACTACCCAAAAGACTCCAGCGTTCTTGAAACCAGTGTTTGCTCTTTAGTCTACTGTATCAACTCTAAATCTCACTGAAGCATACAATGAAGCAGAACAACAACGGCACAGCAAGGGCATAATTCCATCTGTTGAAATCGTTTGATTATCTGTATATGGTGGTTAGAATTTCATCTGGTTGAAAACTGTTGCTGGCCTCCTTCGGAACACAGTCTTTATGAGTTAACAATAAGTGCAACAACAACTTTTAGAATGACATACATGAGAACCAGATAGCATCTAATATCTTCAGTTCAAAGAGCTACATCTGTACTTTCAGTAGTACATGCGTTACTCTGCACGGAAAACAAGATATGTCGAGACATCGCTATCTCTGATTCTGCCTTCAATGGCAATGCCACCGGTCACTATCTCCCACAATGAATGCTATCACCGAACGGAAAGGGAAGAGAAAGCAATGACTTCTGTTATAATTGCTAGAAATTGTGATGTTCTCTCCTGTTTCAAAGAATGATGCTTTGCCTGATATAATTTATAAGCTAGGTCTCTTTGAAAACACGGTATTTTCAGAGTTTCACAGTGAATTACCAAGAAACAACATAGGAAACCACTGGGAACGGTGAAGTCACATATAGATCCTTTGGTGTGTCAGGTGAAGCACACTACCCAAAAGACTCCAGCGTTCTTGAAACCAGTGTTTGCTCTTTAGTCTACTGTATCAACTCGAAAGCTCACTGAAGCATACAATGAAGCAGAACAACAACGGCACAGCAAGGGCATAATTCCATCTGTTGAAATCGTTTGATTATCTGTATATGGTGGTTAGAATTTCATCTGGTTGAAAACTGTTGCTGGCCTCCTTCGGAACACAGTCTTTATGAGTTAACAATAAGTGCAACAACAACTTTTAGAAAGACATACATGAGAACCAGATAGCATCTCATATCTTCAGTTCAAAGAGCTACATCTGTACTTTCAGTAGTACATACGTTACTCTGCATGGAAAACAAGATATGTCCAGACATCGCTATCTCTGATTCTGCCTTCAATGGCAATGCCACCGGTCACTATCTCCCACAATGAATACCATCACCGCACGGACAGGGAAGAGAAAGCAATAACTTCTGTTATAATTGCTAGAAATTGTGATGTACTCTCCTGTTTCAAAGAATGATCCTTTGCCTGATATAATTTCTAAGCTAGGTCTATTTGAAAACACGTTATTTTCAGAGTTTCACAGTGAATTACCAAGAAACAACATAGGAAACCACTGGGAACGGTGAAGTCACATATAGATCCTTTGGTGTGTCAGGTGAAACACACTACCCAAAAGACTCCAGCGTTCTTGAAACCAGTGTTTGCTCTTTAGTCTACTGTATCAACTCGAAATCTCACTGAAGCATACAATGAAGCAGAACAACAACGGCACAGCAAGGGAATAATTCCATCTGTTGAAATCGTTTGATTATCTGTATATGGTCGTTAGAATTTCATCTGGTTGAAAACTTGCTGGCCTCCTTCGGAACACAGTCTTTATGAGTTAACAATAAGTGCAACAACAACTTTTAGAAAGACATACATGAGAACCAGATAGCATCTCATATCTTCAGTTCAAAGAGCTACATCTGTACTTTCAGTAGTACATGTGTTACTCTGCACGGTAAACAAGATATGTCCAGACATCGCTATCTCTGATTCTGCCTTCAATGGCAATGCCAGCGGTCACTATCTCCCACAATGAATGCCATCACCGCACGGACAGGGAAGAGAAAGCAATAACTTCTGTTATAATTGCTAGAAATTGTGATGTTCTCTCCTGTTTCAAAGAATGATGCTTTGCCTGATATAATTTCTAAGCTAGGTCTCTTTGAAAACACGGTATTTTCAGAGTTTCACAGTGAATTACCAAGAAACAACATAGGAAACCACTGGGAACGGTGAAGTCACTTATAGATCCTTTGGTGTGTCAGGTGAAGCACACTACCCAAAAGACTCCAGCGTTCTTGAAACCAGTGTTTGCTCTTTAGTCTACTGTATCAACTCGAAAGCTCACTGAAGCATACAATGAAGCAGAACAACAACGGCACAGCAAGGGCATAATTCCATCTGTTGAAATCGTTTGATTATCTGTATATGGTGGTTAGAATTTCATCTGGTTGAAAACTGTTGCTGGCCTCCTTCGGAACACAGTCTTTATGAGTTAACAATAAGTGCAACAACAACTTTTAGAAAGACATACATGAGAACCAGATAGCATCTAATATCTTCAGTTCAAAGAGCTACATCTGTACTTTCAGTAGTACATGCGTTACTCTGCACGGAAAACAAGATATGTCGAGACATCGCTATCTCTGATTCTGCCTTCAATGGCAATGCCACCGGTCACTATCTCCCACACTGAATGCTATCACCGAACGGAAAGGGAAGAGAAAGCAATGACTTCTGTTATAATTGCTAGAAATTGTGATGTTCTCTCCTGTTTCAAAGAATGATGCTTTGCCTGATATAATTTATAAGCTAGGTCTCTTTGAAAACACGGTATTTTCAGAGTTTCACAGTGAATTACCAAGAAACAACATAGGAAACCACTGGGAACGGTGAAGTCACATATAGATCCTTTGGTGTGTCAGGTGAAGCACACTACCCAAAAGACTCCAGCGTTCTTGAAACCAGTATTTGCTCTTTAGTCTACTGTATCAACTCGAAAGCTCACTGAAGCATACAATGAAGCAGAACAACAACGGCACAGCAAGGGCATAATTCCATCTGTTGAAATCGTTTGATTATCTGTATATGGTGGTTAGAATTTCATCTGGTTGAAAACTGTTGCTGGCCTCCTTCGGAACACAGTCTTTATGAGTTAACAATAAGTGCAACAACAACTTTTAGAAAGACATACATGAGAACCAGATAGCATCTCATATCTTCAGTTCAAAGAGCTACATCTGTACTTTCAGTAGTACATACGTTACTCTGCATGGAAAACAAGATATGTCCAGACATCGCTATCTCTGATTCTGCCTTCAATGGCAATGCCACCGGTCACTATCTCCCACAATGAATACCATCACCGCACGGACAGGGAAGAGAAAGCAATAACTTCTGTTATAATTGCTAGAAATTGTGATGTTCTCTCCTGTTTCAAAGAATGATCCTTTGCCTGATATAATTTCTAAGCTAGGTCTATTTGAAAACACGTTATTTTCAGAGTTTCACAGTGAATTACCAAGAAACAACATAGGAAACCACTGGGAACGGTGAAGTCACATATAGATCCTTTGGTGTGTCAGGTGAAACACACTACCCAAAAGACTCCAGCGTTCTTGAAACCAGTGTTTGCTCTTTAGTCTACTGTATCAACTCGAAATCTCACTGAAGCATACAATGAAGCAGAACAACAACGGCACAGCAAGGGAATAATTCCATCTGTTGAAATCGTTTGATTATCTGTATATGGTGGTTAGAATTTCATCTGGTTGAAAACTTGCTGGCCTCCTTCGGAACACAGTCTTTATGAGTTAACAATAAGTGCAACAACAACTTTTAGAAAGGCATACATGAGAACCAGATAGCATCTCATATCTTCAGTTCAAAGAGCTACATCTGTACTTTCAGTAGTACATGTGTTACTCTGCACGGTAAACAAGATATGTCCAGACATCGCTATCTCTGATTCTGCCTTCAATGGCAATGCCAGCGGTCACTATCTCCCACAATGAATGCCATCACCGTACGGACAGGGAAGAGAAAGCAATAACTTCTGTTATAATTGCTAGAAATTGTGATGTTCTCTCCTGTTTCAAAGAATGATGCTTTGCCTGATATAATTTCTAAGCTAGGTCTCTTTGAAAACACGGTATTTTCAGAGTTTCACAGTGAATTACCAAGAAACAACATAGGAAACCACTGGGAACGGTGAAGTCACTTATAGATCCTTTGGTGTGTCAGGTGAAGCACACTACCCAAAAGACTCCAGCGTTCTTGAAACCAGTGTTTGCTCTTTAGTCTACTGTATCAACTCGAAAGCTCACTGAAGCATACAATGAAGCAGAACAACAACGGCACAGCAAGGGCATAATTCCATCTGTTGAAATCGTTTGATTATCTGTATATGGTGGTTAGAATTTCATCTGGTTGAAAACTGTTGCTGGCCTCCTTCGGAACACAGTCTTTATGAGTTAACAATAAGTGCAACAACAACTTTTAGAAAGACATACATGAGAACCAGATAGCATCTAATATCTTCAGTTCAAAGAGCTACATCTGTACTTTCAGTAGTACATGCGTTACTCTGCACGGAAAACAAGATATGTCGAGACATCGCTATCTCTGATTCTGCCTTCAAGGCAATGCCACCGGTCACTATCTCCCACAATGAATGCCATCACCGCACGGACAGGGAAGAGAAAGCAATAATTTCTGTTATAATTGCTAGAAATTGTGATGTTCTCTCCTGTTTCAAAGAATGGTGCTTTGCCTGATATAATTTCTAAGATAGGTCTCTTTGAAAACACGGTATTTTCAGAGTTTCACAGTGAATTACCAAGAAAAAACATAGGAAACCACTGGGAACGGTGAAGTCACATATAGATCCTTTGGTGTGTCAGGTGAAACACACTACCCAAAAGATTCCAGCGTTGTTGAAACCAGTGTTTGCTCTTTAGTCTACTGTATCAACTCGAAAGCTCACTGAAGCATACAATGAAGCAGAACAACAACGGCACAGCAAGGGCATAATTCCATCTGTTGAAATCGTTTGATTATCTGTATATGGTGGTTAGAATTTCATCTGGTTGAAAACTGTTGCTGGCCTCCTTCGGAACACAGTCTTTATGAGTTAACAATAAGTGCAACAACAACTTTTAGAAAGACATACATGAGAACCAGATAGCATCTAATATCTTCAGTTCAAAGAGCTACATCTGTACTTTCAGTAGTACATGCGTTACTCTGCACGGAAAACAAGATATGTCGAGACATCGCTATCTCTGATTCTGCCTTCAAGGCAATGCCACCGGTCACTATCTCCCACAATGAATGCCATCACCGCACGGACAGGGAAGAGAAAGCAATAATTTCTGTTATAATTGCTAGAAATTGTGATGTTCTCTCCTGTTTCAAAGAATGGTGCTTTGCCTGATATAATTTCTAAGATAGGTCTCTTTGAAAACACGGTATTTTCAGAGTTTCACAGTGAATTACCAAGAAACAACATAGGAAACCACTGGGAACGGTGAAGTCACATATAGATCCTTTGGTGTGTCAGGTGAAACACACTACCCAAAAGATTCCAGCGTTGTTGAAACCAGTGTTTGCTCTTTAGTCTACTGTATCAACTCGAAAGCTCACTGAAGCATACAATGAAGCAGAACAACAACGGCACAGCAAGGGCATAATTCCATCTGTTGAAATCGTTTGATTATCTGTATATGGTGGTTAGAATTTCATCTGGTTGAAAACTGTTGCTGGCCTCCTTCGGAACACAGTCTTTATGAGTTAACAATAAGTGCAACAACAACTTTTAGAAAGACATACATGAGAACCAGATAGCATCTAATATCTTCAGTTCAAAGAGCTACATCTGTACTTTCAGTAGTACATGCGTTACTCTGCACGGAAAACAAGATATGTCGAGACATCGCTATCTCTGATTGTTCCTTCAATGGCAATGCCATGGGTCACTATCTCCCACAATGAATGCCATCACCGCACGGACAGGGAAGAGAAAGCAATAACTTCTGTTATAATTGCTAGAAATTGTGATGTTCTCTCCTGTTTCAAAGATTGATCCTTTGCCTGATATAATTTCTAAGCTAGGTCTCTTTGAAAACACGGTATTTTCAGAGTTTCACAGTGAATTACCAAGAAACAACATAGGAAACCACTGGGAACGGTGAAGTCACATATAGATCCTTTGGTGTGTCAGGTGAAACACACTACCCAAAAGACTCCAGCGTTCTTTAAACCAGTGTTTGCTCTTTAGTCTACTGTATCAACTCGAAAGCTCACTGAAGCATACAATGAAGCACAACAACAACGGCACAGCAAGGGCATAATTCCATCTGTTGAAATCGTTTGATTATCTGTATATGGTGGTTAGAATTTCATCTGGTTGAAAACTGTTGCTGGCCTCCTTCGGAACACAGTCTTTATGAGTTAACAATAAGTGCAACAACAACTTTTAGAAAGACATACATGAGAACCAGATAGCATCTAATATCTTCAGTTCAAAGAGCTACATCTGTACTTTCAGTAGAACATGCGTTACTCTGCACGGAAAACAAGATATGTCCAGACATCGCTATCTCTGATTCTGCCTTCAATGGCAATGCCACCGGTCACTATCTCCCACAATGAATGCCATCACCGCACGGACAGGGAAGAGAAAGCAATAACTTCTGTTATAATTGCTAGAAATTGTGATGTTCTCTCCTGTTTCAAAGAATGATGCTTTGCGTGATATAAATTCTAAGCTAGGTCTCTTTGAAAACACGGTATTTTCAGAGTTTCACAGTGAATTACCAAGAAAAAACATAGGAAACCACTGGGAACGGTGAAGTCACATATAGATCCTTTGGTGTGTCAGGTGAAACACACTACCCAAAAGACTCCAGCGTTCTTGAAACCAGTGTTTGCTCTTTAGTCTACTGTATCAACTCTAAATCTCACTGAAGTATACAATGAAGCAGAACAACAACGGCACAGCAAGGGCATAATTCCATCTGTTGAAATCGTTTGATTATCTGTATATGGTGGTTAGAATTTCATCTGGTTGAAAACTGTTGCTGGCCTCCTTCGGAACACAGTCTTTATGAGTTAACAATAAGTGCAACAACAACTTTTAGAAAGACATACATGAGAACCAGATAGCATCTCATATCTTCAGTTCAAAGAGCTACATCTGTACTTTCAGTAGTACATACGTTACTCTGCATGGAAAACAAGATATGTCCAGACATCGCTATCTCTGATTCTGCCTTCAATGGCAATGCCACCGGTCACTATCTCCCACAATGAATACCATCACCGCACGGACAGGGAAGAGAAGGCAATAACTTCTGTTATAATTGCTAGAAATTGTGATGTTCTCTCCTGTTTCAAAGAATGATCCTTTGCCTGATATAATTTCTAAGCTAGGTCTATTTGAAAACACGTTATTTTCAGAGTTTCACAGTGAATTACCAAGAAACAACATAGGAAACCACTGGGAACGGTGAAGTCACATATAGATCCTTTGGTGTGTCAGGTGAAACACACTACCCAAAAGACTCCAGCGTTCTTGAAACCAGTGTTTGCTCTTTAGTCTACTGTATCAACTCGAAATCTCACTGAAGCATACAATGAAGCAGAACAACAACGGCACAGCAAGGGAATAATTCCATCTGTTGAAATCGTTTGATTATCTGTATATGGTCGTTAGAATTTCATCTGGTTGAAAACTTGCTGGCCTCCTTCGGAACACAGTCTTTATGAGTTAACAATAAGTGCAACAACAACTTTTAGAAAGACATACATGAGAACCAGATAGCATCTCATATCTTCAGTTCAAAGAGCTACATCTGTACTTTCAGTAGAACATGCGTTACTCTGCACGGAAAACAAGATATGTCCAGACATCGCTATCTCTGATTCTGCCTTCAATGGCAATGCCACCGGTCACTATCTCCCACAATGAAAGCCATCACCGCACGGACAGGGAAGAGAAAGCAATAACTTCTGTTATAATTGCTAGAAATTGTGATGTTCTCTCCTGTTTCAAAGAATGATGCTTTGCGTGATATAAATTCTAAGCTAGGTCTCTTTGAAAACACGGTATTTTCAGAGTTTCACAGTGAATTACCAAGAAAAAACATAGGAAACCACTGGGAACGGTGAAGTCACATATAGATCCTTTGGTGTGTCAGGTGAAACACACTACCCAAAAGACTCCAGCGTTCTTGAAACCAGTGTTTGCTCTTTAGTCTACTGTATCAACTCTAAATCTCACTGAAGTATACAATGAAGCAGAACAACAACGGCACAGCAAGGGCATAATTCCATCTGTTGAAATCGTTTGATTATCTGTATATGGTGGTTAGAATTTCATCTGGTTGAAAACTGTTGCTGGCCTCCTTCGGAACACAGTCTTTATGAGTTAACAATAAGTGCAACAACAACTTTTAGAAAGACATACATGAGAACCAGATAGCATCTCATATCTTCAGTTCAAAGAGCTACATCTGTACTTTCAGTAGTACATAGGTTACTCTGCATGGAAAACAAGATATGTCCAGACATCGCTATCTCTGATTCTGCCTTCAATGGCAATGCCACCGGTCACTATCTCCCACAATGAATACCATCACCGCACGGACAGGGAAGAGAAAGCAATAACTTCTGTTATAATTGCTAGAAATTGTGATGTTCTCTCCTGTTTCAAAGAATGATCCTTTGCCTGATATAATTTCTAAGCTAGGTCTATTTGAAAACACGTTATTTTCAGAGTTTCACAGTGAATTACCAAGAAACAACATAGGAAACCACTGGGAACGGTGAAGTCACATATAGATCCTTTGGTGTGTCAGGTGAAACACACTACCCAAAAGACTCCAGCGTTCTTGAAACCAGTGTTTGCTCTTTAGTCTACTGTATCAACTCGAAAGCTCACTGAAGCATACAATGAAGCAGAACAACAACGGCACAGCAAGGGCATAATTCCATCTGTTGAAATCGTTTGATTATCTATATATGGTGGTTAGAATTTCTTCTGGTTGAAAACTGTTGCTGGCCTCCTTATGAACACAGACTTTATGAGTTAACAATAAGTGCAACAACAACTTTTAGAAAGACATACATGAGAACCAGATAGCATCTAATATCTTCAGTTCAAAGAGCTACATCTGTACTTTCAGTAGTACATGTGTTACTCTGCACGGTAAACAAGATATGTCCAGACATCGCTATCTCTGATTCTGCCTTCAATGGCAATGCCAGCGGTCACTATCTCCCACAATGAATGCCATCACCGCACGGACAGGGAAGAGAAAGCAATAACTTCTGTTATAATTGCTAGAAATTGTGATGTTCTCTCCTGTTTCAAAGAATGATGCTTTGCCTGATATAATTTCTAAGCTAGGTCTCTTTGAAAACACAGTATTTTCAGAGTTTCACAGTGAATTACCAAGAAACAACATAGGAAACCACTGGGAACGGTGAAGTCACATATAGATCCTTTGGTGTGTCAGGTGAAGCACACTACCCAAAAGACTCCAGCGTTCTTGAAACCAGTGTTTGCTCTTTAGTCTACTGTATCAACTCGAAAGCTCACTGAAGCATACAATGAAGCAGAACAACAACGGCACAGCAAGGGCATAATTCCATCTGTTGAAATCGTTTGATTATCTGTATATGGTCGTTAGAATTTCATCTGGTTGAAAACTTGCTGGCCTCCTTCGGAACACAGTCTTTATGAGTTAACAATAAGTGCAACAACAACTTTTAGAAAGACATACATGAGAACCAGATAGCATCTCATATCTTCAGTTCAAAGAGCTACATCTGTACTTTCAGTAGTACATGTGTTACTCTGCACGGTAAACAAGATATGTCCAGACATCGCTATCTCTGATTCTGCCTTCAATGGCAATGCCACCGGTCACTATCTCCCACAATGAATGCCATCACCGCACGGACAGGGAAGAGAAAGCAATAACTTCTGTTATAATTGCTAGAAATTGTGATGTTCTCTCCTGTTTCAAAGAATGATGCTTTGCGTGATATAAATTCTAAGCTAGGTCTCTTTGAAAACACGGTATTTTCAGAGTTTCACAGTGAATTACCAAGAAAAAACATAGGAAACCACTGGGAACGGTGAAGTCACATATAGATCCTTTGGTGTGTCAGGTGAAACACACTACCCAAAAGACTCCAGCGTTCTTGAAACCAGTGTTTGCTCTTTAGTCTACTGTATCAACTCTAAATCTCACTGAAGTATACAATGAAGCAGAACAACAACGGCACAGCAAGGGCATAATTCCATCTGTTGAAATCGTTTGATTATCTGTATATGGTGGTTAGAATTTCATCTGGTTGAAAACTGTTGCGGGCCTCCTTCGGAACACAGTCTTTATGAGTTAACAATAAGTGCAACAACAACTTTTAGAAAGACATACATGAGAACCAGATAGCATCTAATATCTTCAGTTCAAAGAGCTACATCTGTACTTTCAGTAGTACATGCGTTACTCTGCACGGAAAACAAGATATGTCGAGACATCGCTATCTCTGATTCTGCCTTCAATGGCAATGCCACCGGTCACTATCTCCCACAATGAATGCCATCACCGAACGGAAAGGGAAGAGAAAGCAATAACTTCTGTTATAATTGCTAGAAATTGTGATGTTCTCTCCTGTTTCAAAGAATGATGCTTTGCCTGATATAATTTCTAAGCTAGGTCTCTTTGAAAACACGGTATTTTCAGAGTTTCACAGTGAATTACCAAGAAACAACGTAGGAAACCACTGGGAACGGTGAAGTCACATATAGATCCTTTGGTGTGTCAGGTGAAGCACACTACCCAAAAGACTCCAGCGTTCTTGAAACCAGTGTTTGCTCTTTAGTCTTCTGTATCAACTCGAAAGCTCACTGAAGCATACAATGAAGCAGAACAACAACGGCACAGCAAGGGCATAATTCCATCTGTTGAAATCGTTTGATTATCTGTATATGGTGGTTAGAATTTCATCTGGTTGAAAACTGTTGCTGGCCTCCTTCGGAACACAGTCTTTATGAGTTAACAATAAGTGCAACAACAACTTTTAGAAAGACATACATGAGAACCAGATAGCATCTCATATCTTCAGTTCAAAGAGCTACATCTGTACTTTCTGTAGTACATACGTTACTCTTCATGGAAAACAAGATATGTCCAGACATCGCTATCTCTGATTCTGCCTTCAATGGCAATGCCACCGGTCACTATCTCCCACAATGAATACCATCACCGCACGGACAGGGAAGAGAAAGCAATAACTTCTGTTATAATTGCTAGAAATTGTGATGTTCTCTCCTGTTTCAAAGAATGATCCTTTGCCTGATATAATTTCTAAGCTAGGTCTCTTTGAAAACACGGTATTTTCAGAGTTTCACAGTGAATTACCAAGAAACAACATAGGAAACCACTGGGAACGGTGAAGTCACATATAGATCCTTTGGTGTGTCAGGTGAAGCACACTACCCAAAAGACTCCAGCGTTCTTGAAACCAGTGTTTGCTCTTTAGTCTACTGTATCAACTCGAAAGCTCACTGAAGCATACAATGAAGCAGAACAACAACGGCACAGCAAGGGCATAATTCCATCTGTTGAAATCGTTTGATTATCTGTATATGGTCGTTAGAATTTCATCTGGTTGAAAACTTGCTGGCCTCCTTCGGAACACAGTCTTTATGAGTTAACAATAAGTGCAACAACAACTTTTAGAAAGACATACATGAGAACCAGATAGCATCTCATATCTTCAGTTCAAAGAGCTACATCTGTACTTTCAGTAGTACATGTGTTACTCTGCACGGTAAACAAGATATGTCCAGACATCGCTATCTCTGATTCTGCCTTCAATGGCAATGCCAGCGGTCACTATCTCCCACAATGAATGCCATCACCGCACGGACAGGGAAGAGAAAGCAATAACTTCTGTTATAATTGCTAGAAATTGTGATGTTCTCTCCTGTTTCAAAGAATGATGCTTTGCCTGATATAATTTCTAAGCTAGGTCTCTTTGAAAACACGGTATTTTCAGAGTTTCACAGTGAATTACCAAGAAACAACATAGGAAACCACTGGGAACGGTGAAGTCACATATAGATCCTTTGGTGTGTCAGGTGAAGCACACTACCCAAAAGACTCCAGCGTTCTTGAAACCAGTGTTTGCTCTTTAGTCTACTGTATCAACTCGAAAGCTCACTGAAGCATACAATGAAGCAGAACAACAACGGCACAGCAAGGGCATAATTCCATCTGTTGAAATCGTTTGATTATCTGTATATGGTGGTTAGAATTTCATCTGGTTGAAAACTGTTGCTGGCCTCCTTCGGAACACAGTCTTTATGAGTTAACAATAAGTGCAACAACAACTTTTAGAAAGACATACATGAGAACCAGATAGCATCTAATATCTTCAGTTCAAAGAGCTACATCTGTACTTTCAGTAGTACATGCGTTACTCTGCACGGAAAACAAGATATGTCGAGACATCGCTATCTCTGATTCTGCCTTCAAGGCAATGCCACCGGTCACTATCTCCCACAATGAATGCCATCACCGCACGGACAGGGAAGAGAAAGCAATAACTTCTGTTATAATTGCTAGAAATTGTGATGTTCTCTCCTGTTTCAAAGATTGATCCTTTGCCTGATATAATTTCTAAGCTAGGTCTCTTTGAAAACACGGTATTTTCAGAGTTTCACAGTGAATTACCAAGAAACAACATAGGAAACCACTGGGAACGGTGAAGTCACATATAGATCCTTTGGTGTGTCAGGTGAAACACACTACCCAAAAGACTCCAGCGTTCTTTAAACCAGTGTTTGCTCTTTAGTCTACTGTATCAACTCGAAAGCTCACTGAAGCATACAATGAAGCAGAACAACAACGGCACAGCAAGGGCATAATTCCATCTGTTGAAATCGTTTGATTATCTGTATATGGTGGTTAGAATTTCATCTGGTTGAAAACTGTTGCTGGCCTCCTTCGGAACACAGTCTTTATGAGTTAACAATAAGTGCAACAACAACTTTTAGAAAGACATACATGAGAACCAGATAGCATCTAATATCTTCAGTTCAAAGAGCTACATCTGTACTTTCAGTAGAACATGCGTTACTCTGCACGGAAAACAAGATATGTCCAGACATCGCTATCTCTGATTCTGCCTTCAATGGCAATGCCACCGGTCACTATCTCCCACAATGAATGCCATCACCGCACGGACAGGGAAGAGAAAGCAATAACTTCTGTTATAATTGCTAGAAATTGTGATGTTCTCTCCTGTTTCAAAGAATGATGCTTTGCGTGATATAAATTCTAAGCTAGGTCTCTTTGAAAACACGGTATTTTCAGAGTTTCACAGTGAATTACCAAGAAAAAACATAGGAAACCACTGGGAACGGTGAAGTCACATATAGATCCTTTGGTGTGTCAGGTGAAACACACTACCCAAAAGACTCCAGCGTTCTTGAAACCAGTGTTTGCTCTTTAGTCTACTGTATCAACTCTAAATCTCACTGAAGTATACAATGAAGCAGAACAACAACGGCACAGCAAGGGCATAATTCCATCTGTTGAAATCGTTTGATTATCTGTATATGGTGGTTAGAATTTCATCTGGTTGAAAACTGTTGCGGGCCTCCTTCGGAACACAGTCTTTATGAGTTAACAATAAGTGCAACAACAACTTTTAGAAAGACATACATGAGAACCAGATAGCATCTAATATCTTCAGTTCAAAGAGCTACATCTGTACTTTCAGTAGTACATGCGTTACTCTGCACGGAAAACAAGATATGTCGAGACATCGCTATCTCTGATTCTGCCTTCAATGGCAATGCCACCGGTCACTATCTCCCACAATGAATGCCATCACCGAACGGAAAGGGAAGAGAAAGCAATAACTTCTGTTATAATTGCTAGAAATTGTGATGTTCTCTCCTGTTTCAAAGAATGATGCTTTGCCTGATATAATTTCTAAGCTAGGTCTCTTTGAAAACACGGTATTTTCAGAGTTTCACAGTGAATTACCAAGAAACAACGTAGGAAACCACTGGGAACGGTGAAGTCACATATAGATCCTTTGGTGTGTCAGGTGAAGCACACTACCCAAAAGACTCCAGCGTTCTTGAAACCAGTGTTTGCTCTTTAGTCTTCTGTATCAACTCGAAAGCTCACTGAAGCATACAATGAAGCAGAACAACAACGGCACAGCAAGGGCATAATTCCATCTGTTGAAATCGTTTGATTATCTGTATATGGTGGTTAGAATTTCATCTGGTTGAAAACTGTTGCTGGCCTCCTTCGGAACACAGTCTTTATGAGTTAACAATAAGTGCAACAACAACTTTTAGAAAGACATACATGAGAACCAGATAGCATCTCATATCTTCAGTTCAAAGAGCTACATCTGTACTTTCTGTAGTACATACGTTACTCTTCATGGAAAACAAGATATGTCCAGACATCGCTATCTCTGATTCTGCCTTCAATGGCAATGCCACCGGTCACTATCTCCCACAATGAATACCATCACCGCACGGACAGGGAAGAGAAAGCAATAACTTCTGTTATAATTGCTAGAAATTGTGATGTTCTCTCCTGTTTCAAAGAATGATCCTTTGCCTGATATAATTTCTAAGCTAGGTCTATTTGAAAACACGGTATTTTCAGAGTTTCACAGTGAATTACCAAGAAACAACATAGGAAACCACTGGGAACGGTGAAGTCACTTATAGATCCTTTGGTGTGTCAGGTGAAGCACACTACCCAAAAGACTCCAGCGTTCTTGAAACCAGTGTTTGCTCTTTAGTCTACTGTATCAACTCGAAAGCTCACTGAAGCATACAATGAAGCAGAACAACAACGGCACAGCAAGGGCATAATTCCATCTGTTGAAATCGTTTGATTATCTGTATATGGTGGTTAGAATTTCATCTGGTTGAAAACTGTTGCTGGCCTCCTTCGGAACACAGTCTTTATGAGTTAACAATAAGTGCAACAACAACTTTTAGAAAGACATACATGAGAACGAGATAGCATCTAATATCTTCAGTTCAAAGAGCTACATCTGTACTTTCAGTAGTACATGCGTTACTCTGCACGGAAAACAAGATATGTCGAGACATCGCTATCTCTGATTCTGCCTTCAATGGCAATGCCACCGGTCACTATCTCCCACAATGAATGCTATCACCGAACGGAAAGGGAAGAGAAAGCAATAACTTCTGTTATAATTGCTAGAAATTGTGATGTTCTCTCCTGTTTCAAAGAATGATGCTTTGCCTGATATAATTTATAAGCTAGGTCTCTTTGAAAACACGGTATTTTCAGAGTTTCACAGTGAATTACCAAGAAACAACGTAGGAAACCACTGGGAACGGTGAAGTCACATATAGATCCTTTGGTGTGTCAGGTGAAGCACACTACCCAAAAGACTCCAGCGTTCTTGAAACCAGTGTTTGCTCTTTAGTCTACTGTATCAACTCGAAAGCTCACTGAAGCATACAATGAAGCAGAACAACAACGGCACAGCAAGGGCATAATTCCATCTGTTGAAATCGTTTGATTATCTGTATATGGTGGTTAGAATTTCATCTGGTTGAAAACTGTTGCTGGCCTCCTTCGGAACACAGTCTTTATGAGTTAACAATAAGTGCAACAACAACTTTTAGAAAGACATACATGAGAACCAGATAGCATCTCATATCTTCAGTTCAAAGAGCTACATCTGTACTTTCTGTAGTACATACGTTACTCTTCATGGAAAACAAGATATGTCCAGACATCGCTATCTCTGATTCTGCCTTCAATGGCAATGCCACCGGTCACTATCTCCCACAATGAATACCATCACCGCACGGACAGGGAAGGGAAAGCAATAACTTCTGTTATAATTGCTAGAAATTGTGATGTTCTCTCCTGTTTCAAAGAATGATCCTTTGCCTGATATAATTTCTAAGCTAGGTCTATTTGAAAACACGGTATTTTCAGAGTTTCACAGTGCATTACCAAGAAACAACATAGGAAACCACTGGGAACGGTGAAGTCACTTATAGATCCTTTGGTGTGTCAGGTGAAGCACACTACCCAAAAGACTCCAGCGTTCTTGAAACCAGTGTTTGCTCTTTAGTCTACTGTATCAACTCGAAAGCTCACTGAAGCATACAATGAAGCAGAACAACAACGGCACAGCAAGGGCATAATTCCATCTGTTGAAATCGTTTGATTATCTGTATATGGTGGTTAGAATTTCATCTGGTTGAAAACTGTTGCTGGCCTCCTTCGGAACACAGTTTTTATGAGTTAACAATAAATGCAACAACAACTTTTAGAAAGACATACATGAGAACCAGATAGCATCTCATATCTTCAGTTCAAAGAGCTACATCTGTACTTTCAGTAGTACATACGTTACTCTGCACGGAAAACAAAATATGTCCAGACATCGCTATCTCTGATTCTGCCTTCAATGGCAATGCCACCGGTCACTATCTCCCACAATGAATACCATCACCGCACGGACAGGGAAGAGAAAGCAATAACTTCTGTTATAATTGCTAGAAATTGTGATGTTCTCTCCTGTTTCAAAGAATGATCCTTTGCCTGATATAATTTCTAAGCTAGGTCTCTTTGAAAACACGGTATTTTCAGAGTTTCACAGTGAATTACCAAGAAACAACATAGGAAACCACTGGGAACGGTGAAGTCACATATAGATCCTTTGGTGTGTCAGGTGAAGCACACTACCCAAAAGACTCCAGCGTTCTTGAAACCAGTGTTTGCTCTTTAGTCTACTGTATCAACTCGAAAGCTCACTGAAGCATACAATGAAGCAGAACAACAACGGCACAGCAAGGGCATAATTCCATCTGTTGAAATCGTTTGATTATCTGTATATGGTGGTTACAATTTCATCTGGTTGAAAACTGTTGCTGGCCTCCTTCGGAACACAGTCTTTATGAGTTAACAATAAGTGCAACAACAACTTTTAGAAAGACATACATGAGAACCAGATAGCATCTAATATCTTCAGTTCAAAGAGCTACATCTGTACTTTCAGTAGTACATGCGTTACTCTGCACGGAAAACAAGATATGTCGAGACATCGCTATCTCTGATTCTGCCTTCAATGGCAATGCCACGGGTCACTATCTCCCACAATGAATGCCATCACCGCACGGACAGGGAAGAGAAAGCAATAACTTCTGTTATAATTGCTAGAAATTGTGATGTTCTCTCCTGTTTCAAAGAATGATGCTTTGCCTGATATAATTTCTAAGCTAGGTCTCTTTGAAAACACGGTATTTTCAGAGTTTCACAGTGAATTACCAAGAAACAACATAGGAAACCACTGGGAACGGTGAAGTCACATATAGATCCTTTGGTGTGTCAGGTGAAGCACACTACCCAAAAGACTCCAGCGTTCTTGAAACCAGTGTTTGGTCTTTAGTCTACTGTATCAACTCGAAAGCTCACTGAAGCATACAATGAAGCAGAACAACAACGGCACAGCAAGGGCATAATTCCATCTGTTGAAATCGTTTGATTATCTGTATATGGTGGTTAGAATTTCATCTGGTTGAAAACTGTTGCTGGCCTCCTTCGGAACACAGTCTTTATGAGTTAACAATAAGTGCAACAACAACTTTTAGAAAGACATACATGAGAACCAGATAGCATCTCATATCTTCAGTTCAAAGAGCTACATCTGTACTTTCTGTAGTACATACGTTACTCTTCATGGAAAACAAGATATGTCCAGACATCGCTATCTCTGATTCTGCCTTCAATGGCAATGCCACCGGTCACTATCTCCCACAATGAATACCATCACCGCACGGACAGGGAAGAGAAAGCAATAACTTCTGTTATAATTGCTAGAAATTGTGATGTTCTCTCCTGTTTCAAAGAATGATCCTTTGCCTGATATAATTTCTAAGCTAGGTCTATTTGAAAACACGGTATTTTCAGAGTTTCACAGTGAATTACCAAGAAACAACATAGGAAACCACTGGGAACGGTGAAGTCACTTATAGATCCTTTGGTGTGTCAGGTGAAGCACACTACCCAAAAGACTCCAGCGTTCTTGAAACCAGTGTTTGCTCTTTAGTCTACTGTATCAACTCGAAAGCTCACTGAAGCATACAATGAAGCAGAACAACAACGGCACAGCAAGGGCATAATTCCATCTGTTGAAATCGTTTGATTATCTGTATATGGTGGTTAGAATTTCATCTGGTTGAAAACTGTTGCTGGCCTCCTTCGGAACACAGTTTTTATGAGTTAACAATAAATGCAACAACAACTTTTAGAAAGACATACATGAGAACCAGATAGCATCTCATATCTTCAGTTCAAAGAGCTACATCTGTACTTTCAGTAGTACATACGTTACTCTGCACGGAAAACAAAATATGTCCAGACATCGCTATCTCTGATTCTGCCTTCAATGGCAATGCCACCGGTCACTATCTCCCACAATGAATACCATCACCGCACGGACAGGGAAGAGAAAGCAATAACTTCTGTTATAATTGCTAGAAATTGTGATGTTCTCTCCTGTTTCAAAGAATGATCCTTTGCCTGATATAATTTCTAAGCTAGGTCTCTTTGAAAACACGGTATTTTCAGAGTTTCACAGTGAATTACCAAGAAACAACATAGGAAACCACTGGGAACGGTGAAGTCACATATAGATCCTTTGGTGTGTCAGGTGAAGCACACTACCCAAAAGACTCCAGCGTTCTTGAAACCAGTGTTTGCTCTTTAGTCTACTGTATCAACTCGAAAGCTCACTGAAGCATACAATGAAGCAGAACAACAACGGCACAGCAAGGGCATAATTCCATCTGTTGAAATCGTTTGATTATCTGTATATGGTGGTTACAATTTCATCTGGTTGAAAACTGTTGCTGGCCTCCTTCGGAACACAGTCTTTATGAGTTAACAATAAGTGCAACAACAACTTTTAGAAAGACATACATGAGAACCAGATAGCATCTAATATCTTCAGTTCAAAGAGCTACATCTGTACTTTCAGTAGTACATGCGTTACTCTGCACGGAAAACAAGATATGTCGAGACATCGCTATCTCTGATTCTGCCTTCAATGGCAATGCCACGGGTCACTATCTCCCACAATGAATGCCATCACCGCACGGACAGGGAAGAGAAAGCAATAACTTCTGTTATAATTGCTAGAGATTGTGATGTTCTCTCCTGTTTCAAAGAATGATGCTTTGCCTGATATAATTTCTAAGCTAGGTCTCTTTGAAAACACGGTATTTTCAGAGTTTCACAGTGAATTACCAAGAAACAACATAGGAAACCACTGGGAACGGTGAAGTCACATATAGGTCCTTTGGTGTGTCAGGTGAAGCACACTACCCAAAAGACTCCACCGTTCTTGAAACCAGTGTTTGCTCTTTAGTCTACTGTATCAACTCGAAAGCTCACTGAAGCACACAATGAAGCAGAACAACAACGGCTCAGCAAGGGCATAATTCCATCTGTTGAAATCGTTTGATTATCTGTATATGGTGGTTAGAATTTCATCTGGTTGAAAACTGTTGCTGGCCTCCTTCGGAACACAGTCTTTATGAGTTAACAATAAGTGCAACAACAACTTTTAGAAAGACATACATGAGAACCAGATAGCATCTAATATCTTCAGTTCAAAGAGCTACATCTGTACTTTCAGTAGTACATGCGTTACTCTGCACGGAAAACAAGATATGTCGAGACATCGCTATCTCTGATTCTGCCTTCAAGGCAATGCCACCGGTCACTATCTCCCACAATGAATGCCATCACCGCACGGACAGGGAAGAGAAAGCAATAACTTCTGTTATAATTGCTAGAAATTGTGATGTTCTCTCCTGTTTCAAAGAATGGTGCTTTGCCTGATATAATTTCTAAGCTAGGTCTCTTTGAAAACACGGTATTTTCAGAGTTTCACAGTGAATTACCAAGAAACAACATAGGAAACCACTGGGAACGGTGAAGTCACATATAGATCCTTTGGTGTGTCAGGTGAAACACACTACCCAAAAGACTCCAGCGTTCTTTAAACCAGTGTTTGCTCTTTAGTCTACTGTATCAACTCGAAAGCTCACTGAAGCATACAATGAAGCACAACAACAACGGCACAGCAAGGGCATAATTCCATCTGTTGAAATCGTTTGATTATCTGTATACGGTGGTTTGAATTTCATCTGGTTGAAAACTGTTGCTGGCCTCCTTCGGAACACAGTCTTTATGAGTTAACAATAAGTGCAACAACAACTTTTAGAAAGACATACATGAGAACCAGATAGCATCTAATATCTTCAGTTCAAAGAGCTACATCTGTACTTTCAGTAGAACATGCGTTACTCTGCACGGAAAACAAGATATGTCCAGACATCGCTATCTCTGATTCTGCCTTCAATGGCAATGCCACCGGTCACTATCTCCCACAATGAATGCCATCACCGCACGGACAGGGAAGAGAAAGCAATAACTTCTGTTATAATTGCTAGAAATTGTGATGTTCTCTCCTGTTTCAAAGAATGATGCTTTGCGTGATATAAATTCTAAGCTAGGTCTCTTTGAAAACACGGTATTTTCAGAGTTTCACAGTGAATTACCAAGAAAAAACATAGGAAACCACTGGGAACGGTGAAGTCACATATAGATCCTTTGGTGTGTCAGGTGAAGCACACTACCCAAAAGACTCCAGCGTTCTTGAAACCAGTGTTTGCTCTTTAGTCTACTGTATCAACTCGAAAGCTCACTGAAGCATACAATGAAGCAGAACAACAACGGCACAGCAAGGGCATAATTCCATCTGTTGAAATCGTTTGATTATCTATATATGGTGGTTAGAATTTCTTCTGGTTGAAAACTGTTGCTGGCCTCCATCTGAAAACAGACTTTATGAGTTAACAATAAGTGCAACAACAACTTTTAGAAAGACATACATGAGAACCAGATAGCATCTAATATCTTCAGTTCAAAGAGCTACATCTGTACTTTCAGTAGTACATGTGTTACTCTGCACGGTAAACAAGATATGTCCAGACATCGCTATCTCTGATTCTCCCTTCAATGGCAATGCCAGCGGTCACTATCTCCCACAATGAATGCCATCACCGCACGGACAGGGAAGAGAAAGCAATAACTTCTGTTATAATTGCTAGAAATTGTGATGTTCTCTCTTGTTTCAAAGAATGATGCTTTGCCTGATATAATTTCTAAGCTAGGTCTCTTTGAAAACACGGTATTTTCAGAGTTTCACAGTGAATTACCAAGAAACAACATAGGAAACCACTGGGAACCGTGAAGTCACTTATAAATCCTTTGGTGTGTCAGGTGAAGCACACTACCCAAAAGACTCCAGCGTTCTTGAAACCAGTGTTTGCTCTTTAGTCTACTGTATCAACTCGAAAGCTCACTGAAGCATACAATGAAGCAGAACAACAACGGCACAGCAAGGGCATAATTCCATCTGTTGAAATCGTTTGATTATCTGTATATGGTGGTTAGAATTTCATCTGGTTGAAAACTGTTGCTGGCCTCCTTCGGAACACAGTCTTTATGAGTTAACAATAAGTGCAACAACAACTTTTAGAAAGACATACATGAGAACCAGATAGCATCTAATATCTTCAGTTCAAAGAGCTACATCTGTACTTTCAGTAGTACATGCGTTACTCTGCACGGTAAACAAGATATGTCCAGACTTCGCTATCTCTGATTCTGCCTTCAATGGCAATGCAAGCGGTCACTATCTCCCACAATGAATGCCATCACCGCACGGACAGGGAAGAGAAAGCAATAACTTCTGTTATAATTGCTAGAAATTGTGATGTTCTCTCCTGTTTCAAAGAATGATCCTTTGCCTGATATAATTTCTAAGCTAGGTCTCTTTGAAAACACGGTATTTTCAGATATTCACAGTGAATTACCAAGAAACAACATAGGAAACCACTGTGAACGGTGAAGTCACATATAGATCCTTTGGTGTGTCAGGTGAAGCACACTACCCAAAAGACTCCAGCGTTCTTGAAACCAGTGTTTGCTCTTTAGTCTACTGTATCTACTCGAAAGCTCACTGAAGTATACAATGAAGCAGAACAACAACGGCACAGCAAGGGCATAATTTCATCTGTTGAAATCGTTTGATTATCTGTATATGGTGGTTAGAATTTCATCTGGTTGAAAACTGTTGCTGGCCTCCTTCGGAACACAGTCTTTATGAGTTAACAATAAGTGCAACAACAACTTTTAGAAAGACATACATGAGAACCAGATAGCATCTAATATCTTCAGTTCAAAGAGCTACATCTGTTCTATCAGAAGTACATGCGTTACTCTGCACGGAGAACAAGATATGTCCAGACATCGCTATCTCTGCTTCTGCATTCAATGGCAATGCCACCGGTAACTATCTCCCACAATGAATGCCATCACCGCACGGACAGTGAAGGGAAAGCAATAACTTCTGTTATAATTGCTAGAAATTGTGATGTTCTCTCCTGTTTCAAAGAATGATCCTTTGCCTGATATAATTTCTAAGCTAGGTCTCTTTGAAAACACGGTATTTTCAGAGTTTCACAGTGAATTACCAAGAAACAACATAGGAAACCACTGTGAACGGTGAAGTGACATATAGATCCTTTGGTGTGTCAGGTGAAGCACACTACCCAAAAGACTCCAGCGTTCTTGAAACCAGTGTTTGCTCTTTAGTCTACTGTATCAACTCGAAAGCTCACTGAAGCATACAATGAAGCAGAACTACAACGGCACTGCAAGGGCATAATTCCATCTGTTGAAATCGTTTGATTATCTGTATATGGTGGTTAGAATTTCATCTGGTTGAAAACTGTTGCTGGCCTCCTTCGGAACACAGTCTTTATGAGTTAACAATAAGTGCAACAACAACTTTTAGAAAGACATACATGAGAACCAGATAGCATCTAATATCTTCAGTTCAAAGAGCTACATCTGTACTTTCAGTAGTACATGCGTTACTCTGCACGGTAAACAAGATATGTCCAGACTTCGCTATCACTGATTCTGCCTTCAATGGCAATGCCAGCGGTCACTATCTCCCACAATGAATGCCATCACCGCACGGACAGGGAAGAGAAAGCAATAACTTCTGTTATAATTGCTAGAAATTGTGATGTTCTCTCCTGTTTCAAAGAATGATCCTTTGCCTGATATAATTTCTAAGCTAGGTCTCTTTGAAAACACGGTATTTTCAGATATTCACAGTGAATTACCAAGAAACAACATAGGAAACCACTGTGAACGGTGAAGTCACATATAGATCCTTTGGTGTGTCAGGTGAAGCACACTACCCAAAATACTCCAGCGTTCTTGAAACCAGTGTTTGCTCTTTAGTCTACTGTATCTACTCGAAAGCTCACTGAAGCATACAATGAAGCAGAACAACAACGGCACAGCAAGGGCATAATTCCATCTGTTGAAATCGTTTGATTATCTGTATATGGTGGTTAGAATTTCATCTGGTTGAAAACTGTTGCTGGCCTCCTTCGGAACACAGTCTTTATGAGTTAACAATAAGTGCAACAACAACTTTTAGAAAGACATACATGAGAACCAGATAGCATCTAATATCTTCAGTTCAAAGAGCTACATCTGTACTTTCAGTAGTACATGCGTTACTCTGCACGGAAAACAAGATATGTCGAGACATCGCTATCTCTGATTGTGCCTTCAATGGCAATGCCACGGGTCACTATCTCCCACAATGAATACCATCACCGCACGGACAGGGAAGAGAAAGCAATAACTTCTGTTATAATTGCTAGAAATTGTGATGTTCTCTCCTGTTTCAAAGAATGATGCTTTGCCTGATATAATTTCTAAGCTAGGTCTCTTTGAAAACACGGTATTTTCAGAGTTTCACAGTGAATTACCAAGAAACAACATAGGAAACCACTGGGAACGGTGAAGTCACATATAGGTCCTTTGGTGTGTCAGGTGAAGCACACTACCCAAAAGACTCCAGCGTTCTTGAAACCAGTGTTTGCTCTTTAGTCTACTGTATCAACTCGAAAGCTCACTGAAGCATACAATGAAGCAGAACAACAACGGCACTGCAAGGGCATAATTCCATCTGTTGAAATCGTTTGATTATCTGTATATGGTGGTTAGAATTTCATCTGGTTGAAAACTGTTGCTGGCCTCCTTCGGAACACAGTCTTTATGAGTTAACAATAAGTGCAACAACAACTTTTAGAAAGACATACATGAGAACCAGGTAGCATCTAATATCTTCAGTTCAAAGAGCTACATCTGTACTTTCAGTAGTACATGTGTTACTCTGCACGGTAAACAAGATATGTCCAGACATCGCTATCTCTGATTCTGCCTTCAATGGCAAAGCCAGCGGTCACTATCTCCCACAATGAATGCCATCACCGCACGGACAGGGAAGAGAAAGCAATAACTTCTGTTATAATTGCTAGAAATTGTGATGTTCTCTCCTGTTTCAAAGAATGATGCTTTGCCTGATATAATTTCTAAGCTAGGTCTCTTTGAAAACACGGTATTTTCAGAGTTTCACAGTGAATTACCAAGAAACAACATAGGAAACCACTGGGAACGGTGAAGTCACTTATAGATCCTTTGGTGTGTCAGGTGAAGCACACTACCCAAAAGACTCCAGCGTTCTTGAAACCAGTGTTTGCTCTTTAGTCTACTGTATCAACTCGAAAGCTCACTGAAGCATACAATGAAGCAGAACAACAACGGCACAGCAAGGGCATAATTCCATCTGTTGAAATCGTTTGATTATCTGTATATGGTGGTTAGAATTTCATCTGGTTGAAAACTGTTGCTGGCCTCCTTCGGAACACAGTCTTTATGAGTTAACAATAAGTGCAACAACAACTTTTAGAAAGACATACATGAGAACCAGATAGCATCTAATATCTTCAGTTCAAAGAGCTACATCTGTACTTTCAGTAGAACATGCGTTACTCTGCACGGAAAACAAGATATGTCCAGACATCGCTATCTCTGATTCTGCCTTCAATGGCAATGCCACCGGTCAATATCTCCCACAATGAATGCCATCACCGCACGGACAGGGAAGAGAAAGCAATAACTTCTGTTATAATTGCTGGAAATTGTGATGTTCTCTCCTGTTTCAAAGAATGATGCTTTGCGTGATATAAATTCTAAGCTAGGTCTCTTTGAAAACACGGTATTTTCAGAGTTTCACAGTGAATTACCAAGAAAAAACATAGGAAACCACTGGGAACGGTGAAGTCACATATAGATCCTTTGGTGTGTCAGGTGAAACACACTACCCAAAAGACTCCAGCGTTCTTGAAACCAGTGTTTGCTCTTTAGTCTACTGTATCAACTCTAAATCTCACTGAAGTATACAATGAAGCAGAACAACAACGGCACAGCAAGGGCATAATTCCATCTGTTGAAATCGTTTGATTATCTGTATATGGTGGTTAGAATTTCATCTGGTTGAAAACTGTTGCTGGCCTCATTCGGAACACAGTCTTTATGAGTTAACAATAAGTGCAACAACAACTTTTAGAAAGACATACATGAGAACCAGATAGCATCTAATATCTTCAGTTCAAAGAGCTACATCTGTACTTTCAGTAGTACATGCGTTACTCTGCACGGAAAACAAGATATGTCGAGACATCGCTATCTCTGATTCTGCCTTCAATGGCAATGCCACGGGTCACTATCTCCCACAATGAATGCCATCACCGCACGGACAGGGAAGAGAAAGCAATAACTTCTGTTATAATTGCTAGAAATTGTGATGTTCTCTCCTGTTTCAAAGAATGATGCTTTGCCTGATATAATTTCTAAGCTAGGTCTCTTTGAAAACACGGTATTTTCAGAGTTTCACAGTGAATTACCAAGAAACAACATAGGAAACCACTGGGAACGGTGAAGTCACATATAGGTCCTTTGGTGTGTCAGGTGAAGCACACTACCCAAAAGACTCCAGCGTTCTTGAAACCAGTGTTTGCTCTTTAGTCTACTGTATCAACTCGAAAGCTCACTGAAGCACACAATGAAGCAGAACAACAACGGCACAGCAAGGGCATAATTCCATCTGTTGAAATCGTTTGATTATCTGTATATGGTGGTTAGAATTTCATCTGGTTGAAAACTGTTGCTGGCCTCCTTTGGAACACAGTCTTTATGAGTTAACAATAAGTGCAACAACAACTTTTAGAAAGACATACATGAGAACCAGATAGCATCTAATATCTTCAGTTCAAAGAGCTACATCTGTACTTTCAGTAGTACATGCGTTACTCTGCACGGAAAACAAGATATGTCGAGACATCGCTATCTCTGATTCTGCCTTCAAGGCAATGCCACCGGTCACTATCTCCCACAATGAATGCCATCACCGCACGGACAGGGAAGAGAAAGCAATAACTTCTGTTATAATTGCTAGAAATTGTGATGTTCTCTCCTGTTTCAAAGAATGGTGCTTTGCCTGATATAATTTCTAAGCTAGGTCTCTTTGAAAACACGGTATTTTCAGAGTTTCACAGTGAATTACCAAGAAACAACATAGGAAACCACTGGGAACGGTGAAGTCACATATAGATCCTTTGGTGTGTCAGGTGAAACACAATACCCAAAAGACTCCAGCGTTCTTGAAACCAGTGTTTGCTCTTTAGTCTACTGTATCAACTCGAAAGCTCACTGAAGCATACAATGAAGCAGAACAACAACGGCACAGCAAGGGCATAATTCCATCTGTTGAAATCGTTTGATTATCTGTATATGGTGGTTAGAATTTCATCTGGTTGAAAACTGTTGCTGGCCTCCTTCGGAACACAGTCTTTATGAGTTAACAATAAGTGCAACAACAACTTTTAGAAAGACATACATGAGAACCAGATAGCATCTAATATCTTCAGTTCAAAGAGCTACATCTGTACTTTCAGTAGAACATGCGTTACTCTGCACGGAAAACAAGATATGTCCAGACATCGCTATCTCTGATTCTGCCTTCAATGGCAATGCCACCGGTCACTATCTCCCACAATGAATGCCATCACCGCACGGACAGGGAAGAGAAAGCAATAACTTCTGTTATAATTGCTAGAAATTGTGATGTTCTCTCCTGTTTCAAAGAATGGTGCTTTGCCTGATATAATTTCTAAGCTAGGTCTCTTTGAAAACACGGTATTTTCAGAGTTTCACAGTGAATTACCAAGAAACAACATAGGAAACCACTGGGAACGGTGAAGTCACATATAGATCTTTTGGTGTGTCATGTGAAACACACTACCCAAAAGACTCCAGCGTTCTTTAAACCAGTGTTTGCTCTTTAGTCTACTGTATCAACTCGAAAGCTCACTGAAGCATACAATGAAGCAGAACAACAACGGCACAGCAAGGGCATAATTCCATCTGTTGAAATCGTTTGATTATCTGTATATGGTGGTTAGAATTTCATCTGGTTGAAAACTGTTGCTGGCCTCCTTCGGAACACAGTCTTTATGAGTTAACAATAAGTGCAACAACAACTTTTAGAAAGACATACATGAGAACCAGATAGCATCTAATATCTTCAGTTCAAAGAGCTACATCTGTACTTTCAGTAGAACATGCGTTACTCTGCACGGAAAACAAGATATGTCCAGACATCGCTATCTCTGATTCTGCCTTCAATGGCAATGCCACCGGTCACTATCTCCCACAATGAATGCCATCACCGCACGGACAGGGAAGAGAAAGCAATAACTTCTGTTATAATTGCTAGAAATTGTGATGTTCTCTCCTGTTTCAAAGAATGATGCTTTGCGTGATATAAATTCTAAGCTAGGTCTCTTTGAAAACACGGTATTTTCAGAGTTTCACAGTGAATTACCAAGAAAAAACATAGGAAACCACTGGGAACGGTGAAGTCACATATAGATCCTTTGGTGTGTCAGGTGAAACACACTACCCAAAAGACTCCAGCGTTCTTGAAACCAGTGTTTACTCTTTAGTCTACTGTATCAACTCTAAATCTCACTGAAGTATACAATGAAGCAGAACAACAACGGCACAGCAAGGGCATAATTCCATCTGTTGAAATCGTTTGATTATCTGTATATGGTGGTTAGAATTTCATCTGGTTGAAAACTGTTGCTGGCCTCCTTCGGAACACAGTCTTTATGAGTTAACAATAAGTGCAACAACAACTTTTAGAAAGACATACATGAGAACCAGATAGCATCTAATATCTTCAGTTCAAAGAGCTACATCTGTACTTTCAGTAGTACATGCGTTACTCTGCACGGAAAACAAGATATGTCGAGACATCGCTATCTCTGATTCTGCCTTCAATGGCAATGCCACGGGTCACTATCTCCCACAATGAATGCCATCACCGCACGGACAGGGAAGAGAAAGCAATAACTTCTGTTATAATTGCTAGAAATTGTGATGTTCTCTCCTGTTTCAAAGAATGATGCTTTGCCTGATATAATTTCTAAGCTAGGTCTCTTTGAAAACACGGTATTTTCAGAGTTTCACAGTGAATTACCAAGAAACAACATAGGAAACCACTGGGAACGGTGAAGTCACATATAGGTCCTTTGGTGTGTCAGGTGAAGCACACTACCCAAAAGACTCCAGCGTTCTTGAAACCAGTGTTTGCTCTTTAGTCTACTGTATCAACTCGAAAGCTCACTGAAGCACACAATGAAGCAGAACAAAAACGGCACAGCAAGGGCATAATTCCATCTGTTGAAATCGTTTGATTATCTGTATATGGTGGTTAGAATTTCATCTGGTTGAAAACTGTTGCTGGCCTCCTTTGGAACACAGTCTTTATGAGTTAACAATAAGTGCAACAACAACTTTTAGAAAGACATACATGAGAACCAGATAGCATCTAATATCTTCAGTTCAAAGAGCTACATCTGTACTTTCAGTAGTACATGCGTTACTCTGCACGGAAAACAAGATATGTCGAGACATCGCTATCTCTGATTCTGCCTTCAAGGCAATGCCACCGGTCACTATCTCCCACAATGAATGCCATCACCGCACGGACAGGGAAGAGAAAGCAATAACTTCTGTTATAATTGCTAGAAATTGTGATCTTCTCTCCTGTTTCAAAGAATGGTGCTTTGCCTGATATAATTTCTAAGCTAGGTCTCTTTGAAAACACGGTATTTTCAGAGTTTCACAGTGAATTACCAAGAAACAACATAGGAAACCACTGGGAACGGTGAAGTCACATATAGATCCTTTGGTGTGTCAGGTGAAACACACTACCCAAAAGACTCCAGCGTTCTTGAAACCAGTGTTTGCTCTTTAGTCTACTGTATCAACTCGAAAGCTCACTGAAGCATACAATGAAGCAGAACAACAACGGCACAGCAAGGGCATAATTCCATCTGTTGAAATCGTTTGATTATCTGTATATGGTGGTTAGAATTTCATCTGGTTGAAAACTGTTGCTGGCCTCCTTCGGAACACAGTCTTTATGAGTTAACAATAAGTGCAACAACAACTTTTAGAAAGACATACATGAGAACCAGATAGCATCTAATATCTTCAGTTCAAAGAGCTACATCTGTACTTTCAGTAGAACATGCGTTACTCTGCACGGAAAACAAGATATGTCCAGACATCGCTATCTCTGATTCTGCCTTCAATGGCAATGCCACCGGTCACTATCTCCCACAATGAATGCCATCACCGCACGGACAGGGAAGAGAAAGCAATAACTTCTGTTATAATTGCTAGAAATTGTTATGTTCTCTCCTGTTTCAAAGAATGATGCTTTGCCTGATATAAATTCTAAGCTAGGTCTCTTTGAAAACACGGTATTTTCAGAGTTTCACAGTGAATTACCAAGAAAAAACATAGGAAACCACTGGGAACGGTGAAGTCACATATAGATCCTTTGGTGTGTCAGGTGAAGCACACTACCCAAAAGACTCCAGCGTTCTTGAAACCAGTGTTTGCTCTTTAGTCTACTGTATCAACTCGAAAGCTCACTGAAGCATACAATGAAGCAGAACAACAACGGCACAGCAAGGGCATAATTCCATCTGTTGAAATCGTTTGATTATCTATATATGGTGGTTAGAATTTCTTCTGGTTGAAAACTGTTGCTGGCCTCCATCTGAAAACAGACTTTATCAGTTAACAATAAGTGCAACAACAACTTTTAGAAAGACATACATGAGAACCAGATAGCATCTAATATCTTCAGTTCAAAGAGCTACATCTGTACTTTCAGTAGTACATGTGTTACTCTGCACGGTAAACAAGATATGTCCAGACATCGCTATCTCTGATTCTGCCTTCAATGGCAATGCCAGCGGTCACTATCTCCCACAATGAATGCCATCACCGCACGGACAGGGAAGAGAAAGCAATAACTTCTGTTATAATTGCTAGAAATTGTGATGTTCTCTCCTGTTTCAAAGAATGATCCTTTGCCTGATATAATTTCTAAGCTAGGTCTCTTTGAAAACACGGTATTTTCAGAGTTTCACAGTGAATTACCAAGAAACAACATAGGAAACCACTGGGAACGGTGAAGTCACATATAGATCCTTTGGTGTGTCAGGTGAAGCACACTACCCAAAAGACTCCAGCGTTCTTGAAACCAGTGTTTGCTCTTTAGTCTACTGTATCAACTCGAAAGCTCACTGAAGCATACAATGAAGCAGAACAACAACGGCACAGCAAGGGCATAATTCCATCTGTTGAAATCGTTTGATTATCTGTATATGGTGGTTAGAATTTCATCTGGTTGAAAACTGTTGCTGGCCTCCTTCGGAACACAGTCTTTATGAGTTAACAATAAGTGCAACAACAACTTTTAGAAAGACATACATGAGAACCAGATAGCATCTAATATCTTCAGTTCAAAGAGCTACATCTGTACTTTCAGTAGTACATGCGTTACTCTGCACGGTAAACAAGATATGTCCAGACATCGCTATCTCTGATTCTGCCTTCAATGGCAATGCCAGCGGTCACTATCTCCCACAATGAATGCCATCACCGCACGGACAGGGAAGAGAAAGCAATAACTTCTGTTATAATTGCTAGAAATTGTGATGTTCTCTCCTGTTTCAAAGAATGATCCTTTGCCTGATATAATTTCTAAGCTAGGTCTCTTTGAAAACACGGTATTTTCAGATATTCACAGTGAATTACCAAGAAACAACATAGGAAACCACTGTGAACGGTGAAGTCACATATAGATCCTTTGGTGTGTCAGGTGAAGCACACTACCCAAAAGACTCCAGCGTTCTTGAAACCAGTGTTTGCTCTTTAGTCTACTGTATCTACTCGAAAGCTCACTGAAGCATACAATGAAGCAGAACAACAACGGCACAGCAAGGGCATAATTTCATCTGTTGAAATCGTTTGATTATCTGTATATGGTGGTTAGAATTTCATCTGGTTGAAAACTGTTGCTGGCCTCCTTCGGAACACAGTCTTTATGAGTTAACAATAAGTGCAACAACAACTTTTAGAAAGACATACATGAGAACCAGGTAGCATCTAATATCTTCAGTTCAAAGAGCTACATCTGTACTTTCAGTAGTACATGCGTTACTCTGCCCCGAAAACCAGATATGTCGAGACATCGCTATCTCTGCTTCTGCCTTCAATGGGAATGCCACCCGTCACTATCTCCCACAATGAATGCCATCACCGCACGGACAGGGAAGAGAAAGCAATAACTTCTGTTATAATTGCTAGAAATTGTGATGTTCTCTCCTGTTTCAAAGAATGATCCTTTGCCTGATATAATTTCTAAGCTAGGTCTCTTTGAAAACACGGTATTTTCAGATATTCACAGTGAATTACCAAGAAACAACATAGGAAACCACTTTGAACGGTGAAGTCACATATAGATCCTTTGGTGTGTCAGGTGAAGCACACTACCCAAAAGACTCCAGCGTTCTTGAAACCAGTGTTTGCTCTTTAGTCTACTGTATCTACTCGAAAGCTCACTGAAGCATACAATGAAGCAGAACAACAACGGCACAGCAAGGGCATAATTTCATCTGTTGAAATCGTTTGATTATCTGTATATGGTGGTTAGAATTTCATCTGGTTGAAAACTGTTGCTGGCCTCCTTCGGAACACAGTCTTTATGAGTTAACAATAAGTGCAACAACAACTTTTAGAAAGACATACATGAGAACCAGGTAGCATCTAATATCTTCAGTTCAAAGAGCTACATCTGTACTTTCAGTAGTACATGCGTTACTCTGCCCCGAAAACCAGATATGTCGAGACATCGCTATCTCTGCTTCTGCCTTCAATGGGAATGCCACCCGTCACTATCTCCCACAATGAATGCCATCACCGCACGGACAGGGAAGAGAAAGCAATAACTTCTGTTATAATTGCTAGAAATTGTGATGTTCTCTCCTGTTTCAAAGAATGATCCTTTGCCTGATATAATTTCTAAGCTAGGTCTCTTTGAAAACACGGTATTTTCAGATATTCACAGTGAATTACCAAGAAACAACATAGGAAACCACTGTGAACGGTGAAGTCACATATAGATCCTTTGGTGTGTCAGGTGAAGCACACTACCCAAAAGACTCCAGCGTTCTTGAAACCAGTGTTTGCTCTTTAGTCTACTGTATCAACTCGAAAGCTCACTGAAGCATACAATGAAGCAGAACAACAACGGCACAGCAAGGGCATAATTTCATCTGTTGAAATCGTTTGATTATCTGTATATGGTGGTTAGAATTTCATCTGGTTGAAAACTGTTGCTGGCCTCCTTCGGAACACAGTCTTTATGAGTTAACAATAAGTGCAACAACAACTTTTAGAAAGACATACATGAGAACCAGGTAGCATCTAATATCTTCAGTTCAAAGAGCTACATCTGTACTTTCAGTAGTACATGCGTTACTCTGCCCCGAAAACCAGATATGTCGAGACATCGCTATCTCTGCTTCTGCCTTCAATGGGAATGCCACCCGTCACTATCTCCCACAATGAATGCCATCACCGCACGGACAGGGAAGAGAAAGCAATAACTTCTGTTATAATTGCTAGAAATTGTGATGTTCTCTCCTGTTTCAAAGAATGATCCTTTGCCTGATATAATTTCTAAGCTAGGTCTCTTTGAAAACACGGTATTTTCAGATATTCACAGTGAATTACCAAGAAACAACATAGGAAACCACTGTGAACGGTGAAGTCACATATAGATCCTTTGGTGTGTCAGGTGAAGCACACTACCCAAAAGACTCCAGCGTTCTTGAAACCAGTGTTTGCTCTTTAGTCTACTGTATCTACTCGAAAGCTCACTGAAGCATACAATGAAGCAGAACAACAACGGCACAGCAAGGGCATAATTTCATCTGTTGAAATCGTTTGATTATCTGTATATGGTGGTTAGAATTTCATCTGGTTGAAAACTGTTGCTGGCCTCCTTCGGAACACAGTCTTTATGAGTTAACAATAAGTGCAACAACAACTTTTAGAAAGACATACATGAGAACCAGGTAGCATCTAATATCTTCAGTTCAAAGAGCTACATCTGTACTTTCAGTAGTACATGCGTTACTCTGCACGGAAAACCAGATATGTCGAGACATCGCTATCTCTGCTTCTGCCTTCAATGGGAATGCCACCCGTCACTATCTCCCACAATGAATGCCATCACCGCACGGACAGGGAAGAGAAAGCAATAACTTCTGTTATAATTGCTAGAAATTGTGATGTTCTCTCCTGTTTCAAAGAATGATCCTTTGCCTGATATAATTTCTAAGCTAGGTCTCTTTGAAAACACGGTATTTTCAGATATTCACAGTGAATTACCAAGAAACAACATAGGAAACCACTGTGAACGGTGAAGTCACATATAGATCCTTTGGTGTGTCAGGTGAAGCACACTACCCAAAAGACTCCAGCGTTCTTGAAACCAGTGTTTGCTCTTTAGTCTACTGTATCAACTCGAAAGCTCACTGAAGCATACAATGAAGCAGAACAACAACGGCACAGCAAGGGCATAATTTCATCTGTTGAAATCGTTTGATTATCTGTATATGGTGGTTAGAATTTCATCTGGTTGAAAACTGTTGCTGGCCTCCTTCGGAACACAGTCTTTATGAGTTAACAATAAGTGCAACAACAACTTTTAGAAAGACATACATGAGAACCAGGTAGCATCTAATATCTTCAGTTCAAAGAGCTACATCTGTACTTTCAGTAGTACATGCGTTACTCTGCCCCGAAAACCAGATATGTCGAGACATCGCTATCTCTGCTTCTGCCTTCAATGGGAATGCCACCCGTCACTATCTCCCACAATGAATGCCATCACCGCACGGACAGGGAAGAGAAAGCAATAACTTCTGTTATAATTGCTAGAAATTGTGATGTTCTCTCCTGTTTCAAAGAATGATCCTTTGCCTGATATAATTTCTAAGCTAGGTCTCTTTGAAAACACGGTATTTTCAGATATTCACAGTGAATTACCAAGAAACAACATAGGAAACCACTGTGAACGGTGAAGTCACATATAGATCCTTTGGTGTGTCAGGTGAAGCACACTACCCAAAAGACTCCAGCGTTCTTGAAACCAGTGTTTGCTCTTTAGTCTACTGTATCTACTCGAAAGCTCACTGAAGCATACAATGAAGCAGAACAACAACGGCACAGCAAGGGCATAATTTCATCTGTTGAAATCGTTTGATTATCTGTATATGGTGGTTAGAATTTCATCTGGTTGAAAACTGTTGCTGGCCTCCTTCGGAACACAGTCTTTATGAGTTAACAATAAGTGCAACAACAACTTTTAGAAAGACATACATGAGAACCAGGTAGCATCTAATATCTTCAGTTCAAAGAGCTACATCTGTACTTTCAGTAGTACATGCGTTACTCTGCCCCGAAAACCAGATATGTCGAGACATCGCTATCTCTGCTTCTGCCTTCAATGGGAATGCCACCCGTCACTATCTCCCACAATGAATGTCATCACCGCACGGACAGGGAAGAGAAAGCAATAACTTCTGTTATAATTGCTAGAAATTGTGATGTTCTCTCCTGTTTCAAAGAATGATCCTTTGCCTGATATAATTTCTAAGCTAGGTCTCTTTGAAAACACGGTATTTTCAGATATTCACAGTGAATTACCAAGAAACAACATAGGAAACCACTGTGAACGGTGAAGTCACATATAGATCCTTTGGTGTGTCAGGTGAAGCACACTACCCAAAAGACTCCAGCGTTCTTGAAACCAGTGTTTGCTCTTTAGTCTACTGTATCAACTCGAAAGCTCACTGAAGCATACAATGAAGCAGAACAACAACGGCACTGCAAGGGCATAATTCCATCTGTTGAAATCGTTTGATTATCTGTATATGGTGGTTAGAATTTCATCTGGTTGAAAACTGTTGCTGGCCTCCTTTGGAACACAGTCTTTATCAGTTAACAATAAGTGCAACAAAAACTTTTAGAAAGAAATACATGAGAACCAGGTAGCATCTAATATCTTCAGTTCAAAGAGCTACATCTGTACTTTCAGTAGTACATGCGTTACTCTGCCCCGAAAACAAGATATGTCGAGACATCGCTATCTCTGCTTCTGCCTTCAATGGGAATGCCACCCGTCACTATCTCCCACAATGAATGCCATCACCGCACGGACAGGGAAGAGAAAGCAATAACTTCTGTTATAATTGCTAGAAATTGTGATGTTCTCTCCTGTTTCAAAGAATGATCCTTTGCCTGATATAATTTCTAAGCTAGGTCTCTTTGAAAACACGGTATTTTCAGATATTCACAGTGAATTACCAAGAAACAACATAGGAAACCACTGTGAACGGTGAAGTCACATATAGATCCTTTGGTGTGTCAGGTGAAGCACACTACCCAAAAGACTCCAGCGTTCTTGAAACCAGTGTTTGCTCTTTAGTCTACTGTATCTACTCGAAAGCTCACTGAAGCATACAATGAAGCAGAACAACAACGGCACAGCAAGGGCATAATTTCATCTGTTGAAATCGTTTGATTATCTGTATATGGTGGTTAGAATTTCATCTGGTTGAAAACTGTTGCTGGCCTCCTTCGGAACACAGTCTTTATGAGTTAACAATAAGTGCAACAACAACTTTTAGAAAGACATACATGAGAACCAGGTAGCATCTAATATCTTCAGTTCAAAGAGCTACATCTGTACTTTCAGTAGTACATGCGTTACTCTGCCCCGAAAACCAGATATGTCGAGACATCGCTATCTCTGCTTCTGCCTTCAATGGGAATGCCACCCGTCACTATCTCCCACAATGAATGCCATCACCGCACGGACAGGGAAGAGAAAGCAATAACTTCTGTTATAATTGCTAGAAATTGTGATGTTCTCTCCTGTTTCAAAGAATGATCCTTTGCCTGATATAATTTCTAAGCTAGGTCTCTTTGAAAACACGGTATTTTCAGATATTCACAGTGAATTACCAAGAAACAACATAGGAAACCACTGTGAACGGTGAAGTCACATATAGATCCTTTGGTGTGTCAGGTGAAGCACACTACCCAAAAGACTCCAGCGTTCTTGAAACCAGTGTTTGCTCTTTAGTCTACTGTATCTACTCGAAAGCTCACTGAAGCATACAATGAAGCAGAACAACAACGGCACAGCAAGGGCATAATTTCATCTGTTGAAATCGTTTGATTATCTGTATATGGTGGTTAGAATTTCATCTGGTTGAAAACTGTTGCTGGCCTCCTTCGGAACACAGTCTTTATGAGTTAACAATAAGTGCAACAACAACTTTTAGAAAGACATACATGAGAACCAGGTAGCATCTAATATCTTCAGTTCAAAGAGCTACATCTGTACTTTCAGTAGTACATGCGTTACTCTGCCCCGAAAACCAGATATGTCGAGACATCGCTATCTCTGCTTCTGCCTTCAATGGGAATGCCACCCGTCACTATCTCCCACAATGAATGCCATCACCGCACGGACAGGGAAGAGAAAGCAATAACTTCTGTTATAATTGCTAGAAATTGTGATGTTCTCTCCTGTTTCAAAGAATGATCCTTTGCCTGATATAATTTCTAAGCTAGGTCTCTTTGAAAACACGGTATTTTCAGATATTCACAGTGAATTACCAAGAAACAACATAGGAAACCACTGTGAACGGTGAAGTCACATATAGATCCTTTGGTGTGTCTGGTGAAGCACACTACCCAAAAGACTCCAGCGTTCTTGAAACCAGTGTTTGCTCTTTAGTCTACTGTATCAACTCGAAAGCTCACTGAAGCATACAATGAAGCAGAACAACAACGGCACTGCAAGGGCATAATTCCATCTGTTGAAATCGTTTGATTATCTGTATATGATGGTTAGAATTTCATCTGGTTGAAAACTGTTGCTGGCCTCCTTTGGAACACAGTCTTTATGAGTTATCAATAAGTGCAACAAAAACTTTTAGAAAGAAATACATGAGAACCAGGTAGCATCTAATATCTTCAGTTCAAAGAGCTACATCTGTACTTTCAGTAGTACATGCGTTACTCTGCCCCGAAAACAAGATATGTCGAGACATCGCTATCTCTGCTTCTGCCTTCAATGGGAATGCCACCCGTCACTATCTCCCACAATGAATGCCATCACCGCACGGACAGGGAAGAGAAAGCAATAACTTCTGTTATAATTGCTAGAAATTGTGATGTTCTCTCCTGTTTCAAAGAATGATCCTTTGCCTGATATAATTTCTAAGCTAGGTCTCTTTGAAAACACGGTATTTTCAGATATTCACAGTGAATTACCAAGAAACAACATAGGAAACCACTGTGAACGGTGAAGTCACATATAGATCCTTTGGTGTGTCAGGTGAAGCACACTACCCAAAAGACTCCAGCGTTCTTGAAACCAGTGTTTGCTCTTTAGTCTACTGTATCAACTCGAAAGCTCACTGAAGCATACAATGAAGCAGAACAACAACGGCACAGCAAGGGCATAATTTCATCTGTTGAAATCGTTTGATTATCTGTATATGGTGGTTAGAATTTCATCTGGTTGAAAACTGTTGCTGGCCTCCTTCAGAACACAGTCTTTATGAGTTAACAATAAGTGCAACAACAACTTTTAGAAAGACATACATGAGAACCAGGTAGCATCTAATATCTTCAGTTCAAAGAGCTACATCTGTACTTTCAGTAGTACATGCGTTACTCTGCCCCGAAAACCAGATATGTCGAGACATCGCTATCTCTGCTTCTGCCTTCAATGGGAATGCCACCCGTCACTATCTCCCACAATGAATGCCATCACCGCACGGACAGGGAAGAGAAAGCAATAACTTCTGTTATAATTGCTAGAAATTGTGATGTTCTCTCCTGTTTCAAAGAATGATCCTTTGCCTGATATAATTTCTAAGCTAGGTCTCTTTGAAAACACGGTATTTTCAGATATTCACAGTGAATTACCAAGAAACAACATAGGAAACCACTGTGAACGGTGAAGTCACATATAGATCCTTTGGTGTGTCAGGTGAAGCACACTACCCAAAAGACTCCAGCGTTCTTGAAACCAGTGTTTGCTCTTTAGTCTACTGTATCAACTCGAAAGCTCACTGAAGCATACAATGAAGCAGAACAACAACGGCACTGCAAGGGCATAATTCCATCTGTTGAAATCGTTTGATTATCTGTATATGGTGGTTAGAATTTCATCTGGTTGAAAACTGTTGCTGGCCTCCTTTGGAACACAGTCTTTATCAGTTAACAATAAGTGCAACAAAAACTTTTAGAAAGAAATACATGAGAACCAGGTAGCATCTAATATCTTCAGTTCAAAGAGCTACATCTGTACTTTCAGTAGTACATGCGTTACTCTGCCCCGAAAACAAGATATGTCGAGACATCGCTATCTCTGCTTCTGCCTTCAATGGGAATGCCACCCGTCACTATCTCCCACAATGAATGCCATCACCGCACGGACAGGGAAGAGAAAGCAATAACTTCTGTTATAATTGCTAGAAATTGTGATGTTCTCTCCTGTTTCAAAGAATGATCCTTTGCCTGATATAATTTCTAAGCTAGGTCTCTTTGAAAACACGGTATTTTCAGATATTCACAGTGAATTACCAAGAAACAACATAGGAAACCACTGTGAACGGTGAAGTCACATATAGATCCTTTGGTGTGTCAGGTGAAGCACACTACCCAAAAGACTCCAGCGTTCTTGAAACCAGTGTTTGCTCTTTAGTCTACTGTATCTACTCGAAAGCTCACTGAAGCATACAATGAAGCAGAACAACAACGGCACAGCAAGGGCATAATTTCATCTGTTGAAATCGTTTGATTATCTGTATATGGTGGTTAGAATTTCATCTGGTTGAAAACTGTTGCTGGCCTCCTTCGGAACACAGTCTTTATGAGTTAACAATAAGTGCAACAACAACTTTTAGAAAGACATACATGAGAACCAGGTAGCATCTAATATCTTCAGTTCAAAGAGCTACATCTGTACTTTCAGTAGTACATGCGTTACTCTGCCCCGAAAACCAGATATGTCGAGACATCGCTATCTCTGCTTCTGCCTTCAATGGGAATGCCACCCGTCACTATCTCCCACAATGAATGCCATCACCGCACGGACAGGGAAGAGAAAGCAATAACTTCTGTTATAATTGCTAGAAATTGTGATGTTCTCTCCTGTTTCAAAGAATGATCCTTTGCCTGATATAATTTCTAAGCTAGGTCTCTTTGAAAACACGGTATTTTCAGATATTCACAGTGAATTACCAAGAAACAACATAGGAAACCACTGGGAACGGTGAAGTCACATATAGATCCTTTGGTGTGTCAGGTGAAGCACACTACCCAAAAGACTCCAGCGTTCTTGAAACCAGTGTTTGCTCTTTAGTCTACTGTATCTACTCGAAAGCTCACTGAAGCATACAATGAAGCAGAACAACAACGGCACAGCAAGGGCATAATTTCATCTGTTGAAATCGTTTGATTATCTGTATATGGTGGTTAGAATTTCATCTGGTTGAAAACTGTTGCTGGCCTCCTTCGGAACACAGTCTTTATGAGTTAACAATAAGTGCAACAACAACTTTTAGAAAGACATACATGAGAACCAGGTAGCATCTAATATCTTCAGTTCAAAGAGCTACATCTGTACTTTCAGTAGTACATGCGTTACTCTGCCCCGAAAACCAGATATGTCGAGACATCGCTATCTCTGCTTCTGCCTTCAATGGGAATGCCACCCGTCACTATCTCCCACAATGAATGCCATCACCGCACGGACAGGGAAGAGAAAGCAATAACTTCTGTTATAATTGCTAGAAATTGTGATGTTCTCTCCTGTTTCAAAGAATGATCCTTTGCCTGATATAATTTCTAAGCTAGGTCTCTTTGAAAACACGGTATTTTCAGATATTCACAGTGAATTACCAAGAAACAACATAGGAAACCACTGTGAACGGTGAAGTCACATATAGATCCTTTGGTGTGTCAGGTGAAGCACACTACCCAAAAGACTCCAGCGTTCTTGAAACCAGTGTTTGCTCTTTAGTCTACTGTATCTACTCGAAAGCTCACTGAAGCATACAATGAAGCAGAACAACAACGGCACAGCAAGGGCATAATTTCATCTGTTGAAATCGTTTGATTATCTGTATATGGTGGTTAGAATTTCATCTGGTTGAAAACTGTTGCTGGCCTCCTTCGGAACACAGTCTTTATGAGTTAACAATAAGTGCAACAACAACTTTTAGAAAGACATACATGAGAACCAGGTAGCATCTAATATCTTCAGTTCAAAGAGCTACATCTGTACTTTCAGTAGTACATGCGTTACTCTGCCCCGAAAACCAGATATGTCGAGACATCGCTATCTCTGCTTCTGCCTTCAATGGGAATGCCACCCGTCACTATCTCCCACAATGAATGCCATCACCGCACGGACAGGGAAGAGAAAGCAATAACTTCTGTTATAATTGCTAGAAATTGTGATGTTCTCTCCTGTTTCAAAGAATGATCCTTTGCCTGATATAATTTCTAAGCTAGGTCTCTTTGAAAACACGGTATTTTCAGATATTCACAGTGAATTACCAAGAAACAACATAGGAAACCACTGTGAACGGTGAAGTCACATATAGATCCTTTGGTGTGTCAGGTGAAGCACACTACCCAAAAGACTCCAGCGTTCTTGAAACCAGTGTTTGCTCTTTAGTCTACTGTATCAACTCGAAAGCTCACTGAAGCATACAATGAAGCAGAACAACAACGGCACAGCAAGGGCATAATTTCATCTGTTGAAATCGTTTGATTATCTGTATATGGTGGTTAGAATTTCATCTGGTTGAAAACTGTTGCTGGCCTCCTTCGGAACACAGTCTTTATGAGTTAACAATAAGTGCAACAACAACTTTTAGAAAGACATACATGAGAACCAGGTAGCATCTAATATCTTCAGTTCAAAGAGCTACATCTGTACTTTCAGTAGTACATGCGTTACTCTGCCCCGAAAACCAGATATGTCGAGACATCGCTATCTCTGCTTCTGCCTTCAATGGGAATGCCACCCGTCACTATCTCCCACAATGAATGCCATCACCGCACGGACAGGGAAGAGAAAGCAATAACTTCTGTTATAATTGCTAGAAATTGTGATGTTCTCTCCTGTTTCAAAGAATGATCCTTTGCCTGATATAATTTCTAAGCTAGGTCTCTTTGAAAACACGGTATTTTCAGATATTCACAGTGAATTACCAAGAAACAACATAGGAAACCACTGTGAACGGTGAAGTCACATATAGATCCTTTGGTGTGTCAGGTGAAGCACACTACCCAAAAGACTCCAGCGTTCTTGAAACCAGTGTTTGCTCTTTAGTCTACTGTATCTACTCGAAAGCTCACTGAAGCATACAATGAAGCAGAACAACAACGGCACAGCAAGGGCATAATTTCATCTGTTGAAATCGTTTGATTATCTGTATATGGTGGTTAGAATTTCATCTGGTTGAAAACTGTTGCTGGCCTCCTTCGGAACACAGTCTTTATGAGTTAACAATAAGTGCAACAACAACTTTTAGAAAGACATACATGAGAACCAGGTAGCATCTAATATCTTCAGTTCAAAGAGCTACATCTGTACTTTCAGTAGTACATGCGTTACTCTGCCCCGAAAACCAGATATGTCGAGACATCGCTATCTCTGCTTCTGCCTTCAATGGGAATGCCACCCGTCACTATCTCCCACAATGAATGCCATCACCGCACGGACAGGGAAGAGAAAGCAATAACTTCTGTTATAATTGCTAGAAATTGTGATGTTCTCTCCTGTTTCAAAGAATGATCCTTTGCCTGATATAATTTCTAAGCTAGGTCTCTTTGAAAACACGGTATTTTCAGATATTCACAGTGAATTACCAAGAAACAACATAGGAAACCACTGTGAACGGTGAAGTCACATATAGATCCTTTGGTGTGTCAGGTGAAGCACATTACACAAAAGACTCCAGCGTTCTTGAAACCAGTGTTTGCTCTTTAGTCTACTGTATCAACTCGAAAGCTCACTGAAGCATACAATGAAGCAGAACAACAACGGCACAGCAAGGGCATAATTTCATCTGTTGAAATCGTTTGATTATCTGTATATGGTGGTTAGAATTTCATCTGGTTGAAAACTGTTGCTGGCCTCCTTCGGAACACAGTCTTTATGAGTTAACAATAAGTGCAACAACAACTTTTAGAAAGACATACATGAGAACCAGGTAGCATCTAATATCTTCAGTTCAAAGAACTACATCTGTACTTTCAGTAGTACATGCGTTACTCTGCCCCGAAAACCAGATATGTCGAGACATCGCTATCTCTGCTTCTGCCTTCAATGGGAATGCCACCCGTCACTATCTCCCACAATGAATGCCATCACCGCACGGACAGGGAAGAGAAAGCAATAACTTCTGTTATAATTGCTAGAAATTGTGATGTTCTCTCCTGTTTCAAAGAATGATCCTTTGCCTGATATAATTTCTAAGCTAGGTCTCTTTGAAAACACGGTATTTTCAGATATTCACAGTGAATTACCAAGAAACAACATAGGAAACCACTGTGAACGGTGAAGTCACATATAGATCCTTTGGTGTGTCAGGTGAAGCACACTACCCAAAAGACTCCAGCGTTCTTGAAACCAGTGTTTGCTCTTTAGTCTACTGTATCTACTCGAAAGCTCACTGAAGCATACAATGAAGCAGAACAACAACGGCACAGCAAGGGCATAATTTCATCTGTTGAAATCGTTTGATTATCTGTATATGGTGGTTAGAATTTCATCTGGTTGAAAACTGTTGCTGGCCTCCTTCGGAACACAGTCTTTATGAGTTAACAATAAGTGCAACAACAACTTTTAGAAAGACATACATGAGAACCAGGTAGCATCTAATATCTTCAGTTCAAAGAGCTACATCTGTACTTTCAGTAGTACATGCGTTACTCTGCCCCGAAAACCAGATATGTCGAGACATCGCTATCTCTGCTTCTGCCTTCAATGGGAATGCCACCCGTCACTATCTCCCACAATGAATGCCATCACCGCACGGACAGGGAAGAGAAAGCAATAACTTCTGTTATAATTGCTAGAAATTGTGATGTTCTCTCCTGTTTCAAAGAATGATCCTTTGCCTGATATAATTTCTAAGCTAGGTCTCTTTGAAAACACGGTATTTTCAGATATTCACAGTGAATTACCAAGAAACAACATAGGAAACCACTGTGAACGGTGAAGTCACATATAGATCCTTTGGTGTGTCAGGTGAAGCACACTACCCAAAAGACTCCAGCGTTCTTGAAACCAGTGTTTGCTCTTTAGTCTACTGTATCAACTCGAAAGCTCACTGAAGCATACAATGAAGCAGAACAACAACGGCACTGCAAGGGCATAATTCCATCTGTTGAAATCGTTTGATTATCTGTATATGGTGGTTAGAATTTCATCTGGTTGAAAACTGTTGCTGGCCTCCTTTGGAACACAGTCTTTATCAGTTAACAATAAGTGCAACAAAAACTTTTAGAAAGAAATACATAAGAACCAGGTAGCATCTAATATCTTCAGTTCAAAGAGCTACATCTGTACTTTCAGTAGTACATGCGTTACTCTGCCCCGAAAACAAGATATGTCGAGACATCGCTATCTCTGCTTCTGCCTTCAATGGGAATGCCACCCGTCACTATCTCCCACAATGAATGCCATCACCGCACGGACAGGGAAGAGAAAGCAATAACTTCTGTTATAATTGCTAGAAATTGTGATGTTCTCTCCTGTTTCAAAGAATGATCCTTTGCCTGATATAATTTCTAAGCTAGGTCTCTTTGAAAACACGGTATTTTCAGATATTCACAGTGAATTACCAAGAAACAACATAGGAAACCACTGTGAACGGTGAAGTCACATATAGATCCTTTGGTGTGTCAGGTGAAGCACACTACCCAAAAGACTCCAGCGTTCTTGAAACCAGTGTTTGCTCTTTAGTCTACTGTATCTACTCGAAAGCTCACTGAAGCATACAATGAAGCAGAACAACAACGGCACAGCAAGGGCATAATTTCATCTGTTGAAATCGTTTGATTATCTGTATATGGTGGTTAGAATTTCATCTGGTTGAAAACTGTTGCTGGCCTCCTTCGGAACACAGTCTTTATGAGTTAACAATAAGTGCAACAACAACTTTTAGAAAGACATACATGAGAACCAGGTAGCATCTAATATCTTCAGTTCAAAGAGCTACATCTGTACTTTCAGTAGTACATGCGTTACTCTGCCCCGAAAACCAGATATGTCGAGACATCGCTATCTCTGCTTCTGCCTTCAATGGGAATGCCACCCGTCACTATCTCCCACAATGAATGCCATCACCGCACGGACAGGGAAGAGAAAGCAATAACTTCTGTTATAATTGCTAGAAATTGTGATGTTCTCTCCTGTTTCAAAGAATGATCCTTTGCCTGATATAATTTCTAAGCTAGGTCTCTTTGAAAACACGGTATTTTCAGATATTCACAGTGAATTACCAAGAAACAACATAGGAAACCACTGTGAACGGTGAAGTCACATATAGATCCTTTGGTGTGTCAGGTGAAGCACACTACCCAAAAGACTCCAGCGTTCTTGAAACCAGTGTTTGCTCTTTAGTCTACTGTATCTACTCGAAAGCTCACTGAAGCATACAATGAAGCAGAACAACAACGGCACAGCAAGGGCATAATTTCATCTGTTGAAATCGTTTGATTATCTGTATATGGTGGTTAGAATTTCATCTGGTTGAAAACTGTTGCTGGCCTCCTTCGGAACACAGTCTTTATGAGTTAACAATAAGTGCAACAACAACTTTTAGAAAGACATACATGAGAACCAGGTAGCATCTAATATCTTCAGTTCAAAGAGCTACATCTGTACTTTCAGTAGTACATGCGTTACTCTGCCCCGAAAACCAGATATGTCGAGACATCGCTATCTCTGCTTCTGCCTTCAATGGGAATGCCACCCGTCACTATCTCCCACAATGAATGCCATCACCGCACGGACAGGGAAGAGAAAGCAATAACTTCTGTTATAATTGCTAGAAATTGTGATGTTCTCTCCTGTTTCAAAGAATGATCCTTTGCCTGATATAATTTCTAAGCTAGGTCTCTTTGAAAACACGGTATTTTCAGATATTCACAGTGAATTACCAAGAAACAACATAGGAAACCACTGTGAACGGTGAAGTCACATATAGATCCTTTGGTGTGTCTGGTGAAGCACACTACCCAAAAGACTCCAGCGTTCTTGAAACCAGTGTTTGCTCTTTAGTCTACTGTATCAACTCGAAAGCTCACTGAAGCATACAATGAAGCAGAACAACAACGGCACTGCAAGGGCATAATTCCATCTGTTGAAATCGTTTGATTATCTGTATATGATGGTTAGAATTTCATCTGGTTGAAAACTGTTGCTGGCCTCCTTTGGAACACAGTCTTTATGAGTTAACAATAAGTGCAACAAAAACTTTTAGAAAGAAATACATGAGAACCAGGTAGCATCTAATATCTTCAGTTCAAAGAGCTACATCTGTACTTTCAGTAGTACATGCGTTACTCTGCCCCGAAAACAAGATATGTCGAGACATCGCTATCTCTGCTTCTGCCTTCAATGGGAATGCCACCCGTCACTATCTCCCACAATGAATGCCATCACCGCACGGACAGGGAAGAGAAAGCAATAACTTCTGTTATAATTGCTAGAAATTGTGATGTTCTCTCCTGTTTCAAAGAATGATCCTTTGCCTGATATAATTTCTAAGCTAGGTCTCTTTGAAAACACGGTATTTTCAGATATTCACAGTGAATTACCAAGAAACAACATAGGAAACCACTGTGAACGGTGAAGTCACATATAGATCCTTTGGTGTGTCAGGTGAAGCACACTACCCAAAAGACTCCAGCGTTCTTGAAACCAGTGTTTGCTCTTTAGTCTACTGTATCTACTCGAAAGCTCACTGAAGCATACAATGAAGCAGAACAACAACGGCACAGCAAGGGCATAATTTCATCTGTTGAAATCGTTTGATTATCTGTATATGGTGGTTAGAATTTCATCTGGTTGAAAACTGTTGCTGGCCTCCTTCGGAACACAGTCTTTATGAGTTAACAATAAGTGCAACAACAACTTTTAGAAAGACATACATGAGAACCAGGTAGCATCTAATATCTTCAGTTCAAAGAGCTACATCTGTACTTTCAGTAGTACATGCGTTACTCTGCCCCGAAAACCAGATATGTCGAGACATCGCTATCTCTGCTTCTGCCTTCAATGGGAATGCCACCCGTCACTATCTCCCACAATGAATGCCATCACCGCACGGACAGGGAAGAGAAAGCAATAACTTCTGTTATAATTGCTAGAAATTGTGATGTTCTCTCCTGTTTCAAAGAATGATCCTTTGCCTGATATAATTTCTAAGCTAGGTCTCTTTGAAAACACGGTATTTTCAGATATTCACAGTGAATTACCAAGAAACAACATAGGAAACCACTGTGAACGGTGAAGTCACATATAGATCCTTTGGTGTGTCAGGTGAAGCACACTACCCAAAAGACTCCAGCGTTCTTGAAACCAGTGTTTGCTCTTTAGTCTACTGTATCAACTCGAAAGCTCACTGAAGCATACAATGAAGCAGAACAACAACGGCACTGCAAGGGCATAATTCCATCTGTTGAAATCGTTTGATTATCTGTATATGGTGGTTAGAATTTCATCTGGTTGAAAACTGTTGCTGGCCTCCTTTGGAACACAGTCTTTATCAGTTAACAATAAGTGCAACAAAAACTTTTAGAAAGAAATACATGAGAACCAGGTAGCATCTAATATCTTCAGTTCAAAGAGCTACATCTGTACTTTCAGTAGTACATGCGTTACTCTGCCCCGAAAACAAGATATGTCGAGACATCGCTATCTCTGCTTCTGCCTTCAATGGGAATGCCACCCGTCACTATCTCCCACAATGAATGCCATCACCGCACGGACAGGGAAGAGAAAGCAATAACTTCTGTTATAATTGCTAGAAATTGTGATGTTCTCTCCTGTTTCAAAGAATGATCCTTTGCCTGATATAATTTCTAAGCTAGGTCTCTTTGAAAACACGGTATTTTCAGATATTCACAGTGAATTACCAAGAAACAACATAGGAAACCACTGTGAACGGTGAAGTCACATATAGATCCTTTGGTGTGTCAGGTGAAGCACACTACCCAAAAGACTCCAGCGTTCTTGAAACCAGTGTTTGCTCTTTAGTCTACTGTATCTACTCGAAAGCTCACTGAAGCATACAATGAAGCAGAACAACAACGGCACAGCAAGGGCATAATTTCATCTGTTGAAATCGTTTGATTATCTGTATATGGTGGTTAGAATTTCATCTGGTTGAAAACTGTTGCTGGCCTCCTTCGGAACACAGTCTTTATGAGTTAACAATAAGTGCAACAACAACTTTTAGAAAGACATACATGAGAACCAGGTAGCATCTAATATCTTCAGTTCAAAGAGCTACATCTGTACTTTCAGTAGTACATGCGTTACTCTGCCCCGAAAACCAGATATGTCGAGACATCGCTATCTCTGCTTCTGCCTTCAATGGGAATGCCACCCGTCACTATCTCCCACAATGAATGCCATCACCGCACGGACAGGGAAGAGAAAGCAATAACTTCTGTTATAATTGCTAGAAATTGTGATGTTCTCTCCTGTTTCAAAGAATGATCCTTTGCCTGATATAATTTCTAAGCTAGGTCTCTTTGAAAACACGGTATTTTCAGATATTCACAGTGAATTACCAAGAAACAACATAGGAAACCACTGGGAACGGTGAAGTCACATATAGATCCTTTGGTGTGTCAGGTGAAGCACACTACCCAAAAGACTCCAGCGTTCTTGAAACCAGTGTTTGCTCTTTAGTCTACTGTATCTACTCGAAAGCTCACTGAAGCATACAATGAAGCAGAACAACAACGGCACAGCAAGGGCATAATTTCATCTGTTGAAATCGTTTGATTATCTGTATATGGTGGTTAGAATTTCATCTGGTTGAAAACTGTTGCTGGCCTCCTTCGGAACACAGTCTTTATGAGTTAACAATAAGTGCAACAACAACTTTTAGAAAGACATACATGAGAACCAGATAGCATCTAATATCTTCAGTTCAAAGAGCTACATCTGTTCTATCAGACGTACATGCGTTACTCTGCACGGAAAACAAGATATGTCGAGACATCGCTATCTCTGCTTCTGCCTTCAATGGGAATGCCACCCGTCACTATCTCCCACAATGAATGCCATCACCGCACGGACAGGGAAGAGAAAGCAATAACTTCTGTTATAATTGCTAGAAATTGTGATGTTCTCTCCTGTTTCAAAGATTGATCCTTTGCCTGATATAATTTCTAAGCTAGGTCTCTTTGAAAACACGGTATTTTCAGATATTCACAGTGAATTACCAAGAAACAACATAGGAAACCACTGTGAACGGTGAAGTCACATATAGATCCTTTGGTGTGTCAGGTGAAGCACACTACCCAAAAGACTCCAGCGTTCTTGAAACCAGTGTTTGCTCTTTAGTCTACTGTATCAACTCGAAAGCTCACTGAAGCATACAATGAAGCAGAACAACAACGGCACTGCAAGGGCATAATTCCATCTGTTGAAATCGTTTGATTATCTGTATATGGTGGTTAGAATTTCATCTGGTTGAAAACTGTTGCTGGCCTCCTTTGGAACACAGTCTTTATCAGTTAACAATAAGTGCAACAAAAACTTTTAGAAAGAAATACATGAGAACCAGGTAGCATCTAATATCTTCAGTTCAAAGAGCTACATCTGTACTTTAAGTAGTACATGCGTTACTCTGCCCCGAAAACAAGATATGTCGAGACATCGCTATCTCTGCTTCTGCCTTCAATGGGAATGCCACCCGTCACTATCTCCCACAATGAATGCCATCACCGCACGGACAGGGAAGAGAAAGCAATAACTTCTGTTATAATTGCTAGAAATTGTGATGTTCTCTCCTGTTTCAAAGATTGATCCTTTGCCTGATATAATTTCTAAGCTAGGTCTCTTTGAAAACACGGTATTTTCAGATATTCACAGTGAATTACCAAGAAACAACATAGGAAACCACTGTGAACAGTGAAGTCACATATAGATCCTTTGGTGTGTCAGGTGAAGCACACTACCCAAAAGACTCCAGCGTTCTTGAAACCAGTGTTTGCTCTTTAGTCTACTGTATCAACTCGAAAGCTCACTGAAGCATATAATGAAGCAGAAGAACAACGGCACAGCAAGTGCATAATTCCTTCTGTTGAACTCGTTTGATTATCTGTATATGGTGGTTAGAATTTCATCTGGTTGAAAACTGTTGCTGGCCTCCTTCGGAACACAGTCTTTATGAGTTAACAATAAGTGCAAGAACAACTTTTAGAAAGACATACATGAGAACCAGGTAGCATCTAATATCTTCAGTTCAAAGAGCTACATCTGTACTTTCAGTAGTACATGCGTTACTCTGCCCCGAAAACAAGATATGTCGAGACATCGCTATCTCTGCTTCTGCCTTCAATGGGAATGCCACCCGTCACTATCTCCCACAATGAATGCCATCACCGCACGGACAGGGAAGAGAAAGCAATAACTTCTGTTATAATTGCTAGAAATTGTGATGTTCTCTCCTGTTTCAAAGATTGATACTTTGCCTGATATAATTTCTAAGCTAGATCTCTTTGAAAACACGGTATTTTCAGATATTCACAGTGAATTACCAAGAAACAACATAGGAAACCACTGTGAACGGTGAAGTCACATATAGATCCTTTGGTGTCAGGTGAAGCACACTACCCAAAAGACTCCAGCGTTCTTGAAACCAGTGTTTGCTCTTTAGTCTACTGTATCTACTTGAAAGCTCACTGAAGCATACAATGAAGCAGAACAACAACGGCACAGCAAGGGCATAATTCCATCTGTTGAAATCGTTTGATTATCTGTATATGGTGGTTAGAATTTCATCAGGTTGAAAACTGTTGCTGGCCTCCTTCGGAACACAGTCTTTATGAGTTAACAATAAGTGCAACAACAACTTTTAGAAAGACATACATGAGAACCAGGTAGCATCTAATATCTTCAGTTCAAAGAGCTACATCTGTACTTTCAGTAGTACATGCGTTACTCTGCCCCGAAAACCAGATATGTCGAGACATCGCTATCTCTGCTTCTGCCTTCAATGGGAATGCCACCCGTCACTATCTCCCACAATGAATGCCATCACCGCACGGACAGGGAAGAGAAAGCAATAACTTCTGTTATAATTGCTAGAAATTGTGATGTGCTCTCCTGTTTCAAAGATTGATCCTTTGCCTGATATAATTTCTAAGATAGGTCTCTTTGAAAACACGGTATTTTCAGATATTCACAGTGAATTACCAAGAAACAACATAGGAAACCACTGGGAACGGTGAAGTCACATATAGATCCTTTGGTGTGTCAGGTGAAGCACACTACCCAAAAGACTCCAGCGTTCTTGAAACCAGTGTTTGCTCTTTAGTCTACTGTATCAACTCGAAAGCTCACTGAAGCATACAATGAAGCAGAACAACAACGGCACAGCAAGGGCATAATTCCTTCTGTTGAACTCGTTTGATTATCTGTATATGGTGGTTAGAATTTCATCTGGTTGAAAACTGTTGCTGGCCTCCTTCGGAACACAGTCTTTATGAGTTAACAATAAGTGCAACAACAACTTTTAGAAAGACATACATGAGAACCAGATAGCATCTAATATCTTCAGTTCAAAGAGCTACATCTGTACTTTCAGTAGTACATGCGTTACTCTGCCCCGAAAACAAGATATGTCGAGACATCGCTATCTCTGCTTCTGCCTTCAATGGGAATGCCACCCGTCACTATCTCCCACAATGAATGCCATCACCGCACGGACAGGGAAGAGAAAGCAATAACTTCTGTTATAATTGCTAGAAATTGTGATGTTCTCTCCTGTTTCAAAGATTGATACTTTGCCTGATATAATTTCTAAGCTAGGTCTCTTTGAAAACACGGTATTTTCAGATATTCACAGTGAATTACCAAGAAACAACATAGAAAACCACTGTGAACGGTGAAGTCACATATAGATCCTTTGGTGTGTCAGGTGAAGCACACTACCCAAAAGACTCCAGCGTTCTTGAAACCAGTGTTTGCTCTTTAGTCTACTGTATCTACTCGAAAGCTCACTGAAGCATACAATGAAGCAGAACAACAACGGCACAGCAAGGGCATAATTCCATCTGTTGAAATCGTTTGATTATCTGTATATGGTGGTTAGAATTTCATCTGGTTGAAAACTGTTGCTGGCCTCCTTCGGAACACAGTCTTTATGAGTTAACAATAAGTGCAACAACAACTTTTAGAAAGACATACATGAGAACCAGGTAGCATCTAATATCTTCAGTTCAAAGAGCTACATCTGTACTTTCAGTAGTACATGCGTTACTCTGCCCCGAAAACCAGATATGTCGAGACATCGCTATCTCTGCTTCCGCCTTCAATGGGAATGCCACCCGTCACTATCTCCCACAATGAATGCCATCACCGCACGGACAGGGAAGAGAAAGCAATAACTTCTGTTATAATTGCTAGAAATTGTGATGTGCTCTCCTGTTTCAAAGATTGATCCTTTGCCTGATATAATTTCTAAGCTAGGTCTCTTTGAAAACACGGTATTTTCAGATATTCACAGTGAATTACAAAGAAACAACATAGGAAACCACTGTGAACGGTGAAGTCACATATAGATCCTTTGGTGTGTCAGGTGAAGCACACTACCCAAAAGACTCCAGCGTTCTTGAAACCAGTGTTTGCTCTTTAGTCTACTGTATCAACTCGAAAGCTCACTGAAGCATATAATGAAGCAGAACAACAACGGCACAGCAAGTGCATAATTCCTTCTGTTGAACTCGTTTGATTATCTGTATATGGTGGTTAGAATTTCATCTGGTTGAAAACTGTTGCTGGCCTCCTTCGGAACACAGTCTTTATGAGTTAACAATAAGTGCAACAACAACTTTTAGAAAGACATACATGAGAACCAGATAGCATCTAATATCTTCAGTTCAAAGAGCTACATCTGTACTTTCAGTAGTACATGCGTTACTCTGCCCCGAAAACAAGATATGTCGAGACATCGCTATCTCTGCTTCTGCCTTCAATGGGAATGCCACCCGTCACTATCTCCCACAATGAATGCCATCACCGCACGGACAGGGAAGAGAAAGCAATAACTTCTGTTATAATTGCTAGAAATTGTGATGTTCTCTCCTGTTTCAAAGATTGATACTTTGCCTGATATAATTTCTAAGCTAGGTCTCTTTGAAAACACGGTATTTTCAGATATTCACAGTGAATTACCAAGAAACAACGTAGGAAACCACTGTGAACGGTGAAGTCACATATAGATCCTTTGGTGTGTCAGGTGAAGCACACTACCCAAAAGACTCCAGCGTTCTTGAAACCAGTGTTTGCTCTTTAGTCTACTGTATCTACTCGAAAGCTCACTGAAGCATACAATGAAGCAGAACAACAACGGCACAGCAAGGGCATAATTCCATCTGTTGAAATCGTTTGATTATCTGTATATGGTGGTTAGAATTTGATCTGGTTGAAAACTGTTGCTGGCCTCCTTCGGAACACAGTCTTTATGAGTTAACAATAAGTGCAACAACAACTTTTAGAAAGACATACATGAGAACCAGGTAGCATCTAATATCTTCAGTTCAAAGAGCTACATCTGTACTTTCAGTAGTACATGCGTTACTCTGCCCCGAAAACCAGATATGTCGAGACATCGCTGTCTCTGCTTCTGCCTTCAATGGGAATGCCACCCGTCACTATCTCCCACAATGAATGCCATCACCGCACGGACAGGGAAGAGAAAGCAATAACTTCTGTTATAATTGCTAGAAATTGTGATGTGCTCTCCTGTTTCAAAGATTGATCCTTTGCCTGATATAATTTCTAAGCTAGGTCTCTTTGAAAACACGGTATTTTCAGATATTCACAGTGAATTACCAAGAAACAACATAGGAAACCACTGTGAACGGTGAAGTCACATATAGATCCTTTGGTGTGTCAGGTGAAGCACACTACCCAAAAGACTCCAGCGTTCTTGAAACCAGTGTTTGCTCTTTAGTCTACTGTATCAACTCGAAAGCTCACTGAAGCATATAATGAAGCAGAACAACAACGGCACAGCAAGTGCATAATTCCTTCTGTTGAACTCGTTTGATTATCTGTATATGGTGGTTAGAATTTCATCTGGTTGAAAACTGTTGCTGGCCTCCTTCGGAACACAGTCTTTATGAGTTAACAATAAGTGCAAAAACAACTTTTAGAAAGACATACATGAGAACCAGATAGCATCTAATATATTCAGTTCAAAGAGCTACATCTGTACTTTCAGTAGTACATGCGTTACTCTGCCCCGAAAACAAGATATGTCGAGACATCGCTATCTCTGCTTCTGCCTTCAATGGGAATGCCACCCGTCACTATCTCCCTCAATGAATGCCATCACCGCACGGACAGGGAAGAGAAAGCAATAACTTCTGTTATAATTGCTAGAAATTGTGATGTTCTCTCCTGTTTCAAAGAATGATCCTTTGCCTGATATAATTTCTAAGCTAGGTCTCTTTGAAAACACGGTATTTTCAGATATTCACAGTGAATTACCAAGAAACAACATAGGAAACCACTGTGAACGGTGAAGTCACATATAGATCCTTTGGTGTGTCAGGTGAAGCACACTACCCAAAAGACTCCAGCGTTCTTGAAACCAGTGTTTGCTCTTTAGTCTACTGTATCTACTCGAAAGCTCACTGAAGCATACAATGAAGCAGAACAACAACGGCACAGCAAGGGCATAATTCCATCTGTTGAAATCGTTTGATTATCTGTATATGGTGGTTAGAATTTCATCTGGTTGAAAACTGTTGCTGGCCTCCTTCGGAACACAGTCTTTATGAGTTAACAATAAGTGCAACAACAACTTTTAGAAAGACATACATGAGAACCAGATAGCATCTAATATCTTCAGTTCAAAGAGCTACATCTGTACTTTCAGTAGTACATGCGTTACTCTGCCCCGAAAACAAGATATGTCGAGACATCGCTATCTCTGCTTCTGCCTTCAATGGGAATGCCACCCGTCACTATCTCCCACAATGAATGCCATCACCGCACGGACAGGGAAGAGAAAGCAATAACTTCTGTTATAATTGCTAGAAATTGTGATGTTCTCTCCTGTTTCAAAGATTGATACTTTGCCTGATATAATTTCTAAGCTAGATCTCTTTGAAAACACGGTATTTTCAGATATTCACAGTGAATTACCAAGAAACAACATAGGAAACCACTGTGAACGGTGAAGTCACATATAGATCCTTTGGTGTCAGGTGAAGCACACTACCCAAAAGACTCCAGCGTTCTTGAAACCAGTGTTTGCTCTTTAGTCTACTGTATCTACTTGAAAGCTCACTGAAGCATACAATGAAGCAGAACAACAACGGCACAGCAAGGGCATAATTCCATCTGTTGAAATCGTTTGATTATCTGTATATGGTGGTTAGAATTTCATCAGGTTGAAAACTGTTGCTGGCCTCCTTCGGAACACAGTCTTTATGAGTTAACAATAAGTGCAACAACAACTTTTAGAAAGACATACATGAGAACCAGGTAGCATCTAATATCTTCAGTTCAAAGAGCTACATCTGTACTTTCAGTAGTACATGCGTTACTCTGCCCCGAAAACCAGATATGTCGAGACATCGCTATCTCTGCTTCTGCCTTCAATGGGAATGCCACCCGTCACTATCTCCCACAATGAATGCCATCACCGCACGGACAGGGAAGAGAAAGCAATAACTTCTGTTATAATTGCTAGAAATTGTGATGTGCTCTCCTGTTTCAAAGATTGATCCTTTGCCTGATATAATTTCTAAGATAGGTCTCTTTGAAAACACGGTATTTTCAGATATTCACAGTGAATTACCAAGAAACAACATAGGAAACCACTGGGAACGGTGAAGTCACATATAGATCCTTTGGTGTGTCAGGTGAAGCACACTACCCAAAAGACTCCAGCGTTCTTGAAACCAGTGTTTGCTCTTTAGTCTACTGTATCAACTCGAAAGCTCACTGAAGCATACAATGAAGCAGAACAACAACGGCACAGCAAGTGCATAATTCCTTCTGTTGAACTCGTTTGATTATCTGTATATGGTGGTTAGAATTTCATCTGGTTGAAAACTGTTGCTGGCCTCCTTCGGAACACAGTCTTTATGAGTTAACAATAAGTGCAACAACAACTTTTAGAAAGACATACATGAGAACCAGATAGCATCTAATATCTTCAGTTCAAAGAGCTACATCTGTACTTTCAGTAGTACATGCGTTACTCTGCCCCGAAAACAAGATATGTCGAGACATCGCTATCTCTGCTTCTGCCTTCAATGGGAATGCCACCCGTCACTATCTCCCACAATGAATGCCATCACCGCACGGACAGGGAAGAGAAAGCAATAACTTCTGTTATAATTGCTAGAAATTGTGATGTTCTCTCCTGTTTCAAAGATTGATACTTTGCCTGATATAATTTCTAAGCTAGGTCTCTTTGAAAACACGGTATTTTCAGATATTCACAGTGAATTACCAAGAAACAACATAGAAAACCACTGTGAACGGTGAAGTCACATATAGATCCTTTGGTGTGTCAGGTGAAGCACACTACCCAAAAGACTCCAGCGTTCTTGAAACCAGTGTTTGCTCTTTAGTCTACTGTATCTACTCGAAAGCTCACTGAAGCATACAATGAAGCAGAACAACAACGGCACAGCAAGGGCATAATTCCATCTGTTGAAATCGTTTGATTATCTGTATATGGTGGTTAGAATTTCATCTGGTTGAAAACTGTTGCTGGCCTCCTTCGGAACACAGTCTTTATGAGTTAACAATAAGTGCAACAACAACTTTTAGAAAGACATACATGAGAACCAGGTAGCATCTAATATCTTCAGTTCAAAGAGCTACATCTGTACTTTCAGTAGTACATGCGTTACTCTGCCCCGAAAACCAGATATGTCGAGACATCGCTATCTCTGCTTCCGCCTTCAATGGGAATGCCACCCGTCACTATCTCCCACAATGAATGCCATCACCGCACGGACAGGGAAGAGAAAGCAATAACTTCTGTTATAATTGCTAGAAATTGTGATGTGCTCTCCTGTTTCAAAGATTGATCCTTTGCCTGATATAATTTCTAAGCTAGGTCTCTTTGAAAACACGGTATTTTCAGATATTCACAGTGAATTACAAAGAAACAACATAGGAAACCACTGTGAACGGTGAAGTCACATATAGATCCTTTGGTGTGTCAGGTGAAGCACACTACCCAAAAGACTCCAGCGTTCTTGAAACCAGTGTTTGCTCTTTAGTCTACTGTATCAACTCAAAAGCTCACTGAAGCATATAATGAAGCAGAACAACAACGGCACAGCAAGTGCATAATTCCTTCTGTTGAACTCGTTTGATTATCTGTATATGGTGGTTAGAATTTCATCTGGTTGAAAACTGTTGCTGGCCTCCTTCGGAACACAGTCTTTATGAGTTAACAATAAGTGCAACAACAACTTTTAGAAAGACATACATGAGAACCAGATAGCATCTAATATCTTCAGTTCAAAGAGCTACATCTGTACTTTCAGTAGTACATGCGTTACTCTGCCCCGAAAACAAGATATGTCGAGACATCGCTATCTCTGCTTCTGCCTTCAATGGGAATGCCACCCGTCACTATCTCCCACAATGAATGCCATCACCGCACGGACAGGGAAGAGAAAGCAATAACTTCTGTTATAATTGCTAGAAATTGTGATGTTCTCTCCTGTTTCAAAGATTGATACTTTGCCTGATATAATTTCTAAGCTAGGTCTCTTTGAAAACACGGTATTTTCAGATATTCACAGTGAATTACCAAGAAACAACGTAGGAAACCACTGTGAACGGTGAAGTCACATATAGATCCTTTGGTGTGTCAGGTGAAGCACACTACCCAAAAGACTCCAGCGTTCTTGAAACCAGTGTTTGCTCTTTAGTCTACTGTATCTACTCGAAAGCTCACTGAAGCATACAATGAAGCAGAACAACAACGGCACAGCAAGGGCATAATTCCATCTGTTGAAATCGTTTGATTATCTGTATATGGTGGTTAGAATTTGATCTGGTTGAAAACTGTTGCTGGCCTCCTTCGGAACACAGTCTTTATGAGTTAACAATAAGTGCAACAACAACTTTTAGAAAGACATACATGAGAACCAGGTAGCATCTAATATCTTCAGTTCAAAGAGCTACATCTGTACTTTCAGTAGTACATGCGTTACTCTGCCCCGAAAACCAGATATGTCGAGACATCGCTGTCTCTGCTTCTGCCTTCAATGGGAATGCCACCCGTCACTATCTCCCACAATGAATGCCATCACCGCACGGACAGGGAAGAGAAAGCAATAACTTCTGTTATAATTGCTAGAAATTGTGATGTGCTCTCCTGTTTCAAAGATTGATCCTTTGCCTGATATAATTTCTAAGCTAGGTCTCTTTGAAAACACGGTATTTTCAGATATTCACAGTGAATTACCAAGAAACAACATAGGAAACCACTGTGAACGGTGAAGTCACATATAGATCCTTTGGTGTGTCAGGTGAAGCACACTACCCAAAAGACTCCAGCGTTCTTGAAACCAGTGTTTGCTCTTTAGTCTACTGTATCAACTCGAAAGCTCACTGAAGCATATAATGAAGCAGAACAACAACGGCACAGCAAGTGCATAATTCCTTCTGTTGAACTCGTTTGATTATCTGTATATGGTGGTTAGAATTTCATCTGGTTGAAAACTGTTGCTGGCCTCCTTCGGAACACAGTCTTTATGAGTTAACAATAAGTGCAAAAACAACTTTTAGAAAGACATACATGAGAACCAGATAGCATCTAATATATTCAGTTCAAAGAGCTACATCTGTACTTTCAGTAGTACATGCGTTACTCTGCCCCGAAAACAAGATATGTCGAGACATCGCTATCTCTGCTTCTGCCTTCAATGGGAATGCCACCCGTCACTATCTCCCTCAATGAATGCCATCACCGCACGGACAGGGAAGAGAAAGCAATAACTTCTGTTATAATTGCTAGAAATTGTGATGTTCTCTCCTGTTTCAAAGAATGATCCTTTGCCTGATATAATTTCTAAGCTAGGTCTCTTTGAAAACACGGTATTTTCAGATATTCACAGTGAATTACCAAGAAACAACATAGGAAACCACTGTGAACGGTGAAGTCACATATAGATCCTTTGGTGTGTCAGGTGAAGCACACTACCCAAAAGACTCCAGCGTTCTTGAAACCAGTGTTTGCTCTTTAGTCTACTGTATCTACTCGAAAGCTCACTGAAGCATACAATGAAGCAGAACAACAACGGCACAGCAAGGGCATAATTCCATCTGTTGAAATCGTTTTATTATCTGTATATGGTGGTTAGAATTTCATCTGGTTGAAAACTGTTGCTGGCCTCCTTCGGAACACAGTCTTTATGAGTTAACAATAAGTGCAACAACAACTTTTAGAAAGACATACATGAGAACCAGATAGCATCTAATATCTTCAGTTCAAAGAGCTACATCTGTACTTTCAGTAGTACATGCGTTACTCTGCCCCGAAAACAAGATATGTCGAGACATCGCTATCTCTGCTTCTGCCTTCAATGGGAATGCCACCCGTCACTATCTCCCACAATGAATGCCATCACCGCACGGACAGGGAAGAGAAAGCAATAACTTCTGTTATAATTGCTAGAAATTGTGATGTTCTCTCCTGTTTCAAAGATTGATCCTTTGCCTGATATAATTTCTAAGCTAGGTCTCTTTGAAAACACGGTATTTTCAGATATTCACAGTGAATTACCAAGAAACAACAAAGGAAACCACTGTGAACGGTGAAGTCACATATAGATCCTTTGGTGTGTCAGGTGAAGCACACTACCCAAAAGACTCCAGCGTTCTTGAAACCAGTGTTTGCTCTTTAGTCTACTGTATCAACTCGAAAGCTCACTGAAGCATACAATGAAGCAGAACAACAACGGCACAGCAAGGGCATAATTCCATCTGTTGAAATCGTTTGATTATCTGTATATGGTGGTTAGAATTTCATCAGGTTGAAAACTGTTGCTGGCCTCCTTCGGAACACAGTCTTTATGAGTTAACAATAAGTGCAACAACAACTTTTAGAAAGACATACATGAGAACCAGGTAGCATCTAATATCTTCAGTTCAAAGAGCTACATCTGTACTTTCAGTAGTACATGCGTTACTCTGCCCCGAAAACCAGATATGTCGAGACATCGCTATCTCTGCTTCTGCCTTCAATGGGAATGCCACCCGTCACTATCTCCCACAATGAATGCCATCACCGCACGGACAGGGAAGAGAAAGCAATAACTTCTGTTATAATTGCTAGAAATTGTGATGTGCTCTCCTGTTTCAAAGATTGATCCTTTGCCTGATATAATTTCTAAGATAGGTCTCTTTGAAAACACGGTATTTTCAGATATTCACAGTGAATTACCAAGAAACAACATAGGAAACCACTGGGAACGGTGAAGTCACATATAGATCCTTTGGTGTGTCAGGTGAAGCACACTACCCAAAAGACTCCAGCGTTCTTGAAACCAGTGTTTGCTCTTTAGTCTACTGTATCAACTCGAAAGCTCACTGAAGCATACAATGAAGCAGAACAACAACGGCACAGCAAGGGCATAATTCCTTCTGTTGAACTCGTTTGATTATCTGTATATGGTGGTTAGAATTTCATCTGGTTGAAAACTGTTGCTGGCCTCCTTCGGAACACAGTCTTTATGAGTTAACAATAAGTGCAACAACAACTTTTAGAAAGACATACATGAGAACCAGATAGCATCTAATATCTTCAGTTCAAAGAGCTACATCTGTACTTTCAGTAGTACATGCGTTACTCTGCCCCGAAAACAAGATATGTCGAGACATCGCTATCTCTGCTTCTGCCTTCAATGGGAATGCCACCCGTCACTATCTCCCACAATGAATGCCATCACCGCACGGACAGGGAAGAGAAAGCAATAACTTCTGTTATAATTGCTAGAAATTGTGATGTTCTCTCCTGTTTCAAAGATTGATACTTTGCCTGATATAATTTCTAAGCTAGGTCTCTTTGAAAACACGGTATTTTCAGATATTCACAGTGAATTACCAAGAAACAACATAGAAAACCACTGTGAACGGTGAAGTCACATATAGATCCTTTGGTGTGTCAGGTGAAGCACACTACCCAAAAGACTCCAGCGTTCTTGAAACCAGTGTTTGCTCTTTAGTCTACTGTATCTACTCGAAAGCTCACTGAAGCATACAATGAAGCAGAACAACAACGGCACAGCAAGGGCATAATTCCATCTGTTGAAATCGTTTGATTATCTGTATATGGTGGTTAGAATTTCATCTGGTTGAAAACTGTTGCTGGCCTCCTTCGGAACACAGTCTTTATGAGTTAACAATAAGTGCAACAACAACTTTTAGAAAGACATACATGAGAACCAGGTAGCATCTAATATCTTCAGTTCAAAGAGCTACATCTGTACTTTCAGTAGTACATGCGTTACTCTGCCCCGAAAACCAGATATGTCGAGACATCGCTATCTCTGCTTCCGCCTTCAATGGGAATGCCACCCGTCACTATCTCCCACAATGAATGCCATCACCGCACGGACAGGGAAGAGAAAGCAATAACTTCTGTTATAATTGCTAGAAATTGTGATGTGCTCTCCTGTTTCAAAGATTGATCCTTTGCCTGATATAATTTCTAAGCTAGGTCTCTTTGAAAACACGGTATTTTCAGATATTCACAGTGAATTACAAAGAAACAACATAGGAAACCACTGTGAACGGTGAAGTCACATATAGATCCTTTGGTGTGTCAGGTGAAGCACACTACCCAAAAGACTCCAGCGTTCTTGAAACCAGTGTTTGCTCTTTAGTCTACTGTATCAACTCGAAAGCTCACTGAAGCATATAATGAAGCAGAACAACAACGGCACAGCAAGTGCATAATTCCTTCTGTTGAACTCGTTTGATTATCTGTATATGGTGGTTAGAATTTCATCTGGTTGAAAACTGTTGCTGGCCTCCTTCGGAACACAGTCTTTATGAGTTAACAATAAGTGCAACAACAACTTTTAGAAAGACATACATGAGAACCAGATAGCATCTAATATCTTCAGTTCAAAGAGCTACATCTGTACTTTCAGTAGTACATGCGTTACTCTGCCCCGAAAACAAGATATGTCGAGACATCGCTATCTCTGCTTCTGCCTTCAATGGGAATGCCACCCGTCACTATCTCCCACAATGAATGCCATCACCGCACGGACAGGGAAGAGAAAGCAATAACTTCTGTTATAATTGCTAGAAATTGTGATGTTCTCTCCTGTTTCAAAGATTGATACTTTGCCTGATATAATTTCTAAGCTAGGTCTCTTTGAAAACACGGTATTTTCAGATATTCACAGTGAATTACCAAGAAACAACGTAGGAAACCACTGTGAACGGTGAAGTCACATATAGATCCTTTGGTGTGTCAGGTGAAGCACACTACCCAAAAGACTCCAGCGTTCTTGAAACCAGTGTTTGCTCTTTAGTCTACTGTATCTACTCGAAAGCTCACTGAAGCATACAATGAAGCAGAACAACAACGGCACAGCAAGGGCATAATTCCATCTGTTGAAATCGTTTGATTATCTGTATATGGTGGTTAGAATTTGATCTGGTTGAAAACTGTTGCTGGCCTCCTTCGGAACACAGTCTTTATGAGTTAACAATAAGTGCAACAACAACTTTTAGAAAGACATACATGAGAACCAGGTAGCATCTAATATCTTCAGTTCAAAGAGCTACATCTGTACTTTCAGTAGTACATGCGTTACTCTGCCCCGAAAACCAGATATGTCGAGACATCGCTGTCTCTGCTTCTGCCTTCAATGGGAATGCCACCCGTCACTATCTCCCACAATGAATGCCATCACCGCACGGACAGGGAAGAGAAAGCAATAACTTCGGTTATAATTGCTAGAAATTGTGATGTGCTCTCCTGTTTCAAAGATTGATCCTTTGCCTGATATAATTTCTAAGCTAGGTCTCTTTGAAAACACGGTATTTTCAGATATTCACAGTGAATTACCAAGAAACAACATAGGAAACCACTGTGAACGGTGAAGTCACATATAGATCCTTTGGTGTGTCAGGTGAAGCACACTACCCAAAAGACTCCAGCGTTCTTGAAACCAGTGTTTGCTCTTTAGTCTACTGTATCAACTCGAAAGCTCACTGAAGCATATAATGAAGCAGAACAACAACGGCACAGCAAGTGCATAATTCCTTCTGTTGAACTCGTTTGATTATCTGTATATGGTGGTTAGAATTTCATCTGGTTGAAAACTGTTGCTGGCCTCCTTCGGAACACAGTCTTTATGAGTTAACAATAAGTGCAAAAACAACTTTTAGAAAGACATACATGAGAACCAGATAGCATCTAATATATTCAGTTCAAAGAGCTACATCTGTACTTTCAGTAGTACATGCGTTACTCTGCCCCGAAAACAAGATATGTCGAGACATCGCTATCTCTGCTTCTGCCTTCAATGGGAATGCCACCCGTCACTATCTCCCTCAATGAATGCCATCACCGCACGGACAGGGAAGAGAAAGCAATAACTTCTGTTATAATTGCTAGAAATTGTGATGTTCTCTCCTGTTTCAAAGAATGATCCTTTGCCTGATATAATTTCTAAGCTAGGTCTCTTTGAAAACACGGTATTTTCAGATATTCACAGTGAATTACCAAGAAACAACATAGGAAACCACTGTGAACGGTGAAGTCACATATAGATCCTTTGGTGTGTCAGGTGAAGCACACTACCCAAAAGACTCCAGCGTTCTTGAAACCAGTGTTTGCTCTTTAGTCTACTGTATCTACTCGAAAGCTCACTGAAGCATACAATGAAGCAGAACAACAACGGCACAGCAAGGGCATAATTCCATCTGTTGAAATCGTTTTATTATCTGTATATGGTGGTTAGAATTTCATCTGGTTGAAAACTGTTGCTGGCCTCCTTCGGAACACAGTCTTTATGAGTTAACAATAAGTGCAACAACAACTTTTAGAAAGACATACATGAGAACCAGATAGCATCTAATATCTTCAGTTCAAAGAGCTACATCTGTACTTTCAGTAGTACATGCGTTACTCTGCCCCGAAAACAAGATATGTCGAGACATCGCTATCTCTGCTTCTGCCTTCAATGGGAATGCCACCCGTCACTATCTCCCACAATGAATGCCATCACCGCACGGACAGGGAAGAGAAAGCAATAACTTCTGTTATAATTGCTAGAAATTGTGATGTTCTCTCCTGTTTCAAAGATTGATACTTTGCCTGATATAATTTCTAAGCTAGATCTCTTTGAAAACACGGTATTTTCAGATATTCACAGTGAATTACCAAGAAACAACATAGGAAACCACTGTGAACGGTGAAGTCACATATAGATCCTTTGGTGTCAGGTGAAGCACACTACCCAAAAGACTCCAGCGTTCTTGAAACCAGTGTTTGCTCTTTAGTCTACTGTATCTACTTGAAAGCTCACTGAAGCATACAATGAAGCAGAACAACAACGGCACAGCAAGGGCATAATTCCATCTGTTGAAATCGTTTGATTATCTGTATATGGTGGTTAGAATTTCATCAGGTTGAAAACTGTTGCTGGCCTCCTTCGGAACACAGTCTTTATGAGTTAACAATAAGTGCAACAACAACTTTTAGAAAGACATACATGAGAACCAGGTAGCATCTAATATCTTCAGTTCAAAGAGCTACATCTGTACTTTCAGTAGTACATGCGTTACTCTGCCCCGAAAACCAGATATGTCGAGACATCGCTATCTCTGCTTCTGCCTTCAATGGGAATGCCACCCGTCACTATCTCCCACAATGAATGCCATCACCGCACGGACAGGGAAGAGAAAGCAATAACTTCTGTTATAATTGCTAGAAATTGTGATGTGCTCTCCTGTTTCAAAGATTGATCCTTTGCCTGATATAATTTCTAAGCTAGGTCTCTTTGAAAACACGGTATTTTCAGATATTCACAGTGAATTACCAAGAAACAACATAGGAAACCACTGGGAACGGTGAAGTCACATATAGATCCTTTGGTGTGTCAGGTGAAGCACACTACCCAAAAGACTCCAGCGTTCTTGAAACCAGTGTTTGCTCTTTAGTCTACTGTATCAACTCGAAAGCTCACTGAAGCATACAATGAAGCAGAACAACAACGGCACAGCAAGGGCATAATTCCATGTGTTGAAATCGTTTGATTATCTGTATATGGTGGTTAGAATTTCATCTGGTTGAAAACTGTTGCTGGCCTCCTTCGGAACACAGTCTTTATGTGTTAACAATAAGTGCAACAACAACTTTTAGAAAGACATACATGAGAACCAGATAGCATCTAATATCTTCAGTTCAAAGAGCTACATCTGTACTTTCAGTAGTACATGCGTTACTCTGCCCCGAAAACAAGATATGTCGAGACATCGCTATCTCTGCTTCTGCCTTCAATGGGAATGCCACCCGTCACTATCTCCCACAATGAATGCCATCACCGCACGGACAGGGAAGAGAAAGCAATAACTTCTGTTATAATTGCTGGAAATTGTGATGTTCTCTCCTGTTTCAAAGATTGATCCTTTGCCTGATATAATTTCTAAGATAGGTCTCTTTGAAAACACGGTATTTTCAGAGTTTCACAGTGAATTACCAAGAAACAACATAGGAAACCACTGGGAACGGTGAAGTCACATATAGATCCTTTGGTGTGTCAGGTGAAGCACACTACCCAAAAGACTCCAGCGTTCTTGAAACCAGTGTTTGCTCTTTAGTCTACTGTATCAACTCGAAAGCTCACTGAAGCATACAATGAAGCAGAACAACAACGGCACAGCAAGGGCATAATTCCATCTGTTGAAATCGTTTGATTATCTGTATATGGTGGTTAGAATTTCATCTGGTTGAAAACTGTTGCTGGCCTCCTTCGGAACACAGTCTTTATGAGTTAACAATAAGTGCAACAACAACTTTTAGAAAGACATACATGAGAACCAGATAGCATCTAATATCTTCAGTTCAAAGAGCTACATCTGTACTTTCAGTAGTACATGCGTTACTCTGCCCCGAAAACAAGATATGTCGAGACATCGCTATCTCTGCTTCTGCCTTCAATGGGAATGCCACCCGTCACTATCTCCAATAATGAATGCCATCACCGCACGGACAGGGAAGAGAAAGCAATAACTTCTGTTATAATTGCTAGAAATTGTGATGTTCTCTCCTGTTTCAAAGAATGATGCTTTGCCTGATATAATTTCTAAGCTAGGTCTCTTTGAAAACACGGTATTTACAGATATTCACAGTGAATTACCAAGAAACAACATAGGAAACCACTGTGAACGGTGAAGTCACATATAGATCCTTTGGTGTGTCAGGTGAAGCACACTACCCAAAAGACTCCAGCGTTCTTGAAACCAGTGTTTGCTCTTTAGTCTACTGTATCAACTCGAAAGCTCACTGAAGCATATAATGAAGCAGAACAACAACGGCACAGCAAGTGTATAATTCCATCTGTTGAACTCGTTTGATTATCTGTATATGGTGGTTAGAATTTCATCTGGTTGAAAACTGTTGCTGGCCTCCTTCGGAACACAGTCTTTATGTGTTAACAATAAGTGCAACAACAACTTTTAGAAAGACATACATGAGAACCAGATAGCATCTAATATCTTCAGTTCAAAGAGCTACATCTGTACTTTCAGTAGTACATGCGTTACTCTGCCCCGAAAACAAGATATGTCGAGACATCGCTATCTCTGCTTCTGCCTTCAATGGGAATGCCACCCGTCACTATCTCCCACAATGAATGCCATCACCGCACGGACAGGGAAGAGAAAGCAATAACTTCTGTTATAATTGCTGGAAATTGTGATGTTCTCTCCTGTTTCAAAGATTGATCCTTTGCCTGATATAATTTCTAAGATAGGTCTCTTTGAAAACACGGTATTTTCAGAGTTTCACAGTGAATTACCAAGAAACAACATAGGAAACCACTGGGAACGGTGAAGTCACATATAGATCCTTTGGTGTGTCAGGTGAAGCACACTACCCAAAAGACTCCAGCGTTCTTGAAACCAGTGTTTGCTCTTTAGTCTACTGTATCAACTCGAAAGCTCACTGAAGCATACAATGAAGCAGAACAACAACGGCACAGCAAGGGCATAATTCCATCTGTTGAAATCGTTTGATTATCTGTATATGGTGGTTAGAATTTCATCTGGTTGAAAACTGTTGCTGGCCTCCTTCGGAACACAGTCTTTATGAGTTAACAATAAGTGCAACAACAACTTTTAGAAAGACATACATGAGAACCAGATAGCATCTAATATCTTCAGTTCAAAGAGCTACATCTGTACTTTCAGTAGTACATGCGTTACTCTGCCCCGAAAACAAGATATGTCGAGACATCGCTATCTCTGCTTCTGCCTTCAATGGGAATGCCACTCGTCACTATCTCCAATAATGAATGCCATCACCGCACGGACAGGGAAGAGAAAGCAATAACTTCTGTTATAATTGCTAGAAATTGTGATGTTCTCTCCTGTTTCAAAGAATGATGCTTTGCCTGATATAATTTCTAAGCTAGGTCTCTTTGAAAACACGGTATTTACAGATATTCACAGTGAATTACCAAGAAACAACATAGGAAACCACTGTGAACGGTGAAGTCACATATAGATCCTTTGGTGTGTCAGGTGAAGCACACTACCCAAAAGACTCCAGCGTTCTTGAAACCAGTGTTTGCTCTTTAGTCTACTGTATCAACTCGAAAGCTCACTGAAGCATATAATGAAGCAGAACAACAACGGCACAGCAAGTGTATAATTCCATCTGTTGAACTCGTTTGATTATCTGTATATGGTGGTTAGAATTTCATCTGGTTGAAAACTGTTGCTGGCCTCCTTCGGAACACAGTCTTTATGTGTTAACAATAAGTGCAACAACAACTTTTAGAAAGACATACATGAGAACCAGATAGCATCTAATATCTTCAGTTCAAAGAGCTACATCTGTACTTTCAGTAGTACATGCGTTACTCTGCACGGAAAACAAGATATGTCGAGACATCGCTATCTCTGATTCTGCCTTCAAGGCAATGCCACCGGTCACTATCTCCCACAATGAATGCCATCACCGCACGGACAGGGAAGAGAAAGCAATAATTTCTGTTATAATTGCTAGAAATTGTGATGTTCTCTCCTGTTTCAAAGAATGGTGCTTTGCCTGATATAATTTCTAAGATAGGTCTCTTTGAAAACACGGTATTTTCAGAGTTTCACAGTGAATTACCAAGAAACAACATAGGAAACCACTGGGAACGGTGAAGTCACATATAGATCCTTTGGTGTGTCAGGTGAAACACACTACCCAAAAGATTCCAGCGTTGTTGAAACCAGTGTTTGCTCTTTAGTCTACTGTATCAACTCGAAAGCTCACTGAAGCATACAATGAAGCAGAACAACAACGGCACAGCAAGGGCATAATTCCATCTGTTGAAATCGTTTGATTATCTGTATATGGTGGTTAGAATTTCATCTGGTTGAAAACTGTTGCTGGCCTCCTTCGGAACACAGTCTTTATGAGTTAACAATAAGTGCAACAACAACTTTTAGAAAGACATACATGAGAACCAGATAGCATCTAATATCTTCAGTTCAAAGAGCTACATCTGTACTTTCAGTAGTACATGCGTTACTCTGCACGGAAAACAAGATATGTCGAGACATCGCTATCTCTGATTGTTCCTTCAATGGCAATGCCATGGGTCACTATCTCCCACAATGAATGCCATCACCGCACGGACAGGGAAGAGAAAGCAATAACTTCTGTTATAATTGCTAGAAATTGTGATGTTCTCTCCTGTTTCAAAGATTGATCCTTTGCCTGATATAATTTCTAAGCTAGGTCTCTTTGAAAACACGGTATTTTCAGAGTTTCACAGTGAATTACCAAGAAACAACATAGGAAACCACTGGGAACGGTGAAGTCACATATAGATCCTTTGGTGTGTCAGGTGAAACACACTACCCAAAAGACTCCAGCGTTCTTTAAACCAGTGTTTGCTCTTTAGTCTACTGTATCAACTCGAAAGCTCACTGAAGCATACAATGAAGCACAACAACAACGGCACAGCAAGGGCATAATTCCATCTGTTGAAATCGTTTGATTATCTGTATATGGTGGTTAGAATTTCATCTGGTTGAAAACTGTTGCTGGCCTCCTTCGGAACACAGTCTTTATGAGTTAACAATAAGTGCAACAACAACTTTTAGAAAGACATACATGAGAACCAGATAGCATCTAATATCTTCAGTTCAAAGAGCTACATCTGTACTTTCAGTAGAACATGCGTTACTCTGCACGGAAAACAAGATATGTCCAGACATCGCTATCTCTGATTCTGCCTTCAATGGCAATGCCACCGGTCACTATCTCCCACAATGAATGCCATCACCGCACGGACAGGGAAGAGAAAGCAATAACTTCTGTTATAATTGCTAGAAATTGTGATGTTCTCTCCTGTTTCAAAGAATGATGCTTTGCGTGATATAAATTCTAAGCTAGGTCTCTTTGAAAACACGGTATTTTCAGAGTTTCACAGTGAATTACCAAGAAAAAACATAGGAAACCACTGGGAACGGTGAAGTCACATATAGATCCTTTGGTGTGTCAGGTGAAACACACTACCCAAAAGACTCCAGCGTTCTTGAAACCAGTGTTTGCTCTTTAGTCTACTGTATCAACTCTAAATCTCACTGAAGTATACAATGAAGCAGAACAACAACGGCACAGCAAGGGCATAATTCCATCTGTTGAAATCGTTTGATTATCTGTATATGGTGGTTAGAATTTCATCTGGTTGAAAACTGTTGCTGGCCTCCTTCGGAACACAGTCTTTATGAGTTAACAATAAGTGCAACAACAACTTTTAGAAAGACATACATGAGAACCAGATAGCATCTCATATCTTCAGTTCAAAGAGCTACATCTGTACTTTCAGTAGTACATACGTTACTCTGCATGGAAAACAAGATATGTCCAGACATCGCTATCTCTGATTCTGCCTTCAATGGCAATGCCACCGGTCACTATCTCCCACAATGAATACCATCACCGCACGGACAGGGAAGAGAAGGCAATAACTTCTGTTATAATTGCTAGAAATTGTGATGTTCTCTCCTGTTTCAAAGAATGATCCTTTGCCTGATATAATTTCTAAGCTAGGTCTATTTGAAAACACGTTATTTTCAGAGTTTCACAGTGAATTACCAAGAAACAACATAGGAAACCACTGGGAACGGTGAAGTCACATATAGATCCTTTGGTGTGTCAGGTGAAACACACTACCCAAAAGACTCCAGCGTTCTTGAAACCAGTGTTTGCTCTTTAGTCTACTGTATCAACTCGAAATCTCACTGAAGCATACAATGAAGCAGAACAACAACGGCACAGCAAGGGAATAATTCCATCTGTTGAAATCGTTTGATTATCTGTATATGGTCGTTAGAATTTCATCTGGTTGAAAACTTGCTGGCCTCCTTCGGAACACAGTCTTTATGAGTTAACAATAAGTGCAACAACAACTTTTAGAAAGACATACATGAGAACCAGATAGCATCTCATATCTTCAGTTCAAAGAGCTACATCTGTACTTTCAGTAGTACATACGTTACTCTGCACGGAAAACAAGATATGTCCAGACATCACTATCTCTGATTCTGCCTTCAATGGCAATGCCACCGGTCACTATCTCCCACAATGAATACCATCACCGCACGGACAGGGAAGAGAAAGCAATAACTTCTGTTATAATTGCTAGAAATTGTGATGTTATCTCCTGTTTCAAAGATTGATCCTTTGCCTGATATAATTTCTAAGCTAGGTCTCTTTGAAAACACGGTATTTTCAGAGTTTCACAGTGAATTACCAAGAAACAACATAGGAAACCACTGGGAACGGTGAAGTCACATATAGATCCTTTGGTGTGTCAGGTGAAACACACTACCCAAAAGACTCCAGCGTTCTTTAAACCAGTGTTTGCTCTTTAGTCTACTATATCAACTCGAAAGCTCACTGAAGCATACAATGAAGCACAACAACAACGGCACAGCAAGGGCATAATTCCATCTGTTGAAATCGTTTGATTATCTGTATATGGTGGTTAGAATTTCATCTGGTTGAAAACTGTTGCTGGCCTCCTTCGGAACACAGTCTTTATGAGTTAACAATAAGTGCAACAACAACTTTTAGAAAGACATACATGAGAACCAGATAGCATCTAATATCTTCAGTTCAAAGAGCTACATCTGTACTTTCAGTAGAACATGCGTTACTCTGCACGGAAAACAAGATATGTCCAGACATCGCTATCTCTGATTCTGCCTTCAATGGCAATGCCACCGGTCACTATCTCCCACAATGAAAGCCATCACCGCACGGACAGGGAAGAGAAAGCAATAACTTCTGTTATAATTGCTAGAAATTGTGATGTTCTCTCCTGTTTCAAAGAATGATGCTTTGCGTGATATAAATTCTAAGCTAGGTCTCTTTGAAAACACGGTATTTTCAGAGTTTCACAGTGAATTACCAAGAAAAAACATAGGAAACCACTGGGAACGGTGAAGTCACATATAGATCCTTTGGTGTGTCAGGTGAAACACACTACCCAAAAGACTCCAGCGTTCTTGAAACCAGTGTTTGCTCTTTAGTCTACTGTATCAACTCTAAATCTCACTGAAGTATACAATGAAGCAGAACAACAACGGCACAGCAAGGGCATAATTCCATCTGTTGAAATCGTTTGATTATCTGTATATGGTGGTTAGAATTTCATCTGGTTGAAAACTGTTGCTGGCCTCCTTCGGAACACAGTCTTTATGAGTTAACAATAAGTGCAACAACAACTTTTAGAAAGACATACATGAGAACCAGATAGCATCTCATATCTTCAGTTCAAAGAGCTACATCTGTACTTTCAGTAGTACATAGGTTACTCTGCATGGAAAACAAGATATGTCCAGACATCGCTATCTCTGATTCTGCCTTCAATGGCAATGCCACCGGTCACTATCTCCCACAATGAATACCATCACCGCACGGACAGGGAAGAGAAAGCAATAACTTCTGTTATAATTGCTAGAAATTGTGATGTTCTCTCCTGTTTCAAAGAATGATCCTTTGCCTGATATAATTTCTAAGCTAGGTCTATTTGAAAACACGTTATTTTCAGAGTTTCACAGTGAATTACCAAGAAACAACATAGGAAACCACTGGGAACGGTGAAGTCACATATAGATCCTTTGGTGTGTCAGGTGAAACACACTACCCAAAAGACTCCAGCGTTCTTGAAACCAGTGTTTGCTCTTTAGTCTACTGTATCAACTCGAAAGCTCACTGAAGCATACAATGAAGCAGAACAACAACGGCACAGCAAGGGCATAATTCCATCTGTTGAAATCGTTTGATTATCTATATATGGTGGTTAGAATTTCTTCTGGTTGAAAACTGTTGCTGGCCTCCTTATGAACACAGACTTTATGAGTTAACAATAAGTGCAACAACAACTTTTAGAAAGACATACATGAGAACCAGATAGCATCTAATATCTTCAGTTCAAAGAGCTACATCTGTACTTTCAGTAGTACATGTGTTACTCTGCACGGTAAACAAGATATGTCCAGACATCGCTATCTCTGATTCTGCCTTCAATGGCAATGCCAGCGGTCACTATCTCCCACAATGAATGCCATCACCGCACGGACAGGGAAGAGAAAGCAATAACTTCTGTTATAATTGCTAGAAATTGTGATGTTCTCTCCTGTTTCAAAGAATGATGCTTTGCCTGATATAATTTCTAAGCTAGGTCTCTTTGAAAACACAGTATTTTCAGAGTTTCACAGTGAATTACCAAGAAACAACATAGGAAACCACTGGGAACGGTGAAGTCACATATAGATCCTTTGGTGTGTCAGGTGAAGCACACTACCCAAAAGACTCCAGCGTTCTTGAAACCAGTGTTTGCTCTTTAGTCTACTGTATCAACTCGAAAGCTCACTGAAGCATACAATGAAGCAGAACAACAACGGCACAGCAAGGGCATAATTCCATCTGTTGAAATCGTTTGATTATCTGTATATGGTCGTTAGAATTTCATCTGGTTGAAAACTTGCTGGCCTCCTTCGGAACACAGTCTTTATGAGTTAACAATAAGTGCAACAACAACTTTTAGAAAGACATACATGAGAACCAGATAGCATCTCATATCTTCAGTTCAAAGAGCTACATCTGTACTTTCAGTAGTACATGTGTTACTCTGCACGGTAAACAAGATATGTCCAGACATCGCTATCTCTGATTCTGCCTTCAATGGCAATGCCAGCGGTCACTATCTCCCACAATGAATGCCATCACCGCACGGACAGGGAAGAGAAAGCAATAACTTCTGTTATAATTGCTAGAAATTGTGATGTTCTCTCCTGTTTCAAAGAATGATGCTTTGCCTGATATAATTTCTAAGCTAGGTCTCTTTGAAAACACGGTATTTTCAGAGTTTCACAGTGAATTACCAAGAAACAACATAGGAAACCACTGGGAACGGTGAAGTCACATATAGATCCTTTGGTGTGTCAGCTGAAGCACACTACCCAAAAGACTCCAGCGTTCTTGAAACCAGTGTTTGCTCTTTAGTCTACTGTATCAACTCGAAAGCTCACTGAAGCATACAATGAAGCAGAACAACAACGGCACAGCAAGGGCATAATTCCATCTGTTGAAATCGTTTGATTATCTGTATATGGTGGTTAGAATTTCATCTGGTTGAAAACTGTTGCTGGCCTCCTTCGGAACACAGTCTTTATGAGTTAACAATAAGTGCAACAACAACTTTTAGAAAGACATACATGAGAACCAGATAGCATCTAATATCTTCAGTTCAAAGAGCTACATCTGTACTTTCAGTAGAACATGCGTTACTCTGCACGGAAAACAAGATATGTCCAGACATCGCTATCTCTGATTCTGCCTTCAATGGCAATGCCACCGGTCACTATCTCCCACAATGAATGCCATCACCGCACGGACAGGGAAGAGAAAGCAATAACTTCTGTTATAATTGCTAGAAATTGTGATGTTCTCTCCTGTTTCAAAGAATGATGCTTTGCGTGATATAAATTCTAAGCTAGGTCTCTTTGAAAACACGGTATTTTCAGAGTTTCACAGTGAATTACCAAGAAAAAACATAGGAAACCACTGGGAACGGTGAAGTCACATATAGATCCTTTGGTGTGTCAGGTGAAACACACTACCCAAAAGACTCCAGCGTTCTTGAAACCAGTGTTTGCTCTTTAGTCTACTGTATCAACTCTAAATCTCACTGAAGTATACAATGAAGCAGAACAACAACGGCACAGCAAGGGCATAATTCCATCTGTTGAAATCGTTTGATTATCTGTATATGGTGGTTAGAATTTCATCTGGTTGAAAACTGTTGCGGGCCTCCTTCGGAACACAGTCTTTATGAGTTAACAATAAGTGCAACAACAACTTTTAGAAAGACATACATGAGAACCAGATAGCATCTAATATCTTCAGTTCAAAGAGCTACATCTGTACTTTCAGTAGTACATGCGTTACTCTGCACGGAAAACAAGATATGTCGAGACATCGCTATCTCTGATTCTGCCTTCAATGGCAATGCCACCGGTCACTATCTCCCACAATGAATGCCATCACCGAACGGAAAGGGAAGAGAAAGCAATAACTTCTGTTATAATTGCTAGAAATTGTGATGTTCTCTCCTGTTTCAAAGAATGATGCTTTGCCTGATATAATTTCTAAGCTAGGTCTCTTTGAAAACACGGTATTTTCAGAGTTTCACAGTGAATTACCAAGAAACAACGTAGGAAACCACTGGGAACGGTGAAGTCACATATAGATCCTTTGGTGTGTCAGGTGAAGCACACTACCCAAAAGACTCCAGCGTTCTTGAAACCAGTGTTTGCTCTTTAGTCTTCTGTATCAACTCGAAAGCTCACTGAAGCATACAATGAAGCAGAACAACAACGGCACAGCAAGGGCATAATTCCATCTGTTGAAATCGTTTGATTATCTGTATATGGTGGTTAGAATTTCATCTGGTTGAAAACTGTTGCTGGCCTCCTTCGGAACACAGTCTTTATGAGTTAACAATAAGTGCAACAACAACTTTTAGAAAGACATACATGAGAACCAGATAGCATCTCATATCTTCAGTTCAAAGAGCTACATCTGTACTTTCTGTAGTACATACGTTACTCTTCATGGAAAACAAGATATGTCCAGACATCGCTATCTCTGATTCTGCCTTCAATGGCAATGCCACCGGTCACTATCTCCCACAATGAATACCATCACCGCACGGACAGGGAAGAGAAAGCAATAACTTCTGTTATAATTGCTAGAAATTGTGATGTTCTCTCCTGTTTCAAAGAATGATCCTTTGCCTGATATAATTTCTAAGCTAGGTCTCTTTGAAAACACGGTATTTTCAGAGTTTCACAGTGAATTACCAAGAAACAACATAGGAAACCACTGGGAACGGTGAAGTCACATATAGATCCTTTGGTGTGTCAGGTGAAGCACACTACCCAAAAGACTCCAGCGTTCTTGAAACCAGTGTTTGCTCTTTAGTCTACTGTATCAACTCGAAAGCTCACTGAAGCATACAATGAAGCAGAACAACAACGGCACAGCAAGGGCATAATTCCATCTGTTGAAATCGTTTGATTATCTGTATATGGTCGTTAGAATTTCATCTGGTTGAAAACTTGCTGGCCTCCTTCGGAACACAGTCTTTATGAGTTAACAATAAGTGCAACAACAACTTTTAGAAAGACATACATGAGAACCAGATAGCATCTCATATCTTCAGTTCAAAGAGCTACATCTGTACTTTCAGTAGTACATGTGTTACTCTGCACGGTAAACAAGATATGTCCAGACATCGCTATCTCTGATTCTGCCTTCAATGGCAATGCCACCGGTCACTATCTCCCACAATGAATGCCATCACCGCACGGACAGGGAAGAGAAAGCAATAACTTCTGTTATAATTGCTAGAAATTGTGATGTTCTCTCCTGTTTCAAAGAATGATGCTTTGCGTGATATAAATTCTAAGCTAGGTCTCTTTGAAAACACGGTATTTTCAGAGTTTCACAGTGAATTACCAAGAAAAAACATAGGAAACCACTGGGAACGGTGAAGTCACATATAGATCCTTTGGTGTGTCAGGTGAAACACACTACCCAAAAGACTCCAGCGTTCTTGAAACCAGTGTTTGCTCTTTAGTCTACTGTATCAACTCTAAATCTCACTGAAGTATACAATGAAGCAGAACAACAACGGCACAGCAAGGGCATAATTCCATCTGTTGAAATCGTTTGATTATCTGTATATGGTGGTTAGAATTTCATCTGGTTGAAAACTGTTGCGGGCCTCCTTCGGAACACAGTCTTTATGAGTTAACAATAAGTGCAACAACAACTTTTAGAAAGACATACATGAGAACCAGATAGCATCTAATATCTTCAGTTCAAAGAGCTACATCTGTACTTTCAGTAGTACATGCGTTACTCTGCACGGAAAACAAGATATGTCGAGACATCGCTATCTCTGATTCTGCCTTCAATGGCAATGCCACCGGTCACTATCTCCCACAATGAATGCCATCACCGAACGGAAAGGGAAGAGAAAGCAATAACTTCTGTTATAATTGCTAGAAATTGTGATGTTCTCTCCTGTTTCAAAGAATGATGCTTTGCCTGATATAATTTCTAAGCTAGGTCTCTTTGAAAACACGGTATTTTCAGAGTTTCACAGTGAATTACCAAGAAACAACGTAGGAAACCACTGGGAACGGTGAAGTCACATATAGATCCTTTGGTGTGTCAGGTGAAGCACACTACCCAAAAGACTCCAGCGTTCTTGAAACCAGTGTTTGCTCTTTAGTCTTCTGTATCAACTCGAAAGCTCACTGAAGCATACAATGAAGCAGAACAACAACGGCACAGCAAGGGCATAATTCCATCTGTTGAAATCGTTTGATTATCTGTATATGGTGGTTAGAATTTCATCTGGTTGAAAACTGTTGCTGGCCTCCTTCGGAACACAGTCTTTATGAGTTAACAATAAGTGCAACAACAACTTTTAGAAAGACATACATGAGAACCAGATAGCATCTCATATCTTCAGTTCAAAGAGCTACATCTGTACTTTCTGTAGTACATACGTTACTCTTCATGGAAAACAAGATATGTCCAGACATCGCTATCTCTGATTCTGCCTTCAATGGCAATGCCACCGGTCACTATCTCCCACAATGAATACCATCACCGCACGGACAGGGAAGAGAAAGCAATAACTTCTGTTATAATTGCTAGAAATTGTGATGTTCTCTCCTGTTTCAAAGAATGATCCTTTGCCTGATATAATTTCTAAGCTAGGTCTCTTTGAAAACACGGTATTTTCAGAGTTTCACAGTGAATTACCAAGAAACAACATAGGAAACCACTGGGAACGGTGAAGTCACATATAGATCCTTTGGTGTGTCAGGTGAAGCACACTACCCAAAAGACTCCAGCGTTCTTGAAACCAGTGTTTGCTCTTTAGTCTACTGTATCAACTCGAAAGCTCACTGAAGCATACAATGAAGCAGAACAACAACGGCACAGCAAGGGCATAATTCCATCTGTTGAAATCGTTTGATTATCTGTATATGGTCGTTAGAATTTCATCTGGTTGAAAACTTGCTGGCCTCCTTCGGAACACAGTCTTTATGAGTTAACAATAAGTGCAACAACAACTTTTAGAAAGACATACATGAGAACCAGATAGCATCTCATATCTTCAGTTCAAAGAGCTACATCTGTACTTTCAGTAGTACATGTGTTACTCTGCACGGTAAACAAGATATGTCCAGACATCGCTATCTCTGATTCTGCCTTCAATGGCAATGCCAGCGGTCACTATCTCCCACAATGAATGCCATCACCGCACGGACAGGGAAGAGAAAGCAATAACTTCTGTTATAATTGCTAGAAATTGTGATGTTCTCTCCTGTTTCAAAGAATGATGCTTTGCCTGATATAATTTCTAAGCTAGGTCTCTTTGAAAACACGGTATTTTCAGAGTTTCACAGTGAATTACCAAGAAACAACATAGGAAACCACTGGGAACGGTGAAGTCACATATAGATCCTTTGGTGTGTCAGGTGAAGCACACTACCCAAAAGACTCCAGCGTTCTTGAAACCAGTGTTTGCTCTTTAGTCTACTGTATCAACTCGAAAGCTCACTGAAGCATACAATGAAGCAGAACAACAACGGCACAGCAAGGGCATAATTCCATCTGTTGAAATCGTTTGATTATCTATATATGGTGGTTAGAATTTCTTCTGGTTGAAAACTGTTGCTGGCCTCCTTATGAACACAGACTTTATGAGTTAACAATAAGTGCAACAACAACTTTTAGAAAGACATACATGAGAACCAGATAGCATCTAATATCTTCAGTTCAAAGAGCTACATCTGTACTTTCAGTAGTACATGTGTTACTCTGCACGGTAAACAAGATATGTCCAGACATCGCTATCTCTGATTCTGCCTTCAATGGCAATGCCAGCGGTCACTATCTCCCACAATGAATGCCATCACCGCACGGACAGGGAAGAGAAAGCAATAACTTCTGTTATAATTGCTAGAAATTGTGATGTTCTCTCCTGTTTCAAAGAATGATGCTTTGCCTGATATAATTTCTAAGCTAGGTCTCTTTGAAAACACAGTATTTTCAGAGTTTCACAGTGAATTACCAAGAAACAACATAGGAAACCACTGGGAACGGTGAAGTCACATATAGATCCTTTGGTGTGTCAGGTGAAGCACACTACCCAAAAGACTCCAGCGTTCTTGAAACCAGTGTTTGCTCTTTAGTCTACTGTATCAACTCGAAAGCTCACTGAAGCATACAATGAAGCAGAACAACAACGGCACAGCAAGGGCATAATTCCATCTGTTGAAATCGTTTGATTATCTGTATATGGTCGTTAGAATTTCATCTGGTTGAAAACTTGCTGGCCTCCTTCGGAACACAGTCTTTATGAGTTAACAATAAGTGCAACAACAACTTTTAGAAAGACATACATGAGAACCAGATAGCATCTCATATCTTCAGTTCAAAGAGCTACATCTGTACTTTCAGTAGTACATGTGTTACTCTGCACGGTAAACAAGATATGTCCAGACATCGCTATCTCTGATTCTGCCTTCAATGGCAATGCCAGCGGTCACTATCTCCCACAATGAATGCCATCACCGCACGGACAGGGAAGAGAAAGCAATAACTTCTGTTATAATTGCTAGAAATTGTGATGTTCTCTCCTGTTTCAAAGAATGATGCTTTGCCTGATATAATTTCTAAGCTAGGTCTCTTTGAAAACACGGTATTTTCAGAGTTTCACAGTGAATTACCAAGAAACAACATAGGAAACCACTGGGAACGGTGAAGTCACATATAGATCCTTTGGTGTGTCAGCTGAAGCACACTACCCAAAAGACTCCAGCGTTCTTGAAACCAGTGTTTGCTCTTTAGTCTACTGTATCAACTCGAAAGCTCACTGAAGCATACAATGAAGCAGAACAACAACGGCACAGCAAGGGCATAATTCCATCTGTTGAAATCGTTTGATTATCTGTATATGGTGGTTAGAATTTCATCTGGTTGAAAACTGTTGCTGGCCTCCTTCGGAACACAGTCTTTATGAGTTAACAATAAGTGCAACAACAACTTTTAGAAAGACATACATGAGAACCAGATAGCATCTAATATCTTCAGTTCAAAGAGCTATATCTGTACTTTCAGTAGAACATGCGTTACTCTGCACGGAAAACAAGATATGTCCAGACATCGCTATCTCTGATTCTGCCTTCAATGGCAATGCCACCGGTCACTATCTCCCACAATGAATGCCATCACCGCACGGACAGGGAAGAGAAAGCAATAACTTCTGTTATAATTGCTAGAAATTGTGATGTTCTCTCCTGTTTCAAAGAATGATGCTTTGCGTGATATAAATTCTAAGCTAGGTCTCTTTGAAAACACGGTATTTTCAGAGTTTCACAGTGAATTACCAAGAAAAAACATAGGAAACCACTGGGAACGGTGAAGTCACATATAGATCCTTTGGTGTGTCAGGTGAAACACACTACCCAAAAGACTCCAGCGTTCTTGAAACCAGTGTTTGCTCTTTAGTCTACTGTATCAACTCTAAATCTCACTGAAGTATACAATGAAGCAGAACAACAACGGCACAGCAAGGGCATAATTCCATCTGTTGAAATCGTTTGATTATCTGTATATGGTGGTTAGAATTTCATCTGGTTGAAAACTGTTGCGGGCCTCCTTCGGAACACAGTCTTTATGAGTTAACAATAAGTGCAACAACAACTTTTAGAAAGACATACATGAGAACCAGATAGCATCTAATATCTTCAGTTCAAAGAGCTACATCTGTACTTTCAGTAGTACATGCGTTACTCTGCACGGAAAACAAGATATGTCGAGACATCGCTATCTCTGATTCTGCCTTCAATGGCAATGCCACCGGTCACTATCTCCCACAATGAATGCCATCACCGAACGGAAAGGGAAGAGAAAGCAATAACTTCTGTTATAATTGCTAGAAATTGTGATGTTCTCTCCTGTTTCAAAGAATGATGCTTTGCCTGATATAATTTCTAAGCTAGGTCTCTTTGAAAACACGGTATTTTCAGAGTTTCACAGTGAATTACCAAGAAACAACGTAGGAAACCACTGGGAACGGTGAAGTCACATATAGATCCTTTGGTGTGTCAGGTGAAGCACACTACCCAAAAGACTCCAGCGTTCTTGAAACCAGTGTTTGCTCTTTAGTCTTCTGTATCAACTCGAAAGCTCACTGAAGCATACAATGAAGCAGAACAACAACGGCACAGCAAGGGCATAATTCCATCTGTTGAAATCGTTTGATTATCTGTATATGGTGGTTAGAATTTCATCTGGTTGAAAACTGTTGCTGGCCTCCTTCGGAACACAGTCTTTATGAGTTAACAATAAGTGCAACAACAACTTTTAGAAAGACATACATGAGAACCAGATAGCATCTCATATCTTCAGTTCAAAGAGCTACATCTGTACTTTCTGTAGTACATACGTTACTCTTCATGGAAAACAAGATATGTCCAGACATCGCTATCTCTGATTCTGCCTTCAATGGCAATGCCACCGGTCACTATCTCCCACAATGAATACCATCACCGCACGGACAGGGAAGAGAAAGCAATAACTTCTGTTATAATTGCTAGAAATTGTGATGTTCTCTCCTGTTTCAAAGAATGATCCTTTGCCTGATATAATTTCTAAGCTAGGTCTCTTTGAAAACACGGTATTTTCAGAGTTTCACAGTGAATTACCAAGAAACAACATAGGAAACCACTGGGAACGGTGAAGTCACATATAGATCCTTTGGTGTGTCAGGTGAAGCACACTACCCAAAAGACTCCAGCGTTCTTGAAACCAGTGTTTGCTCTTTAGTCTACTGTATCAACTCGAAAGCTCACTGAAGCATACAATGAAGCAGAACAACAACGGCACAGCAAGGGCATAATTCCATCTGTTGAAATCGTTTGATTATCTGTATATGGTCGTTAGAATTTCATCTGGTTGAAAACTTGCTGGCCTCCTTCGGAACACAGTCTTTATGAGTTAACAATAAGTGCAACAACAACTTTTAGAAAGACATACATGAGAACCAGATAGCATCTCATATCTTCAGTTCAAAGAGCTACATCTGTACTTTCAGTAGTACATGTGTTACTCTGCACGGTAAACAAGATATGTCCAGACATCGCTATCTCTGATTCTGCCTTCAATGGCAATGCCAGCGGTCACTATCTCCCACAATGAATGCCATCACCGCACGGACAGGGAAGAGAAAGCAATAACTTCTGTTATAATTGCTAGAAATTGTGATGTTCTCTCCTGTTTCAAAGAATGATGCTTTGCCTGATATAATTTCTAAGCTAGGTCTCTTTGAAAACACGGTATTTTCAGAGTTTCACAGTGAATTACCAAGAAACAACATAGGAAACCACTGGGAACGGTGAAGTCACATATAGATCCTTTGGTGTGTCAGGTGAAGCACACTACCCAAAAGACTCCAGCGTTCTTGAAACCAGTGTTTGCTCTTTAGTCTACTGTATCAACTCGAAAGCTCACTGAAGCATACAATGAAGCAGAACAACAACGGCACAGCAAGGGCATAATTCCATCTGTTGAAATCGTTTGATTATCTGTATATGGTGGTTAGAATTTCATCTGGTTGAAAACTGTTGCTGGCCTCCTTCGGAACACAGTCTTTATGAGTTAACAATAAGTGCAACAACAACTTTTAGAAAGACATACATGAGAACCAGATAGCATCTAATATCTTCAGTTCAAAGAGCTACATCTGTACTTTCAGTAGTACATGCGTTACTCTGCACGGAAAACAAGATATGTCGAGACATCGCTATCTCTGATTCTGCCTTCAAGGCAATGCCACCGGTCACTATCTCCCACAATGAATGCCATCACCGCACGGACAGGGAAGAGAAAGCAATAACTTCTGTTATAATTGCTAGAAATTGTGATGTTCTCTCCTGTTTCAAAGATTGATCCTTTGCCTGATATAATTTCTAAGCTAGGTCTCTTTGAAAACACGGTATTTTCAGAGTTTCACAGTGAATTACCAAGAAACAACATAGGAAACCACTGGGAACGGTGAAGTCACATATAGATCCTTTGGTGTGTCAGGTGAAACACACTACCCAAAAGACTCCAGCGTTCTTTAAACCAGTGTTTGCTCTTTAGTCTACTGTATCAACTCGAAAGCTCACTGAAGCATACAATGAAGCAGAACAACAACGGCACAGCAAGGGCATAATTCCATCTGTTGAAATCGTTTGATTATCTGTATATGGTGGTTAGAATTTCATCTGGTTGAAAACTGTTGCTGGCCTCCTTCGGAACACAGTCTTTATGAGTTAACAATAAGTGCAACAACAACTTTTAGAAAGACATACATGAGAACCAGATAGCATCTAATATCTTCAGTTCAAAGAGCTACATCTGTACTTTCAGTAGAACATGCGTTACTCTGCACGGAAAACAAGATATGTCCAGACATCGCTATCTCTGATTCTGCCTTCAATGGCAATGCCACCGGTCACTATCTCCCACAATGAATGCCATCACCGCACGGACAGGGAAGAGAAAGCAATAACTTCTGTTATAATTGCTAGAAATTGTGATGTTCTCTCCTGTTTCAAAGAATGATGCTTTGCGTGATATAAATTCTAAGCTAGGTCTCTTTGAAAACACGGTATTTTCAGAGTTTCACAGTGAATTACCAAGAAAAAACATAGGAAACCACTGGGAACGGTGAAGTCACATATAGATCCTTTGGTGTGTCAGGTGAAACACACTACCCAAAAGACTCCAGCGTTCTTGAAACCAGTGTTTGCTCTTTAGTCTACTGTATCAACTCTAAATCTCACTGAAGTATACAATGAAGCAGAACAACAACGGCACAGCAAGGGCATAATTCCATCTGTTGAAATCGTTTGATTATCTGTATATGGTGGTTAGAATTTCATCTGGTTGAAAACTGTTGCGGGCCTCCTTCGGAACACAGTCTTTATGAGTTAACAATAAGTGCAACAACAACTTTTAGAAAGACATACATGAGAACCAGATAGCATCTAATATCTTCAGTTCAAAGAGCTACATCTGTACTTTCAGTAGTACATGCGTTACTCTGCACGGAAATCAAGATATGTCGAGACATCGCTATCTCTGATTCTGCCTTCAATGGCAATGCCACCGGTCACTATCTCCCACAATGAATGCCATCACCGAACGGAAAGGGAAGAGAAAGCAATAACTTCTGTTATAATTGCTAGAAATTGTGATGTTCTCTCCTGTTTCAAAGAATGATGCTTTGCCTGATATAATTTCTAAGCTAGGTCTCTTTGAAAACACGGTATTTTCAGAGTTTCACAGTGAATTACCAAGAAACAACGTAGGAAACCACTGGGAACGGTGAAGTCACATATAGATCCTTTGGTGTGTCAGGTGAAGCACACTACCCAAAAGACTCCAGCGTTCTTGAAACCAGTGTTTGCTCTTTAGTCTTCTGTATCAACTCGAAAGCTCACTGAAGCATACAATGAAGCAGAACAACAACGGCACAGCAAGGGCATAATTCCATCTGTTGAAATCGTTTGATTATCTGTATATGGTGGTTAGAATTTCATCTGGTTGAAAACTGTTGCTGGCCTCCTTCGGAACACAGTCTTTATGAGTTAACAATAAGTGCAACAACAACTTTTAGAAAGACATACATGAGAACCAGATAGCATCTCATATCTTCAGTTCAAAGAGCTACATCTGTACTTTCTGTAGTACATACGTTACTCTTCATGGAAAACAAGATATGTCCAGACATCGCTATCTCTGATTCTGCCTTCAATGGCAATGCCACCGGTCACTATCTCCCACAATGAATACCATCACCGCACGGACAGGGAAGAGAAAGCAATAACTTCTGTTATAATTGCTAGAAATTGTGATGTTCTCTCCTGTTTCAAAGAATGATCCTTTGCCTGATATAATTTCTAAGCTAGGTCTATTTGAAAACACGGTATTTTCAGAGTTTCACAGTGAATTACCAAGAAACAACATAGGAAACCACTGGGAACGGTGAAGTCACTTATAGATCCTTTGGTGTGTCAGGTGAAGCACACTACCCAAAAGACTCCAGCGTTCTTGAAACCAGTGTTTGCTCTTTAGTCTACTGTATCAACTCGAAAGCTCACTGAAGCATACAATGAAGCAGAACAACAACGGCACAGCAAGGGCATAATTCCATCTGTTGAAATCGTTTGATTATCTGTATATGGTGGTTAGAATTTCATCTGGTTGAAAACTGTTGCTGGCCTCCTTCGGAACACAGTCTTTATGAGTTAACAATAAGTGCAACAACAACTTTTAGAAAGACATACATGAGAACCAGATAGCATCTAATATCTTCAGTTCAAAGAGCTACATCTGTACTTTCAGTAGTACATGCGTTACTCTGCACGGAAAACAAGATATGTCGAGACATCGCTATCTCTGATTCTGCCTTCAAGGCAATGCCACCGGTCACTATCTCCCACAATGAATGCCATCACCGCACGGACAGGGAAGAGAAAGCAATAACTTCTGTTATAATTGCTAGAAATTGTGATGTTCTCTCCTGTTTCAAAGATTGATCCTTTGCCTGATATAATTTCTAAGCTAGGTCTCTTTGAAAACACGGTATTTTCAGAGTTTCACAGTGAATTACCAAGAAACAACATAGGAAACCACTGGGAACGGTGAAGTCACATATAGATCCTTTGGTGTGTCAGGTGAAACACACTACCCAAAAGACTCCAGCGTTCTTTAAACCAGTGTTTGCTCTTTAGTCTACTGTATCAACTCGAAAGCTCACTGAAGCATACAATGAAGCAGAACAACAACGGCACAGCAAGGGCATAATTCCATCTGTTGAAATCGTTTGATTATCTGTATATGGTGGTTAGAATTTCATCTGGTTGAAAACTGTTGCTGGCCTCCTTCGGAACACAGTCTTTATGAGTTAACAATAAGTGCAACAACAACTTTTAGAAAGACATACATGAGAACCAGATAGCATCTAATATCTTCAGTTCAAAGAGCTACATCTGTACTTTCAGTAGAACATGCGTTACTCTGCACGGAAAACAAGATATGTCCAGACATCGCTATCTCTGATTCTGCCTTCAATGGCAATGCCACCGGTCACTATCTCCCACAATGAATGCCATCACCGCACGGACAGGGAAGAGAAAGCAATAACTTCTGTTATAATTGCTAGAAATTGTGATGTTCTCTCCTGTTTCAAAGAATGATGCTTTGCGTGATATAAATTCTAAGCTAGGTCTCTTTGAAAACACGGTATTTTCAGAGTTTCACAGTGAATTACCAAGAAAAAACATAGGAAACCACTGGGAACGGTGAAGTCACATATAGATCCTTTGGTGTGTCAGGTGAAACACACTACCCAAAAGACTCCAGCGTTCTTGAAACCAGTGTTTGCTCTTTAGTCTACTGTATCAACTCTAAATCTCACTGAAGTATACAATGAAGCAGAACAACAACGGCACAGCAAGGGCATAATTCCATCTGTTGAAATCGTTTGATTATCTGTATATGGTGGTTAGAATTTCATCTGGTTGAAAACTGTTGCGGGCCTCCTTCGGAACACAGTCTTTATGAGTTAACAATAAGTGCAACAACAACTTTTAGAAAGACATACATGAGAACCAGATAGCATCTAATATCTTCAGTTCAAAGAGCTACATCTGTACTTTCAGTAGTACATGCGTTACTCTGCACGGAAATCAAGATATGTCGAGACATCGCTATCTCTGATTCTGCCTTCAATGGCAATGCCACCGGTCACTATCTCCCACAATGAATGCCATCACCGAACGGAAAGGGAAGAGAAAGCAATAACTTCTGTTATAATTGCTAGAAATTGTGATGTTCTCTCCTGTTTCAAAGAATGATGCTTTGCCTGATATAATTTCTAAGCTAGGTCTCTTTGAAAACACGGTATTTTCAGAGTTTCACAGTGAATTACCAAGAAACAACGTAGGAAACCACTGGGAACGGTGAAGTCACATATAGATCCTTTGGTGTGTCAGGTGAAGCACACTACCCAAAAGACTCCAGCGTTCTTGAAACCAGTGTTTGCTCTTTAGTCTTCTGTATCAACTCGAAAGCTCACTGAAGCATACAATGAAGCAGAACAACAACGGCACAGCAAGGGCATAATTCCATCTGTTGAAATCGTTTGATTATCTGTATATGGTGGTTAGAATTTCATCTGGTTGAAAACTGTTGCTGGCCTCCTTCGGAACACAGTCTTTATGAGTTAACAATAAGTGCAACAACAACTTTTAGAAAGACATACATGAGAACCAGATAGCATCTCATATCTTCAGTTCAAAGAGCTACATCTGTACTTTCTGTAGTACATACGTTACTCTTCATGGAAAACAAGATATGTCCAGACATCGCTATCTCTGATTCTGCCTTCAATGGCAATGCCACCGGTCACTATCTCCCACAATGAATACCATCACCGCACGGACAGGGAAGAGAAAGCAATAACTTCTGTTATAATTGCTAGAAATTGTGATGTTCTCTCCTGTTTCAAAGAATGATCCTTTGCCTGATATAATTTCTAAGCTAGGTCTATTTGAAAACACGGTATTTTCAGAGTTTCACAGTGAATTACCAAGAAACAACATAGGAAACCACTGGGAACGGTGAAGTCACTTATAGATCCTTTGGTGTGTCAGGTGAAGCACACTACCCAAAAGACTCCAGCGTTCTTGAAACCAGTGTTTGCTCTTTAGTCTACTGTATCAACTCGAAAGCTCACTGAAGCATACAATGAAGCAGAACAACAACGGCACAGCAAGGGCATAATTCCATCTGTTGAAATCGTTTGATTATCTGTATATGGTGGTTAGAATTTCATCTGGTTGAAAACTGTTGCTGGCCTCCTTCGGAACACAGTCTTTATGAGTTAACAATAAGTGCAACAACAACTTTTAGAAAGACATACATGAGAACCAGATAGCATCTAATATCTTCAGTTCAAAGAGCTACATCTGTACTTTCAGTAGTACATGCGTTACTCTGCACGGAAAACAAGATATGTCGAGACATCGCTATCTCTGATTCTGCCTTCAATGGCAATGCCACCGGTCACTATCTCCCACAATGAATGCTATCACCGAACGGAAAGGGAAGAGAAAGCAATAACTTCTGTTATAATTGCTAGAAATTGTGATGTTCTCTCCTGTTTCAAAGAATGATGCTTTGCCTGATATAATTTATAAGCTAGGTCTCTTTGAAAACACGGTATTTTCAGAGTTTCACAGTGAATTACCAAGAAACAACGTAGGAAACCACTGGGAACGGTGAAGTCACATATAGATCCTTTGGTGTGTCAGGTGAAGCACACTACCCAAAAGACTCCAGCGTTCTTGAAACCAGTGTTTGCTCTTTAGTCTACTGTATCAACTCGAAAGCTCACTGAAGCATACAATGAAGCAGAACAACAACGGCACAGCAAGGGCATAATTCCATCTGTTGAAATCGTTTGATTATCTGTATATGGTGGTTAGAATTTCATCTGGTTGAAAACTGTTGCTGGCCTCCTTCGGAACACAGTCTTTATGAGTTAACAATAAGTGCAACAACAACTTTTAGAAAGACATACATGAGAACCAGATAGCATCTCATATCTTCAGTTCAAAGAGCTACATCTGTACTTTCTGTAGTACATACGTTACTCTTCATGGAAAACAAGATATGTCCAGACATCGCTATCTCTGATTCTGCCTTCAATGGCAATGCCACCGGTCACTATCTCCCACAATGAATACCATCACCGCACGGACAGGGAAGGGAAAGCAATAACTTCTGTTATAATTGCTAGAAATTGTGATGTTCTCTCCTGTTTCAAAGAATGATCCTTTGCCTGATATAATTTCTAAGCTAGGTCTATTTGAAAACACGGTATTTTCAGAGTTTCACAGTGCATTACCAAGAAACAACATAGGAAACCACTGGGAACGGTGAAGTCACTTATAGATCCTTTGGTGTGTCAGGTGAAGCACACTACCCAAAAGACTCCAGCGTTCTTGAAACCAGTGTTTGCTCTTTAGTCTACTGTATCAACTCGAAAGCTCACTGAAGCATACAATGAAGCAGAACAACAACGGCACAGCAAGGGCATAATTCCATCTGTTGAAATCGTTTGATTATCTGTATATGGTGGTTAGAATTTCATCTGGTTGAAAACTGTTGCTGGCCTCCTTCGGAACACAGTTTTTATGAGTTAACAATAAATGCAACAACAACTTTTAGAAAGACATACATGAGAACCAGATAGCATCTCATATCTTCAGTTCAAAGAGCTACATCTGTACTTTCAGTAGTACATACGTTACTCTGCACGGAAAACAAAATATGTCCAGACATCGCTATCTCTGATTCTGCCTTCAATGGCAATGCCACCGGTCACTATCTCCCACAATGAATACCATCACCGCACGGACAGGGAAGAGAAAGCAATAACTTCTGTTATAATTGCTAGAAATTGTGATGTTCTCTCCTGTTTCAAAGAATGATCCTTTGCCTGATATAATTTCTAAGCTAGGTCTCTTTGAAAACACGGTATTTTCAGAGTTTCACAGTGAATTACCAAGAAACAACATAGGAAACCACTGGGAACGGTGAAGTCACATATAGATCCTTTGGTGTGTCAGGTGAAGCACACTACCCAAAAGACTCCAGCGTTCTTGAAACCAGTGTTTGCTCTTTAGTCTACTGTATCAACTCGAAAGCTCACTGAAGCATACAATGAAGCAGAACAACAACGGCACAGCAAGGGCATAATTCCATCTGTTGAAATCGTTTGATTATCTGTATATGGTGGTTACAATTTCATCTGGTTGAAAACTGTTGCTGGCCTCCTTCGGAACACAGTCTTTATGAGTTAACAATAAGTGCAACAACAACTTTTAGAAAGACATACATGAGAACCAGATAGCATCTAATATCTTCAGTTCAAAGAGCTACATCTGTACTTTCAGTAGTACATGCGTTACTCTGCACGGAAAACAAGATATGTCGAGACATCGCTATCTCTGATTCTGCCTTCAATGGCAATGCCACGGGTCACTATCTCCCACAATGAATGCCATCACCGCACGGACAGGGAAGAGAAAGCAATAACTTCTGTTATAATTGCTAGAAATTGTGATGTTCTCTCCTGTTTCAAAGAATGATGCTTTGCCTGATATAATTTCTAAGCTAGGTCTCTTTGAAAACACGGTATTTTCAGAGTTTCACAGTGAATTACCAAGAAACAACATAGGAAACCACTGGGAACGGTGAAGTCACATATAGATCCTTTGGTGTGTCAGGTGAAGCACACTACCCAAAAGACTCCAGCGTTCTTGAAACCAGTGTTTGCTCTTTAGTCTACTGTATCAACTCGAAAGCTCACTGAAGCATACAATGAAGCAGAACAACAACGGCACAGCAAGGGCATAATTCCATCTGTTGAAATCGTTTGATTATCTGTATATGGTGGTTAGAATTTCATCTGGTTGAAAACTGTTGCTGGCCTCCTTCGGAACACAGTCTTTATGAGTTAACAATAAGTGCAACAACAACTTTTAGAAAGACATACATGAGAACCAGATAGCATCTCATATCTTCAGTTCAAAGAGCTACATCTGTACTTTCTGTAGTACATACGTTACTCTTCATGGAAAACAAGATATGTCCAGACATCGCTATCTCTGATTCTGCCTTCAATGGCAATGCCACCGGTCACTATCTCCCACAATGAATACCATCACCGCACGGACAGGGAAGAGAAAGCAATAACTTCTGTTATAATTGCTAGAAATTGTGATGTTCTCTCCTGTTTCAAAGAATGATCCTTTGCCTGATATAATTTCTAAGCTAGGTCTATTTGAAAACACGGTATTTTCAGAGTTTCACAGTGAATTACCAAGAAACAACATAGGAAACCACTGGGAACGGTGAAGTCACTTATAGATCCTTTGGTGTGTCAGGTGAAGCACACTACCCAAAAGACTCCAGCGTTCTTGAAACCAGTGTTTGCTCTTTAGTCTACTGTATCAACTCGAAAGCTCACTGAAGCATACAATGAAGCAGAACAACAACGGCACAGCAAGGGCATAATTCCATCTGTTGAAATCGTTTGATTATCTGTATATGGTGGTTAGAATTTCATCTGGTTGAAAACTGTTGCTGGCCTCCTTCGGAACACAGTTTTTATGAGTTAACAATAAATGCAACAACAACTTTTAGAAAGACATACATGAGAACCAGATAGCATCTCATATCTTCAGTTCAAAGAGCTACATCTGTACTTTCAGTAGTACATACGTTACTCTGCACGGAAAACAAAATATGTCCAGACATCGCTATCTCTGATTCTGCCTTCAATGGCAATGCCACCGGTCACTATCTCCCACAATGAATACCATCACCGCACGGACAGGGAAGAGAAAGCAATAACTTCTGTTATAATTGCTAGAAATTGTGATGTTCTCTCCTGTTTCAAAGAATGATCCTTTGCCTGATATAATTTCTAAGCTAGGTCTCTTTGAAAACACGGTATTTTCAGAGTTTCACAGTGAATTACCAAGAAACAACATAGGAAACCACTGGGAACGGTGAAGTCACATATAGATCCTTTGGTGTGTCAGGTGAAGCACACTACCCAAAAGACTCCAGCGTTCTTGAAACCAGTGTTTGCTCTTTAGTCTACTGTATCAACTCGAAAGCTCACTGAAGCATACAATGAAGCAGAACAACAACGGCACAGCAAGGGCATAATTCCATCTGTTGAAATCGTTTGATTATCTGTATATGGTGGTTACAATTTCATCTGGTTGAAAACTGTTGCTGGCCTCCTTCGGAACACAGTCTTTATGAGTTAACAATAAGTGCAACAACAACTTTTAGAAAGACATACATGAGAACCAGATAGCATCTAATATCTTCAGTTCAAAGAGCTACATCTGTACTTTCAGTAGTACATGCGTTACTCTGCACGGAAAACAAGATATGTCGAGACATCGCTATCTCTGATTCTGCCTTCAATGGCAATGCCACGGGTCACTATCTCCCACAATGAATGCCATCACCGCACGGACAGGGAAGAGAAAGCAATAACTTCTGTTATAATTGCTAGAGATTGTGATGTTCTCTCCTGTTTCAAAGAATGATGCTTTGCCTGATATAATTTCTAAGCTAGGTCTCTTTGAAAACACGGTATTTTCAGAGTTTCACAGTGAATTACCAAGAAACAACATAGGAAACCACTGGGAACGGTGAAGTCACATATAGGTCCTTTGGTGTGTCAGGTGAAGCACACTACCCAAAAGACTCCACCGTTCTTGAAACCAGTGTTTGCTCTTTAGTCTACTGTATCAACTCGAAAGCTCACTGAAGCACACAATGAAGCAGAACAACAACGGCTCAGCAAGGGCATAATTCCATCTGTGGAAATCGTTTGATTATCTGTATATGGTGGTTAGAATTTCATCTGGTTGAAAACTGTTGCTGGCCTCCTTCGGAACACAGTCTTTATGAGTTAACAATAAGTGCAACAACAACTTTTAGAAAGACATACATGAGAACCAGATAGCATCTAATATCTTCAGTTCAAAGAGCTACATCTGTACTTTCAGTAGTACATGCGTTACTCTGCACGGAAAACAAGATATGTCGAGACATCGCTATCTCTGATTCTGCCTTCAAGGCAATGCCACCGGTCACTATCTCCCACAATGAATGCCATCACCGCACGGACAGGGAAGAGAAAGCAATAACTTCTGTTATAATTGCTAGAAATTGTGATGTTCTCTCCTGTTTCAAAGAATGGTGCTTTGCCTGATATAATTTCTAAGCTAGGTCTCTTTGAAAACACGGTATTTTCAGAGTTTCACAGTGAATTACCAAGAAACAACATAGGAAACCACTGGGAACGGTGAAGTCACATATAGATCCTTTGGTGTGTCAGGTGAAACACACTACCCAAAAGACTCCAGCGTTCTTTAAACCAGTGTTTGCTCTTTAGTCTACTGTATCAACTCGAAAGCTCACTGAAGCATACAATGAAGCACAACAACAACGGCACAGCAAGGGCATAATTCCATCTGTTGAAATCGTTTGATTATCTGTATACGGTGGTTTGAATTTCATCTGGTTGAAAACTGTTGCTGGCCTCCTTCGGAACACAGTCTTTATGAGTTAACAATAAGTGCAACAACAACTTTTAGAAAGACATACATGAGAACCAGATAGCATCTAATATCTTCAGTTCAAAGAGCTACATCTGTACTTTCAGTAGAACATGCGTTACTCTGCACGGAAAACAAGATATGTCCAGACATCGCTATCTCTGATTCTGCCTTCAATGGCAATGCCACCGGTCACTATCTCCCACAATGAATGCCATCACCGCACGGACAGGGAAGAGAAAGCAATAACTTCTGTTATAATTGCTAGAAATTGTGATGTTCTCTCCTGTTTCAAAGAATGATGCTTTGCGTGATATAAATTCTAAGCTAGGTCTCTTTGAAAACACGGTATTTTCAGAGTTTCACAGTGAATTACCAAGAAAAAACATAGGAAACCACTGGGAACGGTGAAGTCACATATAGATCCTTTGGTGTGTCAGGTGAAGCACACTACCCAAAAGACTCCAGCGTTCTTGAAACCAGTGTTTGCTCTTTAGTCTACTGTATCAACTCGAAAGCTCACTGAAGCATACAATGAAGCAGAACAACAACGGCACAGCAAGGGCATAATTCCATCTGTTGAAATCGTTTGATTATCTATATATGGTGGTTAGAATTTCTTCTGGTTGAAAACTGTTGCTGGCCTCCATCTGAAAACAGACTTTATGAGTTAACAATAAGTGCAACAACAACTTTTAGAAAGACATACATGAGAACCAGATAGCATCTAATATCTTCAGTTCAAAGAGCTACATCTGTACTTTCAGTAGTACATGTGTTACTCTGCACGGTAAACAAGATATGTCCAGACATCGCTATCTCTGATTCTGCCTTCAATGGCAATGCCAGCGGTCACTATCTCCCACAATGAATGCCATCACCGCACGGACAGGGAAGAGAAAGCAATAACTTCTGTTATAATTGCTAGAAATTGTGATGTTCTCTCTTGTTTCAAAGAATGATGCTTTGCCTGATATAATTTCTAAGCTAGGTCTCTTTGAAAACACGGTATTTTCAGAGTTTCACAGTGAATTACCAAGAAACAACATAGGAAACCACTGGGAACCGTGAAGTCACTTATAAATCCTTTGGTGTGTCAGGTGAAGCACACTACCCAAAAGACTCCAGCGTTCTTGAAACCAGTGTTTGCTCTTTAGTCTACTGTATCAACTCGAAAGCTCACTGAAGCATACAATGAAGCAGAACAACAACGGCACAGCAAGGGCATAATTCCATCTGTTGAAATCGTTTGATTATCTGTATATGGTGGTTAGAATTTCATCTGGTTGAAAACTGTTGCTGGCCTCCTTCGGAACACAGTCTTTATGAGTTAACAATAAGTGCAACAACAACTTTTAGAAAGACATACATGAGAACCAGATAGCATCTAATATCTTCAGTTCAAAGAGCTACATCTGTACTTTCAGTAGTACATGCGTTACTCTGCACGGTAAACAAGATATGTCCAGACTTCGCTATCTCTGATTCTGCCTTCAATGGCAATGCAAGCGGTCACTATCTCCCACAATGAATGCCATCACCGCACGGACAGGGAAGAGAAAGCAATAACTTCTGTTATAATTGCTAGAAATTGTGATGTTCTCTCCTGTTTCAAAGAATGATCCTTTGCCTGATATAATTTCTAAGCTAGGTCTCTTTGAAAACACGGTATTTTCAGATATTCACAGTGAATTACCAAGAAACAACATAGGAAACCACTGTGAACGGTGAAGTCACATATAGATCCTTTGGTGTGTCAGGTGAAGCACACTACCCAAAAGACTCCAGCGTTCTTGAAACCAGTGTTTGCTCTTTAGTCTACTGTATCTACTCGAAAGCTCACTGAAGTATACAATGAAGCAGAACAACAACGGCACAGCAAGGGCATAATTTCATCTGTTGAAATCGTTTGATTATCTGTATATGGTGGTTAGAATTTCATCTGGTTGAAAACTGTTGCTGGCCTCCTTCGGAACACAGTCTTTATGAGTTAACAATAAGTGCAACAACAACTTTTAGAAAGACATACATGAGAACCAGATAGCATCTAATATCTTCAGTTCAAAGAGCTACATCTGTTCTATCAGAAGTACATGCGTTACTCTGCACGGAGAACAAGATATGTCCAGACATCGCTATCTCTGCTTCTGCATTCAATGGCAATGCCACCGGTAACTATCTCCCACAATGAATGCCATCACCGCACGGACAGTGAAGGGAAAGCAATAACTTCTGTTATAATTGCTAGAAATTGTGATGTTCTCTCCTGTTTCAAAGAATGATCCTTTGCCTGATATAATTTCTAAGCTAGGTCTCTTTGAAAACACGGTATTTTCAGAGTTTCACAGTGAATTACCAAGAAACAACATAGGAAACCACTGTGAACGGTGAAGTGACATATAGATCCTTTGGTGTGTCAGGTGAAGCACACTACCCAAAAGACTCCAGCGTTCTTGAAACCAGTGTTTGCTCTTTAGTCTACTGTATCAACTCGAAAGCTCACTGAAGCATACAATGAAGCAGAACTACAACGGCACTGCAAGGGCATAATTCCATCTGTTGAAATCGTTTGATTATCTGTATATGGTGGTTAGAATTTCATCTGGTTGAAAACTGTTGCTGGCCTCCTTCGGAACACAGTCTTTATGAGTTAACAATAAGTGCAACAACAACTTTTAGAAAGACATACATGAGAACCAGATAGCATCTAATATCTTCAGTTCAAAGAGCTACATCTGTACTTTCAGTAGTACATGCGTTACTCTGCACGGTAAACAAGATATGTCCAGACTTCGCTATCACTGATTCTGCCTTCAATGGCAATGCCAGCGGTCACTATCTCCCACAATGAATGCCATCACCGCACGGACAGGGAAGAGAAAGCAATAACTTCTGTTATAATTGCTAGAAATTGTGATGTTCTCTCCTGTTTCAAAGAATGATCCTTTGCCTGATATAATTTCTAAGCTAGGTCTCTTTGAAAACACGGTATTTTCAGATATTCACAGTGAATTACCAAGAAACAACATAGGAAACCACTGTGAACGGTGAAGTCACATATAGATCCTTTGGTGTGTCAGGTGAAGCACACTACCCAAAATACTCCAGCGTTCTTGAAACCAGTGTTTGCTCTTTAGTCTACTGTATCTACTCGAAAGCTCACTGAAGCATACAATGAAGCAGAACAACAACGGCACAGCAAGGGCATAATTCCATCTGTTGAAATCGTTTGATTATCTGTATATGGTGGTTAGAATTTCATCTGGTTGAAAACTGTTGCTGGCCTCCTTCGGAACACAGTCTTTATGAGTTAACAATAAGTGCAACAACAACTTTTAGAAAGACATACATGAGAACCAGATAGCATCTAATATCTTCAGTTCAAAGAGCTACATCTGTACTTTCAGTAGTACATGCGTTACTCTGCACGGAAAACAAGATATGTCGAGACATCGCTATCTCTGATTGTGCCTTCAATGGCAATGCCACGGGTCACTATCTCCCACAATGAATACCATCACCGCACGGACAGGGAAGAGAAAGCAATAACTTCTGTTATAATTGCTAGAAATTGTGATGTTCTCTCCTGTTTCAAAGAATGATGCTTTGCCTGATATAATTTCTAAGCTAGGTCTCTTTGAAAACACGGTATTTTCAGAGTTTCACAGTGAATTACCAAGAAACAACATAGGAAACCACTGGGAACGGTGAAGTCACATATAGGTCCTTTGGTGTGTCAGGTGAAGCACACTACCCAAAAGACTCCAGCGTTCTTGAAACCAGTGTTTGCTCTTTAGTCTACTGTATCAACTCGAAAGCTCACTGAAGCATACAATGAAGCAGAACAACAACGGCACTGCAAGGGCATAATTCCATCTGTTGAAATCGTTTGATTATCTGTATATGGTGGTTAGAATTTCATCTGGTTGAAAACTGTTGCTGGCCTCCTTCGGAACACAGTCTTTATGAGTTAACAATAAGTGCAACAACAACTTTTAGAAAGACATACATGAGAACCAGGTAGCATCTAATATCTTCAGTTCAAAGAGCTACATCTGTACTTTCAGTAGTACATGTGTTACTCTGCACGGTAAACAAGATATGTCCAGACATCGCTATCTCTGATTCTGCCTTCAATGGCAAAGCCAGCGGTCACTATCTCCCACAATGAATGCCATCACCGCACGGACAGGGAAGAGAAAGCAATAACTTCTGTTATAATTGCTAGAAATTGTGATGTTCTCTCCTGTTTCAAAGAATGATGCTTTGCCTGATATAATTTCTAAGCTAGGTCTCTTTGAAAACACGGTATTTTCAGAGTTTCACAGTGAATTACCAAGAAACAACATAGGAAACCACTGGGAACGGTGAAGTCACTTATAGATCCTTTGGTGTGTCAGGTGAAGCACACTACCCAAAAGACTCCAGCGTTCTTGAAACCAGTGTTTGCTCTTTAGTCTACTGTATCAACTCGAAAGCTCACTGAAGCATACAATGAAGCAGAACAACAACGGCACAGCAAGGGCATAATTCCATCTGTTGAAATCGTTTGATTATCTGTATATGGTGGTTAGAATTTCATCTGGTTGAAAACTGTTGCTGGCCTCCTTCGGAACACAGTCTTTATGAGTTAACAATAAGTGCAACAACAACTTTTAGAAAGACATACATGAGAACCAGATAGCATCTAATATCTTCAGTTCAAAGAGCTACATCTGTACTTTCAGTAGAACATGCGTTACTCTGCACGGAAAACAAGATATGTCCAGACATCGCTATCTCTGATTCTGCCTTCAATGGCAATGCCACCGGTCAATATCTCCCACAATGAATGCCATCACCGCACGGACAGGGAAGAGAAAGCAATAACTTCTGTTATAATTGCTGGAAATTGTGATGTTCTCTCCTGTTTCAAAGAATGATGCTTTGCGTGATATAAATTCTAAGCTAGGTCTCTTTGAAAACACGGTATTTTCAGAGTTTCACAGTGAATTACCAAGAAAAAACATAGGAAACCACTGGGAACGGTGAAGTCACATATAGATCCTTTGGTGTGTCAGGTGAAACACACTACCCAAAAGACTCCAGCGTTCTTGAAACCAGTGTTTGCTCTTTAGTCTACTGTATCAACTCTAAATCTCACTGAAGTATACAATGAAGCAGAACAACAACGGCACAGCAAGGGCATAATTCCATCTGTTGAAATCGTTTGATTATCTGTATATGGTGGTTAGAATTTCATCTGGTTGAAAACTGTTGCTGGCCTCATTCGGAACACAGTCTTTATGAGTTAACAATAAGTGCAACAACAACTTTTAGAAAGACATACATGAGAACCAGATAGCATCTAATATCTTCAGTTCAAAGAGCTACATCTGTACTTTCAGTAGTACATGCGTTACTCTGCACGGAAAACAAGATATGTCGAGACATCGCTATCTCTGATTCTGCCTTCAATGGCAATGCCACGGGTCACTATCTCCCACAATGAATGCCATCACCGCACGGACAGGGAAGAGAAAGCAATAACTTCTGTTATAATTGCTAGAAATTGTGATGTTCTCTCCTGTTTCAAAGAATGATGCTTTGCCTGATATAATTTCTAAGCTAGGTCTCTTTGAAAACACGGTATTTTCAGAGTTTCACAGTGAATTACCAAGAAACAACATAGGAAACCACTGGGAACGGTGAAGTCACATATAGGTCCTTTGGTGTGTCAGGTGAAGCACACTACCCAAAAGACTCCAGCGTTCTTGAAACCAGTGTTTGCTCTTTAGTCTACTGTATCAACTCGAAAGCTCACTGAAGCACACAATGAAGCAGAACAACAACGGCACAGCAAGGGCATAATTCCATCTGTTGAAATCGTTTGATTATCTGTATATGGTGGTTAGAATTTCATCTGGTTGAAAACTGTTGCTGGCCTCCTTTGGAACACAGTCTTTATGAGTTAACAATAAGTGCAACAACAACTTTTAGAAAGACATACATGAGAACCAGATAGCATCTAATATCTTCAGTTCAAAGAGCTACATCTGTACTTTCAGTAGTACATGCGTTACTCTGCACGGAAAACAAGATATGTCGAGACATCGCTATCTCTGATTCTGCCTTCAAGGCAATGCCACCGGTCACTATCTCCCACAATGAATGCCATCACCGCACGGACAGGGAAGAGAAAGCAATAACTTCTGTTATAATTGCTAGAAATTGTGATGTTCTCTCCTGTTTCAAAGAATGGTGCTTTGCCTGATATAATTTCTAAGCTAGGTCTCTTTGAAAACACGGTATTTTCAGAGTTTCACAGTGAATTACCAAGAAACAACATAGGAAACCACTGGGAACGGTGAAGTCACATATAGATCCTTTGGTGTGTCAGGTGAAACACAATACCCAAAAGACTCCAGCGTTCTTGAAACCAGTGTTTGCTCTTTAGTCTACTGTATCAACTCGAAAGCTCACTGAAGCATACAATGAAGCAGAACAACAACGGCACAGCAAGGGCATAATTCCATCTGTTGAAATCGTTTGATTATCTGTATATGGTGGTTAGAATTTCATCTGGTTGAAAACTGTTGCTGGCCTCCTTCGGAACACAGTCTTTATGAGTTAACAATAAGTGCAACAACAACTTTTAGAAAGACATACATGAGAACCAGATAGCATCTAATATCTTCAGTTCAAAGAGCTACATCTGTACTTTCAGTAGAACATGCGTTACTCTGCACGGAAAACAAGATATGTCCAGACATCGCTATCTCTGATTCTGCCTTCAATGGCAATGCCACCGGTCACTATCTCCCACAATGAATGCCATCACCGCACGGACAGGGAAGAGAAAGCAATAACTTCTGTTATAATTGCTAGAAATTGTGATGTTCTCTCCTGTTTCAAAGAATGGTGCTTTGCCTGATATAATTTCTAAGCTAGGTCTCTTTGAAAACACGGTATTTTCAGAGTTTCACAGTGAATTACCAAGAAACAACATAGGAAACCACTGGGAACGGTGAAGTCACATATAGATCTTTTGGTGTGTCATGTGAAACACACTACCCAAAAGACTCCAGCGTTCTTTAAACCAGTGTTTGCTCTTTAGTCTACTGTATCAACTCGAAAGCTCACTGAAGCATACAATGAAGCAGAACAACAACGGCACAGCAAGGGCATAATTCCATCTGTTGAAATCGTTTGATTATCTGTATATGGTGGTTAGAATTTCATCTGGTTGAAAACTGTTGCTGGCCTCCTTCGGAACACAGTCTTTATGAGTTAACAATAAGTGCAACAACAACTTTTAGAAAGACATACATGAGAACCAGATAGCATCTAATATCTTCAGTTCAAAGAGCTACATCTGTACTTTCAGTAGAACATGCGTTACTCTGCACGGAAAACAAGATATGTCCAGACATCGCTATCTCTGATTCTGCCTTCAATGGCAATGCCACCGGTCACTATCTCCCACAATGAATGCCATCACCGCACGGACAGGGAAGAGAAAGCAATAACTTCTGTTATAATTGCTAGAAATTGTGATGTTCTCTCCTGTTTCAAAGAATGATGCTTTGCGTGATATAAATTCTAAGCTAGGTCTCTTTGAAAACACGGTATTTTCAGAGTTTCACAGTGAATTACCAAGAAAAAACATAGGAAACCACTGGGAACGGTGAAGTCACATATAGATCCTTTGGTGTGTCAGGTGAAACACACTACCCAAAAGACTCCAGCGTTCTTGAAACCAGTGTTTGCTCTTTAGTCTACTGTATCAACTCTAAATCTCACTGAAGTATACAATGAAGCAGAACAACAACGGCACAGCAAGGGCATAATTCCATCTGTTGAAATCGTTTGATTATCTGTATATGGTGGTTAGAATTTCATCTGGTTGAAAACTGTTGCTGGCCTCCTTCGGAACACAGTCTTTATGAGTTAACAATAAGTGCAACAACAACTTTTAGAAAGACATACATGAGAACCAGATAGCATCTAATATCTTCAGTTCAAAGAGCTACATCTGTACTTTCAGTAGTACATGCGTTACTCTGCACGGAAAACAAGATATGTCGAGACATCGCTATCTCTGATTCTGCCTTCAATGGCAATGCCACGGGTCACTATCTCCCACAATGAATGCCATCACCGCACGGACAGGGAAGAGAAAGCAATAACTTCTGTTATAATTGCTAGAAATTGTGATGTTCTCTCCTGTTTCAAAGAATGATGCTTTGCCTGATATAATTTCTAAGCTAGGTCTCTTTGAAAACACGGTATTTTCAGAGTTTCACAGTGAATTACCAAGAAACAACATAGGAAACCACTGGGAACGGTGAAGTCACATATAGGTCCTTTGGTGTGTCAGGTGAAGCACACTACCCAAAAGACTCCAGCGTTCTTGAAACCAGTGTTTGCTCTTTAGTCTACTGTATCAACTCGAAAGCTCACTGAAGCACACAATGAAGCAGAACAAAAACGGCACAGCAAGGGCATAATTCCATCTGTTGAAATCGTTTGATTATCTGTATATGGTGGTTAGAATTTCATCTGGTTGAAAACTGTTGCTGGCCTCCTTTGGAACACAGTCTTTATGAGTTAACAATAAGTGCAACAACAACTTTTAGAAAGACATACATGAGAACCAGATAGCATCTAATATCTTCAGTTCAAAGAGCTACATCTGTACTTTCAGTAGTACATGCGTTACTCTGCACGGAAAACAAGATATGTCGAGACATCGCTATCTCTGATTCTGCCTTCAAGGCAATGCCACCGGTCACTATCTCCCACAATGAATGCCATCACCGCACGGACAGGGAAGAGAAAGCAATAACTTCTGTTATAATTGCTAGAAATTGTGATCTTCTCTCCTGTTTCAAAGAATGGTGCTTTGCCTGATATAATTTCTAAGCTAGGTCTCTTTGAAAACACGGTATTTTCAGAGTTTCACAGTGAATTACCAAGAAACAACATAGGAAACCACTGGGAACGGTGAAGTCACATATAGATCCTTTGGTGTGTCAGGTGAAACACACTACCCAAAAGACTCCAGCGTTCTTGAAACCAGTGTTTGCTCTTTAGTCTACTGTATCAACTCGAAAGCTCACTGAAGCATACAATGAAGCAGAACAACAACGGCACAGCAAGGGCATAATTCCATCTGTTGAAATCGTTTGATTATCTGTATATGGTGGTTAGAATTTCATCTGGTTGAAAACTGTTGCTGGCCTCCTTCGGAACACAGTCTTTATGAGTTAACAATAAGTGCAACAACAACTTTTAGAAAGACATACATGAGAACCAGATAGCATCTAATATCTTCAGTTCAAAGAGCTACATCTGTACTTTCAGTAGAACATGCGTTACTCTGCACGGAAAACAAGATATGTCCAGACATCGCTATCTCTGATTCTGCCTTCAATGGCAATGCCACCGGTCACTATCTCCCACAATGAATGCCATCACCGCACGGACAGGGAAGAGAAAGCAATAACTTCTGTTATAATTGCTAGAAATTGTTATGTTCTCTCCTGTTTCAAAGAATGATGCTTTGCCTGATATAAATTCTAAGCTAGGTCTCTTTGAAAACACGGTATTTTCAGAGTTTCACAGTGAATTACCAAGAAAAAACATAGGAAACCACTGGGAACGGTGAAGTCACATATAGATCCTTTGGTGTGTCAGGTGAAGCACACTACCCAAAAGACTCCAGCGTTCTTGAAACCAGTGTTTGCTCTTTAGTCTACTGTATCAACTCGAAAGCTCACTGAAGCATACAATGAAGCAGAACAACAACGGCACAGCAAGGGCATAATTCCATCTGTTGAAATCGTTTGATTATCTATATATGGTGGTTAGAATTTCTTCTGGTTGAAAACTGTTGCTGGCCTCCATCTGAAAACAGACTTTATCAGTTAACAATAAGTGCAACAACAACTTTTAGAAAGACATACATGAGAACCAGATAGCATCTAATATCTTCAGTTCAAAGAGCTACATCTGTACTTTCAGTAGTACATGTGTTACTCTGCACGGTAAACAAGATATGTCCAGACATCGCTATCTCTGATTCTGCCTTCAATGGCAATGCCAGCGGTCACTATCTCCCACAATGAATGCCATCACCGCACGGACAGGGAAGAGAAAGCAATAACTTCTGTTATAATTGCTAGAAATTGTGATGTTCTCTCCTGTTTCAAAGAATGATCCTTTGCCTGATATAATTTCTAAGCTAGGTCTCTTTGAAAACACGGTATTTTCAGAGTTTCACAGTGAATTACCAAGAAACAACATAGGAAACCACTGGGAACGGTGAAGTCACATATAGATCCTTTGGTGTGTCAGGTGAAGCACACTACCCAAAAGACTCCAGCGTTCTTGAAACCAGTGTTTGCTCTTTAGTCTACTGTATCAACTCGAAAGCTCACTGAAGCATACAATGAAGCAGAACAACAACGGCACAGCAAGGGCATAATTCCATCTGTTGAAATCGTTTGATTATCTGTATATGGTGGTTAGAATTTCATCTGGTTGAAAACTGTTGCTGGCCTCCTTCGGAACACAGTCTTTATGAGTTAACAATAAGTGCAACAACAACTTTTAGAAAGACATACATGAGAACCAGATAGCATCTAATATCTTCAGTTCAAAGAGCTACATCTGTACTTTCAGTAGTACATGCGTTACTCTGCACGGTAAACAAGATATGTCCAGACATCGCTATCTCTGATTCTGCCTTCAATGGCAATGCCAGCGGTCACTATCTCCCACAATGAATGCCATCACCGCACGGACAGGGAAGAGAAAGCAATAACTTCTGTTATAATTGCTAGAAATTGTGATGTTCTCTCCTGTTTCAAAGAATGATCCTTTGCCTGATATAATTTCTAAGCTAGGTCTCTTTGAAAACACGGTATTTTCAGATATTCACAGTGAATTACCAAGAAACAACATAGGAAACCACTGTGAACGGTGAAGTCACATATAGATCCTTTGGTGTGTCAGGTGAAGCACACTACCCAAAAGACTCCAGCGTTCTTGAAACCAGTGTTTGCTCTTTAGTCTACTGTATCTACTCGAAAGCTCACTGAAGCATACAATGAAGCAGAACAACAACGGCACAGCAAGGGCATAATTTCATCTGTTGAAATCGTTTGATTATCTGTATATGGTGGTTAGAATTTCATCTGGTTGAAAACTGTTGCTGGCCTCCTTCGGAACACAGTCTTTATGAGTTAACAATAAGTGCAACAACAACTTTTAGAAAGACATACATGAGAACCAGGTAGCATCTAATATCTTCAGTTCAAAGAGCTACATCTGTACTTTCAGTAGTACATGCGTTACTCTGCCCCGAAAACCAGATATGTCGAGACATCGCTATCTCTGCTTCTGCCTTCAATGGGAATGCCACCCGTCACTATCTCCCACAATGAATGCCATCACCGCACGGACAGGGAAGAGAAAGCAATAACTTCTGTTATAATTGCTAGAAATTGTGATGTTCTCTCCTGTTTCAAAGAATGATCCTTTGCCTGATATAATTTCTAAGCTAGGTCTCTTTGAAAACACGGTATTTTCAGATATTCACAGTGAATTACCAAGAAACAACATAGGAAACCACTTTGAACGGTGAAGTCACATATAGATCCTTTGGTGTGTCAGGTGAAGCACACTACCCAAAAGACTCCAGCGTTCTTGAAACCAGTGTTTGCTCTTTAGTCTACTGTATCTACTCGAAAGCTCACTGAAGCATACAATGAAGCAGAACAACAACGGCACAGCAAGGGCATAATTTCATCTGTTGAAATCGTTTGATTATCTGTATATGGTGGTTAGAATTTCATCTGGTTGAAAACTGTTGCTGGCCTCCTTCGGAACACAGTCTTTATGAGTTAACAATAAGTGCAACAACAACTTTTAGAAAGACATACATGAGAACCAGGTAGCATCTAATATCTTCAGTTCAAAGAGCTACATCTGTACTTTCAGTAGTACATGCGTTACTCTGCCCCGAAAACCAGATATGTCGAGACATCGCTATCTCTGCTTCTGCCTTCAATGGGAATGCCACCCGTCACTATCTCCCACAATGAATGCCATCACCGCACGGACAGGGAAGAGAAAGCAATAACTTCTGTTATAATTGCTAGAAATTGTGATGTTCTCTCCTGTTTCAAAGAATGATCCTTTGCCTGATATAATTTCTAAGCTAGGTCTCTTTGAAAACACGGTATTTTCAGATATTCACAGTGAATTACCAAGAAACAACATAGGAAACCACTGTGAACGGTGAAGTCACATATAGATCCTTTGGTGTGTCAGGTGAAGCACACTACCCAAAAGACTCCAGCGTTCTTGAAACCAGTGTTTGCTCTTTAGTCTACTGTATCAACTCGAAAGCTCACTGAAGCATACAATGAAGCAGAACAACAACGGCACAGCAAGGGCATAATTTCATCTGTTGAAATCGTTTGATTATCTGTATATGGTGGTTAGAATTTCATCTGGTTGAAAACTGTTGCTGGCCTCCTTCGGAACACAGTCTTTATGAGTTAACAATAAGTGCAACAACAACTTTTAGAAAGACATACATGAGAACCAGGTAGCATCTAATATCTTCAGTTCAAAGAGCTACATCTGTACTTTCAGTAGTACATGCGTTACTCTGCCCCGAAAACCAGATATGTCGAGACATCGCTATCTCTGCTTCTGCCTTCAATGGGAATGCCACCCGTCACTATCTCCCACAATGAATGCCATCACCGCACGGACAGGGAAGAGAAAGCAATAACTTCTGTTATAATTGCTAGAAATTGTGATGTTCTCTCCTGTTTCAAAGAATGATCCTTTGCCTGATATAATTTCTAAGCTAGGTCTCTTTGAAAACACGGTATTTTCAGATATTCACAGTGAATTACCAAGAAACAACATAGGAAACCACTGTGAACGGTGAAGTCACATATAGATCCTTTGGTGTGTCAGGTGAAGCACACTACCCAAAAGACTCCAGCGTTCTTGAAACCAGTGTTTGCTCTTTAGTCTACTGTATCTACTCGAAAGCTCACTGAAGCATACAATGAAGCAGAACAACAACGGCACAGCAAGGGCATAATTTCATCTGTTGAAATCGTTTGATTATCTGTATATGGTGGTTAGAATTTCATCTGGTTGAAAACTGTTGCTGGCCTCCTTCGGAACACAGTCTTTATGAGTTAACAATAAGTGCAACAACAACTTTTAGAAAGACATACATGAGAACCAGGTAGCATCTAATATCTTCAGTTCAAAGAGCTACATCTGTACTTTCAGTAGTACATGCGTTACTCTGCACGGAAAACCAGATATGTCGAGACATCGCTATCTCTGCTTCTGCCTTCAATGGGAATGCCACCCGTCACTATCTCCCACAATGAATGCCATCACCGCACGGACAGGGAAGAGAAAGCAATAACTTCTGTTATAATTGCTAGAAATTGTGATGTTCTCTCCTGTTTCAAAGAATGATCCTTTGCCTGATATAATTTCTAAGCTAGGTCTCTTTGAAAACACGGTATTTTCAGATATTCACAGTGAATTACCAAGAAACAACATAGGAAACCACTGTGAACGGTGAAGTCACATATAGATCCTTTGGTGTGTCAGGTGAAGCACACTACCCAAAAGACTCCAGCGTTCTTGAAACCAGTGTTTGCTCTTTAGTCTACTGTATCAACTCGAAAGCTCACTGAAGCATACAATGAAGCAGAACAACAACGGCACAGCAAGGGCATAATTTCATCTGTTGAAATCGTTTGATTATCTGTATATGGTGGTTAGAATTTCATCTGGTTGAAAACTGTTGCTGGCCTCCTTCGGAACACAGTCTTTATGAGTTAACAATAAGTGCAACAACAACTTTTAGAAAGACATACATGAGAACCAGGTAGCATCTAATATCTTCAGTTCAAAGAGCTACATCTGTACTTTCAGTAGTACATGCGTTACTCTGCCCCGAAAACCAGATATGTCGAGACATCGCTATCTCTGCTTCTGCCTTCAATGGGAATGCCACCCGTCACTATCTCCCACAATGAATGCCATCACCGCACGGACAGGGAAGAGAAAGCAATAACTTCTGTTATAATTGCTAGAAATTGTGATGTTCTCTCCTGTTTCAAAGAATGATCCTTTGCCTGATATAATTTCTAAGCTAGGTCTCTTTGAAAACACGGTATTTTCAGATATTCACAGTGAATTACCAAGAAACAACATAGGAAACCACTGTGAACGGTGAAGTCACATATAGATCCTTTGGTGTGTCAGGTGAAGCACACTACCCAAAAGACTCCAGCGTTCTTGAAACCAGTGTTTGCTCTTTAGTCTACTGTATCTACTCGAAAGCTCACTGAAGCATACAATGAAGCAGAACAACAACGGCACAGCAAGGGCATAATTTCATCTGTTGAAATCGTTTGATTATCTGTATATGGTGGTTAGAATTTCATCTGGTTGAAAACTGTTGCTGGCCTCCTTCGGAACACAGTCTTTATGAGTTAACAATAAGTGCAACAACAACTTTTAGAAAGACATACATGAGAACCAGGTAGCATCTAATATCTTCAGTTCAAAGAGCTACATCTGTACTTTCAGTAGTACATGCGTTACTCTGCCCCGAAAACCAGATATGTCGAGACATCGCTATCTCTGCTTCTGCCTTCAATGGGAATGCCACCCGTCACTATCTCCCACAATGAATGCCATCACCGCACGGACAGGGAAGAGAAAGCAATAACTTCTGTTATAATTGCTAGAAATTGTGATGTTCTCTCCTGTTTCAAAGAATGATCCTTTGCCTGATATAATTTCTAAGCTAGGTCTCTTTGAAAACACGGTATTTTCAGATATTCACAGTGAATTACCAAGAAACAACATAGGAAACCACTGTGAACGGTGAAGTCACATATAGATCCTTTGGTGTGTCAGGTGAAGCACACTACCCAAAAGACTCCAGCGTTCTTGAAACCAGTGTTTGCTCTTTAGTCTACTGTATCAACTCGAAAGCTCACTGAAGCATACAATGAAGCAGAACAACAACGGCACTGCAAGGGCATAATTCCATCTGTTGAAATCGTTTGATTATCTGTATATGGTGGTTAGAATTTCATCTGGTTGAAAACTGTTGCTGGCCTCCTTTGGAACACAGTCTTTATCAGTTAACAATAAGTGCAACAAAAACTTTTAGAAAGAAATACATGAGAACCAGGTAGCATCTAATATCTTCAGTTCAAAGAGCTACATCTGTACTTTCAGTAGTACATGCGTTACTCTGCCCCGAAAACAAGATATGTCGAGACATCGCTATCTCTGCTTCTGCCTTCAATGGGAATGCTACCCGTCACTATCTCCCACAATGAATGCCATCACCGCACGGACAGGGAAGAGAAAGCAATAACTTCTGTTATAATTGCTAGAAATTGTGATGTTCTCTCCTGTTTCAAAGAATGATCCTTTGCCTGATATAATTTCTAAGCTAGGTCTCTTTGAAAACACGGTATTTTCAGATATTCACAGTGAATTACCAAGAAACAACATAGGAAACCACTGTGAACGGTGAAGTCACATATAGATCCTTTGGTGTGTCAGGTGAAGCACACTACCCAAAAGACTCCAGCGTTCTTGAAACCAGTGTTTGCTCTTTAGTCTACTGTATCTACTCGAAAGCTCACTGAAGCATACAATGAAGCAGAACAACAACGGCACAGCAAGGGCATAATTTCATCTGTTGAAATCGTTTGATTATCTGTATATGGTGGTTAGAATTTCATCTGGTTGAAAACTGTTGCTGGCCTCCTTCGGAACACAGTCTTTATGAGTTAACAATAAGTGCAACAACAACTTTTAGAAAGACATACATGAGAACCAGGTAGCATCTAATATCTTCAGTTCAAAGAGCTACATCTGTACTTTCAGTAGTACATGCGTTACTCTGCCCCGAAAACCAGATATGTCGAGACATCGCTATCTCTGCTTCTGCCTTCAATGGGAATGCCACCCGTCACTATCTCCCACAATGAATGCCATCACCGCACGGACAGGGAAGAGAAAGCAATAACTTCTGTTATAATTGCTAGAAATTGTGATGTTCTCTCCTGTTTCAAAGAATGATCCTTTGCCTGATATAATTTCTAAGCTAGGTCTCTTTGAAAACACGGTATTTTCAGATATTCACAGTGAATTACCAAGAAACAACATAGGAAACCACTGTGAACGGTGAAGTCACATATAGATCCTTTGGTGTGTCAGGTGAAGCACACTACCCAAAAGACTCCAGCGTTCTTGAAACCAGTGTTTGCTCTTTAGTCTACTGTATCTACTCGAAAGCTCACTGAAGCATACAATGAAGCAGAACAACAACGGCACAGCAAGGGCATAATTTCATCTGTTGAAATCGTTTGATTATCTGTATATGGTGGTTAGAATTTCATCTGGTTGAAAACTGTTGCTGGCCTCCTTCGGAACACAGTCTTTATGAGTTAACAATAAGTGCAACAACAACTTTTAGAAAGACATACATGAGAACCAGGTAGCATCTAATATCTTCAGTTCAAAGAGCTACATCTGTACTTTCAGTAGTACATGCGTTACTCTGCCCCGAAAACCAGATATGTCGAGACATCGCTATCTCTGCTTCTGCCTTCAATGGGAATGCCACCCGTCACTATCTCCCACAATGAATGCCATCACCGCACGGACAGGGAAGAGAAAGCAATAACTTCTGTTATAATTGCTAGAAATTGTGATGTTCTCTCCTGTTTCAAAGAATGATCCTTTGCCTGATATAATTTCTAAGCTAGGTCTCTTTGAAAACACGGTATTTTCAGATATTCACAGTGAATTACCAAGAAACAACATAGGAAACCACTGTGAACGGTGAAGTCACATATAGATCCTTTGGTGTGTCTGGTGAAGCACACTACCCAAAAGACTCCAGCGTTCTTGAAACCAGTGTTTGCTCTTTAGTCTACTGTATCAACTCGAAAGCTCACTGAAGCATACAATGAAGCAGAACAACAACGGCACTGCAAGGGCATAATTCCATCTGTTGAAATCGTTTGATTATCTGTATATGATGGTTAGAATTTCATCTGGTTGAAAACTGTTGCTGGCCTCCTTTGGAACACAGTCTTTATGAGTTAACAATAAGTGCAACAAAAACTTTTAGAAAGAAATACATGAGAACCAGGTAGCATCTAATATCTTCAGTTCAAAGAGCTACATCTGTACTTTCAGTAGTACATGCGTTACTCTGCCCCGAAAACAAGATATGTCGAGACATCGCTATCTCTGCTTCTGCCTTCAATGGGAATGCCACCCGTCACTATCTCCCACAATGAATGCCATCACCGCACGGACAGGGAAGAGAAAGCAATAACTTCTGTTATAATTGCTAGAAATTGTGATGTTCTCTCCTGTTTCAAAGAATGATCCTTTGCCTGATATAATTTCTAAGCTAGGTCTCTTTGAAAACACGGTATTTTCAGATATTCACAGTGAATTACCAAGAAACAACATAGGAAACCACTGTGAACGGTGAAGTCACATATAGATCCTTTGGTGTGTCAGGTGAAGCACACTACCCAAAAGACTCCAGCGTTCTTGAAACCAGTGTTTGCTCTTTAGTCTACTGTATCAACTCGAAAGCTCACTGAAGCATACAATGAAGCAGAACAACAACGGCACAGCAAGGGCATAATTTCATCTGTTGAAATCGTTTGATTATCTGTATATGGTGGTTAGAATTTCATCTGGTTGAAAACTGTTGCTGGCCTCCTTCAGAACACAGTCTTTATGAGTTAACAATAAGTGCAACAACAACTTTTAGAAAGACATACATGAGAACCAGGTAGCATCTAATATCTTCAGTTCAAAGAGCTACATCTGTACTTTCAGTAGTACATGCGTTACTCTGCCCCGAAAACCAGATATGTCGAGACATCGCTATCTCTGCTTCTGCCTTCAATGGGAATGCCACCCGTCACTATCTCCCACAATGAATGCCATCACCGCACGGACAGGGAAGAGAAAGCAATAACTTCTGTTATAATTGCTAGAAATTGTGATGTTCTCTCCTGTTTCAAAGAATGATCCTTTGCCTGATATAATTTCTAAGCTAGGTCTCTTTGAAAACACGGTATTTTCAGATATTCACAGTGAATTACCAAGAAACAACATAGGAAACCACTGTGAACGGTGAAGTCACATATAGATCCTTTGGTGTGTCAGGTGAAGCACACTACCCAAAAGACTCCAGCGTTCTTGAAACCAGTGTTTGCTCTTTAGTCTACTGTATCAACTCGAAAGCTCACTGAAGCATACAATGAAGCAGAACAACAACGGCACTGCAAGGGCATAATTCCATCTGTTGAAATCGTTTGATTATCTGTATATGGTGGTTAGAATTTCATCTGGTTGAAAACTGTTGCTGGCCTCCTTTGGAACACAGTCTTTATCAGTTAACAATAAGTGCAACAAAAACTTTTAGAAAGAAATACATGAGAACCAGGTAGCATCTAATATCTTCAGTTCAAAGAGCTACATCTGTACTTTCAGTAGTACATGCGTTACTCTGCCCCGAAAACAAGATATGTCGAGACATCGCTATCTCTGCTTCTGCCTTCAATGGGAATGCCACCCGTCACTATCTCCCACAATGAATGCCATCACCGCACGGACAGGGAAGAGAAAGCAATAACTTCTGTTATAATTGCTAGAAATTGTGATGTTCTCTCCTGTTTCAAAGAATGATCCTTTGCCTGATATAATTTCTAAGCTAGGTCTCTTTGAAAACACGGTATTTTCAGATATTCACAGTGAATTACCAAGAAACAACATAGGAAACCACTGTGAACGGTGAAGTCACATATAGATCCTTTGGTGTGTCAGGTGAAGCACACTACCCAAAAGACTCCAGCGTTCTTGAAACCAGTGTTTGCTCTTTAGTCTACTGTATCTACTCGAAAGCTCACTGAAGCATACAATGAAGCAGAACAACAACGGCACAGCAAGGGCATAATTTCATCTGTTGAAATCGTTTGATTATCTGTATATGGTGGTTAGAATTTCATCTGGTTGAAAACTGTTGCTGGCCTCCTTCGGAACACAGTCTTTATGAGTTAACAATAAGTGCAACAACAACTTTTAGAAAGACATACATGAGAACCAGGTAGCATCTAATATCTTCAGTTCAAAGAGCTACATCTGTACTTTCAGTAGTACATGCGTTACTCTGCCCCGAAAACCAGATATGTCGAGACATCGCTATCTCTGCTTCTGCCTTCAATGGGAATGCCACCCGTCACTATCTCCCACAATGAATGCCATCACCGCACGGACAGGGAAGAGAAAGCAATAACTTCTGTTATAATTGCTAGAAATTGTGATGTTCTCTCCTGTTTCAAAGAATGATCCTTTGCCTGATATAATTTCTAAGCTAGGTCTCTTTGAAAACACGGTATTTTCAGATATTCACAGTGAATTACCAAGAAACAACATAGGAAACCACTGGGAACGGTGAAGTCACATATAGATCCTTTGGTGTGTCAGGTGAAGCACACTACCCAAAAGACTCCAGCGTTCTTGAAACCAGTGTTTGCTCTTTAGTCTACTGTATCTACTCGAAAGCTCACTGAAGCATACAATGAAGCAGAACAACAACGGCACAGCAAGGGCATAATTTCATCTGTTGAAATCGTTTGATTATCTGTATATGGTGGTTAGAATTTCATCTGGTTGAAAACTGTTGCTGGCCTCCTTCGGAACACAGTCTTTATGAGTTAACAATAAGTGCAACAACAACTTTTAGAAAGACATACATGAGAACCAGGTAGCATCTAATATCTTCAGTTCAAAGAGCTACATCTGTACTTTCAGTAGTACATGCGTTACTCTGCCCCGAAAACCAGATATGTCGAGACATCGCTATCTCTGCTTCTGCCTTCAATGGGAATGCCACCCGTCACTATCTCCCACAATGAATGCCATCACCGCACGGACAGGGAAGAGAAAGCAATAACTTCTGTTATAATTGCTAGAAATTGTGATGTTCTCTCCTGTTTCAAAGAATGATCCTTTGCCTGATATAATTTCTAAGCTAGGTCTCTTTGAAAACACGGTATTTTCAGATATTCACAGTGAATTACCAAGAAACAACATAGGAAACCACTGTGAACGGTGAAGTCACATATAGATCCTTTGGTGTGTCAGGTGAAGCACACTACCCAAAAGACTCCAGCGTTCTTGAAACCAGTGTTTGCTCTTTAGTCTACTGTATCTACTCGAAAGCTCACTGAAGCATACAATGAAGCAGAACAACAACGGCACAGCAAGGGCATAATTTCATCTGTTGAAATCGTTTGATTATCTGTATATGGTGGTTAGAATTTCATCTGGTTGAAAACTGTTGCTGGCCTCCTTCGGAACACAGTCTTTATGAGTTAACAATAAGTGCAACAACAACTTTTAGAAAGACATACATGAGAACCAGGTAGCATCTAATATCTTCAGTTCAAAGAGCTACATCTGTACTTTCAGTAGTACATGCGTTACTCTGCCCCGAAAACCAGATATGTCGAGACATCGCTATCTCTGCTTCTGCCTTCAATGGGAATGCCACCCGTCACTATCTCCCACAATGAATGCCATCACCGCACGGACAGGGAAGAGAAAGCAATAACTTCTGTTATAATTGCTAGAAATTGTGATGTTCTCTCCTGTTTCAAAGAATGATCCTTTGCCTGATATAATTTCTAAGCTAGGTCTCTTTGAAAACACGGTATTTTCAGATATTCACAGTGAATTACCAAGAAACAACATAGGAAACCACTGTGAACGGTGAAGTCACATATAGATCCTTTGGTGTGTCAGGTGAAGCACACTACCCAAAAGACTCCAGCGTTCTTGAAACCAGTGTTTGCTCTTTAGTCTACTGTATCAACTCGAAAGCTCACTGAAGCATACAATGAAGCAGAACAACAACGGCACAGCAAGGGCATAATTTCATCTGTTGAAATCGTTTGATTATCTGTATATGGTGGTTAGAATTTCATCTGGTTGAAAACTGTTGCTGGCCTCCTTCGGAACACAGTCTTTATGAGTTAACAATAAGTGCAACAACAACTTTTAGAAAGACATACATGAGAACCAGGTAGCATCTAATATCTTCAGTTCAAAGAGCTACATCTGTACTTTCAGTAGTACATGCGTTACTCTGCCCCGAAAACCAGATATGTCGAGACATCGCTATCTCTGCTTCTGCCTTCAATGGGAATGCCACCCGTCACTATCTCCCACAATGAATGCCATCACCGCACGGACAGGGAAGAGAAAGCAATAACTTCTGTTATAATTGCTAGAAATTGTGATGTTCTCTCCTGTTTCAAAGAATGATCCTTTGCCTGATATAATTTCTAAGCTAGGTCTCTTTGAAAACACGGTATTTTCAGATATTCACAGTGAATTACCAAGAAACAACATAGGAAACCACTGTGAACGGTGAAGTCACATATAGATCCTTTGGTGTGTCAGGTGAAGCACACTACCCAAAAGACTCCAGCGTTCTTGAAACCAGTGTTTGCTCTTTAGTCTACTGTATCAACTCGAAAGCTCACTGAAGCATACAATGAAGCAGAACAACAACGGCACTGCAAGGGCATAATTCCATCTGTTGAAATCGTTTGATTATCTGTATATGGTGGTTAGAATTTCATCTGGTTGAAAACTGTTGCTGGCCTCCTTTGGAACACAGTCTTTATCAGTTAACAATAAGTGCAACAAAAACTTTTAGAAAGAAATACATGAGAACCAGGTAGCATCTAATATCTTCAGTTCAAAGAGCTACATCTGTACTTTCAGTAGTACATGCGTTACTCTGCCCCGAAAACAAGATATGTCGAGACATCGCTATCTCTGCTTCTGCCTTCAATGGGAATGCCACCCGTCACTATCTCCCACAATGAATGCCATCACCGCACGGACAGGGAAGAGAAAGCAATAACTTCTGTTATAATTGCTAGAAATTGTGATGTTCTCTCCTGTTTCAAAGAATGATCCTTTGCCTGATATAATTTCTAAGCTAGGTCTCTTTGAAAACACGGTATTTTCAGATATTCACAGTGAATTACCAAGAAACAACATAGGAAACCACTGTGAACGGTGAAGTCACATATAGATCCTTTGGTGTGTCAGGTGAAGCACACTACCCAAAAGACTCCAGCGTTCTTGAAACCAGTGTTTGCTCTTTAGTCTACTGTATCTACTCGAAAGCTCACTGAAGCATACAATGAAGCAGAACAACAACGGCACAGCAAGGGCATAATTTCATCTGTTGAAATCGTTTGATTATCTGTATATGGTGGTTAGAATTTCATCTGGTTGAAAACTGTTGCTGGCCTCCTTCGGAACACAGTCTTTATGAGTTAACAATAAGTGCAACAACAACTTTTAGAAAGACATACATGAGAACCAGGTAGCATCTAATATCTTCAGTTCAAAGAGCTACATCTGTACTTTCAGTAGTACATGCGTTACTCTGCCCCGAAAACCAGATATGTCGAGACATCGCTATCTCTGCTTCTGCCTTCAATGGGAATGCCACCCGTCACTATCTCCCACAATGAATGCCATCACCGCACGGACAGGGAAGAGAAAGCAATAACTTCTGTTATAATTGCTAGAAATTGTGATGTTCTCTCCTGTTTCAAAGAATGATCCTTTGCCTGATATAATTTCTAAGCTAGGTCTCTTTGAAAACACGGTATTTTCAGATATTCACAGTGAATTACCAAGAAACAACATAGGAAACCACTGGGAACGGTGAAGTCACATATAGATCCTTTGGTGTGTCAGGTGAAGCACACTACCCAAAAGACTCCAGCGTTCTTGAAACCAGTGTTTGCTCTTTAGTCTACTGTATCTACTCGAAAGCTCACTGAAGCATACAATGAAGCAGAACAACAACGGCACAGCAAGGGCATAATTTCATCTGTTGAAATCGTTTGATTATCTGTATATGGTGGTTAGAATTTCATCTGGTTGAAAACTGTTGCTGGCCTCCTTCGGAACACAGTCTTTATGAGTTAACAATAAGTGCAACAACAACTTTTAGAAAGACATACATGAGAACCAGGTAGCATCTAATATCTTCAGTTCAAAGAGCTACATCTGTACTTTCAGTAGTACATGCGTTACTCTGCCCCGAAAACCAGATATGTCGAGACATCGCTATCTCTGCTTCTGCCTTCAATGGGAATGCCACCCGTCACTATCTCCCACAATGAATGCCATCACCGCACGGACAGGGAAGAGAAAGCAATAACTTCTGTTATAATTGCTAGAAATTGTGATGTTCTCTCCTGTTTCAAAGAATGATCCTTTGCCTGATATAATTTCTAAGCTAGGTCTCTTTGAAAACACGGTATTTTCAGATATTCACAGTGAATTACCAAGAAACAACATAGGAAACCACTGTGAACGGTGAAGTCACATATAGATCCTTTGGTGTGTCAGGTGAAGCACACTACCCAAAAGACTCCAGCGTTCTTGAAACCAGTGTTTGCTCTTTAGTCTACTGTATCTACTCGAAAGCTCACTGAAGCATACAATGAAGCAGAACAACAACGGCACAGCAAGGGCATAATTTCATCTGTTGAAATCGTTTGATTATCTGTATATGGTGGTTAGAATTTCATCTGGTTGAAAACTGTTGCTGGCCTCCTTCGGAACACAGTCTTTATGAGTTAACAATAAGTGCAACAACAACTTTTAGAAAGACATACATGAGAACCAGGTAGCATCTAATATCTTCAGTTCAAAGAGCTACATCTGTACTTTCAGTAGTACATGCGTTACTCTGCCCCGAAAACCAGATATGTCGAGACATCGCTATCTCTGCTTCTGCCTTCAATGGGAATGCCACCCGTCACTATCTCCCACAATGAATGCCATCACCGCACGGACAGGGAAGAGAAAGCAATAACTTCTGTTATAATTGCTAGAAATTGTGATGTTCTCTCCTGTTTCAAAGAATGATCCTTTGCCTGATATAATTTCTAAGCTAGGTCTCTTTGAAAACACGGTATTTTCAGATATTCACAGTGAATTACCAAGAAACAACATAGGAAACCACTGTGAACGGTGAAGTCACATATAGATCCTTTGGTGTGTCAGGTGAAGCACACTACCCAAAAGACTCCAGCGTTCTTGAAACCAGTGTTTGCTCTTTAGTCTACTGTATCAACTCGAAAGCTCACTGAAGCATACAATGAAGCAGAACAACAACGGCACAGCAAGGGCATAATTTCATCTGTTGAAATCGTTTGATTATCTGTATATGGTGGTTAGAATTTCATCTGGTTGAAAACTGTTGCTGGCCTCCTTCGGAACACAGTCTTTATGAGTTAACAATAAGTGCAACAACAACTTTTAGAAAGACATACATGAGAACCAGGTAGCATCTAATATCTTCAGTTCAAAGAGCTACATCTGTACTTTCAGTAGTACATGCGTTACTCTGCCCCGAAAACCAGATATGTCGAGACATCGCTATCTCTGCTTCTGCCTTCAATGGGAATGCCACCCGTCACTATCTCCCACAATGAATGCCATCACCGCACGGACAGGGAAGAGAAAGCAATAACTTCTGTTATAATTGCTAGAAATTGTGATGTTCTCTCCTGTTTCAAAGAATGATCCTTTGCCTGATATAATTTCTAAGCTAGGTCTCTTTGAAAACACGGTATTTTCAGATATTCACAGTGAATTACCAAGAAACAACATAGGAAACCACTGTGAACGGTGAAGTCACATATAGATCCTTTGGTGTGTCAGGTGAAGCACACTACCCAAAAGACTCCAGCGTTCTTGAAACCAGTGTTTGCTCTTTAGTCTACTGTATCTACTCGAAAGCTCACTGAAGCATACAATGAAGCAGAACAACAACGGCACAGCAAGGGCATAATTTCATCTGTTGAAATCGTTTGATTATCTGTATATGGTGGTTAGAATTTCATCTGGTTGAAAACTGTTGCTGGCCTCCTTCGGAACACAGTCTTTATGAGTTAACAATAAGTGCAACAACAACTTTTAGAAAGACATACATGAGAACCAGGTAGCATCTAATATCTTCAGTTCAAAGAGCTACATCTGTACTTTCAGTAGTACATGCGTTACTCTGCCCCGAAAACCAGATATGTCGAGACATCGCTATCTCTGCTTCTGCCTTCAATGGGAATGCCACCCGTCACTATCTCCCACAATGAATGCCATCACCGCACGGACAGGGAAGAGAAAGCAATAACTTCTGTTATAATTGCTAGAAATTGTGATGTTCTCTCCTGTTTAAAAGATTGATCCTTTGCCTGATATAATTTCTAAGCTAGGTCTCTTTGAAAACACGGTATTTTCAGATATTCACAGTGAATTACCAAGAAACAACATAGGAAACCACTGTGAACGGTGAAGTCACATATAGATCCTTTGGTGTGTCAGGTGAAGCACACTACCCAAAAGACTCCAGCGTTCTTGAAACCAGTGTTTGCTCTTTAGTCTACTGTATCTACTCGAAAGCTCACTGAAGCATACAATGAAGCAGAACAACAACGGCACAGCAAGGGCATAATTTCATCTGTTGAAATCGTTTGATTATCTGTATATGGTGGTTAGAATTTCATCTGGTTGAAAACTGTTGCTGGCCTCCTTCGGAACACAGTCTTTATGAGTTAACAATAAGTGCAACAACAACTTTTAGAAAGACATACATGAGAACCAGGTAGCATCTAATATCTTCAGTTCAAAGAGCTACATCTGTACTTTCAGTAGTACATGCGTTACTCTGCCCCGAAAACCAGATATGTCGAGACATCGCTATCTCTGCTTCTGCCTTCAATGGGAATGCCACCCGTCACTATCTCCCACAATGAATGCCATCACCGCACGGACAGGGAAGAGAAAGCAATAACTTCTGTTATAATTGCTAGAAATTGTGATGTTCTCTCCTGTTTCAAAGAATGATCCTTTGCCTGATATAATTTCTAAGCTAGGTCTCTTTGAAAACACGGTATTTTCAGATATTCACAGTGAATTACCAAGAAACAACATAGGAAACCACTGTGAACGGTGAAGTCACATATAGATCCTTTGGTGTGTCAGGTGAAGCACACTACCCAAAAGACTCCAGCGTTCTTGAAACCAGTGTTTGCTCTTTAGTCTACTGTATCAACTCGAAAGCTCACTGAAGCATACAATGAAGCAGAACAACAACGGCACAGCAAGGGCATAATTTCATCTGTTGAAATCGTTTGATTATCTGTATATGGTGGTTAGAATTTCATCTGGTTGAAAACTGTTGCTGGCCTCCTTCGGAACACAGTCTTTATGAGTTAACAATAAGTGCAACAACAACTTTTAGAAAGACATACATGAGAACCAGGTAGCATCTAATATCTTCAGTTCAAAGAGCTACATCTGTACTTTCAGTAGTACATGCGTTACTCTGCCCCGAAAACCAGATATGTCGAGACATCGCTATCTCTGCTTCTGCCTTCAATGGGAATGCCACCCGTCACTATCTCCCACAATGAATGCCATCACCGCACGGACAGGGAAGAGAAAGCAATAACTTCTGTTATAATTGCTAGAAATTGTGATGTTCTCTCCTGTTTCAAAGAATGATCCTTTGCCTGATATAATTTCTAAGCTAGGTCTCTTTGAAAACACGGTATTTTCAGATATTCACAGTGAATTACCAAGAAACAACATAGGAAACCACTGTGAACGGTGAAGTCACATATAGATCCTTTGGTGTGTCAGGTGAAGCACACTACCCAAAAGACTCCAGCGTTCTTGAAACCAGTGTTTGCTCTTTAGTCTACTGTATCTACTCGAAAGCTCACTGAAGCATACAATGAAGCAGAACAACAACGGCACAGCAAGGGCATAATTTCATCTGTTGAAATCGTTTGATTATCTGTATATGGTGGTTAGAATTTCATCTGGTTGAAAACTGTTGCTGGCCTCCTTCGGAACACAGTCTTTATGAGTTAACAATAAGTGCAACAACAACTTTTAGAAAGACATACATGAGAACCAGGTAGCATCTAATATCTTCAGTTCAAAGAGCTACATCTGTACTTTCAGTAGTACATGCGTTACTCTGCCCCGAAAACCAGATATGTCGAGACATCGCTATCTCTGCTTCTGCCTTCAATGGGAATGCCACCCGTCACTATCTCCCACAATGAATGCCATCACCGCACGGACAGGGAAGAGAAAGCAATAACTTCTGTTATAATTGCTAGAAATTGTGATGTTCTCTCCTGTTTCAAAGAATGATCCTTTGCCTGATATAATTTCTAAGCTAGGTCTCTTTGAAAACACGGTATTTTCAGATATTCACAGTGAATTACCAAGAAACAACATAGGAAACCACTGTGAACGGTGAAGTCACATATAGATCCTTTGGTGTGTCAGGTGAAGCACACTACACAAAAGACTCCAGCGTTCTTGAAACCAGTGTTTGCTCTTTAGTCTACTGTATCAACTCGAAAGCTCACTGAAGCATACAATGAAGCAGAACAACAACGGCACAGCAAGGGCATAATTTCATCTGTTGAAATCGTTTGATTATCTGTATATGGTGGTTAGAATTTCATCTGGTTGAAAACTGTTGCTGGCCTCCTTCGGAACACAGTCTTTATGAGTTAACAATAAGTGCAACAACAACTTTTAGAAAGACATACATGAGAACCAGGTAGCATCTAATATCTTCAGTTCAAAGAACTACATCTGTACTTTCAGTAGTACATGCGTTACTCTGCCCCGAAAACCAGATATGTCGAGACATCGCTATCTCTGCTTCTGCCTTCAATGGGAATGCCACCCGTCACTATCTCCCACAATGAATGCCATCACCGCACGGACAGGGAAGAGAAAGCAATAACTTCTGTTATAATTGCTAGAAATTGTGATGTTCTCTCCTGTTTCAAAGAATGATCCTTTGCCTGATATAATTTCTAAGCTAGGTCTCTTTGAAAACACGGTATTTTCAGATATTCACAGTGAATTACCAAGAAACAACATAGGAAACCACTGTGAACGGTGAAGTCACATATAGATCCTTTGGTGTGTCAGGTGAAGCACACTACCCAAAAGACTCCAGCGTTCTTGAAACCAGTGTTTGCTCTTTAGTCTACTGTATCTACTCGAAAGCTCACTGAAGCATACAATGAAGCAGAACAACAACGGCACAGCAAGGGCATAATTTCATCTGTTGAAATCGTTTGATTATCTGTATATGGTGGTTAGAATTTCATCTGGTTGAAAACTGTTGCTGGCCTCCTTCGGAACACAGTCTTTATGAGTTAACAATAAGTGCAACAACAACTTTTAGAAAGACATACATGAGAACCAGGTAGCATCTAATATCTTCAGTTCAAAGAGCTACATCTGTACTTTCAGTAGTACATGCGTTACTCTGCCCCGAAAACCAGATATGTCGAGACATCGCTATCTCTGCTTCTGCCTTCAATGGGAATGCCACCCGTCACTATCTCCCACAATGAATGCCATCACCGCACGGACAGGGAAGAGAAAGCAATAACTTCTGTTATAATTGCTAGAAATTGTGATGTTCTCTCCTGTTTCAAAGAATGATCCTTTGCCTGATATAATTTCTAAGCTAGGTCTCTTTGAAAACACGGTATTTTCAGATATTCACAGTGAATTACCAAGAAAAAACATAGGAAACCACTGTGAACGGTGAAGTCACATATAGATCCTTTGGTGTGTCAGGTGAAGCACACTACCCAAAAGACTCCAGCGTTCTTGAAACCAGTGTTTGCTCTTTAGTCTACTGTATCAACTCGAAAGCTCACTGAAGCATACAATGAAGCAGAACAACAACGGCACTGCAAGGGCATAATTCCATCTGTTGAAATCGTTTGATTATCTGTATATGGTGGTTAGAATTTCATCTGGTTGAAAACTGTTGCTGGCCTCCTTTGGAACACAGTCTTTATCAGTTAACAATAAGTGCAACAAAAACTTTTAGAAAGAAATACATAAGAACCAGGTAGCATCTAATATCTTCAGTTCAAAGAGCTACATCTGTACTTTCAGTAGTACATGCGTTACTCTGCCCCGAAAACAAGATATGTCGAGACATCGCTATCTCTGCTTCTGCCTTCAATGGGAATGCCACCCGTCACTATCTCCCACAATGAATGCCATCACCGCACGGACAGGGAAGAGAAAGCAATAACTTCTGTTATAATTGCTAGAAATTGTGATGTTCTCTCCTGTTTCAAAGAATGATCCTTTGCCTGATATAATTTCTAAGCTAGGTCTCTTTGAAAACACGGTATTTTCAGATATTCACAGTGAATTACCAAGAAACAACATAGGAAACCACTGTGAACGGTGAAGTCACATATAGATCCTTTGGTGTGTCAGGTGAAGCACACTACCCAAAAGACTCCAGCGTTCTTGAAACCAGTGTTTGCTCTTTAGTCTACTGTATCTACTCGAAAGCTCACTGAAGCATACAATGAAGCAGAACAACAACGGCACAGCAAGGGCATAATTTCATCTGTTGAAATCGTTTGATTATCTGTATATGGTGGTTAGAATTTCATCTGGTTGAAAACTGTTGCTGGCCTCCTTCGGAACACAGTCTTTATGAGTTAACAATAAGTGCAACAACAACTTTTAGAAAGACATACATGAGAACCAGGTAGCATCTAATATCTTCAGTTCAAAGAGCTACATCTGTACTTTCAGTAGTACATGCGTTACTCTGCCCCGAAAACCAGATATGTCGAGACATCGCTATCTCTGCTTCTGCCTTCAATGGGAATGCCACCCGTCACTATCTCCCACAATGAATGCCATCACCGCACGGACAGGGAAGAGAAAGCAATAACTTCTGTTATAATTGCTAGAAATTGTGATGTTCTCTCCTGTTTCAAAGAATGATCCTTTGCCTGATATAATTTCTAAGCTAGGTCTCTTTGAAAACACGGTATTTTCAGATATTCACAGTGAATTACCAAGAAACAACATAGGAAACCACTGTGAACGGTGAAGTCACATATAGATCCTTTGGTGTGTCAGGTGAAGCACACTACCCAAAAGACTCCAGCGTTCTTGAAACCAGTGTTTGCTCTTTAGTCTACTGTATCTACTCGAAAGCTCACTGAAGCATACAATGAAGCAGAACAACAACGGCACAGCAAGGGCATAATTTCATCTGTTGAAATCGTTTGATTATCTGTATATGGTGGTTAGAATTTCATCTGGTTGAAAACTGTTGCTGGCCTCCTTCGGAACACAGTCTTTATGAGTTAACAATAAGTGCAACAACAACTTTTAGAAAGACATACATGAGAACCAGGTAGCATCTAATATCTTCAGTTCAAAGAGCTACATCTGTACTTTCAGTAGTACATGCGTTACTCTGCCCCGAAAACCAGATATGTCGAGACATCGCTATCTCTGCTTCTGCCTTCAATGGGAATGCCACCCGTCACTATCTCCCACAATGAATGCCATCACCGCACGGACAGGGAAGAGAAAGCAATAACTTCTGTTATAATTGCTAGAAATTGTGATGTTCTCTCCTGTTTCAAAGAATGATCCTTTGCCTGATATAATTTCTAAGCTAGGTCTCTTTGAAAACACGGTATTTTCAGATATTCACAGTGAATTACCAAGAAACAACATAGGAAACCACTGTGAACGGTGAAGTCACATATAGATCCTTTGGTGTGTCTGGTGAAGCACACTACCCAAAAGACTCCAGCGTTCTTGAAACCAGTGTTTGCTCTTTAGTCTACTGTATCAACTCGAAAGCTCACTGAAGCATACAATGAAGCAGAACAACAACGGCACTGCAAGGGCATAATTCCATCTGTTGAAATCGTTTGATTATCTGTATATGATGGTTAGAATTTCATCTGGTTGAAAACTGTTGCTGGCCTCCTTTGGAACACAGTCTTTATGAGTTAACAATAAGTGCAACAAAAACTTTTAGAAAGAAATACATGAGAACCAGGTAGCATCTAATATCTTCAGTTCAAAGAGCTACATCTGTACTTTCAGTAGTACATGCGTTACTCTGCCCCGAAAACAAGATATGTCGAGACATCGCTATCTCTGCTTCTGCCTTCAATGGGAATGCCACCCGTCACTATCTCCCACAATGAATGCCATCACCGCACGGACAGGGAAGAGAAAGCAATAACTTCTGTTATAATTGCTAGAAATTGTGATGTTCTCTCCTGTTTCAAAGAATGATCCTTTGCCTGATATAATTTCTAAGCTAGGTCTCTTTGAAAACACGGTATTTTCAGATATTCACAGTGAATTACCAAGAAACAACATAGGAAACCACTGTGAACGGTGAAGTCACATATAGATCCTTTGGTGTGTCAGGTGAAGCACACTACCCAAAAGACTCCAGCGTTCTTGAAACCAGTGTTTGCTCTTTAGTCTACTGTATCTACTCGAAAGCTCACTGAAGCATACAATGAAGCAGAACAACAACGGCACAGCAAGGGCATAATTTCATCTGTTGAAATCGTTTGATTATCTGTATATGGTGGTTAGAATTTCATCTGGTTGAAAACTGTTGCTGGCCTCCTTCGGAACACAGTCTTTATGAGTTAACAATAAGTGCAACAACAACTTTTAGAAAGACATACATGAGAACCAGGTAGCATCTAATATCTTCAGTTCAAAGAGCTACATCTGTACTTTCAGTAGTACATGCGTTACTCTGCCCCGAAAACCAGATATGTCGAGACATCGCTATCTCTGCTTCTGCCTTCAATGGGAATGCCACCCGTCACTATCTCCCACAATGAATGCCATCACCGCACGGACAGGGAAGAGAAAGCAATAACTTCTGTTATAATTGCTAGAAATTGTGATGTTCTCTCCTGTTTCAAAGAATGATCCTTTGCCTGATATAATTTCTAAGCTAGGTCTCTTTGAAAACACGGTATTTTCAGATATTCACAGTGAATTACCAAGAAACAACATAGGAAACCACTGTGAACGGTGAAGTCACATATAGATCCTTTGGTGTGTCAGGTGAAGCACACTACCCAAAAGACTCCAGCGTTCTTGAAACCAGTGTTTGCTCTTTAGTCTACTGTATCTACTCGAAAGCTCACTGAAGCATACAATGAAGCAGAACAACAACGGCACAGCAAGGGCATAATTTCATCTGTTGAAATCGTTTGATTATCTGTATATGGTGGTTAGAATTTCATCTGGTTGAAAACTGTTGCTGGCCTCCTTCGGAACACAGTCTTTATGAGTTAACAATAAGTGCAACAACAACTTTTAGAAAGACATACATGAGAACCAGGTAGCATCTAATATCTTCAGTTCAAAGAGCTACATCTGTACTTTCAGTAGTACATGCGTTACTCTGCCCCGAAAACCAGATATGTCGAGACATCGCTATCTCTGCTTCTGCCTTCAATGGGAATGCCACCCGTCACTATCTCCCACAATGAATGCCATCACCGCACGGACAGGGAAGAGAAAGCAATAACTTCTGTTATAATTGCTAGAAATTGTGATGTTCTCTCCTGTTTCAAAGAATGATCCTTTGCCTGATATAATTTCTAAGCTAGGTCTCTTTGAAAACACGGTATTTTCAGATATTCACAGTGAATTACCAAGAAACAACATAGGAAACCACTGTGAACGGTGAAGTCACATATAGATCCTTTGGTGTGTCTGGTGAAGCACACTACCCAAAAGACTCCAGCGTTCTTGAAACCAGTGTTTGCTCTTTAGTCTACTGTATCAACTCGAAAGCTCACTGAAGCATACAATGAAGCAGAACAACAACGGCACTGCAAGGGCATAATTCCATCTGTTGAAATCGTTTGATTATCTGTATATGATGGTTAGAATTTCATCTGGTTGAAAACTGTTGCTGGCCTCCTTTGGAACACAGTCTTTATGAGTTAACAATAAGTGCAACAAAAACTTTTAGAAAGAAATACATGAGAACCAGGTAGCATCTAATATCTTCAGTTCAAAGAGCTACATCTGTACTTTCAGTAGTACATGCGTTACTCTGCCCCGAAAACAAGATATGTCGAGACATCGCTATCTCTGCTTCTGCCTTCAATGGGAATGCCACCCGTCACTATCTCCCACAATGAATGCCATCACCGCACGGACAGGGAAGAGAAAGCAATAACTTCTGTTATAATTGCTAGAAATTGTGATGTTCTCTCCTGTTTCAAAGAATGATCCTTTGCCTGATATAATTTCTAAGCTAGGTCTCTTTGAAAACACGGTATTTTCAGATATTCACAGTGAATTACCAAGAAACAACATAGGAAACCACTGTGAACGGTGAAGTCACATATAGATCCTTTGGTGTGTCAGGTGAAGCACACTACCCAAAAGACTCCAGCGTTCTTGAAACCAGTGTTTGCTCTTTAGTCTACTGTATCTACTCGAAAGCTCACTGAAGCATACAATGAAGCAGAACAACAACGGCACAGCAAGGGCATAATTTCATCTGTTGAAATCGTTTGATTATCTGTATATGGTGGTTAGAATTTCATCTGGTTGAAAACTGTTGCTGGCCTCCTTCGGAACACAGTCTTTATGAGTTAACAATAAGTGCAACAACAACTTTTAGAAAGACATACATGAGAACCAGGTAGCATCTAATATCTTCAGTTCAAAGAGCTACATCTGTACTTTCAGTAGTACATGCGTTACTCTGCCCCGAAAACCAGATATGTCGAGACATCGCTATCTCTGCTTCTGCCTTCAATGGGAATGCCACCCGTCACTATCTCCCACAATGAATGCCATCACCGCACGGACAGGGAAGAGAAAGCAATAACTTCTGTTATAATTGCTAGAAATTGTGATGTTCTCTCCTGTTTCAAAGAATGATCCTTTGCCTGATATAATTTCTAAGCTAGGTCTCTTTGAAAACACGGTATTTTCAGATATTCACAGTGAATTACCAAGAAACAACATAGGAAACCACTGTGAACGGTGAAGTCACATATAGATCCTTTGGTGTGTCAGGTGAAGCACACTACCCAAAAGACTCCAGCGTTCTTGAAACCAGTGTTTGCTCTTTAGTCTACTGTATCAACTCGAAAGCTCACTGAAGCATACAATGAAGCAGAACAACAACGGCACTGCAAGGGCATAATTCCATCTGTTGAAATCGTTTGATTATCTGTATATGGTGGTTAGAATTTCATCTGGTTGAAAACTGTTGCTGGCCTCCTTTGGAACACAGTCTTTATCAGTTAACAATAAGTGCAACAAAAACTTTTAGAAAGAAATACATGAGAACCAGGTAGCATCTAATATCTTCAGTTCAAAGAGCTACATCTGTACTTTCAGTAGTACATGCGTTACTCTGCCCCGAAAACCAGATATGTCGAGACATCGCTATCTCTGCTTCTGCCTTCAATGGGAATGCCACCCGTCACTATCTCCCACAATGAATGCCATCACCGCACGGACAGGGAAGAGAAAGCAATAACTTCTGTTATAATTGCTAGAAATTGTGATGTTCTCTCCTGTTTCAAAGAATGATCCTTTGCCTGATATAATTTCTAAGCTAGGTCTCTTTGAAAACACGGTATTTTCAGATATTCACAGTGAATTACCAAGAAACAACATAGGAAACCACTGTGAACGGTGAAGTCACATATAGATCCTTTGGTGTGTCAGGTGAAGCACACTACCCAAAAGACTCCAGCGTTCTTGAAACCAGTGTTTGCTCTTTAGTCTACTGTATCTACTCGAAAGCTCACTGAAGCATACAATGAAGCAGAACAACAACGGCACAGCAAGGGCATAATTTCATCTGTTGAAATCGTTTGATTATCTGTATATGGTGGTTAGAATTTCATCTGGTTGAAAACTGTTGCTGGCCTCCTTCGGAACACAGTCTTTATGAGTTAACAATAAGTGCAACAACAACTTTTAGAAAGACATACATGAGAACCAGGAAGCATCTAATATCTTCAGTTCAAAGAGCTACATCTGTACTTTCAGTAGTACATGCGTTACTCTGCCCCGAAAACCAGATATGTCGAGACATCGCTATCTCTGCTTCTGCCTTCAATGGGAATGCCACCCGTCACTATCTCCCACAATGAATGCCATCACCGCACGGACAGGGAAGAGAAAGCAATAACTTCTGTTATAATTGCTAGAAATTGTGATGTTCTCTCCTGTTTCAAAGAATGATCCTTTGCCTGATATAATTTCTAAGCTAGGTCTCTTTGAAAACACGGTATTTTCAGATATTCACAGTGAATTACCAAGAAACAACATAGGAAACCACTGGGAACGGTGAAGTCACATATAGATCCTTTGGTGTGTCAGGTGAAGCACACTACCCAAAAGACTCCAGCGTTCTTGAAACCAGTGTTTGCTCTTTAGTCTACTGTATCTACTCGAAAGCTCACTGAAGCATACAATGAAGCAGAACAACAACGGCACAGCAAGGGCATAATTTCATCTGTTGAAATCGTTTGATTATCTGTATATGGTGGTTAGAATTTCATCTGGTTGAAAACTGTTGCTGGCCTCCTTCGGAACACAGTCTTTATGAGTTAACAATAAGTGCAACAACAACTTTTAGAAAGACATACATGAGAACCAGGTAGCATCTAATATCTTCAGTTCAAAGAGCTACATCTGTACTTTCAGTAGTACATGCGTTACTCTGCCCCGAAAACCAGATATGTCGAGACATCGCTATCTCTGCTTCTGCCTTCAATGGGAATGCCACCCGTCACTATCTCCCACAATGAATGCCATCACCGCACGGACAGGGAAGAGAAAGCAATAACTTCTGTTATAATTGCTAGAAATTGTGATGTTCTCTCCTGTTTCAAAGAATGATCCTTTGCCTGATATAATTTCTAAGCTAGGTCTCTTTGAAAACACGGTATTTTCAGATATTCACAGTGAATTACCAAGAAACAACATAGGAAACCACTGTGAACGGTGAAGTCACATATAGATCCTTTGGTGTGTCAGGTGAAGCACACTACCCAAAAGACTCCAGCGTTCTTGAAACCAGTGTTTGCTCTTTAGTCTACTGTATCTACTCGAAAGCTCACTGAAGCATACAATGAAGCAGAACAACAACGGCACAGCAAGGGCATAATTTCATCTGTTGAAATCGTTTGATTATCTGTATATGGTGGTTAGAATTTCATCTGGTTGAAAACTGTTGCTGGCCTCCTTCGGAACACAGTCTTTATGAGTTAACAATAAGTGCAACAACAACTTTTAGAAAGACATACATGAGAACCAGGGTAGCATCTAATATCTTCAGTTCAAAGAGCTACATCTGTACTTTCAGTAGTACATGCGTTACTCTGCCCCGAAAACCAGATATGTCGAGACATCGCTATCTCTGCTTCTGCCTTCAATGGGAATGCCACCCGTCACTATCTCCCACAATGAATGCATCACCGCACGGACAGGGAAGAGAAAGCAATAACTTCTGTTATAATTGCTAGAAATTGTGATGTTCTCTCCTGTTTCAAAGAATGATCCTTTGCCTGATATAATTTCTAAGCTAGGTCTCTTTGAAAACACGGTATTTTCAGATATTCACAGTGAATTACCAAGAAACAACATAGGAAACCACTGTGAACGGTGAAGTCACATATAGATCCTTTGGTGTGTCAGGTGAAGCACACTACCCAAAAGACTCCAGCGTTCTTGAAACCAGTGTTTGCTCTTTAGTCCTACTGTATCAACTCGAAAGCTCACTGAAGCATACAATGAAGCAGAACAACAACGGCACAGCAAGGCATAATTTCATCTGTTGAAATCGTTTGATTATCTGTATATGGTGGTTAGAATTTCATCTGGTTGGAAAAACTGTTGCTGGCCTCCTTCGGAACACAGTCTTTATGAGTTAACAATAAGTGCAACAACAACTTTTAGAAAGACATACATGAGAACCAGGTAGCATCTAATATCTTCAGTTCAAAGAGCTACATCTGTACTTTCAGTAGTACATGCGTTACTCTGCCCCGAAAACCAGATATGTCGAGACATCGCTATCTCTGCTTCTGCCTTCAATGGGAATGCCACCCGTCACTATCTCCCACAATGAATGCCATCACCGCACGGACAGGGAAGAGAAAGCAATAACTTCTGTTATAATTGCTAGAAATTGTGATGTTCTCTCCTGTTTCAAAGAATGATCCTTTGCCTGATATAATTTCTAAGCTAGGTCTCTTTGAAAACACGGTATTTTCAGATATTCACAGTGAATTACCAAGAAACAACATAGGAAACCACTGTGAACGGTGAAGTCACATATAGATCCTTTGGTGTGTCAGGTGAAGCACACTACCCAAAAGACTCCAGCGTTCTTGAAACCAGTGTTTGCTCTTTAGTCTACTGTATCTACTCGAAAGCTCACTGAAGCATACAATGAAGCAGAACAACAACGGCACAGCAAGGGCATAATTTCATCTGTTGAAATCGTTTGATTATCTGTATATGGTGGTTAGAATTTCATCTGGTTGAAAACTGTTGCTGGCCTCCTTCGGAACACAGTCTTTATGAGTTAACAATAAGTGCAACAACAACTTTTAGAAAGACATACATGAGAACCAGGTAGCATCTAATATCTTCAGTTCAAAGAGCTACATCTGTACTTTCAGTAGTACATGCGTTACTCTGCCCCGAAAACCAGATATGTCGAGACATCGCTATCTGCTTCTGCCTTCAATGGGAATGCCACCCGTCACTATCTCCCACAATGAATGCCATCACCGCACGGACAGGGAAGAGAAAGCAATAACTTCTGTTATAATTGCTAGAAATTGTGATGTTCTCTCCTGTTTCAAAGAATGATCCTTTGCCTGATATAATTTCTAAGCTAGGTCTCTTTGAAAACACGGTATTTTCAGATATTCACAGTGAATTACCAAGAAACAACATAGGAAACCACTGTGAACGGTGAAGTCACATATAGATCCTTTGGTGTGTCAGGTGAAGCACACTACACAAAAGACTCCAGCGTTCTTGAAACCAGTGTTTGCTCTTTAGTCTACTGTATCAACTCGAAAGCTCACTGAAGCATACAATGAAGCAGAACAACAACGGCACAGCAAGGGCATAATTTCATCTGTTGAAATCGTTTGATTATCTGTATATGGTGGTTAGAATTTCATCTGGTTGAAAACTGTTGCTGCCTCCTTCGGAACACAGTCTTTATGAGTTAACAATAAGTGCAACAACAACTTTTAGAAAGACATACATGAGAACCAGGTAGCATCTAATATCTTCAGTTCAAAGAACTACATCTGTACTTTCAGTAGTACATGCGTTACTCTGCCCCGAAAACCAGATATGTCGAGACATCGCTATCTCTGCTTCTGCCTTCAATGGGAATGCCACCCGTCACTATCTCCCACAATGAATGCCATCACCGCACGGACAGGGAAGAGAAAGCAATAACTTCTGTTATAATTGCTAGAAATTGTGATGTTCTCTCCTGTTTCAAAGAATGATCCTTTGCCTGATATAATTTCTAAGCTAGGTCTCTTTGAAAACACGGTATTTTCAGATATTCACAGTGAATTACCAAGAAACAACATAGGAAACCACTGTGAACGGTGAGAGTCACATATAGATCCTTTGGTGTGTCAGGTGAAGCACACTACCCAAAAGACTCCAGCGTTCTTGAAACCAGTGTTTGCTCTTTAGTCTACTGTATCTACTCGAAAGCTCACTGAAGCATACAATGAAGCAGAACAACAACGGCACAGCAAGGGCATAATTTCATCTGTTGAAATCGTTTGATTATCTGTATATGGTGGTTAGAATTTCATCTGGTTGAAAACTGTTGCTGGCCTCCTTCGGAACACAGTCTTTATGAGTTAACAATAAGTGCAACAACAACTTTTAGAAAGACATACATGAGAACCAGGTAGCATCTAATATCTTCAGTTCAAAGAGCTACATCTGTACTTTCAGTAGTACATGCGTTACTCTGCCCCGAAAACCAGATATGTCGAGACATCGCTATCTCTGCTTCTGCCTTCAATGGGAATGCCACCCGTCACTATCTCCCACAATGAATGCCATCACCGCACGGACAGGGAAGAGAAAGCAATAACTTCTGTTATAATTGCTAGAAATTGTGATGTTCTCTCCTGTTTCAAAGAATGATCCTTTGCCTGATATAATTTCTAAGCTAGGTCTCTTTGAAAACACGGTATTTTCAGATATTCACAGTGAATTACCAAGAAACAACATAGGAAACCACTGTGAACGGTGAAGTCACATATAGATCCTTTGGTGTGTCAGGTGAAGCACACTACCCAAAAGACTCCAGCGTTCTTGAAACCAGTGTTTGCTCTTTAGTCTACTGTATCAACTCGAAAGCTCACTGAAGCATACAATGAAGCAGAACAACAACGGCACTGCAAGGGCATAATTCCATCTGTTGAAATCGTTTGATTATCTGTATATGGTGGTTAGAATTTCATCTGGTTGAAAACTGTTGCTGGCCTCCTTTGGAACACAGTCTTTATCAGTTAACAATAAGTGCAACAAAAACTTTTAGAAAGAAATACATAAGAACCAGGTAGCATCTAATATCTTCAGTTCAAAGAGCTACATCTGTACTTTCAGTAGTACATGCGTTACTCTGCCCCGAAAACAAGATATGTCGAGACATCGCTATCTCTGCTTCTGCCTTCAATGGGAATGCCACCCGTCACTATCTCCCACAATGAATGCCATCACCGCACGGACAGGGAAGAGAAAGCAATAACTTCTGTTATAATTGCTAGAAATTGTGATGTTCTCTCCTGTTTCAAAGAATGATCCTTTGCCTGATATAATTTCTAAGCTAGGTCTCTTTGAAAACACGGTATTTTCAGATATTCACAGTGAATTACCAAGAAACAACATAGGAAACCACTGTGAACGGTGAAGTCACATATAGATCCTTTGGTGTGTCAGGTGAAGCACACTACCCCAAAAGACTCCAGCGTTCTTGAAACCAGTGTTTGCTCTTTAGTCTACTGTATCTACTCGAAAGCTCACTGAAGCATACAATGAAGCAGAACAACAACGGCACAGCAAGGGCATAATTTCATCTGTTGAAATCGTTTGATTATCTGTATATGGTGGTTAGAATTTCATCTGGTTGAAAACTGTTGCTGGCCTCCTTCGGAACACAGTCTTTATGAGTTAACAATAAGTGCAACAACAACTTTTAGAAAGACATACATGAGAACCAGGTAGCATCTAATATCTTCAGTTCAAAGAGCTACATCTGTACTTTCAGTAGTACATGCGTTACTCTGCCCCGAAAACCAGATATGTCGAGACATCGCTATCTCTGCTTCAGCCTTCAATGGGAATGCCACCCGTCACTATCTCCCACAATGAATGCCATCACCGCACGGACAGGGAAGAGAAAGCAATAACTTCTGTTATAATTGCTAGAAATTGTGATGTTCTCTCCTGTTTCAAAGAATGATCCTTTGCCTGATATAATTTCTAAGCTAGGTCTCTTTGAAAACACGGTATTTTCAGATATTCACAGTGAATACCAAGAAACAACATAGGAAAACCACTGTGAACGGTGAAGTCACATATAGATCCTTTGGTGTGTCA